>NC_065587.1:80486032-81111032 GCF_024542745.1 Macaca thibetana thibetana
TAAGACCGGTCCTCCTTTATCTGGGATGGTCATCCTCTTCAACTGAGCATGCAACTTCGGGAGGGACGCACATGGAACGGTGAGGGAGGAAGGGGACACCCATCTAGCCAGTCAGGTCAGCTGAATCAACCTTGGTGATCAATGGGGTGAAAGATGCCACAGCCAGATTGCCCTCACATCAGATAGACAGATGACTGATAGAGAGACAGAGACAGAGAGAGAGAGAGAGAGAGAGAGAGAGAGAGGTAATGATGTAAAATGTAACCACTAAGAAAAACTGAATGAAGCCTACATGGGACCTCTCTGTGCCATCTTTGCAACCTCTTGGGAGGCTATAATTATTTCAAAATAAAAGGCTTGAAAAAATACTAAGGATCTTCAGCCAGTTCACACAGTCAAATCTAAAAGTGAACAGCGTTGCTTGGACATGATTGTAAATTTTCTACTCTTGTTATTGAATAGAAAGAAAGTTTCCCAGAGGGCACATTAAGAGGGTAGAGCCTGCTGGATCTTCAGAAAGTGTCCCCTCGTAAGCAGCACCTGGATCAAGAAATACACCCTTATCTTTTTCTGCCATTATCCCCCATCCCTATAAGGGTCACCACTGTCCTTTCTTCAAACCACATAGGTACATTTTGCTTATCTGTGTGTCTTATATAGATGAACCAATATACTTTTTAATGAGAATTCTAGTTCTTTTCAATGTACCTATTACATTTTTGCATAAAACAGTGAATTGTCCTCTTCAGCTTAAACCCATAACTTAAAAAAAGGAACCAAGTCACCTACTCCAGGATTAGATATTGATTCATTTACACTCAGTGATGTAAAAGTCATTTGCATCATCAACTTCTACCTAAGTATACCTCCCTAGGGATGAGGGAAGGAGGAAAAGGATCAGGCCAATGTGGGATGGACGAGGGGGAAATTCTGTAAAGCTTGATTCCAGAAATGACTCTCAAATCAGTGAAATTCTGCTTTTTGACATAATTATGTGTGAAGTACGGTTATTTGTACCTTCACTTTTTCAGTTCAGCGATGGGAAGTGAATCGCTGAAGATGTTTTGATTGTCTAAACAAGATCCAATTTCAAGCTAATCTGGGTAATGTGTGTGTTCTACATGCAGACATAATTTGTTTTTGAGAAATGACTACTAAAGGAAGTTCCTCAAATTGACAGAAAAAAATGTTCAGTGTATCTCTCAAAGGGAAATGGAGGCTAATATTGTGGTCCCTTGTCTGACTCAGTGACCTGGAGTTGTAAATGCCCTTCATTAGGCCTCGTTAGCTTTCACTGGGGCTGAACGTAATTCATTGAGATGAAAGATCTCAAAAGATCCTTATTTTTCTGAAGGCTTTTGCCATCTGGCAGAAAAGATTCCTTCCGTTGGAACAAATTTGTTTTACAGGAATAAAGAATAACAGGAAGTGTACTCAAGATATACACCCATATGTGATAGCCTGTACATCAGGCAGATAAGCTTCTAGTTGAACGTTAACCATGAAATCAAAACATCTTGATAAGTCACTTCCTCTCCCTGTCCCCACAGCACTCATGCTATAAATAAACACATTTGTATATAACTGTTGAAAAAAGTATCCCAATGTCAACTCTACATTTTGATTTTAATTTTAAGATTATCAACTTGGTGTGATATATAAAATAATTAGTACTTACCTTTTGTTACTTTCAGCTTCTTTAAAAATCTGTAGTGCCTTAATAAATTTCATTTATTGTCCAGAATATAATTTTGAATACTCCCTTCCCCACCATATTGAAAAATCAATGTTTTAAATCTACCTTTGAGTGACATATTCTATGCAGTTGACAAGCCTAGCTTCCTGTCTTTGCATTTTCCTTTTCTTTTTTCCTTTGGTACTTTAGGGTAAGTTGAATGCCAGAAAGCAAAAGAAAATATCATAGCAATGGATTAATTAATACTAAACTTTCCTCATTATCACGTAGATGGCCAGGAGTACATTAGGAACAATCTTGTACAACATAAAGGAAAACAGTCATGTAGAATACATTTTTTTCCTCATTGCTTATCAGGGGAAAAATCTATTTCCAAAAAAGAGAAAGGAAAATCAATGTCAGTTCTGCTTTTTACTGCTGTACTTTAATTGGACCAGTGGTAAAAATGAGTTGACCTTTTAGGACCATTGATTTCATTTGGATGTATTTGTTGCACATAATATTAGCTACCTCCTAAATTTCAATAAAAACGATAGTCAATAAGATGGATCTGTGTGATTCAAAATATTTTCCAGTTAAGAAAACATGGCAGTAGTTGTTATTATTGTTACTGTTGTGACTATTATATATTTAATTATTACTTTGTGAGAAAAAAATAAATAAATCCAGCACCTTCTCAGAAGCAAGTTCAACACCTGCTTCTCTCCAATGGAGCTCTAAGGAAAATTGAGACTCCCTATAAGAATGAAGCAACCTGGGAAAATAGTCACGTAAAACCCAAGATGCTTTCAGGACACATGTTTGATTAAATGCAGAAATAAACATTCCAAGTGAATTATTGGTTTGGATTGAAAAAGATGTCAATGGTTCAGTTTTGTTTCTGTCCAGTAGATTTGGAGAATATATACTTTGTTCCTCTATTTTCAGTCCAGTGAAAAATATTTGAGACCAGGCACGGTGGCTCAGGCTTGTAATCCCAGTACTTTGGGAGGCCACGGTGGGAGCATCACTTGAGCTCAGGAGTTTGAAAGCAGCCTGGGCAATTTAGCAAGACCCTGACTCTACAAAAAATATGTGAAAAATTTAGCTGGGTGTTTTTTGCCACCCTGCCAGTAGTCTCAGCTATCTGGGAGGCTGAGCTGGGAGGATCGCCTGAGCTTAGGATTTCGAGGCTGCATTGAGCAATGATTGTGTCACTGCACTCCAGCCTGGGCAACAAGAGAAACCTTGTCTCTTAAAACAAAACAAAACAAAACAAAGCAAAACAAAACAAAACAAAAAAACCAGAAAAACAAAAAACAAAAAAAACTATATATATCTACATACACACACACACACACACACACACACACACACGTAAGTTTCATCGTGCACTTTGTGATTCATTTGACTGATATTCTGGTTTTTATTAAGTTCAAACAACCTTTCCAAAGGGGTTTGCATTTTTATAAGCAACTGAAGACTGAAGAAAAGTTTTATGTTAATGTAGCTACCACTGAAAAAGTGTGTGTGTGTGTGTGTGTGTGTATGTATGTGTGTGTGTGAAACAGGGGGATTTATGTGTAGGAAATTTTTAATAAGGGAAAACTAGTGTATTTTTAGAGAATGTCAGAGTTAGGCCTCAGGGCTCTGTCTCAAAGTACAGTTTCAAAAGCTTTATCTTAATCCTTTAGATTTTACAGCTTATTTACACTACTTGAGAACATTTTTCTTTCCTTATGCAGAGCTGTGGGAACAAAAGAACCACCACCACAATAAAAATAGCTGAATTCAGAGATGCCTTTCCTTGTGTTCAAAGAAGAAAGCTGTAACCTGTCCACATGGCCTGAAAGCCTATGAGCTTTACACAAAACTGCTGCATTTTGAGGTTTCTTGAAAGAGTTATTAATGTTTTGATAACTTTTTAACTTTCCTTTCCCATTTTCCTGCACTGCACCCTTTATTATTGGACTATGCTATTTAGTGACATGAAAGGAAATCGAAGTCTTGGGCTTCATGACACACAGCTTGGTTTAAAATAGCTCTTCTACTTTTAAACTGTATATACAGGTTTATCTTATTTTTGACAAGGTTTTGCAAACATTCTTGATCCTATTTGACTTTGTGACATTGGATTTGAAGTCCTTCTTCTGGAGGTTATGTTAGGACAGTACACAATATGTGAAACTGAGCTTAAGATTTTATGCCCCAGCCTTTTATTACACTGTAAGTGTTCTTAGCATTTAAACACATTTCATAATCTAAATCTAAGCTTTTTTTGAGTAAGCATGATATTTCTTTACTAAGTTTATCACCAAACCATATGTCAAAAAAATTCTTTTAATTTTTTCCTCTAGAATTACAATGTTCCAACTCAAGGAGAATGCTGCTTTTTGATGAAGGAAATTGGAAATAGAATATTGACCATGACTCATTTTATGGGGATAGTTCATTAACTGCTTAATAGTGCCAATAATTCTTTGTGCATAAGGACCTCTTTTTAAAGAAAAATCAATTAAGTGTCTTGTAGATGATAATGTTATACCTTATTATTTATTGATTAATAAGCTGAAGGATGACAAAAAGATATTATTCAATATAGTCAACAAAACGATTTGTGTTTTATTGATCACAAAAGTATATTTTGGAAACCTAACATACGAGCATTATATTTATTCATTTCACAAATAATGTGGTATTCAAGTACTTGCAATTCTTAGTAATGATTTTTTAGTCCCCTGAAGAACCACAGCATCATCTCCACAATTTCACAAAGTCGATTTCTTTAATATATGTATATATGCACATACATATTTAAAGGATATACTCATAAATATAGTGAGATAGATGAAGGCAGATTTAATGTTCCCCTCAGCTTGACTAAACTTTACACAGGTTTCTTTCTGACCATAGATCCCTGACTTCCCTTTTCTTAGAGCACTCACTTCAGAAAACTTGTAAGTGCAAATTGTTTCTTTCTCCCTTTGAAATGTATATAATTCTTTTTTAAAGCCTCTTGGCAGCATGAAGACCCAGGGAATGCCCTTCTTCCTCAAGGACCTGGGAGCTATTCTTCAGAAATAGAAGCAGCAAGGAAGATCATGCCCTTATTTCCCAGTCTCTGTGCGAGGATAGGAGCCCAAATTCAGCCTTGTTCCAACCTGTAAAACTATCTACTGTCATGAAGATACAAGAAAATTTACTTTTCATTTGGAAAACACTTAGCAAACACAGGTGGCCTATAACCCCTCATCCCAACTCTTAAAAACTCTCAACCCTTTTCTGAGCTGAGTTGGGTGCTGGCCTCTCTCCTCTATTGCAATAGGCTTAAATAAAATCTTTCGTTCTTGTTTAACTTAATCTGGTGTAACTTTTTTGACAAAATATGCCACAAGAGAAATAGCTGAATCAGTGACAATTTCTTCTTGTCAATAAGTAAGAAAGCTGTAACTCTCTCACACAGACCTCAAAGACTATTGGGCTTCATATAAAATTGCTGCAAATTTGAAGTTTCTCAAAAGAGTTATTAATGTTTCAGTAACTTTTCAACTTTTCTTTTCCTTTTCCCCCTTTATTATATGTATATATACAGTACGTCATATATAAAATATAATACTTGTTATATAATATATAATATTTATATAATAGTACACATTATTAAATTATATAGCATATGTTACACTATAATATAATAGTAACATATTATTATATTATACATTAATAACAATATATAATTTGTTATTTAACCTACTATATAATGTATATGCTATATTATGAAAGGTGAAAGGGGAAAGAAAAGTTGAAATTTCACTCTTTATTATATAACATATACAATACATACAACTGATTCTCATTATTCACAGTAGTTATGTTCTATAAAGTCACTGCAAAGACTGAATCAGCAAATAGTGAACCATTGCTCCTAGGGAAAATACACGATTAGGTTTCTGAGAGTCTCTGGTCACAACATTTTCACCAACCCACAAATACATAACTTTGCTGTATGTGTTTTCTGTTGAAAGACACCTTATTTAACATATATTGCTGCTTCATTAACATTGAACTCACAGTCTACAGCACTATAACTCAGGCCTAAGCGAAGCTTATCTAACACACGTATGTTCTCCATAAGGCACATCACAGTTTTCTTGCACTTAGAAACACTTCAGCAGTATGCTTTGGATCCATTTTAAACAGCAAAAGTACCAACAAAAAAAGGACAAAAATGTGAAAAACATAGTAATAAATACACCAGAAAAAAGGCCCTTGTTTATAGTATGAAAGCTGAAAGAAGTCAGAGTAGTGCTTTGTTCAACCTCCACTGGAAATGTATACATGGAGCTATGCTAATTTTTTTTTTTTGACAGAGTCTTGCTCTGTCTCCCAGGCTGGAGTTCAGTGGTGCGATCTCGGCTCACTGCAAGCTCCGCCTCCCGGGTGCACGCCATTCTCCTGCCTCAGGCTCCCAACTAGCTGGGACTACAGGTACCCACCACCACGCCCAGCGGATTTTTCTGTATTTTTAGTAGAGACGGGGTTTCACCATGTTAGCCAGGATGGTCTTGATCTCTTGACCTCGTGATCCGCCCGCCTCGGCCTCCCAAAGTGCTGGGATTACAGGCGTGAGCCACCGTGCCCAGGCGAGCTATGCTAATTGTTTGCTTCTCTGTGCATGTTCACAAAAAAGTAAAAAAAAATTCTATAAGTACTGATCTGGGATTACAAATACATGTTACCAGGCAAATTAAAAAATGTGGACTCTGTAAATAATGATGATCAACTGTGTATATGTACTTGAAGCACATATATGTGTACATATATACATCTGTTATATATTATTTTATGTTAAAAAGATATATATCCACACATATATTTGTTATATATTATGTTATATATAATTAGTTTTTTTTTTGTGTGTGTGTGTGTGTGTGTGTGTGTGTGTGTATATATATATAGAGAGAGAGAGAGAGAGAGAAAGGAGAGAGAGAGCCAGATTGCCTCATGATTCTGCTTCTCTGATTAATCGAAATCCTAACTGAACCAGGGTTCCGGTGTGTATTTAAAAACATCATTTTGAGAAGTGCTTCTAGGCTTCACCAGACCACCAGTGGGGACCATGTCTCCAACAATCCCCTGCTCTAGGGCATATGGTCAACTTCTCCAAATATGCCCAAACTTTTCTTTTCTTGTCTAGAATCCATCCCAGTGTACAACATGTTATGTCTGCTATGTTACTATAGACATAGACATATTCAAAATAGGGTGAGCCACTTAGTTAAGAAGAAACAAATGGCTTCCCAACACTCTCAGTCGGAAAGAAAACAGCCAGGGGCCTTGAAGAGTCAGCTGGTTGGTGAGAGAATGAGGATCTACTACGTATTCCTTTCAAACCAGTCAGAACCCCAAGCCAATTACACTACCCTCTTCAAAGCCCTGTAACACAAATGTTTTCGATTTCCAGGCACAGTAATAATAATTAATTACTTATTCATAAGAAATGCAAATCTTCTGATTCCTTCTTTAAATACGTTAAATGTCAAGTAGCAGGTGGTTTTCAATTCAGTAAACAAACTGCATTTGCTTGGATAGATGCGAACAGTGCCACTGCTATACTTACATCTCTCCTGGCTGAGTGAATGCTTCTATATCTTCTAATTTTGTTAAATCAGATATAGACAGTTTTGAAAAGCAGGTTCCAAAGTTATCTTACAAAGGCACCAGAAGGCCACATCAGCTTCTTTGTATCTTTGATAGTAATGACAAACACAGTGATGGACTTTTCTAGAAAGCCAAACAAAAGAGTAACTTTTTTAGACAAAATGGGACGTGAAAATAAGGCAATGTGTGAACCAGGATTGGATCCTGGAACAGGAAAAAAAAAAGCTGGTGTACAGGGCATTTTTATAAAAATGAACAAAATCATGTCCTTCGCAGCAACTTGGATGCAGCTGGAGGCCATTATCCTAAGCGAATTAACACAGAAATGGAAAAACCCAACACCACATGTCCTCATTTATAATGGGAGCTAAACATTGGGTACACAGGGACACAAAGATGGGAACAATAAACACTGGGGACTCCAGAAGCAGGGAGGGAGGGAGAGAGGGAGGAAAAGGCTGAAAAGCTACATAAACGGTATTATGCTCGCTACCTGGGTGATGGGATGAATTCTACCCCAAACCTCAGTGTCACACAGTATACTTATGTGACACACCTGCACTCCTGAATCTAAACTAAAAGTTGAAACTAAAAAGGGTGTGATTGATTGGAGTAATTTAAATAATATCTGTTGATAGAATATTAGTATTATATCCATATTAAACCTCTTGAATTTGATAATGTACCGTAGTTATGGAAATGAAGAGCCTTGATCCTAGGAAGCACACACTGAAGAATTACAGGTAAATGGGCATAATTTCTGCAACGTGTTTGCAGTGGTTGGGAAAAAATGTGTCTCTGTGTATGTGTATGTGTGTGTGTGTGTTTGTGTGTGTGTGTAAAGGGAGTGAGAGTAATAAAACAAACGTGGCAAAGTGTTAACAATGGGTGAGTCTGGATGAATGGTATGTGAAATGTCTTTTCATTAGTCTTGCAAGTTTCCTGTAAGTTGGTAATTATATAAAAATTGCAAAGTAAAAAACCAGTACCTCTACTTTATAAAAATGCAGGCATAACTCAAAATGCCTTCACTATTACATGCTCATTTACTACTTAGTTGTTCCAGTAGTCAAGAGCAGCCATTATTATCTCCAATCCCTAAAAAAAAAAAAAAAAAAGAAAAAGAAAAAAATGGTTATAGTAATTACCTGCCTCCCATCTGCCCTTTATTCTCACAATAACAGGTAAGATTGACTGTCTACCAGCATGAAGAAAGCTACATAAATTAAGCAACTCTTCTGTTCTAGTTATTATTGTTCATAACAAATCACTCTAAAATGTAGTGTCTTAAAACAACAATTAATTTCTTACCTCTCACAGTGTCCATGGACAGGAATTCAAGAGGGACTTGCTTGGATATTTCTGGCTTGGAGTCTCTGGAACAGCCAGGAGCTGAGGCAGCCGGGTGCTGGATTGGGTCTTTCTCTCTCTCTCACTCTCTCTCTCTCTCTCTCTCTCTCTCGCTCACTCTTTCTGTCTCTTTCTCTCTTTCTCTCCCTCTCTAACTAGTTTCAGGACCTTTCCATGTTCTCTTTCCACGTGGACTAGATTGGGCTTCCTCATAACATGGTGGCCTCAAGGCAGCTGAATTGTTCAAATGGTGGCTTAGGAATCTCAGAAGCTGTCCTGAGAATCAGGTCTATGTGGTCTTTTATAAAACAGCTTCAGAAATCCATAGAGTTTCTTCTAACACAGTCAGAAGCCTGCCCAGATTAAGGGGACAAAACATAGACCCCACTTGCCATGGGCTGTGGTCAGACTGTTTGTGTCCCCTCCAAATTCATAGGTTGAAACCTAATTACCAATGTGATGGTGTTACGAAGTGGAGCTTTGTGGGGATGATTAGATTATGAGGGCTTGGGAACAGTGCCCTTACAAAAGAGGTCCCAGAGAGCTGCCTTGCCCCTTCCACCATGTGAGAAGACAGAGAGAAGCCACCGTCTAGGAATCAGGAAATAGAATCTCACCAGAGATTGAATTTGTTGGTGCCTTGATCTTGGACTTCTCAGCCTTCAGAACTGTGAAAAGTAAATTTCTGTTGTTTATAAGCTACCCAGTTTATGACATTTTGTTATAGAAGTCCAAATGAGCTAGGACCACCACTTTTTGATGGCAGGATAGTCAAACTCACATTGTAAGAAGAACATGTGAGATGAGAGACCTTCTTATAGTCAGTTTGAAACTACAATCTGTCACATCTTTCTAATATACATTTGTGAAATCAGATCATCATGAATGACCTCAAGTGAAATCTATTCCTAGATTATTTGTAGTCTCAAGGCCTGTGGAGAGACAGACTTTTCTCAATAACAGAGAGCGCTCAAATCAATGCTTTTGGTCTGTTTCATTTCTACAGTTTCTAAATGTCTTGTCTATATGTCATAATGTTTCTGAGTAAAAAATCACACATGCATGCTCCAAATTACTGCAGGTATCCTTGGATCACATAAGCCTTCTAGGATAGTGGTGCGAGACCAGATGGAGTCAGTGTCTTAATTGTGAGCGCTCTTGAAAGCAGAGCCTGTGACAAGCCTTCGGTGCAAATAGTTTATCGGGAAGTTCTCTCAAAGATCAGGAGTGAGGGCAACAGAGAATGTAACAGGGATAGGAGGAAATTCAATCCAACAATCCATTATGGAGTTGTAAATGAAGCTTGTTGTAAATGAAGATCAGGGAAGAGAAATAATGATCCATCACCTTCTTTCCCAATTAGGTAAGGGTTGCCCCAGTGGGTGCAGACAACCCGCATGCTTCCATGTTAGGTCCAAACAGGCCTGGGCATACATCGAAAGATGAAAATAAGTGGCATGAGCTTGATGCAAATGGCTGTATCATAGGTGAGTCTGAAAGAATGGGAAGTAGGGCTCAGAGACATCCAGAGCACTCATAATTGCTAAACGACGCATTTCACATCCTGAGCAAGAAAAGCCTATTTTCCTTTGTGTCAAAAAATAGACACAAAATATTAACAATTGTATTTAATATATTAACAATTTTGAGGTGCTGAGTGCCCATTATGAAATTTTCAAATGTTTTCTGAGCCAAACAAAACTATTATTAAAAATTAAATTACATAAACTTGCCATTAAATAGATTATATTAAAACAAAGTTAAACATAATTTATCACTTTGTAATTATTTCACTACATTAATTATTCTGTATGGTCTTGCTATTAGTTATGTCTTTTGGATCCGTATGTTGAAAATACTACATAACGTGCCCTCCCACCTATCTTTTCTCAACTCTGTGTTGTCACATCGGTGATGTCACATAGGTAATTGAAACCAGCCATGGTGGGAGTGTTTACACCACAGAAATCAGTAAACACTACAAATCAAGGCTTTTATCTTTTCTGTTTGTTTGTTTGAGAGCAGGTCGTTAAACATTTCCCAACACAGCAACAATCATTTTCATTTCTGTCCTTTTCATTCCTTCTACTTCCTGCTGATTCCTGTCTTCTCCTCTCACCCCCATTCTGGTAATGTCATGTTTATGTTCATTGCCTCAAAAAATGGAAGATACACTAAAAGGAGAGGAATAACAACTGTTTTCCAGGCTTTTGAGTTGTAAAAGGTTAGGCCCTCTGGGAAGAAAGCAAGCTCATATACACAGATAATAAAATAGATTTTTGAGAAGGTAAGATTCGGAAAAGCAAAGTTTACTGGCTTACTCACCCCTCAAACAAAATAAGGGACTTGGGGAGAAGAATGGGCATGGGGGTGGCTCCCTAAGAAAGGAAAACCATAAGACCTTAGGCACACCTCCTTGGGGCAAGATTGATTGAAAACCAGGTTAGCTTTGGAAGAATGAAGTAAGGATTAAGCCTCCTTTGGTGAAATTCCAAGTAGTCAGGAAGACTATGGGTTAGAAATAGAAGCAGATTGCATCTAGCCAGTTGGTCTTCATCAACTTGACCAAGTCTCTGCTTTCAACCCCACATGGCGTAGGTCTCCTGCAGACCAGGATGGCATGACAATGCGAGAAAGACCCTCATCTGGGATCTTGCAACAGAACTTTAGGATTATGCACCAGTAATCTGTAGGACCAAAGACTGACAGCCATGTGAAGGATGGCTCACAAAGATCAACGTGACAGAGGAATCCATACCCCTGATCCCATGCTATGCAAACCATGACACAGTGAATACCTCAGAGCTAAACATCCAGCCCTGGGCAAACATGTGGAGATCCTGAATTAACTGAAATTAAATTATACTTTATTGTGGCATAGGGTCTTATAATAGAAATTAACTAGAGTTGCAGAAAATCAAGACAACTGAATTCTTACGCATTCGAGTTTGTGAGCTTGGATTGGTACCAACTAACCTTGACTGGATGGGAAACCGAGTTTTGAAAAATTACCTATTTTAAGTGTTCTTTTTGAGTTCATTTTACCATTTGCCATATGAGGAACAGGTATATGCCTGTTGCTTCCAAGGGTCAGGTGGATAATAGGTTGTATTAATTAAACTAGTGGTTATGCCAGTGAGGGGTGCCTATATGCTAAAGGGATTTCAAGGGACAAAATTTTGGAAAAATGAAAGTGTGTTATCAACTTTCTCATGTCTTGTCTAACATCCAGGAATCATCCTCATGCCAGGACAATGTCTATCCCAGACATCAACATACTAAAAGAAACCTACATGTTCCCCTCTTTCTTTAACTTTTGTGAAAGATCGTAGTATTTTTACAAATATTCACTGCCCATCTGTGAGAGAGGATTCTATTTGCCTACTCGGTTGGCACCTGGCTTGGCCACATGACTTGCTCTAACAAAGAAATGTGAGAGAAGTGATATGCTTACTTTTCCTTTGCCATCATGACCAGCAATGTTCCAGGTTTTAGAACATTGATTGCAAAAATGACTCACTTCTCACTTCTCCCTTTGTAATATGATTTTATAGCAACCCCCACAAAATATGAAGATCCCTGTCCCTAGAAGCTGGGCTAGCCTGAGACATGATTTGGTCAATAGAATGTGGTAGAAGCAGTAATGTGCCTTTTTGTTAACTAATTTGCAGGAGGGTTTACACTTTTCCATTTGCTGTTTTGGAATCCTGACACCATCATGTAATTCAGCATGGGTTAGCTGAAAGAGGAGAGACCAGTGGACCAGGGATTCATTGTCTTAGCTGAGGTCATCCTAGACCAGCCTATGCCAGTCCATCCCCAAATAGGTGAGTGAGCCAAGTTGAGCTCAGCCGAGCCAGGCCCAGATCAGCAGAACTGTACAGCTGGCATGTAGACTCATGAGAAAAAAATAAGTGTTTATTGCTGAGAGCTGCTGAAGTTTTGTGGTGGTTTGGAATTATAGGATTAATGTGGCAAGAAATAACTAATAGACAGATTGAAACTGGTCTGTCAGTCTGCAACCGGAGTACAGAAGATGTAGGACAGAGCTACAGCAAGCAGGCACAAGGCACAAAGCATTAACAAGAAAGAAACATTCATGTAAGCCACTGAGATATGGAGTCCATTTGTTACCCAGAGTAGCCTAGCCCATAGTGATTGATATACCAATCGATATGCCTAACTGTGTTTGGTTCCTCAACTTCTCATTTCTTTTATTCTTGCTGGTTGATTTCTTTTCTATGTTTTCTATTTCATAGAAACTGGGGTTGCACAGATCTCCTATGACATGGACATACAGCCACTTCTTTCTTGGTTATTCATCCTGAATTTTCCCTGACTTTGGTCCTATTTTTTTTAACTTTTAAAAATGTTATTTTTTTAAAGAGATGAAGTCTCACTATGTTGCATAGAATGGAGAGCAGTGGTGCAATGGTGCAATCATAGCTCACTGCAGATTCGAACACCTGGGTTCAAGTGATCCTCCCATCTCAGTCTCCCAAAGTGCTGGGATTACAGGAATGAGCCACCACATCTGGCCCCAGGCCTTAGTGTTAAGATTCATTTCTTTCCCTTATATTTGAGGATCCTGGGACCAAAATATTGGGTTTTGTTGAATGAGACATTTTTTCACTTTGCTTAGTGATGAGAGTCTGCAAGACAAAGCCTAAGGTTATATTTTTGGGGGTCATTTGCAGATTACTTTTAGAATTTACTTACTTTTATGTTTATTCACAAGGTCATTTAAGGTATAGTGCCAAGCAACCAACAAAGCATGACTTATTTTTCAGGTTGCTGGAAAATTGCTGAACTCTCCCGCAGTATTTTAAATAACAACTGAACAACTTTCAAAACAGCCCATCCATCTTCTCTATTAGAAATACAGGTGCTACCAGAGAGCACTGTAGAAGATGCTTTATTTCTGTCATTCAAAACATGGTTAGACATTCCAATGGTAAAGAGTAATAGAAACAGAAAATTGTAAAAGAAATTGTCACCTCACTATATGTGTTAATGTGAAATGTTATTATTGCTTTGGAAAGTCTGCTTTGACCATAACACTTTTCTCACTCTGCCTTTAAATTCCAAGTAATTCTAGTTGGAGGAAATACTGTCATCTTCTGAGTTCTCCTATCAAAACTCTTCATGCCCAGTAAGATCAAATGCAAGGTTATCCTAGCTACAACTAGGAGGTTAACTCCTAGTGCTGAGAAGGCCATGGATGAACATGGAAATGCCTCTGGTTAGGAACCATTGCTGACTGAAACTTCCACACACTAATGGTGGGTGTGGACATTGGTACAACCACTTTGGAAAGCTAGCACTAACCATGACAGTTCAACATTTGTAACCCACCATGACTCAGCGCTCTTATTCCTAGGTACATATTTAATAGAAATGTATATATTTCTTTACCAAAGGTGTATAATATAATTTTTTTAGAATCTTACTGTGCCACACAGGCTGGAGTGCAGTGGCACAATCATGGCTCACTGCAGCCTAGAACTCCCGGGCTTAAGAGATTTTCTCTCCTCCACTTTTCAAGTAGCTAGAATACAGACATCCTCCATCATGCCTGGCTAATTTTTAATTTTTCTTTTGCAAAGATGGGGCCTCACTTTATTGGCCAGGCTTCTTTTGAACTCCTGGCCTCAAGCAGTCCTTTCATCTCAGCCTCCAAAAGCACTGGGGTTATAGGCATGAGCCACCACATCCCATCCTATAATAGAGTATTTATAGCAGCATTATTCATAATAGCCCTAAATTGGAAACTACTCAAATTTCCAAAAGAAGTAGAATGGAAAAAATAAATTGTGGTATATTCATACAACAGGATGCTCCCCAGCAATGAGCATGAATAACCTACAGCTACAGCAAAACATCATGAATCAATCCCACAAATATAACATTGAGGTGGAAAAACAGATGCAAGAGTTTAGACTGCGTGAGTCCATTTTTATGAAGTTTGAAAATAAGCAAAACTAGTCTGTGGTGTTAGAAATCAGGATGTTTGCTACTTTTAGAGGGTGGTGACTTGGAGGGGGCTATGAGGAGGGCCTCTGGGAGGATGATAATGTTCTGTTGGCTGATCTGAGTGTTGGTAACATGGGTATGTTTCCTTGTGAAAATTCTTTGAATTGCACTTTTATTTTTTGTATATTCCTCTGTATGTGTGTTATTGTTTACTAGAGAGTTAAGGGGAAAACAAGACAAGAAAGAAAACAAACAACTATTCCAAACTGTTCTTTTGATTATAACCCTATTATAAAGTCTCCTAATATCACTGATCTCTTTTTGTTGTATATGTTCCATTCAAAATTTTATATTCATTTGTGTGTCAGCCTTATATATGCCAAAACAGTGCCTGGAATATATAGACATTCAATAAGTAGTTTTGAAGGAAATGAAAGGATGGATGGATGGATGGATGGATGGATGGATGGATGGATGGATGGATGAAGGTCTAAGTTCCCAACTATTCAGTGAGCAACATAAGGTCAGAAATTGTTTCTTGTCTTGCTCACCAATGAACCACCTATCTGGCACAATGCCTGATACATGGTAGGCCCTTAATATATATTCTTATTTTAAAAGACAAGAAGAAAAGAAAGGAGGAAGGGCGGGGGGAGGGAGGAAAGTAGGGAAGAAGGAAGGAAGGAAGGAAGGGAAGGGAAGGGAAAGGAAAGGAGGGGAAAGGAAGGGAAGGGAAAAAGCAGGAAGGAGACAGAAAGGGGGTGGTGAGAGGGGGTGTTGCAGGGTCATGGTATGTCATTTCTACCATCCTGTCTGTAGACATTTAATGCAGAATTGCGCTTTTCTCATAGTAACTTTTTTGCTGATATTTTGTATTCATTGAGCAAAAGCTCAAGTGGGGAACAACAGACAGACCAGGTAATTCTCAGGTTTCTGAGTGAGGGGGCTCAAACCAAATGACTTGGATACTCCCCTAGTACCTTGTTGCCTCTCCCCCTAAGAGATACACCGGCCTTTGGGCCTGCCTAAAGCTCCATTACACAGGCTGTATTTAGCAATCATAACTTTATATCATTACTGTGTAGACCGGAATATGCCACTTTGGCATAAGGATTATTTTGAGCCAAAGGCAATTAAGAAAAAGAAGATACAAGGAAAGCTGTCTTCACTCCCCTTATCTGCTTAAAAGCAGGACATGAATTTACAAAAGTGTGCTTCCTCCCCTTTCTACCAGGAAAGACAAAGTTTGATCCCCAAAGACAACTATAGATGCTTACCAGCCTGGAGGTGGCACCAGAGGAGTCTACAGAACAAACTTTACTAGTTGGTCTTTACCTACCACTCGTTTCCCATATATTTGCCTTCCCACAATCTGCCACTGTTAGAGACTCAAGGTCCTTTTCTTTTGTCTTGTCACTTCTTTAAAAATGTATTATTCTTCGTTGAAGATGTCATATAGACTGAGGTTCTAAGCCATCTCATGAGAGTTACTCAATACCTGGGTATGTTCCGTGTATATATGAAATAAACGTTCAAAACCTGTTTTGCTGTTGTTGTTGATTCGTCTTTTGTTTTAGAGGCCCACAGCTAAGAACTCAGAAGGATAGAAGGAAAATTATTTTTCCTCCACTACAAATGTAATGGCTAATAGTACTGGTCATTACATTTTTTCTTGTGTCCCAGGCACCTTGACATTCTTACAAGAGCTCCAGAAGATAGTTGCTAGTATCAGTCCATTTTAGAGATGCAGAGACTGAACACTTAGATATTTTGCCTCAGGCCTTACAGACTGCATTTGAACCGAAGCTCTTAACATCCTGTATTTTTCCCCATTGTTTGTTTTTATTTATTTATTTTATTATGCTTTATGTTCTAGGGTACATGTGCACAACGTGCAGGTTTGTTACATATGTATATATGTGCCATGTTGGTGTGCTGCACCCATTAACTTGTCATTTACACTAGGTATATCTCCTAACGTCCTTTGTTAATCAACCCCATCCACCTGAAAATTGCCAATTTTTACCAAGGTAAGCACTTTAACCATGATGACAGGTAAAGTTTCTTGAGCACGATACCAAAGGTACAAGGCACCAAACTCTGTTCTAAATGCTCACATACCTCCTGTGTTACTATATGCCATACAACAGATGAGAAAACAGAGACACTGAGATTCAGGGAAGGTCCCAAGGTTATAGAATTGTCCATGAGGGAAGTTGCCTGGCTCCAGTGCCTATGTTCCCAATCATTACACTATGCTGCATCTTAAATGCTATTTCATTTAATTTGCTGCTTTTAAGACTTGAACCATCATCAGAATCACCAGGGAGGCTTATTAAACATATTCCAGGACCCCATCCTTATGGGTGTTGATTCAGCAGGTCTGGGATGAAGCTGGGAATCTGCATTTCTACAAGTGCCCAGATTTTGCAGAAGCTGCTGGTCCAGTGACCACACTTGGAGGAGCAGTCATTTCATCTTCACAGGACTCCTGCACGGAAGATGCTATTACTTCCTCATTTTAAAGGGGGGCTTAAAGATCACCTTATCTGCACAATGCTTGGCACATGGTAGGTGGAAATCAATGCAGTTTGCATAAAGCAAGGAAATGATTTGCCCAAGATCTCGTAGCTTAATGACACTGTGAATATTTAAATATCTACTTTTATTTCAGACAAAAAAACTTTTAAGAACAGTGCACGGAGTCAAGGCTTTCAAATTCTCTACTTCCCACAAGGTCTAGAATAGCTTCCTGACTACAATGAGCAAACAGGAATTGTGTTAAGTTAAAGTGAAATTAGAACATCGCCCAAGAGTTAAGATTCAAGTAGTTATATTAGATTAGAAAATACTTGTTGTTTTCTTCAAGTGCCTGTTTTTCCTTCATCTATCAAAATTTAGTTTGTCACTACAGATTGCCTTTGCATATATTTTAACAGACAGAAGTAATATTTTTCATTTAGACTAACCCTGGAGGCCAGATAAAATGTATAACAGTTTCTTGCTCATTCTTGTTTAACTTGAACAATATACTAATGTGATCAATATCTAGTTCCACTTTCCTCGTTAGTAACAATAAAATATTGCCATCCAGTTATGGTTCCTCAGAGTAACTAAAAGCATTTAAAAAAATGTTTCACTTTGATCACCCTTATGTGTAAAAATTAAGTAGACATTTCTGGAAAATGAAAAGAAATTAATGCACCAAGGTTGGAAATGGAACCCCACCATTACAGGGGCTCTGAGTTCATACAACTTACAAAGTTTTAGGGCCTTTGCATCCCTCGGAAGTTGAGCTAAGCTCTGATGTTCTCAATAATGGATTCACGGAAAATACAGTTTTGTACATTTTCTATCCAAAACTGACCCCAACACCTTCCTTATCTTTCTTTGCTTGACCATTCCCCCAAGACCAAGGGCACAGGGATTGGTGCTGCCTTCACTTCCTTTCCATCACCCTCATCTTCACACCCCACAAGCTGCCCTGCACTCAAGCTGCACCACCGCAGAAGCGGATGCTGTTGGTGAGCTCCCAGGTCCTGAGGCTCTTTACTGGTTCTCTGTGCCCATCTCTTTGATTCTGCCTGCTATGCTTCCATAGTTTCAACCTGAGAGCTGCCTCTGAGACTCAGCATTCTTTCCTCCCAATGCTTGGAAATACGTATCACCCTGGGTTGCCTATAGTCAATGACTGACTGGTACCAAAGGATAAAAGCCCAGTTGACTCGACTTCAAACAAAATCAAAGAAAGCTTATGTCCAGCCTCTGTCATCATCACATTCATTCCACCCACTGCCCCCTCACTCCTAGTAGAAACAAAGTCTTCAGGCCAGGCACGGTGGCTCATGCCTGTAATCCCAACACTGTGGGAGAGATCCCCATCCGAGGTGGGTGGATCATTTGAGGTCAGGAGTTGGAGACCAGCCTAGCCAACATGGTGGAAACCCCATCTCTACTAAAAAATACAAAAATTAGCCGGGCATGGTGGTGCGTGCCTGTAGTCCCAACTACTTGGGAGGCTGAGGCAGGAGAATTGCTTGAACCCAGAAGGCAGAGGTCGCAGTGAGCCGAGATTGTGCCACTGCCCTCCAGTTTATCTCCCTCCAAGTACTTATATGTGTCCTGTGACACAAATGATTGAAGGTATGAGATGGAAAGGCAAAAAAAAAAAAAAAAAAAAAGAGGAAGTCAGGGCTGGGCATGGTGGCTCATGCCTGTAATCCCAGCACTTTGGGAGGCCAAGAAGGGTGGATCACCTGAGGTCAGGAGTTCGAGACCAGCCTGGCCAATATGGTGAAACCTCCCAAGTAGCTGGGACTACAGGCACCCACCACCACGCTTGACTAATTCTTTGGATTTTTAGTAGAGACAGAGTTTCACTGTGTTAGCCAGGATGATCTGGATCTCCTGACCTCGTGATCCGCCTGCCTCGGCCTCCCTAAGTGCTGGGATTGCAGGCGTGAGCCACTGCACCCAGTGGGCACAGTGCTTTTAAGCATATGGTTGATCAATATGGTGGCAGTGTTGTTACTTACTTTTTTTAATAGTTGAATAATATTCCATTTGTGTGGCTATATCACACTGAAAAAGTCAATTTATAAATTGGTGGACATTTGGGTTGTTTCCACTTTTGGTGGTGCAATAAACATTTATGTACACATTTTCATGTGGACATATGTTTTCAATTCACTTGGATTTATACCTAGGAGTGGAATTGTTATGTCATATAAAAACTGTATGTTTGAGTTTTGAGGAACTGTCAAACTGTGTTTCTCACCCTGGATAATCCCAATTGGCCAATTTTCATGTTCACGGATTCTTCTGCCAGGTCAAATTTGCTGTTGAGCCTCTCCAGTCAATATTTCATTTCAATTATTGAACTTCCCAACTCAAGAATTTTTTGAATTCTTTCTATAATCCTATCTCTATTTAATGAAACATAGCATGAACCCGGATGGCGGAGGTTGCAGTGAGCTGAGATCGTACCACTGCATACCAGCCTGGGTGACAGACTGAGACTCTGTTTAAAATAAATGAATAAATAAATAAAAGAAAGAAGAAAAGAAACGAGGTCTTCTCCAGACTTTCCCTCCATGTGAGCAAATGAGTTCACCTACATGCAGGGATCTGGGAGAAGAGTGTGTGAGTCATGTGATGCTGAGGGTATGGTCCAGAGGAAGCTGGCACAGCGGTGCAGCAGGTGCAGATCTGACAAGGTTAAAGCTCCAGGAAAATGAACAGTGAGGTACAAAGAGATGGAAGAATCTTGGATTTGATTGACAACGCTTGGTGAGAAGACAGGCTGCCATAGGAGGATGTTGCAGTTCCACTGAATGAGTTTCCTAAACCTGAACAAGACAATGTTGGCACCCAGAATCTTCCAAAGAGCAAGAAATGAAGTGGACAGACTTAACCTTACAACACCTCCATGAGAACGTTCCCCTCATTGAAAACTGACACTTGGCTCCTTTCTCATGCATGGATTTTTAAAAAAATACATAGATACAAATGTTTTATTTCAATCTCCTAATTCAAATCTTTGAGTAATAAATCAACACTAAAATATGTATACTTATTTAGTTAGTGGCAGCTATGTGCAGCATGAAAATATTTACAGAATGAAAAGCTGAGATTTCTCAGGAGTGTGGAATATTTGGCTCTATAAATCTAAAACTCTTCATTGAGTAGCTTGTAATTGGATATGATTGGTTAAACATTTGCCTTTAACTCTGATTTTGCTTTACTGTCAAAGTTTATCTCCTCCCAAGTACTTATATGTGTCCTGTGACACAAATGATTGAAGGTATGAGCTGGAAAGGCAAAAAAAAAAAAAAACAGGAAGCCAGGGCTGGGCGTGGTGGCTCACACCTGTAATCCCAGCACTTTGGGAGGCCAAGGAGGGTGGATCACCTGAGGTCAGGAGTTCGAGACCAGCCTGACCAATATGGCGAAACCCTGTCTCTAATAAAAATACAAAAAATTAGCCAGGCATGGTGTGTGGGAGTGGGGGGGCTATAATCTCAGCTACTTGGGAGGCTAAGGCGTGAGAATTGCTTGAACCTGGGAGGTGGAAGTTGCAGTGAACAGAGATCGTGCCACTGCACTCTAGCCTGGGCGACAGAGCAAGACTCTGTCAAAAAAAAAAAAAGAGGAAGCCAGAAGCCAGACATAGGAGTGTTACAGTGTTATTAACATTTCATATTATAGAACTTGCCCATGGACCAAGTAATCTGGCTCCAATGCCTGTGTCTCTAATCATTACACTATGCTGCATCTTAAATGCCATCTCATTTAATTTTGTACTTCTCAGACTTGAACCTGCAGCAGAACCACCAGGAGGGCTTATTAAACATAAACCCTTAGTGAACAGCATTCTGAGTGGGTTTAGCCTATAGATGTTATGGACATGTAGATATCCCATTCACTGATTACTGGCATTCCTCGGATTCTTCATGGTATTTTCAAATGTTGGATAAATCTGTGAATTAAAAAATTATCTGACAGTTACGCCTGTTCTCCCTACAATGTCCATTGGTGCTGCTGGAAAGCATGTCTGGCTAGGTAGACTGCTAGTTTTATCCATTAATGGCATTTCTTATTTTCTCAAAGCCCTTTCAGATAAAACCAAACCACCATGCAATCAGTATTTACTTATATATTTGTATAAGAACCTGTATTTTGCAAAACACATCTGTGTATATTTATCTCCTGAAATTACTTGCCTCTGTTAATCAGTGTCTTTCATGTTCTCTATCCAGATTGTAAACTCTGGGAAGAAGCCATGGCTTATATTTCTGTATCCCTTATTTAAAAACTAAAAACACTGAATAATTGAAATCTCTTCTCAAAACAAACAAACACTGAACTGTAATTTGTGTTCCAGAGCTCCTTGTGCGACCAAGCTGAGGCTGGCATTTGCCCTGAAAGCACAGTCTTGCTTGCCCTCTCCTCCTTCCATGTCCTGCTTGCTCCACTCCCTTACTGACTTCTCTTGGGAGCAATGCTCTGATAAATTACCTGCCCATGTAGGCTCACCTTAGGGCCTGCTTCTAGAGAGCTAAACCTTAGACAGTCTCTCTTGAGTGACAGTCTCTCCTGAGTGCCCACCTTTCCATTCCCAAAGTTACTATCTTGGTTCACTCCTTATGGCATAAGCAATCCTCCTAGCCAGTGTGCCCCTTCCATCTAGCATACTGTCAGACAACCTCCTAATGCATGTCCCTGATCACACCACTTCTCCAGTCAAAATCAAGTAATAGTTGCTCATTTGCTGTGGAATTTGGGAAAGACTCCTTGGCCTGGAATTTAAAGCCTTCCATACCATAACTCCAAAACTCCAAGCTAGCTACTTTTTTTTTTTTTTTTTTTTTTTTTTTTTTTTTTTTTTTTTTTGAGACAGAGTCTCGCTCTGTCACCAGTTGGAGTGCAGTGGCCGGATCTCAGCTCACTGCAAGCTCCGCCTCCCGGGTTCACGCCATTCTCCTGCCTCAGCCTCCCGAGTAGCTGGGACTACAGGCGCCCGCCACCTCACCCGGCTAGTTTTTTGTATTTTGTAGTAGAGACGGGGTTTCACTGTGTTAGTCAGGATGGTCTCGATCTCTTGGCCTTGTGAACCACCCACCTCAGCCTCCCAAAGTGCTGGGATTACAGGCTTGAGCCACCACGCCCGGCCCAAGCTACCAATTTTTAATCATTGCGCATAAGTTCCTAATATCACATGGAACTCAACTCTGACAAATTCCCGCCCTACCTTCCCTGTTCCTCTGCTCAAAACTTTTCTTTTATCTGGAATGTCCTCCCACTTTATTTAAGTAGGAAAACCCAGCCTGTCAATCAAATCTCTGTTCAAGTGTCTTTTCTATCATGAATACTTTATTGATTCTCTCTTTTATTAGTGTCCTATTGCTGCCATAACAAATTACTAGAAACTTAGTGGCTTAAAACAACACATATTTGTCTCACAATTTTGTATGTTAGAAATTCAGGCAGGCTTGGCTTGGTCCTCTGCTTGGGATCTCACAGAAGACAAATGGAAAAGTTGTTGCCCAGACTAGCTCTTGTCTCTTGGGGATAAATCTACTTTAAAGCTCCTTTGATTAGTTGGTAGAATTCATTTCCTTCCCGTTGTAGTACTGAGGTCCCTGAGCCCTCTATCATCAAATCCAGTTGTTCTGAAGCCTCAATTCTCTTTGACTTCCTCTCTGTTGCATCCTATCTGCCTCCAGCTGGGAATGTTCTCTGTTAGATTAAGCCCACCCAGATAATTCAGCATAAGCTCCCCCATCTCAAGGCCAATAGCCTTAATCACATCTGCAAAACCTCTTTTGCCATGTCACATAACATATTCATGGGCTACATGATTTAGGATGTGGATATCTTTGAGGGGCCATTATGCCTACCACGTATCCCCCACTATAGAGATGATCTCATTCTACTCTGAAATCCTATGGCCCGTCATATCTCCTTTCTAGTAATTTTATTTACATATAAAGTAGGAACAGCTCACTTCAATAGTGCTATGTGTCAGGCACTCTTTTTCTTTTTTTTATACTTTAAGTTCTATGGCACATGTGCTCAGTGTGCAGGTTTGTTACATATGTACACATGTGTCATGTTGGTTTGCTGCACCCATTAATTCATCATTTACATTAGGCATTTCTCCTAATGCTATCCCTCCCCCCTCCCACCACTCCATGACAGGCCCGGATGTGTGATATTCCCTGCCCTGTGTCCAAGTGTTTTCATTGTTCAATTCCCACCTATGAGTGAGAATATGTGGTGTTTGGTTTTCTGTCCTTGCAATAGTTTGCTCAGAATGATGGTTTCCAGCTTCATCCATGTCCCTTCAAAAGATATGAACTCATCCTTTTTTATGGCTTCATAGTATTCCATGATGTATATGGTGCCAGGTATTCTATTAAGCATTTTACATATACTACCTCACTTAATCTTCATAACAATCCTAGGTGGTCAGAGTTAGTACTGTTACTACTTCCATTTTATGGATGAGAAAACTGCAACAGAAAGTTTTGTATCTTATATGTTAATAAATGGTAGGACCAGGTATGATAAAGATGATGCCATGTTTAACTAAATTGTTCAATTTTACTTCCATTTGCCAGAGGAAGATTTTATTTCCAACTTCCCTTCATCAATCACGTGACTGATTCTGGCCAATGGAATGTGGCCAGAAGTGATGAAGGTCAATTATCTGGCCTAACCCCTGCTTTCTGCAGCATGGTTTTTTATGCATGCTCTCTCTCTCGCTCTCTCTCGGAGCAAATGGCCCCAAGATGGAGAAGCCATACCATGAAAGGAGACTGGACCTCTGAGTCACCTCTTTGAGCAGAGAAAGTCGGGAGATCCTCCTTACTCACACTGAACAGTGGCATGTGAGTGAAATCACACCGTGCTGAGTTCCTGGAACTTCAGGAATATTTGATACAGCAAAGATGATACTTTGATTAACACGCCAAACTCCAAGCTTAGAAAATCTGGATGTACAGCGTGTGTTCTTAATTGCAATGTTATTTTTTCTCTTCCTCCTTCCTTTTCTGAGTAATACTACTTCTAAGATTGCTGAATAAATCCAGCATTCATGGGGATAACATAAGTGTGGTAATTATAATGCGTTTGTAGCATACCTTGTATTGTGGTGACTCAGACACTTGTATTTTCGGTCTAGGAGGCTGAGGTCTAGGTGTCATTTTCCTTTCCACCTCCTGCTATATTCAGCGCATTGTTTAACATACAGGAAGTAAACACTTGCTGAATTCAATGTAGAAAATTGGAGTTTTCAAATAAATTAGTTATTAAAATATATTTCAAGAAAAATATTCAGTGTACTAAAAAAAAAAGTTAACCTCTTTAAAACATTAAGAACGCAACCTATTGACACTGAACATACACACGCTGAAGGTTTCTTACCTGTCTGTTGACACCTGTCAGGTGGTAACTCCTTGTAACAAGTTTATTAAGAAAAAACTATGTTACATTAGAAATATCAAAATGCATTAAAGACCTGTGATAAAGTGGCTCACTTAAGGGTAGCTGTGATTATTTCACCCCAATGTCCTCTCCAAACAGTGAAATAAAAAATGTCTCTTTCTCTAACACTCAAGGTCAAAACAGAGGGAGGCCTTTTTTCTCTACCATGACAACATTCAAATAGAACATGTATCACTTTGGACTTTAAATCAATTTGCATATTATCTGGTAAGATTTATTTGGCAGAAAAATCAGAGGAGACAAGTAGGATTGCTGAACTAATTCCACTCAAACGTCCCTGACTTAAAACTACAGATTCTCAGAAGGACCAAGAAATGGACATAAAACTAAAGTAACAAAAATGCAAACTGTTTATTACAATACCAAATGTCAAAATGCTGGCATAAATATATCCTGGAATTAGCCTCAAAGTAATATGCTTCTAAAAGGATTATAAAATCTCTAAAATAAAAAGGAAAATCTAGCTTTTTTTTTTTTTTTTTTTTTTGACTAAGCTCTCTTTCTGTTGTCCTGGAATGTAAAACTCTTTTACAATTATATTTATAAAATATGTTTGCATGCAAATATCTTATGAATATGTTTATAATTGATTGTTTATATTTATAAATGTACATGCTATAACAGATTGCCAAGTTATAAAGATTTGCATAGATGTTTGTCTATCATGATGATGATGAATGCTTTTGTCTCCAGCCTTCGCCGCTTCCCTGAGGTCTAGATCCAAATTTTCACTTTGCAGAGGACCTCTCCCAGCTATCTTGGAGAGTATATTAGATTCCAATAGTCCTAAATCAATTTCATCTTTTTCTCTCCAAAATGTACTCTTCTAAAGACAGTCCTGATCTGGTTGATAGTACTGTCATCTATCAACCACCATGAGCAGACTGATCTTAACAAGATCTCTAGAAGTTGCCCTCTGATCTCCTTTATCCTACACTCAAATAGTTGCCAGAGCCTGTAGAATCTACCTCAAAAATGTCTCTTCAAACTGTTCACTCATCCCTTCAGAAACTTCTTGTCGAGTGAGTACTAGGTCGCTGTTCTTGGGGTGTTTATGTGCAGATTACATGATAGTGAGAAAAGCCAGGAAAAAAAAAAAGAACAGGAAAGGAAAAAAGAAACAAGGAAGAAAAGAGAAAGGAAGGAAGGAAGAAGGAAAGAAAAGGCAGGAGAGAGGGAGGAAGGAAGGAAATTGGGAAAGGAGATGGGATTATTCAGATATATGCTATGAAAGAAATTAAACAGTGATATAATGGCGTCTGGCAAGGTAAGTGGAATCTACATCAGAAAGGAAAGAGAAGACAGGCCCCTCTGAATGGATGATGTCTGAACTGAGACCAGAGTGATGAAAACAAACAGAAGTTAATTTCTTTAAAACATTAAGAAAGCATCCTATTGACATCAAATATACACATGCTGAAGAGATGTGTACAATAAAATAGCCATAGGATACAGAGTAGGAGAGAGTTCTAGGCAGGGGGGAAAAGACTCAGAGGAGGGCATGGCTCAGTGAGTTCAGGGAACAGGAAAATCAGTGGGGATGGAGGACAGTGGCAAAGAAAGAGAGAGGTATAGGATGACTCCAAAGAAGCAGGCAAAGCCAGTGCATGGGCAGCCTTCCATTTTATCTCTGTTACCAGGAGAATCACTCAGAGTTTTAAGAGGGGAGCAATATGGTATGAATTATCTTTTTTTCCAAGAATGATTCTGGCTGCTGTCTGGATAATGGATTTATATGGGGAACAAGAGTGAGAACAGGAGAAAGTGGGAAGCTATTGTGCCCAACAAGCCTAGGAATGGTATTGGCTTAGACTAGAATTGCTGCAGCAGATGTGATGAAACATTGTCAGATTTGGAACATTCCTGTATGGAGAGCTGACAGTACCTGCTAATGCAATCATGTGTGGGGAGGAGGGAGAGCACATAGAGGGTGTTGAAAGAGAAATAAAAAGATCAAAGATGGCTTCTTCATTGGGGGCCAGAGTGAATGTTCTCTCTCATCCCCCGCTTTGGTTGAGGTTCTCTTTGACTCTATCCTGGACAAAATCCCGTTAGTGTCCTGGTTTCCATTTCTTTCCGTCTCTTATTCTCCCTGCTATTTCCTGTTCAAAACTGTCCTCCTGATTATCCTGTAAGTCTCAGAATCATTTCCCTGGAAAACTAGATCAGTCAAGCTCTAGTTAGGAAAAAAGAATCTACACTAAGTATCGTCGGAGAGGATTTAATAAAAGAAACTTTTGTAACCAGATTAGAAAGCAGAAAGAGCACAAAGGGGGCACTGAGCTAAAACCAGATATTAGCAGTTTCAAGGTTATTGCCAATTCTAAGGTTGAGGTAATTCAGAGAATTAATATCTGAAGAATGCAGTTACTACCCTAAAGGCTGAGATAAACACAGGGAAAAGTGAGGAGCTCATTACCCTGGAGGTTGAAGAGGCTCCTAAATTTCCTTGATTCCAGCCTTATTATTTCCTAAACCCATCAGTTTTTTTTTTAGAACCAAGTCACCTTTGCACATGTCATTTACTCTATTTGAAATTTCACTCCCCTTACCCAGGAAACAGCTCTGAAAAGCCACCCTCAATTTCTCCAAGAAAAGTAAATCACACCCTCTTTGACAGCTTTGTGCTTCCACAGCTCTATGTCAACATGTATCATATTGGATTGTCATGTATCTATTTATGGAGCTGTCTTACCCACAGGTCCATGATTTCTTGCAGATAAGAATTATGTCCTGACAACTTCTCAGTGCTCTTCTGGAGATGTTTGCTGAATCAATAAACATCAATCATCTCTGCTGTCTGTGGCACCTCACCTTCAACAGACTAGCCTGGGCATAGTGACTGAGCAGGTTTCAAGACCACCTGAAGGCTATGCTTAGACTAGTTCACCATCATTTCTGTTTCAATCTGTTGGCCAACACAAATCACAAGGCCAGACAAACCTCAGTAGTATCCACCAGCAAGCTACAGGATTTATATTGATATTTAGACAACTTTTTGTGGTTCAAATTGGAGTACAAGATTAAATACTACTCGCCTCAACATTTATACAAAACAGATACACAGTAAATGGTGGCCACTTTACATGTATGACACCTCTATTGCTCAATTTTTGTGGCATTGAAGAAAAACATTCCTAAACTTAGTGATTAGCCCAGCATTCTATGGATTGACAATTTTGGCTGGGCTCAGTGGGGTGGTGGTTCTTCTGGTCTCGCACTGCTCACTCATGCTTCTCTAGTCAGCTGTGGGTGGGTCGGGGCTGGCTAGTCTAGGGTAGCCCACCTCTGCTCCATGTGGCACCTCACCTTCAACAGGCTAGCCTGGGCATAGTGACTGCACAGGCGTCAAGACCACCTGAGGGTTATGCTTAGACTAGTTCACCATCATTTCTGTTGCGATCTTTTGGCCAACACAAATCACAAGGCCAGACCAAACTCAAGAGATGGGGAAATAGATTATATCTTTTGACTGGAGAAGATTCAGTACTGATAATGGTATGCCAGTTTCAAGCCTTGGCTTCAAGAAGATGTACACACATCTGCTTGCTTGCTCTTGAAACTTTGCTGCCACCATAACTGAAAGGCTGGACTAACCTGTGAGGAGACAAGTGAACGCATGGAAGAGAGTCCAGTTGTCACAGCTGAGGTCATCCCAGACTAGTCTACAGCCTGCCAGCCCTTAAACATGAAGGAGAATGCAGCAAAGACCAGCAGAGTTGCTGCCCCACCCGCTGCTAACCTGAGACACGAGTGAGCTGAGCCAAGAACAGAAGAGTAATAATAAATTCACTGAGTCTGGGGATGGTTTGTTATGTGTCAATAACTAACTGATAGAACGAGTTTATTATCATCCTGCTATAATACTAGCCTCTATCTTGACCCAAAGCAATTTTTGAGGGTTTTTTTTTTTCATTTATTGTTGAAGATGTTTCCTTGAGTCACCTCTCATTGGTACATGTTTTCTTCCTCCTCCTCTTCCTCCTCCTCCTCCTCCTTCTTCTTCTTCTTGCTCTTCTTCCTCTTCTTCTTCTCCTTGTCCTTCTCCCCCTTCATTTTTTTTTTTTTTTTTTGGACAGAGTCTCACTCTGTTGCCCAGGCTAGAGTGCAGTGGTACAATCTTGGCTCACTGCAACCTCCATCTCCGAGGTTCAAGAGATTCTCCTGCTTCAGCCTCCCATGTAGCCGGGATTATAGGCACCCACTACCATGCCCGGCCAGTTTTTGTATTTTAGTAGAGATGGGGTTTTGCCATGTTGACCAGGCTGGTCTTGAACTCCTGACTTCAAGTGATCCCCCTGCTTCAGCCTCCCAAAGTGCTGGGATTACAGGTGTGAGCCACGGTGCCTGGCCAGTTTCTTTCTTTCCTTCTCAGTCTTCCAATATCCAGTGGCAAAGTTTTGCATTCATGACTGGGACCATAAATACATACGGCCAATGGCCAGGGTCAGTTATGTTACCTGTCTTCAGCAGAGTGAGTGGATAGAGCACAGCCTCCACAATCAGACAAATTCAGGTTTAATCCTGGTTCTGACACTGACAGCCAATGTATTTTTCGTCAAATTTTTAATCCTTCTGATTCTTGGTTTCCTTATCTGTAAGACGAAGATAATGATGCAAACCTATGATCCCCACATAATGCTGTCCTGGTTGTGTACTGTATCATTTCAAATTCCACCAACTGTTGTTCTTCAGTATATAACATGCATGGCTGGTCATGGTAGTTTGGGGTTGTGGTAATGGTAGTTAGGTCGTTTGAGTAAATATGAGATGGCGTGTACACAATAGGTACTTAATAATAGTAGTTCTTCTTACCTCCATCTACAAACTTCCAAACAGAATGTTAAAACCTGCAACAACTGACACTCCAGGCTCTAACCTAGGGGTTGGCAAATTATGGCTTATGCATCAAATCTGGCCCAGAGTCTGTTCTTGTAAATATAGTTTTGTTGGAACACAGCCATACCCATTGTCGCTGGCTGCCATTTCTCCAGTGGCAGGGCTGAGTCATTATAAAGAGCCCATTTAGGTCCACAAAACCCAAAATATTTATGAATATTTACAGAAAATGTTTGCAGACCCATCTCTAATGTCCTGTGCCTTAAACTTTTATTGTACGTAAGAATCACCTGGAGAGCTTGTCTAAAATGCAGATTCTAGGTCCTCACCTAGCAGAGATTCTGAATCAGTACATCTGGGTGAGGCCTGAGATTCTGATTTACAACAAGCACCCAAGTAAAGCTGACATTGCAGGTTTAGGGACCACACTTTAATTAGCACCGCTTTTAACCATCTGAAGTAACTTAATTACATTAAATCCTTATTTTTTAAATGGCAAGGTATTAATCAATTGAAAACCCATACAAACACGCTGAACTCACTCTGTGAAAAAGCTTAAAGTTGTGCTACAGGAATTGACTAAATAATGACTGCAGGTCATTTTAAGTACTATGTGCCTCATAGATAATTCATGTTTATTTACAGGAGGAAAAAGTTAATCTAGGCCAAGGACAGTAACCGCCAGCCAACATGAGAAACCAAAACACAAAAGCAAAATAAAGACTATATATTAGACTTTAATAATTAGCCTGTGTACGAAATGAAAAATTCATCTCAAGGTTTTCTTAAATTACAAGGTTTTGCTTCTCCTAATTGTGCCATTTGTCTTATTCCCTCTAAAATATCTAATAGTGGTATACTCAGTGACAACCACATTCTCCATGGCTCAGAATAATTTATATTTTCCCCACTAATAACAGATTGCAGATGCTCTCTTGACAGGCTTTAAGATTTCAGACTGATTGCTAACCAAGCTGCTTGCTTAAGACATACTAGGTCAGATCTCTTGCAATCCAATTAATAATATTTTAAAATCATCCTACAATGAGCTTCTAGAAATTATTACAATTAAGCTGGTTGTTAAGCGCTTGCCCTTCCTTGGTCCCTAATTTAATTTCCTTCAGTGATTTCTTCCTTCTACCTATCTTTCTACTTCAATGCTTAAAATAAAAAGAGCAAATCACTTCCTTCTAAAATTATATTTATATACCCTCATTTTATCTTGATCATTTAGATCATCCTCCTTTTATTAGTAGAAAAATGACCTGAATATTATTTCGAGACTATTTTAAATATGGAATGAGCCTCAGAGAGACAGAAACTCTTAAAAGGCTACGAGAGAGTTAACAGTTACATCTATGTCTGGTCCAAAGATATAAAGTTAAAAGAAAATGCTAGCTTCTGTAATATGGGACCTGAGAGGGGAGATGTGGAACAAAAACCTCACACACTCCATGTACAGATTCAAAGATTTATGAGCTGTTGCAAGTAAACACACACCCATACACTCTAACGGAATTGCCTTTAGATCTCATAATGTGCTCCTGAAATAAATCCTCTATGCCAACTGGAGTGTTAGAATGAAGAAAAGAGAAATCTGGCTTACATCCAGGTTCCACCTTTCTCTGTCTTTTTTTTCTTCTTCTTCTTTTCTCCCTCCTTTCTCTAAGCTTCCTTTTTTCCTCCCTTCCTTCCTCCCTTTCTTCTTTCCTTCTTTCTATGAAAGTTGATCAGATGAAATTGGGTCATTCTTGTCACAGTCAACTAAAGCAGAGTCAAGAAGCCAGGGAGGAAAAGCACTCAGGGCACATAACATTGCTCTAAGACTGTAATTCTGTGCAATCTTGGCTGCTAAAACTGCCTACTGTAACCTGAAACCAGTTTTATCTAATGGCTTCTGAAACAAGTGGCTGCAACACAAAGACTACTTTTACCTACCAGAGTCACTCACCAATCAGAACTTTCCAGCTACCCCCAGATTTTACCCGTGCTAATGAACTTTCTCAAAGAAGCATACGTAGTGTTTCTCCTTTTCATAATATAATATTTCCAACCTCCTCTTTGTTCTGCAGACACACCAAAGACCACCAACCAGGTCTGTGTATATGACCTGAATTTCAATTCTTTCTTTCCAAATAAAACATTAAATTTAGAAATTCACTTCTATTAAATACATATTTTATTTTGCCTTTGATCCTTCCTTTCTTCCTTCCTTCCTTCCTTCCTTCCTTCCTTCCTTCCTTCCTTCCTTCCTTCTTTCCTTCCTTCCTCCCTCCCTCCCCCTTCCTCTCTCTCTTTTATCCTTCCTTCCTCCCTCCTTCCCTCTCCCCCTCCCTCCCTTTCTCTTTCCTTCCTTCCTTCTTTCCTTTCTTTTGCTACAGCTAACTCATTGGATTTTTTTGAGGATTAAATCAATTAAATTTAATAAAAATGTCATGGTAAATGCTTGATAAGTATTAATTATTATTATTATTATTACCTTGGTGATTATAAAACAGAATGCTGTTCATTAATCCCTTTGTCCTTGGCATTTGCTGTGGTGTAAATATTTCTGCCCCTGCTAAATTCATATGTTGAAATCCTAATCCCCAAGGTGATGAAATGAGGGGGTGGGGCCTTTGGGGAGTGATTAGACCACAAGGGAAGAGTTCTCATGATGTGATTCATGCCCTTATAAAAGAGGCCCAAAAGAGCTCATTTGCCCCTTCTGCCAAGTGAGGACACAACAAGAAGTTAGAACCTGACCATGCTGACACCTTGATCTTGGACTTCCCAGCCTCCAGGACTATGAGAAATAAATTTCCACTGTTTATAAGCCACTTCGTTTATGGTATTTTGCTATAGCAGCCTAAGGGACTAAACATTTATCTGACCATTATGTAGAACCCATTTCTTATTGACTATAATCTCTCTGTCCTGGACATCTACGTTTATATTCTTTTCATAATGCAAATAGAGTTTGGTTTGATGTATGATCCAGCTTTTTGGAATCATCTCCCAAATAAATATTTGCCTTTGAATTCTTGCCTCAAGGTCTGCTTTTGGGAGCTCTCAGACTAAGAGATATATTTAATGTTGAGAATGTTAAATTGAAGGAAACATGGATAAACCTAAAATTCATAGCAGACTGCCTAGGAAATAGAAGAGAATCAAGTGGAATGAAACAAACATTGCTTAACTCTGAGAAGCAGGACTTGAAGGCAAGAATGGGCTTGTTCAATAGGTCTCTTTGGGCAGGGAAAGGTGGGGTGGTGTCCATCTTGATCTTACTCATGGTTCTGAAATGTAAATTAGCCACCAGAGGTCACAGTGAGTGAAACATATCAAGACGTTTCTTAGAGTACTCGTGGTACTATTTTCCAGTTTAAAACAACAAAATAAAAACAACAAAAAAAGCAGTGGATGTGAATAGGAAATTCACAAAAGCAAAATGAGATGAATTAATTTATAGAAGTTATGAAAAATACATAAACTTATTATAAATTTAAATGCCTTTAAAAATGAAAGCCCAGTTCTCTTACTGGGAGTATTGAAAATTACAAAATCAGACTGACCCTCACACTGAAAACAATTTAAGATGCTAGCTAAAATATGAATAACATATTTTTAGATGCATGCTGAGTGAATAAGTAAGTGTGGACTTCTCAGGGGCCAAACACCAACTGAAAATAGTATAACGGACAGGCCAGCAGACAGTCAAGGCCAACTTCAGGCTAAGGAGATTTGAAAAGTCCAAGGGAATTTGAGATTTGGTGTCTCTCGAAATCTAGTTGGGGGATGGAGTTGACTGGGATCGGGAGACAAAGCCAGAGCTTACACACATACAATGTGATCCACATAGGGCTATGCTCAGAGCAAAGATAAATGGGCTGGGGGACTGTGCGGGGAAGTTGCCTTTACTGTCTATCCTCCACAAATTCTCCAATGCTTCACACCACATGGATCAGTAAGAAAAGTGGATCATGAAACCTTAGCATTGGGTGAGTCACAACTTGTTCCTTTCATAAATCTGCCATCTAATTACTATTACCTGTATGGTCTGAAAAACCTCAAGCTAAGAACTTAGCTTAAGGCTGTATTTTTGGGGTTAGATTAGCTTTACTAAATAAACCCTGGAGGCCAGGAGTTTGAGACCAGACTGAGCAACATAGTGAGAACCTATCTCTAAAAAACAAACAAACAAACAAACAAACAAAAAACAAAATAGCCAGATGCAGTGGTATACTCCTGTAGTCCCAGCTACTTGGGATGCTGAAGCAGGAATATTGCGTGAGCCCCAAAATTTGAGGTTGCAGCAATCGATGATTGGGCCACTGCACTCCAGCTTGGGTCACAGAGTGAGACTTGTCTCTACAAAAAAATATTAATTAAAAAAAAAACCCTGAAATATCAGTGGCTTAACAGAATTCACATTTATTTATTGCTTTCACCACATTCAATGCCACAGGTTGGAAACTGGAGGTGAGGAGTCCCCTCTATCTTCATTACATGGCTCATAAGGCTTCCCTGAGCATCTGCATCTACCCGTCAGTCAGGGGAAAAAGGAGTGTGTGGGGATGTCAGAGGTAATGTGTTAGAGTGTTAAAAATGGCCTCCCGTGAATGTTGTCCCCCTGTCCCCATGACCCCTTGCAATATTACTTTGAAGAGGTGGAGTCTACTTTCCCATGCCTTGAATCTGGGTTGAACTTATGACTAGCATGGGCCAATAGGATGTGGTGGAAGCAACATTACAGAACTTCTCTCTCAAGCCTTAAGTGGACTGGCAGCATCTACATTTTCCCCGTTGGGCTCAACCACCATGTTGTAAGGATGTCCAGGCAATCCTGCTGGAGAAAGAGGCCAGGTAGAGGCCAGAGGTATGGGTCATCACATAGAGAGACAGGTCACAAAGAGGAGAACAACAGCGTCCCAGCTCACAGTGAGCACCAAAGATCCCATATATGGAAGAGATTATCTTGGGCTTTCCAGCTCCAGCAAGTTTATAACATAATGCAGACATATGAGGAGCTCAGACAGGACCAGCAAAGTCTGACTCAGTCAACTGACTGTTGAAATAAATAAACCTATTTTTATTTTAGGGCACCAGGTCTTGGGGGTTGCTTGTGACACAGCAAAAGAGAACTGAAATGGGTGTTCATTTGGTAGTAAGGATTTTATATTCCATGTTTGGAAGTAGGTCATCACTCCATTCCACTCATATTTCATTGTTGAGAACTCACGCACAAGGCCACACTCAACCCCAAGAGAGGCTGGGAAATATAGTCTAGCTATGCATCCAGGATGAAGAAGGAAATGTTTTGGTGGACACCCGTTTCTACTACAGAAGTGTTCCTCATTTGTTAGTTCCTACACTCTAAGAATAGGCAGAAACAGATAGTGTCTGAGGGAATTTACCTTACTCCAGACTTCAAAGAATTATCATAAAGCTCCAAATAAAGAAGAGGGAGACATAACTCTAACTATTATAGCTATTTCAAAAGAACATAGGAGGATGTTATCCCCCTAAAATTCAAAATAAGCCAGTTCCCATAAAGATGATGTTTCAACGCTGACTCAACAGTAATAGGAAATCTGAGTGGCTTTATAACCACTAAAGATAAGGAATCAACACTTTAAAGCTTCTCTGCAATGAAAATATCAGATCCTAACAGATTTGTGGACAAGTTCTAACAAACATTAGGACAATTCAATATGATTCATACTCTTCTAGAGAATAGCAAAAGAAAGAATATTTCCCAACAGTTTATGAGGTTAATATAGTCATGACACAAGAACCAAACAAGATTCAGGAAATGGAAATTTACGGGAAATTCTTACCCATGAACATAAGTATACAATCCTGAAAGAAAAATTCAACAAATTGAATCGAGCAATGTACAAAAAGGATGTATCACAACCAATTTATATTTGTCCCAAGAATGTGATGCTGGTTTAAAAAGTTATATATATACATAATATACATATAACTTTTAATATATATTAAATATATAAATCTATTACATACAAATAATAAAATTTACTGTATTCTGTATTAACAAGTTAAGAGTCTGGTTTCCAGTCTGACATGTAAGGAACTTGGAAGTCATCACTCTGTCCAAACAATACATAACAAGTTAAACTAAAATCAATTATTTCCATCAGAGAATTTAGGTCACAAGGTAAACTGCTGCCCTAAAAATTGGACAGACAGACAGCTGGATACAGAGAATCAAAACTTAATAAAGCAGAGATTCACAGGTTGAAAACTCTCTGTGAGGACCAGCATTGGAGCAAGAAAATCTGGACTGTAAGTGATGAATTGTTGGAGGCTCAGTGTGGACAAGCTGAGAGTTTAAAACTCTAGAGGGGCTAATTTGGGGGGACATGCATACTTTTGTGAGTTTTACTTCAAGTAACTCTACTAGGTTCTCATAGGAATGCCTAAAGTTCCCTCTGCTTGGGCCAGGCGCGGTGGCTCACATCCGTAATCCCAGCACTTTGGGAGGCCAAGGTGGATAGATCACCAAGTCAGGAGATCAAGACCACCCTGGCCAACATGGTAAAACCTCATCTCTACTAAAAATACAAAAATTAGCTGGGTGTAGGCTGGGCGCGGTGGCTCACACCTGTAATCCCAGTACTTTGGGAGGCTGAGACGGGTGGATCACGAGGTCAGGAGATCAAGATCATCCTGGCTAACATGGTGAAACCCCCTCTCTACTAAAAAATACAAAAAACTAGCTGGGCATAGTGGAGGGCGCCTGTAGTCCCAGCTACTCAGGAGGCTGAAGCAGGAGAATGGCATGAACCCTGGAGGCAGAGCTTGCAGTGAGCCAAGATCACGCCACTGCACTCCAGCCTGGGGGACAGAGCGAGACTCGGTCTCAATAAAAAATAAAAAATAATAAAATAAATGAATAAATAAATTAGCTGGGTGTGGTGGCATGTGCCTGTAATCCCAGTTTACTCGGGAGGCTGAGGCAAGAGATTGACTTGAACCTAGGAGGCAGAGGTTGCGGTGAGCCTAGATCATGCCACTGCACTCCAGCCTGGCAACAAAGTGAGACTCCGTTTCTAAAAAAAAAAGAAAGAAAGAAAAAAAAAAAAACTAGTTTCCTCTGCTTTCAACATGGGGATGGAAAAAATAGCCATCTTGAAATAGATCACTCTATTCTTAACAAGGTCTGCCCTCAAGATAAACTATTTTACTAAAGCCTAACCTACTGTGGTTTTACCAAAACAAAACTTACCTGAGAGAAGGAGAAAATCTAACTCCAGTCCCCTCTAGCCATCCTGTCCCAGCTAAGTAAGGGAAAAACTGAGAAGCACTTTTGGGCTCACACTCCAGGGCACAGGCTTAAAGCAGGCTGAGACCTAATCATGGGACTATAGAATCTTCTACCCTTCTCCTCTCCCCAGACTTTACCACACATCACCAAACACCTGTTTACAGCGGTTCCTTTTACCAAAAACATCACATCTGGCTATCAAGAAAAAATGACAAGGCAGACTAAAAGGTAAAAACCATAGTTTGAAGAGCTAGAATGAGCACTGAAACCAGAGTCAGTGATGGCAGGGATGTTGGAATTATTAGATCAGCAATTTTAAACAACTGTGATGATTATGTTAAGGGCTCTCATGGAAGTAGACAACATGCAAAAACAGAGGAGTAATGTAAGCAGATCGCTGGAAATTCTAGGAAAGAATAAAATGGAAATGGTGAAGATCAAAAACACTATAACAGGATTGAAGAATGACTGAATAGATTTATTGTTAGACTGGATACAACTGAGGAAAGAATTTCCAAGCTTGATGATATGTCAATATAAACATCCAAAACGGAAAAGCAAAGAAAAAAAATACCTAAAAAAGAGGACTAGAATATCCAAGAACTCTGGAGCAACTACAAAAAGCATAACAAATGTGTAATGGGAATAGCAGAAGGAGCATAAAGAGAGAAAGAAATAGAAGAAATATTTAAAGCAATAATGCCTAAGAATTTTCTTCAAATTAACGTCAGACATGAAACCACAGATTCAGGATGCTCAGAGAACACCAAGAAGGACAAATGCCCAAAACCACAGTTAAGCATATCATATTTAACCTGCAGAAAATCAAAGATAAAGAAGAAAACCTTTAAAGAAGCCAGAGGGAAAAAAACTTCTTATCTATAGAGGAACAAAGAGAAAAATAACATCTGATTTATCAGAAACCATGCAAGTAAGGAGAAATAAATGGATCAAAACGTTTAAGTGTTGAGAGAAATTAAAAGAAAAAAAAAAAAAGCCCACCAACCTAGAATTCTGTATCCTGCGAAATTAATCATCAAAATTTAAGGAGAAACGGAGACACTCTCAAACAAGTAAAATGAGAGAACTTGTGGCCAGTAGGCCACCCTTGCAATAAATGTTAAAAAAAAAAAAAAAAAAAAAAAAAGGTGGCCCGGTGTAGTGGCTCACGTCTGTAATCCCAGCACTTTGAGAGGCTGAGGCGGGTGGATCACCTTAGGTCAGGAGTCCAAGGCCATCCTGGACAACATGGTGAAACCCCGTCTCTCCTAAAAATACAAAAATTAGTTGGGCGTGGTGGCATGTGGCTGTAATCACAGCTACTCGGGAGGCTGAGGCAGAAGAATCGCTTGAACCTGGGAGGTGGAGGTTGCAGTGAGCCAGGATTGCACCACTGCACTCCAGCCTGGGTGACAGAGTGAGACTCCGTCTCAAAACAAAACAAAACAAAACAAAACAAACAAACAAAGGTTCCTCAGAGACTGGGAAAATGATATGGGTCCGAAAGGAAGAGCATTAGAGAAGGTATAAGTAACGATAGAAAAAAAGATTATAACAAAAACAAAATTAAATCACCTCAATACATATACATATAGAAAGGATGTTACATGAAATTAAGCTTACATTCACTACGTTTATTTGAAAAACTCTTGAGCAAATTAGGAATAGAAAGAAATTATGCTGATTTGATAACAAGTAGAAAGAAGAAAGAGAAAGAAAAAAAAGAAAGAAAGAAAAAGAAAAGAAAGAAAGAAAGAAAGAAAGAAAGAAAGAAAGAAAGAAAGAAAGAAAGACAGACAGACTATAGCGAGCATCTAATTTTATGTGCAGATTTTAAAGTGTTTCAGAACAGGAAAATAAATAAATAAATAAATAAGCCTGCTATTCCACCTCTATTCAATATTACCCAGTGAAGTAAAGTAAGAGAGCTATAAAGCATAAGAATTGGAAGGGAAGAAATAGAGCTGTCAGAATTCAGAGCTAATATGATTGTCTGCAGAAATTTCCCCAAAATCTATAGGCATATTATTAGAATGAATAACAGAGTTTAGCCAATTTGCTGGAACAAAATCAATATGGAAAATTTAATTGTATTTCTATAATCCATAAATATATTAGTATATATAAAACATTATGTCAAAAAATATTTAAAGTAAAAGGCAGAATTGCTTGTGACTTTCTATGAAAACAGCTAGATAGAATATGGAGTTAATTTGAATCTATAGATCTATTTAGGCAGAATTGACATCTTAACAGTATTGAGTCCTTTGATCCTTAAAAGTAGTATATCTATTCTCTTATTTAAGCCTTCTATAATTTTCCTCAGCAGTGCTTTGGAGGTTTCATTATACAAGTTTTAAGTATTTCAGATTATTATGTATTATACATGATAGATTTTTCCATTTTATTTTCCAGTTGTTCATCACCAAATTCACTTATTTCTAGTAGTTTTAATCCTACTATGTTATTGCAGAAATGATATTATACATCAGTAGAGATAGATCAGCATTTAACAGCTATTCCTATGAAAAAAAAATGTGGATCCTTTACCACACACACACCCATACACACACACACACACACATAACACACAACACATAAAAACACACACAAAATCTTCAATGGACTAAAAATTTGAGTGAAAGACAAAACAATTCTCAGAGACAGTCCAGAAACCTTTATTTATTACATTGGGATAAGGGAGGGTTTCTTAATTAAGACATAGAAAGTGCAATCATTGAAGAAAATGATTTTGTTTGTTTGTTTTTGTTTTGTTTTGTTTTGTTTTGTTTTTTTGAGATGGAGTCTCGCTCTGTCGCCCAGGCTGGAGTGCAGTGGCACGATCTCGGCTCACTGCAAGCTCCACCTCCCAAGTTCACGCCATTCTCCTACCTCAGACTCCCAAAGAAAATGATTTTTATGTCCATCATAAAGAAGTGTACAGAATAGGGATTAGTATATCATACTCTAGAGACTAATGGCTTCTTTTTGAATCCTAGTTCTGTTACTTACCACCAATGTGAACTTGGGCTATATACTTATGCTCTCTGCATCTGTTCCCTCAAAAGTAAAGTGGGGTTGATAATAGTATCCACATCGTCAAGTTGAGATGAGAATTAAATGTGTTATTATAGGATAGTAAGTGTTATACATAATAATGTAAATGTGTATACAATAAAATGTTTTTAAGACAGAAATGAGAGTGAAAAGTCAAGCTAAAAACTGTAAGGTATTTGCAACACATAAAACTGACCCAAAGTACTGGAATATCTGTCTATCTGTATTCATCCATCCATCCATTCATTTATTCATCCACTTATCCAACTATTCATCCATCTATTCTCTTCCTACAACTCAAAATGAAAAGGCAGTGAGCAAGAGACACAACAGGCATTTCCCACAGAAGGAAGCAAGACTTTTCGAGAAAATTTTGTCATTGTTCAAGGAAGTTAAAGGTGACCCAACAATGTCACTCTTAGGAATATACCCTGGGAGAAACTGTTACAGCTTCGCCTCAAGAGATTTATACAAGAATGTTTACAACATTGCAAACACATGCACACACACACAAAAGAAAACAGACAAAAATTTCTAGTAAAAGTAGATTGGATAAATAAGTTGCATAATTCAACTTTTAGTAAAAATGAGCAATTGAATATATCCACAAGGATGACCCTCAAAAACATATTAAGCAAAAAAAAAATAAGTCACAGAAAAATACCTATAGTTTTATTCCATTGATACAAAGTTTAGAATTGCAATATGAAGCAACAGGTTGTTTAGGCATAAAATACATGTGATAAATGAAAAAGAAAGGAGAATGGTAAAACAGAGCATTCAAGCTAATTACCTCTGAGGGGACTGGTAGGGGTGGGATTGGAACAAAACATGGGGCATGGGGTACAATTCCAGTAGAAATGTTCTGCCTATCAAATTGGGTGACTGGTACTAAGGTGCTTATGGCATTATTTTTCTTTATTCCCTCATATGTCTTATACTATATTATTTTATACATAATCAATGTTCGATAAAAACAACCACAATCAAATGCTAATGCCATCACTAGTAGAAAAAAAGTATTATCTACAACGTTAAAGTGACTACAGGAAATAAAAAGGAACAAACATTGATCAACATAGCAAAGGACAAGAAAAAGAAAATCCCTCCAAAATCTGGCAGTACAAAAGTCAAACTACAAAGTGACACAAAAATATCAGCCATAACAATTACAAAAATTTTAGTTATAGCTGTTTATTATAAGACCATCATTTTCAGATTATTCAAGATAAATTTTAGGAGAGAACTTTATGACAACAAACAGAAAAAGAGAATTATAGAGTTAAATTTAAAATTTTAATTAAAAAATAAGAAAACAAAACAAAATTCAGCTATATGGAGAAATGTATTTCATGAAAATACAAACAACACATAAACAACAAACAAATAAAGAATAGCAATATAAGCACTAGCCAAAATAAAATTTGAGACAGAAAGGTTTAATTTGAGCCAAAGGGTTCATTTTATTTTCCAAAATTATTTTTAAAAACACATTGAAAATAGTATAGTCCTGACTCTGCCAATTAACAATCTAAAAATGCATAGTTGTTTTTTATTATTCATGAGGTAAATAATTGTGTTTGTCTACTTGCTAAAATGTATTTGCAGCCCTCAAAATCAATACTTGTACATTTTCAGTCATTCACTGGCAAGTACAGAGCAGCAAAAAATGTACAAGTTTTTGTTGTGGTTAAACTAAGCAATGCTCTACCTTCTTATTTCAGCTCTCATACTCTAAACAACTATCTTTTTTGTGGTCTATTTAGCACCTTTTTTACATTTCTGTGCTTATTTCTTATTGATCTCACTGTTTAAAATGGCCCCCAAGATTAGTGTCTAGTACTTCTAAGCTGAAGAAGGCTTGAATGTGCCTTATGGAGAAAATATGTGTGTAAGATAAGCTTTGTTTAGGCATCAGTTATAGTGCCATTGGCCATTGAATATTAATGAATATATATATATATATGATAAAATGTCTTTAATCAGAAGCACATGTAAAACAAAATTACATATTGGTTAGTTGATGAAAATATGACCAGGGGCCGGGCGCGGTGGCTCAAGCCTGTAATCCCAGCACTTTGGGAGGCCGAGACGGGCGGATCACGAGGTCAGGAGATCGAGACCATCCTGGCTAACACGGTGAAACCCCGTCTCTACTAAAAAATACAAAAAACTAGCCGGGCGAAGTGGCGGGCGCCTGTAGTCCCAGCTACTTGGGAGGCTGAGGCAGGAGAATGGCGTGTACCCGGGAGGCGGAGCTTGCAGTGAGCTGAGATCCGGCCACTGCACTCCAGCCTGGGTGACAGAGCATGACTCCGTCTCAAAAAAAAAAAAAAAAAAAAAAAAAAAAAAAGAAAATATGACCAGAAGCTTGTAAGAACCTAATACAACATTTCCCCTAGGAGCAATGTTTCAGTGTTTGCTAATCGTCTTTGCACCATATTGATAGAACGTAACTGCCTTAAATAGGGAGAATCAGCTGTGTAAAGCACAAATCACAATCATAGTAGGAGAATTTAACATGTCTCTGAGAACCAAAAAATCAATTAAATAAAATTTAATTGAAATATAGAGATCTGAATAATATAGACAATAAACTTGTTTTGGCTCTTGATGTTCCTCTCCACCCAAAGGAAGTTCTACAGTTACCTCACACAGATGAACTCTCCAACACCGCAGACAGCTGGATCCTTACCTCTTTACCATCAATATCTTTTCTCTAGTCCAACTTAGTCACCTACTCCACTGGTCACATCTTAGATATTGGCATCATCAGAAACTGCACTATTTCTGAAATCTTGATTTTAAACATCTTAGTCTCTGTGTACCTTCTTTGCTCTACCTCACTCACAAACTCATAAACCCCCACTGCTACAATTCCTTAACTCTTCAGAGACTGCCAAAATACAGACCCCATAACTTTTTTTATTCTCTCCTGCCCAACTCTATGTCCATGACTGCTCAAGATAACCACTCCCTTGCCAGTATCCCCAGATCTCTTTTCCTCTCCCAGTCTCCCTCTAACAAATGATCTCTCTTCAAAGCTCCAATTGGCCAGCAGCTTGTAATTTTTTAGGGCTCCACCAGAGTGTCAGTTCTTCTGGACAGCCTTTCCAGACAAGCCTATACAAATTGAGTACAGCTTGGTCTCTGCATTTATTCCTTTCTTCTTTCAAAAAGCTTATAGAGGCTTGTAAATATTTTAATAGACATGTGCTTTTTCCTCCAGTCTTTTATACTACAACTTCTGTACTGTCTTTTAGACACAACTTCTGTACTCATAAGTTTCATGAGTACAGAAACCCTGTCTTGTTCTCCCTTCATTCCCAGTACCTAATATAAAACCTTGCATACATTAGAAACTCAAAGGAATGGTTTTCTAAATTTTTACCCTATAAACAAAATACATCATTTTTAAATGTCTATCAGTGGAATGACTACAAAGTTTAATTGCATATATAGATATCAATATAACCTTAATTAATTCTATCATGTGGGAATTGTGCTACCTACATGCTTTTTCCATGCCATAATAAAACTAAAAATACAATAAGGATAAAATAACCATAGCTAAATCTAACTAACTGGAAATCTAAAAACCTTGTTTTTAATAATTCTTGGAGAGGAGACAAAAGGAAGATTAATGAGTACAGTTAAAAACATTTTATAACTTAAAGAACATTATGTATCAAAATCAACTGCATAAACCTAAAATTGTCCTCAGAAAAAAATGTGCAGTGTAAAATGCTTTCTATTATTAAGCAAGAAAAATTAAAATAAATTAATTAAGTATTCATGAAAAGAAGCTGAGGGTAAAAAGCACTAAAATGAACACAAAGTTAATTAAATTGAACTAATCAAGATAAAAACAATATTGGAGATAAAAAGGAAAAAGAGAAAATTATTCGAACACACCAATTCAGTAGATAATCTATTGTCAACTGCACAAAAGGAAATAAAACATAAACAGGTATTAGAAATAAAATTAGGCATATAAACAAAAGGAGGAAAATAAATTTAATTGCAGGAGAGTCTTTTTTTAGCTAACATTTCCTCTTTGCTTTTTCTAGACTTATGTCTAAGAGCCAAGCTAAGCAGGAAAGTTTCATGACAGTTCACACAATGGTTTTCCTATATAGGCAAAGATGTCAACTTCAAAACGGCCTCAACAATGCCTGAAAAATCCTGCCAAGTTTCTCTGTCTGGTCCTCAATGACAAGGCTTCTACATTTTCCCATTGGGCCTTCCCAACTCCCTGCCAACTTCCTCCTATCAATAGCCTGACCTTCAACTTCTCAGAGAAAAGTGCAGCGACATTACCGTTTCATGTGTAAGCCCTTTAAGATGTTATACTCTGTTACTCACCGATGCATCTCAAGCACCTCAGACAGTGCCTGGCTCAAAGTTACTACTGAAAATACATTCAAGGAGCGAAGGGATATCAGATCTGCACCCATCTGCAACCATTCCCTCTCCACCATCTTCCATTTCAAGGGGAGCAGTGTCTCTCCTCCCAACCCTGGCCAAGACTTCAACCCATGCCTGAACTCCTATCCTTTCCCAGCTTCTCAGGAGTATTATATTGACAGTTAAACTGTTTTGCTTTATTATTTAAAGTCTAAATCTAATTATTCCCAATAGTTTCTCATTTAAAACATAACTTAAGTCTTCTCATTTAAAACATAACTCTCCTCAGACCAACATCTTCCCTCCACCTTTTATCTCTCCTTCTTATCAACTTCATAGATTTCCTGAAGAATTGTTTACATTGGTCTCCATATACCTTGGATCTCTGTGTATCCAAGTGTTAGCAGCATCTCATTTTGAAGAATAAAAGCATAATGTGTTTCAATTTTTTTTCTTCCTGTGACTTCATTGAAATTGTTCTTGTCATGAATGGTCTATACATCCAAAGATTATTTTTTTCAGAAGTCATCAAATATAAGCCTTAGTCCCCATTTGGAGTTGTTAACTGTCCCTTCCTTCTTAAAGTACTATCTTCCCTTTGCTTTAGGAAACCATACTTTTCTGGTTTTCCACCCACTTCTTCAGAATCTTTTTCTGAGTTTATTGCAGATTCATTCTCTTTTCCCCAGCCAGTAAATACAATGGTCAGCAAGACACTTACTCTCCAACTTTACTCTTGCTCAAGTCTTACAACTCAGAGTTTTAAGTACTACCTACAAGCAAATGGCTTAAAGTTTCAGCAACAGTTGAGGTCATTTCTCTGACCTCCAGACCTGGACATACAAGTTCCTTCCTCTATCCTTGCATACTCACTACAAATTTCTTCAAACTCAAAATCTTTGAGAATGTTGTCCTATCCGGGTAAACAACAAAAACAGTTTATCTACTATTTACAACATATCTGACACCAAATTTGTAAGGTTTCTTTTTCATACCAACCACTTGTTTGAATGATGGTATCCCCTCTCAAATTTATGTTGAAACATAATCGCCAATGCAACACAACTAAGAGGTGGTGTGGCCTTTAGGAGGTGATTAAGTCATGAGGGCTCTGCCCTAATGAATGGAATGAGCATCCTTATAAAAGGATGCTGGGTTGAAGGGAGGGCTCTCTTACTCTTCTGCTTTTCACCACATGTGCGCACAGCAGATACAGCAACAAGGCACCATCTTGGAAAAAGAGATCGAGCTATCAGACACCAAACCTGCTGACACCTTGATCTTTAACTTCCCAGCCCCCAGAATTGTGAGCAATACATTTCTACTGTTTATAAATTACCCAGTTTTTGATATTTTGCTATGGCAGCAAAAGCAGACTAAGACATCAACCAATTCTCCAACTCTGGGGACACCAACTGAGTTTCAGTTCTGACATTGACTACCCAGATTTACTGTAGATCCCCCAGGTTAAGGACTCAGTCCCACAGGACTTCTCTCAATTTTATACACCAACTGCAAGTCCCAGGTTGTCATCCTGTACTTCTAACCAACTGACTATAAATTAAGGGTTCCCAGACCTCCCACGTCAGGTTAGATAATTTGTTGAATGTCTCACAAAACTCAGGGAAATATTTACTTATGTTTACCAGTTTGTTATGAAAGATATTATCAAGGATCCAGATAAACAGCCAGAAGAAGAAGTCCACAGAGGAAGATCTGAAAAGGTCTTGAAAGCAGGATCTTCTGTCCCTATGGAGTTGGAGTATGCCACCCTCCTGGCATATGGATTCTTGTACAAACTTGAAAGCTCTCCAAAATCCATCCTTCAGGGTTATAGAGTCTTAATTAGGTATGATGGATTAAGCCAATCTCCAACACCTCTCCCCTCCCCAGAGGTGAGAAAGTAAGGTTAAAATTTCTAACTCTCTAATCATGTCTTTGTCTTTGTGGTGACCAGCCCAGTTCCTACAGCTATCTAGGAACCGCAGCCATTAGTCATCTAATTAGCATTAAAAAAGGCACTCTCATTTCTCTCTGGAGACTCCAAGAGTCTTAGAAACTATTATGTAAGAAGTCAGGGACTAAGATAAAATATTATAACAAAAGATGTTCCTCACCCCCTACCATCTTCTAAAGGATTTTAGAAGCTCTGTGCCAGGAATCTGGAAGAGATTAAATATATATTTCTTATTATGTCATACCAAGTCAGTTCTAAATAAAATTATATACAATCAAAGTAGAAGAGTCTAATCCATTTGACTGCATTTAAATTGGCCTACAAAATATTGCATATGCCTTTGGGTAATATGCAATATTAGGAAAAAATAAACTGATATTAGTGATATTGATAAATTAATATTAACAAATTTCTCAGTTACAAAACAGATCTCACTGACATCAATTTTGGGAAAGATTTCCATCAGGGGCATGAGAGGTTAGTGGAAATCTATGCAACCCTCATTCCCCATGTTTTATCCATCGCTAAGTTCTGTAGCTTGTTTTACTTCCATAGGCTTCTTGCTCCTTAAACTTCCAGCGTGCGTTTTATTCCACTCTCGGCTCATAACTCATTTATTTTAATGACAAAATTGAAGCACCCTAAAACACTCTTTAAGTTCCCACCACCTTAACAAATTTAGAAGCAAAAGGGCCCATGCATCCTGGTTTCTTTTCTGTTAATTAAAGATAAAGTTTCTCCTCCTCCCATCTAAGGTAACTCCTCTCCTTGTGCCTTGGATGTTTGCAATTTCTCTCTCTCTTCTGCATCCTGTCTTTACCCTCCTCACAAATCATTCCCTTCAACATTCAAACATATCATAATTTCTCACAACTTAAAAATGTTTTCTGTGTTCCGATTTCCATTTCAGGTAGTATGTCAGTTTTGTTCCCCTTTGTACTAAAGTTTTGTGGAAAAAAAAAATTGTCTCCTCTTTCTCTATACTGCCTTTAATTTCTCTTCTTCACCTCTTAGGCCATCAGAATTAGACTTTCAGGCCAGGTGTTGTGGCTCATGCCTGTAATCCAAGCAATTTCGGAGGCCAAGGTGGGCAGATTACTTGAGGTTAGGAGTTTGAGACTAGCCTGGCTAACATGGTGAAAGCCCATCTCTACAAAAAATACAAAAATTAGCCAGGCATGGTGGTGCATGCCTATTCCTAGCTACTTGGGAGGCTGAGGCAGGAGAATTGCTTGAACCCAGGAGGTGAAGGTTGCAGTGAGCCAAGATCGCACCACTGCACTTCAGCCTGGGTGAGAGGGCTAGACTCTGTCTCAAAAAAAAAAAAAAAAAAAAAAAAAAAAATTAGTCATTCAGCCCCATCATGCCAACCAAACTGTCATCTCTAATGTAGAGTTCAGGAAGCAGAGCTACATCCAGCAAAAGAGGCTGAAAAGGGCACGCCAGTGTGATAGGAGGAAATAAGTGTGCTGCCCTGGAAATCAAGGAGCAAAAGTAATTCAAAAGGAAGAAAACGATGGCCTGATTCAAACACTGCAGAGGATGGAATAAGATGAGGAATGGAAAATGGCCATTGGACTGGGCAATCTGGAGGTCACTATGACCTTGATAAAAGTGAATTCCATAGAGACACTGAAATGAAAAACTTAATAAATGGGCTCAAAAGAGAATGGGAAGTGAGGACTGTAACAGAGTCCCCAAGGTCACAATACTCAGGGAGAACGCACAATGCTCAGCATATCGTTGTGTTTACGGTTATGATTTATTGCAGGAACAGGACACAAAACAAATACAATTGGCAAAAGGAAGACGTGTAAGGAGTGAAGTCTAGGGGGAAATCAGGCATGAGCTTCCAAGTGTTCTCTCTCAGTAGAATCACGTATTTAATTCTCCCAGCAATGAGTTGTGAGAAATGTTACCAACTAGAGAAGGTCATTAGAGTCTCACAACCCGAAAGTTTTATCGGACACTGGTTGTGTGGGCAGTCTTTGACTGATGCATACCAAAATTCCAAATTCCCAGAGTGACAGCAGGTGTCTGACATGAACCATATTGTTTGTGTAAACAGTTTGTATCCAATGAACCACTCTTATGGTTAATGGTGGTGGGAACTCTCCTGAAATCCAAATTCCATTATAAGCAGGTCATTTAAAGTCAGGCTTCTCATATGAACTCTTTTCTGCACAAGCAGAGAGAGTAAGCAGACAGAAACTACTCTTCTGATGAATTTTGCTACAAAAGAGTTAAGAGAAATCAGATGGCAGTTGGAAAGAATATAGAATGTTAAAGGATTTTATTTTTTATTTCCTTATTTTTAATATGAGTGAGTTTCCCGGATGTTTGTATGATGACAGGAATGATACAGTAGAAGAGGAAATTTGGTGAGGCAGGACAGAGGGGGATATTTGAGTGGAAAAGGAGAATGGGATTCAACTCAGAATTAAAACATAAGCCTGGCAGGGTGCGGTGGCTCAGGCCCCTAATACCAGCACTTTGGGAAGCCAAGGCCCCCCGCTCTAATCACGAGGTCAGGAGACGGAGACCATCCTGGCTAACATGGTGAAACCCTGTCTCTACTAAAAATACAAAAAAATTAGCCAGGCGTGGCAGCGGACGCCTGTAGTCCCAGCTACTGGGGAGGCTGAGGCAGGAGAATGACCTGAACCCAGGGGGCAGAGCGTGCAGTGAGCCGAGATCGCGCCACTGCCCTCCAGCCTGGGCGACAGAGCAAGACTCCATCTCAAAAGAAAGAAAGAAAGAAGCGTAAGCCTACGAGACAACAGGGTAAGTTCAACCATCATATGAGTAATTATGATTGTCAATAGACATACTAAATATGTGTCTACTTTAGTTATAAATTGTATTAACAAGAGAGTTTTGTATGGTGACAACTAATATGATTAAGTATACAAAATCAATAACTATCCTATTTAAAAAATCTAGTGAGAAAGGAAAGATCACCATTCATGGTATCAGTAGGAAAAATACACTTATTTGGTACATGGAGAACTTATATGAAAAAATGCTGTAAAATATCACGAACAGGCATAAAATAGGCAAGAATAAGTGGAGAAATACATCAATCAATGTTCTTGAAAAGAAACACTAAATATTGTAATAAAGTATTTTCCTCTCAAATTAATTTAATCAAATGTACTCATTCAAATCAAAACCAATTTCACAGTGAGGAAGGTTAAAATAATGATTTAAAACTTTTTATTAACTAAATTATCCTCAAGTTATCTGAATCAAATTAGGCTTATTGATTCACATCAAAATTAATTGGATTTTATAGAAGTCAAGCAAGTACTAAATTTTTTCCTCAATATCATTTATTTTGTATTATACAAATAATATATATTGATTGTAGAAAATTTTAAAGTACAAATAAGAATGTTTTAAAAAACACAAAATACAACTATCCGGAAATGTAAGACCCAGCAAACAGCCCCTTCCTCTTTACATTTTATTGCATGTTCTTCCAAGTTTTTCTTAGGCTTGCAGTCCTTGACATGCATGGTTCTGATATGCAAAACTTTCTGTTACCATAGTTCTGTTGTAAGTCAGTCCCCCGCATCTTAGGTTGGAATTTCAGTCACTGCATTATGTTAACTGTGAGTCATCGCATAAACTACAAACTTTACTTCTTGCTCTTCTGTCCACCAATCCCTTTGCATATAACATATGCACCTCAAAAATCAGTGACCAAAGATAAAACCTCTTTCAAAGTCTGTCAGTAATTAGTCACTGCACATTTGTTATTCAGCTCATACACAGACAGCAAAGCTTATATGATGCCTCTGTGTTTCCCAGCGATAAACCCATGTAACGTTTTATAGAAATGGATAATTGAAAGAGAGAATTGACCAATAAAGTGAAAGATCAGCAAAGAAACGAAGAGTCATCACGTTGGAAGTGCAAGTCAAATAGAATGTAAATGGAATTATAGAAGAAATAGCTAACCCTGGGAACACTGGCACTGTTGCCACTGAAGAGGAGTTTAGTGGGGGCAAGTATATACACATGAATGAGGAGTGTAGTTGTGACGGGAAGGATGAAGATGTCCCAGAGAGGATGATGCCAGTAAAAATACTTGTGTTAAAGAAACTCTCAGAAATATTTCATGACATTGAAAGGGCAAAAGATTTCATGTTGGAAGCCCATCCAAACTTAAAGGGAATATGACAATTGGCCAAGGCATAGAAAAGATGCTTGCTCCATGTCAAAAGTTACGTGACTTCAAGGCAGGCACTATTCAAACTACTCTTCATAATTTTTTTTTTTTTTTTTTTTTTTTTTTTTTTTTTTTTTTTTTTTGAGACTGCATCTCGCTCTGTCACCCAGGCTGGAGTGCAGTGGTGTGATCTCGGCTCACTGCAACCTTCACCTCCTGGGTTCAAGCGATTCTTGTGCCTCAGCCTCCGAGTAGCTGGGATTAAAAGCATTTACCACTATGCCTGGTTAATTTTGTATTTTTAGTAGAGACAGGGTTTCACCATGTTAGCCAGGTTGGTCTTGAACTCCTGCCCTCAAGTGATCTTCCCTTCTCTCCCTCCCAAAGTGCTGAGATTACAGGCATGAGCCACCACACCTGGCCTATAATTTTTATTAATCAACAAAACATTTTAATTCCTAATGCTTCTAATGTGTTATATTAGAGGGTATTAAATAGACACGGTCATGCCTTGTGTAATGACATTTTGGTCAACAATGGACTGCAATGATGGTGGTGCCATAAGATTATAGTGGAACTGAAAAATTCCTGTCATCTAGTGACATCATAGCCGTTGTACCATTACCATGTAGTGCAACACACTGTATTTTTCATGTTTAGATACACAAATATGCACCGTTGGGTTACAACTGCCTACAGTATTCAGTACAGTAACATGCTGTACAGGTTTGTAGCACAGGAGCAATAGTCTATATCATACAGCTTAGGCGTATAGTAGGCTATACATTCTAGGTTTGGGTAAGTAGACTCCATTATTTTCAAACAATGATGAAATTGCCTAAGGAGGCATTTCTCAGAATGTATTCTTATTGTTAAGCCACACATGACAGTATTTCATTTCTGTATATAACTTAGACAGCAAGAAACAATTTGTGTAGTCATTTTTACAATTTCACACTACCATACCATGCAAGGTGTGCCAGTATATAGGAAATTATTTCCTTCTTTCTCTTTCCCTCTCTCTTTCTCTCTTTCTTTTTCTCTCCTTCTCTCTGCTTCATCTCTTGACCATCTCCTAATAGTGTATGTACTTTAACAAAAATGGGGCCATAAGGAAACCATTGTTTTAAATTCTACTTTATTGTTTCACATATAATACATTATTTTCACATTAACAAATATAAATAAACATCATTTTACATTTAGTAAATGCAGAATATTCCACTGATTGACTGTGCCAAAACTCATTCAACTATTCTCTCTAATAAACGTTTAAATTATTGCTTTTGTTTAGTAGTATGGGCAGAGCAGCAAAGAGCTTTCTAGAAGCTTAATTGCTGAATCAAACAGTATATGTATGCATTTTTAAATTTGATACATACTGTTGAACATATTACTAAACTGAATTTCCAAAAGTTACCCCAATTTATACTTCCAAGAGTGAAGAAGAATCCAACGCTCAGAATCCATATCAACAGTAGCTATTTTTAGCCTTTTTAATCATTGATAATCTGAAAAGTAAATTTTTGCATTTTTTAAATTGTTCCACTGAATTAAATTTGTGTGGTGTCATGTTATATATATTGGTTTTTATCCACAGTTCCTGTCTCCTAACTTCTACGGTACTTTTTATACTCTTGAGCCACTTTAGGCCTCAGGAAACAGAATCTCTCTCTCTGGCCTTCTCCTGACTTCTTTCACCTGCCCAAGGCAGGACTCTAATCTGATCGTGAGTCAAAAGACCCTCATTTCAGAGAGAGTCCTGCCCATAGTCTGGAGGAGGGAATGCTTCATGGAGAGACCTAGAAGAATCTGAACAGACAGGTCTTTCTGGGTTTAGATCATACTGTTTTTGCCCAATCACATTTTGACACAGTTACTCATGCTTCCATCATGGACAACCGATGAAGTCTCCATAAAAGGCCCAAAGGACAGGATTTGAGGAGCTTCTGGATAGCTGAACATGTGGAGCTTCCTGGAGGGTGTGTACCAATGCATCTCTTCATTTGTATCCTTTGCAATATCCTTAATAATAAACTGGTAAACGTAAGTTCTGTGGGCCATTCCAGCAAATTAATCGAATCCAAAGAGGGGATTTTTGGGAACCTCAACTTGAAGTTGGTCGGTCAGAAGTTTTGGAGGCCCAGACTTGAGACTGGGGGGAAAGAGGGGGTGGTCTTGTGGGACCGAGCCCTTAACCTGTAGAATCTGATGCTATCTCTGATGCTATCTTTGTCAGAACTGAGTTGAAAGACATTGATGTGGTGTCCACTGCTTGGTGTGTGGGAAAAAGACCCACATCTTTGGTCACAGAGGTCTTCTGTGTTGATGATTATTGTGATGTGAGAGCAGAGGACAAATTTAGTTTAGGAGAGTTTTTCCCCAACACAATTTGTATTGGAGCAAAATGAGAGACCGTGGCAAATTTCTGTTTTCCATTCAGAAGCATACAATTTTAGGTCATATGGTTTAAAGTTATTCATATTCAAAGAGACTTTTTTGCAGTTCTTCAAAGACAGCTTTTATAGAATCCGATGTTATCTCAGCCTTTACAGACTAGAAAATAGGGGCTACCAGAAACAGAATACAAGTTTTAGATTCTATGTATTGTTCTTTTTACTGACCTGTTTGCCATAGATGTCTAGGCATTCATCATAATCCACTTGGATGTTGTTGCATGCTAAAAATGCTTCCAACACTGGAATCCCTAGAAAACAATGCAGGGATTGACACATATTGATTTTGACATTGACTTTATATCAGGAGTAAAAACATAACACTAAGAGTGGACAGAAGTAAGGAAAAAAAAAGTTAAAATAAAAGTGAGCAATAAATCAAATGTACTTAAATATCACAGGGTTAATTATCAACTTTATTACAACAAAAACATCTTCAATGTTTAGCAATAGCTTTATATTTATTCTGTGATAAAATGATACCCTTGCTATTTATGAGGTTTGGGTAGCATAGTAGATTTTTAGTAGTTGGGAAAATTTTAACACTGGAAATGTTCAAATTTCCAAGTTTTCTTGAATCCTCAAAAATTCTGATAAGATGAGAACTCTCATTCTTACATGGCAAATACAGACAGGAGCTGAAAAGTAACTGCTTCCTTTACTAAAGAACAAATTTAGTAATGTCTAACTTAACTTCTTTTTTCAATTATATCGCCTGCCTACCCTTTGCTTAAGAAAATAAATCAATCTCGAACCTCCTTGTAAATTTATATTACTAGAAAAAACAAAAGAAAACTCATTATGGACCTTGATTAACCTATCAATTACACTTCAAAGGGATAGCAAATAAGCTTATTATTCTCTTTAGACATTTTATTTCAGGAAATTATTTTTTTCTTCAACGTTCTTCTGCTAAGTTCTTTCCAACTACCTGACCAAAGAGATGACCTAATGCTGACATACCCTGAGTAAATGTGCTGTTTAGGGCTTACACAGGTTTCCACAGAAGTTTCCATGGTCCTAATGAAAGCATTTATCCAACTTGATGTCACTGGACTCTGCTTTGCAGCTGAGAAACTTAGTCCTTTTATTTATCAGCCCCACAAATATCAGCCCACTTTTCCCTAAGAAGAGGGTATATGTAATCTGCCTAAAGTCACTCTCAGTATTTTGTAGGTAAATGTCAATGTCCTCTGAGAAGGTTATGCTCTTCCACTCCAGATGTAAATTATTTGCTTCAGAATTGACTTGGCTCTGAGAAAATTCTTAAAATGTGTGTTTTAGATAAGTAAGTAAACTTATGGCCTTTATTCCTTTCTACCCCCAAGTAACCTTCAAATTCTCAAAGGAAGGAAATAAAGAAAGACAGGGTACAAAAATATTTAACCAGCCATCAGGAGGATGATCCTCCTCTAACCCTTCCCCTGGATCTTGCTGAGGCAGGACACTTCACACCCAGGTATAACACACACTGTTGGAACTGTGCTGAATTTCCCCCCAGCTTCTGCACACTCCCTCCTCCTCCTCCTCCTCCTCCTCCTCCTTCTCCTCCTCCTGCTAGTTCTCCTCCTCCTCCTCCTCCTCCTGCAACTGCTGCTGTTCCTTCTCTTCTTCTCATTTTCCTCCTCCTTCTCTTTCCTATTCCTCTTTTTCTTCTCATCCTTCTCCTTCTCCTCCTGCTTCAACTTCTCCTTCTTCTCCTTGAAATAAGGATCACATAAGTTTATTCCTGTACCTACTCACAAAAAAATCAACACGAATTCCAAGAAAATACAAAATTGGTGTGTTGCTTTGGTCACTTAGTTATCACAAGTTACAATCAGTGTTGTGATTTGCCAAAAGAATGAACATTTCTTGTTAAAGCTCTACAAATAACAAAGTACAATATTCCCTTAACTTCCACTACCATTCCATTTCTAGAAAAATCAATCTATGCTAAAACCATGCAAAATGTATAATTTGTGTTGATATGTAAAATGGGGTTAAGTTCTAGGTTAAGATAAGTGGTTTTTTACCTCAATGAATGTCTGGTGGAATATTAGGTTGCCATGCTACTGGGGACTTTTTCACTGTATGATGATGAAAACACCGACATCTTTGTCTCTAGCCTATTAAATGACACTGTTGCCTCCTATTCTTTTGACAACTAGTAAAGCCTCTGAAATTTTTTGAGACATGCCCTAGGACTGAGCAGTATCTCTCTGTTGAGAATGATTGCCCCAGACTTTCTCGTTAACATTAGCTGGAAAACCCCCTTCATCCCAATTTCAAGAGTTCTGCTCTCTCAGTGGACATTACTTCTCTCTAGGTCATTTCCTACTACCCTGGTACTGGCAAATTCTTTAATTCCAGTAGGACCTACAATTCAGTAAACATAGTGCTTCTTCGCTGTCCCTCAACCTCCTCATGTCCCTCTTCGCCCTATTTAAAATCCATTTGTTTCTTACACTTTGCACCTGGGAACTCCTTCCAAAGGCTGCGCCTGAGCTCTGCAACCACTTTCCCCATTCATAGCAAGCCAGAAGTGCCTGGGAGTATGGCGTGTTTGCCATAGGCAGTCAAAGACTGATTGGTCCCAGAGTATAAAAACCTCATTCCTTTGCTCCAAGGTTTGACAAGGCCTAAGGTGTGATTAATTTATTCTCCAGAACTCCCCCACTGAATCAAGGCAAAGCAGGGAGTTCACCTGTAATCACACCCCTGTGTGGCTTATTCTCCTTCCTTGCCCTGCATCCTTCACTCCTTTGCTGGTCTTTCCTGGGGAACATCTCTTTGTTAACAATTTGAACATGACTATTCATCCCGAAGCCTGCTTCTGGAGAATCCAACCAAAGATACTGAACAGAATAACAAACAACCTCACTTCTGAAGATACGTGGCAGGACTTCAAGGAATGGTCTTGTACTGCTTTACAAAGTCGAGACAATGAGCACCTGGAATCTTAACTCATCTCTCCCTGAGTCTATCTGCCCAGAGTTAGTTATGCTACCCTAATCTTTCTTAGATAAGGAACCCTTGGAAGATAAGCACATCCCTCAAAGCAACCATCACCGAGCAAAGACACTGTGCTGGCCCAGCCGTTTCTGTAAGAAGATTCTAGAAGAACTCCAATTTTGAGTCTTATTTATTTTACAAAGATTAGAGAGAATAAAAGATAGCTAGCTGGTTTCTCATTAAGGAAATAGAATTCGTCATGGCAATGAACAGAGGCAAGAACAATCTAGGGTTAGAATGTTGTTTCTCAGCTCCCTAAAATGAATGCTTGTTAATTAGGTCCAATCACTCTTTTCTCGAAGATCTCGTAGCACATTGTGTGTTCCTTAATAAAGTCTCTTGTTTTGATTCTGTGACATACAGCTACATTTTTACTAATTGCCAGGGGTCTTTATCTTCATCATCTTTATAGATGCTCCACAACAACTAACTTCTTGGTCCTCCCAAAGTAAGCTCTCAGTAAATGTCAGTCTGTTGACTGACTCACATAGTGATTGACTGAATATCCTTTTCATGCTCCTGTTGTGGGAGGGTATAACTCTCTTATTCATCAAGTCAATCACATTCTCCCATTAGCACTAGTGTCTGTCTTATCCACCCTTCTCTCTCACTTCATCCCTCCTGTCATAGCCCAGGATCAGGGCTGTGGTATATCTCACCCAAACTCTTGAAATTTCAGCCCTGTTGTCCTCCCTGTCACTGATCATTTTCAGCTCCAGTCCAACTTTCTTATTGTGGTCTCACTCTAAAATCAGAGCATGCCACTCATGTAAACCCTTTAGTGCGCCCTACACGCCTCTCTAACTTCATTTCCCATCACACCTGTGATCCTCTTATAAATTCCAGCTTTTCTGAACAATGTCCCAACATGCCACCTCTTCCAGAGGCATTTCCACAGGCCACTGCCTCGAATTGGAATGTGCACCCTCTTCCTGTGAGCTTGGGAATGCCCCCTCCCCTCAGTTCTTTTCAGCTCCAAAGTGCCTTCTTTGAAACCTTGTTACTTCTCTAGGAAAACCCATGAAAATTCACTATTATTGGCACATATCTTCAATGCAGTTCTCCAGACATGGTAATGAAATTTCTGTTTGGAAGTGTTTTTCACCCATAGACTGTGAATTCCTCCAAGAAGGAGGTTGTCTCTGTTCTGATTTGCATTCCTGGAACTTGGTAATGACAGGTTGAGGGAGTTTTGCACAGAAAAGGTACTCAAATCCATTCTGGTGGAATGCAGGGAAGAATGAGGGTTGACTAGCCATTTCTTGAGAACTTCGTTTATTCATTCATTCATTCTTCATTCATTCATCTCTTCATTTTGATTATTATTTTATTGGGTGATTCCGAAAAATGGGTAGAGTATTATAATGGAAGCTCGTGAGAGACCTAATATCATAAAACATGAGGCTACTTGTCAGAGCCAGAAACACTGAAAGCCAAGATCACTTATCTCAGGATTTTTCTTACAGCCAACCATGTAAATATAATATAAATTTATGTTATTATAATATAAATATAAATAATATAAATAATATAATTATTATAAATATAATATAAATAATATATAAATATAAATAATCATAATAACATGATCTCACATGCATATATCACTTAACAGTTTTAAAGTACTTAAATGTTTTCACTCTATTTATCACATTTTACGTCATCAGAAAAATTTGGGAGAGGCTTCTGGGTTATAATCACCCCCATATTATTGACAGCAGAACTGATTACATGACTTGTCTAAGTTTACTTGTGTGATGGAGTGTGAAAATAGGCCAGTTTTTCACCCATTTTGGTGCCTATGGTTCTGGCTAGATAACTTTGCAATACTCCTACTCAGACTCCGGCTCCAGCCACATGACTTTCTTTAGTCCATGGAATGTCAGTGAGTCTGACAGGGTCTTGAGGGGTCTTGAAGAGACCCTGTACAACTAGGCTTGCTCACTTTTGCCCTCACCATAACCATGGAAAGGACCTGACCAGGCTAGGCTGCTGTTAACAGGGAAGAAAGAAAACTACCTACAGCAGAGACCAGCCACATCAGTCATCCCAATCAAGGTTAAGAGTCCAGATATATGAGTGACCCAGCCAAGACTAGAAGAGCTGCCCAGATGACGTCGGACTAAATCACCAGCCCTCAGAGTCATTAGTTAATTATATCTTATTGTTTTAAGCCTCTTAATTTTGAGGTGGTTCTTTATAAAATATTATTGTGATGATCCATCCATTTAATAAAAGCAAAGGTAGAACTAGAGAAGATAATGACTAAAATGTTATTTTTATAGCAGTATCTCTTTATAGATACTGGCTGCTCTGTTGGCCATTAGTGGCCCAGGCATTGAAGATGCAACATATCAAATTTAAAGAGTTTCTATTTCCCTCCATTCCCTGAAGGATTATCCATCTTGAGTAGCTCTGTGACTTCTCAGTGGGAAAGTACAGAGATACTTATTTACATCATGGACTTCTCATGATTTTCTAACTTCCAAATTATCTTTCTTATTGGAAATGTAATTTTTTAATAGCCAATTATCCCTAGCTACCCTACATTGAGAAATATGTACCTAGTCCAGTTGTGAGTGGCGACCTATGGAGATGATGGCATTCACTCATGGGAGGCAAGACAGAAGTTTTATATGTAAGTTTCAGGGGCAGAAATGTAAGATATGAAGAGATGGATAGAGAGTCTGTAGAGGAGGTTTATTCCAAGTTCCCTCTTACAATCAGGTATGAAGAGCCCAGAGAGAGAGAGAGAGAAGAAGATCACAAGGCATGAGCTGAAATGAGGGATTTGGATGGGGCTTGGCCAGCTGGATCATGGCAGGATTTGGGAAGGAGGCAGAGATAATGCTCTGGAGCCCAAGTAACAACCTTTTTCAGTGGAACATGGGTCTCATGAAATGAGAACAGAATGGAACACAGCATATGCTTGTCAGTAGCCTTGGACTTTAACAGCAGTTGAACAACTGACAAAATCCATTTTGGTGGGGGCACAATACTTACTTATAGGGCTTGGCATCCATGATTCTGATGCAAGCACTTGTCACATGCCTTATGGGTACCAAACACTGATGAAATGAGAAGATTTCTACAGATTCAATGGATAACCCAGAATAATTGCATGACTTTGAAGTGGGCGTTAACGCCCTGCATTTATGTAGGTGTGGGCAAGGGGCAGCAAGTTTTGGTGTTAAAATAAATGTTTAACCTACAGGCTGGTGATGTCAGAATATTTGGGTTTCAATTATTAAAATTAAAATTGAAACAAAATATCACCATGATGTGTTACCATATCTAAGAGAATGGCTGTGATGAAAAAGGACAGATAATACCAAGTGATGACAGGGATAAAATGCAACAGAAAGTCTCACAGAATGTTGGTAGGAGTGTAAATTTGTACAAACACTGTTGCCCAGTACCCATTAATGCAGAATCTATGCTTATTCTCTGACCCAGCACTTCTGCTCTTAGATATAAACTCAATAGAAATATGTACCTATGTTCACCAGAAGATGTATAGAAAAAAAGTTCATGGCACTTCTTCTTGCCATAGGCAAAAACTGAAGACAACACAAATGGCCATCAGATGATCAAATGAATAAATAAATTCTGAAATGGTCACACAGGAAATAGTATAGAACAATGAGAATCAACAATTTGCAGCAACATTCAATAATCTGAATGAAGCCCACAAACTTAATATTGACCAAGAAGAGAACATCAGAGGACATGCGATATAATTCCATTTATATAAAATTCAAAAACAGGCAAAATGAAACAGAGCTGTCAGAAGTGAAGATAATTGGTTATCTTGAGAGAAATAGGCAGTGGTATCTAAAAGCGGAATGAGGGGTTTTGGAGAGGATGGCTATGCTCTGGTTCTTGATCTGGGTGCTGGTTACGTGGGTGTTTTTAGGTTATGAAAATTCGTAGAGTTGCATGCTTTTGATTTGTACACTATTCTGTATGTATATTATATTGGAATTAAACATCAAGTGAAAGTAATATGATGTGATAAAAATGTGGTTGTCTTACAAAGAGTTGACACTCTGTGTCTTCATTGCTGAACTAGTAAATTACGATCTCTGAGTTTTAGCTTTCTTGTTTTAAAAATGGGGATAATGCTATCTGTTCTGTTTATTCATGTGGTTGATTTAAAAATCAAGTGAGTTAATGGACATTTAAATAAAAGAAGCTTTGTAAACGGTATAAATGTATACACATGGAAGTTATCCTTATTGGAACAAAAGCAAAAGAGGGTTGTCATTTTAATGTTTAAATGATTTTGCACTGTTAAGGAATACCTCCCTTTGGCAAATGATAGTAATTGTACGTGTTTTGGATCAAGTTTTAAAAAGCAGGTTTGTCAATTATATAATAGTCTTTAATGCACCCAGATTGTTGCTTTTGTTTCAGAAAACAGAAAATTACATGATAGCTTGTAAATGGCACACTCAATTTCACACACTGAGAATGCTTGGAAAGTGAAAGGTCCACACATAATGCAGGAACTCAAATTTAATGGCATCAAATGATACATAATTTGAGGCGTTCAACCACATTTGCAGAAATTAATCACTGAGTGTCAGCGTCTTTCCATCCTTCATGACTTGGTACATCAAAAGAAAACTGCCCTTTTTTGCCATTGCACTACTAATCAGTAGTAGTTAGTTCTTTCCATTTAGCATTTCAATCCTATGTTCAGCATCTGGAAACATTTTTAAAGGTTAAACTGCTACTCCCTTATTCAATTTAGTAAAGTTTCAAAAACCATAATGAGCTTTCTTTTTGTGCCTCCCAACATGCTTAGAATCACCTTTAGAAATCAATGGAAACTTTGCATGTTAGAGTAAAAACTGAAAGTAAAGATTAGGAGAGAAAACTAGAATGCATGACCTGCAGTTTCTTCCTCTTCCACTGATGTTTCTTTAGATCAGGGTTTTCCAACAGCATCACAATGGAACTTTGAGGATGGCTATGGTTATGTGCATTGTCCTGTGCCTTGTAGAATGTTCAGCAGCATTCCTGGCCTCTAAGCACCTGATGCCAGTAGCACCTCTCCCCCAACTGTAGCAAGCAAAACCAAATATTTCCAGCTATTGCCAAATATCCCTGGGGCAGGGCAGGTGTTGGATAGTCTGTAAAATCTCCTCCAATTGAGAATCACTGTTCTAGATGAGTATCTGCTAGGACCTTTGTCTTCAGATCTGCTTCCTCACATCTACGCCTTCATGCAATTTCTTCCAGACTTTCTGGAAATCATCTGCATCTAAGGTGCCTTGATCAGAGAGTATACACGTAGCCTGATGGTTTCGCAAACCCTGTATTTTTGCCTTGTTCACTGGGCGCAGTGGGTCACTGTCTACTATCTCCACCTTCAGAGCATACTTCTGTTGAAGGTATTAAAATTTGAGAGGATCAGAGAGGGCAGTAAAGACAATATAGGAAAGAAGGCAATCCTTTAAGAGAATAAGGTAATATTCAGGTGTGCCTGGGAAAGACCTTCATGATGCTATGCTGTGTGTCTCTGCGTACCTGGTGCATACTGGTGTAAGAGTCTCTTACACATTCAGGTGCAAGAGGGATGACTTCCGATTACCAGCAAATAAGATTCCTTGCCTTTTCTTTTTTTTTTTTTTTTTTTTTTCCGGCCATAGAACCATGTTCAGCTCATGAGCAGGGGCTGAATGTAGGTGCCAGGAAACTAGTTTTCTGAGAACAACCCACAGTCTTCGATAGATGGAAACTGGCAGATAATGATTTCAGTTCTTTTGTCCCTTGATGAATGGGAGTTAGTAAATAATGATTCCAGCTCCCTCCACCCTTCATCAGGATCATCAGGATATCCCAGCCAATTCCCCCAGGCAGGATTGAGCTCCAGCTGACCACAGTAACATGGTTGCCTCCTCTTGTTTGTTTCACTTCCCTACTTCACTACAGTTTCCTCTGATCATTGCAGAATAAATTACTTTCCCTTGAATCCTGTTTAGGAGGTTGGTTCTGAGGAAAACTAAAGCAAGAGCATGTGGTGGGATATGGATTTGTGCTGTTACATTTGCCTCCTGTATGCTCCAAGACTGTGAAGCTCATCTTGAGAGAATCCAAATCCATGGGGCTTCTCCTGGTCCAAGTATTATTTGATCAGAAAGAATACTTTCTCCAGTTATACAAAGAGAATTTAGTCTTTTCTTCCTTGCTAGGATTTGCATAACAATACATATTTTCAAAGGGTAAACAATATAACATAACTAGGTGATGTTTTCTTAGTCTATTTTGTCATTTACTCAGATAGGCATAAAATGTTGCATGGTAATTCAAAGCTCTTTAAATCTTATAAGGTTATATTCTAGGAACAAATAATTTACGATGACTGTATAACGGGGAAAAGATAATTCTATAGGATTCTGAAACACCACAGACACAAAATAAGTCATCCTAGAGGAGAAAATGTACTTGTTTTACTTTTTAAACATAGTTTAGTCATATTTCCAGTTGATAAAATGCAATGCTTTTTACTCTAACATCCAAGTTTGAGAATCTCTCCATATACAACTCTTTAGCATGTTTGCATCAAAATTCAACCAGAAATGATTTTACATGATGAATTGAGCTGATTGTGAAAGACTGCAGTTGAAAATGTACATGCAAATTACAAATGTTGAATGGACAATGAGTGGCAGGAAGGGAACATGTATCAATACTGTATGCCTATGAGGTCTTATTTATCTAATCTTTTTGAAATTAGGTTGTCTTTAAACATTTTTGGAATTCAAGACAAAGCATAAAGTCTTTTAAACACATTGCATCTGTTTACTGACTGCTTACTTGAGCAAAGATTACAGTCATTTTTATTATTTATTCATATACTCAAGTTTAAACAGGCATTTTAAAAGTATAAAAAAGACTGAATCACAAAAAAAGAAATAGTTCCAAACAACAGGATACTAATAAAACTTGAAGGGAAGACATTTAGTTTGAAAAAAAAAAAGATATTCAACACTGCAATAACTAAGATAATGTTTCAGAACGAGAGCAACTGGAATGGACAGAATAAAACATGGTAGGGCTAATTGCATAAAGCACTATGCATAGCAGAGTGAATATGCTAATACCGGTATCCATTCCCTTTGGTAGTGTACTCCCACATTGACTCTGGGCTTGACTTGGGAATTGCTTTGGCCATTGAGACAGTGGAAACCTGATGCAATCAGACTTGAACGTGTACTTCCTGCTCCACATAGTCTCTCATGCTCCAGCAGGCTAGCCTGGTTTTGTTCTCAGAGCAGTGGCAGCCTTCCAACAGAGACCACATGGAGCAGTACTGAGTTGTTTCATTTGAGGCTGTCCTAGACCAACTAGCCTCCAGGTATCCACCAGCTAAATGTCAATGCTTGAGAGAGCCTAGGAGAGATTAATGGAGACTGACCCAGAAACAAAACTTTCCAGCAGACCCACAGACTTAATGGAAGTAATGAAGATGATTTTAAAGTCACTAAGTCTTGAAGTACTCAGCAATATTAAGTATACCTACTAGGTACAGATAATGAATAATCACTGGAGTAGAAAATAAGATGGGAAATATTTGTTAAGCAGGTGGATTAGCCTTCATACTTATCATTCAGGGTATTGGACGCAAGAGTTAACACACCAAATAAATATAGCCATGATGAAAAGTTTTCCTGACCCACTGTCAGAGACACTTTCTCTATTAGGAGGTTTGCTAAACAATTACAAAGTTAAAAAATCTTTGGGACCAACTTGGGTTCAAGAATTGATACAAAAATTATTTTAAAATAAAGATATTTGTGATTCAACAGATACGGAAAGAAGGTTTCCCAGGGCTTCCCTTATCTCAGTAAAAACAAAAGTTCTGGGAATGAGGCTGCTATAAATCCCCTCTCTGAGGGAGTTTTATGGCTATGAAGAAAAAAATGGAGAAGACCATTTGGATCTGCATAAACAAACAGCGTCACAAACTTTTATCTCCCATTGGTTTTCCTAGAAACCCATTTGTTTTTCCCATAGAAGTCTTTTCTCCACACACCATAAAATTATGTATATAAACCCTCATCTTTAGCTATTTATAGAGCCACAGCTTTCCTGCATTCACACATGCATATGGATACACTTTGTTTATTTTCCTGCAAATATGTCAGTTTCAATTTAGTTCACATGTCCCCAAACACTGAACTTAAGAGGGTAGATGCAGTTTTTCCTCCTCAATAGAACACACCCAGAAGTCCCATTACTCAACAGTTCAAGTGCTGAGACTAAATTCTCACCTGGAGGCTAGGCATGATGTGGCTCAGGCCTCTAATCCTAGCACTTTGGGAGGCTAATGGATCCCTTGAGCTCAGGAGTTTGAGACCAGCTTGTGCAACCCTGGTGAGAGCCATGAGGAAACCCTGTCTCTAACAAAAAATTAAAAAATTAGCTGGGAGTGGTGGCCTGCACCTGTGGTCCCAGATACTTGGGAGGTTGAGGGCCAGGTGGAGGTCTCAATAAGCTGAGATCGTGCCACTGCACTCCAGCCTGGGTGACAGAGTGAGACCCTGTCCCAAAAAAGAAAAAAAAAAAGGAAAAAATCCTTACTTGGAATCATTCATGTTACATTTGAACCCATGGCCAAATTAATCAAAGTGTTGACATTTTATTAGCAATTATTAATTTTATTAAAATATACCAGTGATGTACATATACCATGTATGCTATTTCAGCACCAGTATGTTTCAACATGATTTTTAGATAATGTTGGTTTTAAATAAAGAAAATGTAAGAATAATTGCCACGGATTTCATACTTGCCACAGATTTCATAATATCAAAGTTCTGATCATGCTTTTCTAAATATGTAAATAAGTGAGACTAGCAATTCTTAAACGTTGCTACATATTAGAATCACCTAAATACCTTTAAAAAGACTCTCAATGCCCCAGTAGCACCCCAGAACAAATATGCTGGAATTACGGAACTGTGATATAGATATCAAAAATGTTTCCCTTGAACCTGGGAGGCAGAGGTTGCAGTGAGCCGAGATCATGCCATTGCACTCCAGCCTGGGGAACAAGAGCCAAACTGCATCTCAAAAAAAAAAAAAAAAAAACTTCAAGTTTGTCAGGTAATTCCAATGTGCAATCAAGTTTGAGAATCAACAACTTAGTCCTAGATCTGTGCTTTCCAATACAATAGCCCTGAGTCACATGTGGCTAACTTTAAAACAGTTTTTTCCAATTCTGTGAAGAAAGTCATTGGTAGCTTAATGGGGATGGCATTGAATCTATAAATTACCTTGGGCAGTATGGCCATTTTCACGATATTGATTCTTCCTATCCATGAGCATGGTATGTTCTTCCATTTGTTTGTGTCCTCTTTTATTTCACTGAGCAGTGGTTTGTAGTTCTCCTTGAAGAGGTCCTTCACATCCCTAGTAAGTTGGATTCCTAGGTATTTTATTCTCTTTGAAGCAATTGTGAATGGGAGTTCATTCATCATTTGGCTCTGTGTTTATCTGTTATTGGTGTATAGGAATGCTTGTGATTTTTTCACATTGATTTTGTATCCTGAGACTTTGCTGAAGTTGCTTATCAGCTTAGGGAGATTTTGGGCTGAGACGATGGGGTTTTCTAAATAGACAATCATGTCATCTGTAAACAGGGACAATTTGACTTCTTCTTTTCCTAATTGAATACCCTTTATTTGTTTCTCTTGCCTGATTGCCCTAGCCAGAACTTCCAACACTATGTTGAATAGGAGTGGTGAGAGAGGGCATCCCTGTCTTGCGCCAGATTTCAAAGGGAACGCTTCCAGTTTTTGCCCATTCAGTATGATATTGGCTGTGGGTTTGTCATAAATAGCTCTTATTTTTTTGAGATACGTTCCATCAATGCCGAATTTATTGAAAGTTTTTAGCAGAAGGGTTGTTGAATTTTGTCAAAGGCCTTTTCTGCATCTATTGAGGTAATCATGTGATTTTTGTTGTTGGTTCTGTTTATATGCTGGATTATGTTTATCGATTTGCATATGTTGAACCAGTCTTGCTGAATAAAATCTTAAAGGAATAAGGGAGATAGAACTTCTAAACAATAATCAATATTGTTCCTGCTAGCCATTTTATTAAATTCGGATTTTTTCATGGTCAAATATTTTTCCACAGATGCTCCTCAACTTACAATGGAGTAACAGCCCAAGAAACCCATCATAAGTTGAAAGCATAGTAATTGGAAAATGCATTTGATGTACCTAACCTAGAAACATCGTAGCTTAGCTTAGCCTATCTTAAATGTGGTTGGAACACTTAGCTTAGGGTTGGGCAAAGTCATCTAACACAAATACTGTTTTATAATAAAGTGTTCAATATATCATGTAATTTGCAGACTGTAGTACACTGTAGAGTATCAGCTGTTACCCTTGTGATCAAGTAGCTGGCTGGGAGCTGTGGCTGACTTCTCAGCATAGTGAGAGAGTGTCGAACCAAATATTGCTAGCCTGGGAACACGCTGTAATTCAAATTACAGTTTCTACTGAACTCACACCACCATAAAGTCAAAAAGTTGTAAATCTAATCATTAAAAGTTGGGGACCATTTGCTCTAAGAAACCCCTACATTACTATTCTCTTTATTGAGTGGACAACAGTCTACCTGCGATACTGATGTGGTTGAATTTTTTTGAACAGCATCAATAAAAAGAAAGACCATGAAAGGGAGAATGCTGCATATGAATAATGTATGGCTAATTCTGTTTTCAGTCTAATTTTAAACCATTTAGAGCTAGCATACACACATACACACATATATATATACACATATATATTTATATTTATATATAAAACTCTGGCCCAGGATATATTTTAACTTATTTCACATCTCCTAGTATCATGCTATTATTCATCAGGTATGGAGACAAAAGTGACTCCATCTTGGATGCTAATCTACAGTGTTAAATTCTGATCAGCCCCAGTCCCGTGAACACCACCTGATTGCTACTTTATTTACTGTCCCTAGTGTAAGAAACTCTACTCCTGCTTTTAGAGTAAAGCAACCTTGATGTTATCACACAAATTAGAGATTGTGACACACATAGCATTCTTTCTTGTTTTGGAGAGCTGCCTTTCATTGTCTTGCTGGAATATGTATACCTTTTCCCTATAGTAGATAAACCTTGGGTCTGGGGAGTAACAGGTGCAGAGATCTACTTGTCTTGTGGCTACCCAAGGCCATGCTTCTGTCTCTAAGTCCCCTAATAAATTCATCAACACCAACAAACTAAATTTGTCTGCCTTCTCTTTGGCTTCTTGGCTCCTTTAGCATTTGGGGGTCACTTTGCTTATATGACTCTTTCATGGAACATCAGATGAGAATTATCATCCATGGCTTGAGACCATTTCTTTCAATTTCTAAAACATTTTATTTTGTAGTACAGGGCTTCCTTTAGTTCCAGATACATTTATTTCCCAAGTCACTGTGACAAAACTTGTAAAATTAATATATTCACAAATTCTCATAATAAAATACCTTTCTCATTATTTAAAATATACTAAAATGTGTATTTTCCCCAAATCATTTGTTTTTGTCACTCCTGGAGTTTGTTTGTACTTATGCATGGTGGAGTATTTCGTTGTCAGCCAAAAGGAAAAAGGAGTCACCTTGTGACAACGCTGGTTATAGGACAAATATGATTGTCATCTTTGTCCCCCTGGTTAATGGTTTCCAACTCAATCATTCATCACCCTTTCATAAATCTAAGCCCCACCTTTTGTTATTTTCATGTTAGTTTTTATGTATTTTGCTCATAAATCTTCATTAAGTCAGAAAAATTACCTGTATTTTTTGTTTTTCACGCTAAAGTTAAATCTGCCTTAAATGAAACAGCCAAGACAAATAATGAGGAAGAAAAGGATAAACTGTTACATTTGAATGGACTGTGCTTCTCCTGCTTCACCCTCTGAATGTGAACTCAGAAGTAAAAGAGTCAGTGGAATGAGAATGTTGACTTGATATTTACCAACTTTGCTCAAAACATATTTACACGATGCTCATGCATTTCATTGGCTTTCACCATAAGAAAATATGCAAAGCTGGGAACCACTGTGGAGACATGATTAGGAAAGTGAGCCCTCAGCATTAAACTACCTGAGCAAGGTACAATTGGCCCAACCATTTATGTTCCCCTGAAGGCACTTGTCACATTCTGCCTTAAATTATAGTTACAGTTATGCATTTTTCTATGCTATTTGATAAATTCTCTGAGGGCAGGATGCTGCCTAGTACATAAAAACTGGTAATATTTGTAGAATAAATGGAATATTTTAAGCACTTTTGCATGCTCCCCAGAACAATCAGCTCATCCAGAAGCCTATTCACCAAACACATTGATTGAGTGCTCTAGCATGCACCTACTCTGTGACATTGGAATTATTTCAAAAGCAAACTCCTTCCAGGTTTCTCCTTCCTAGTAGCAAGCAGAGTGAATTCAAGTGGAACTCAAATTGGAGTAAACTGTTTAGATATGACTTCATATCGCTGCTTTGCATGTTTGGTGTTGGAGAGTACAGCTAGAGTCTATCTTTAGTTAATGGTTCTTAAGGAATTTATGCAAGTAATTGTAATATTTATCACATTTTTAGTGTGTCAGAGCTAGGGACACCAAAATTTTCTTTTACCTCTTAAATCTGTTTTTTACATATTTATTACCCAGTGAACTGAGAAAAGGCTTTCAAAGTGCTAATATCTATCCTATCTCTTTGTTTTTTCCCTTCAGTGTTCATTCACAAGTAATAGTAGCTGTCATTTACTCAGGTTCTGCTATGAACTGGGTGCTTCACGCACTTGTGTTTAATTTTTTACAGCCTCACAAATTAAAGATTATAATGCTTGTTTTTCAGATGAGAATTAATTTACATAATTTTCACAACCTTTCAAGGTGTATTAGCCAGAGTTCTCCAGAGAAACAGAGGCAACAGGATGGATATATATCTGTGTATCTATTTTAAATATATGTCAATTTAAAAAATTCACCAAATTGAGTTTCAAAAATCTGATTGGCTTTTATTAGCAATTCATGAACTGGGCAGCATCCAGTCTACAAACTAGAAAGAAACTGATGGGCTAAACAGAGTGGGTGAGTTTTATCAGCAGAAAAAAGAAGAGGAAAGCAGAAAAAAAGAGCAAATAGATGGTTGGTCATTTCAAGGTTACTTTTCTTCTACAGATGTAAGCAACATCTTGTTGGCCTAATTGGATTTCACTGTTATCTCTCTTCTGATTTCTCACAAGGTCAGATCTTGCAAAGAAATAACGCAAGTTTTGGTTTGGTTATGTGACACTAGTATGAGCGACTCCATTTTGGACCTGCTGTCTGTTTTTTTGTTTCGTTTTGTTTTGTTTTTGCAGTTTAAGAGTGAGAAAAAGAGAAGGAGAAAGGTATTGGCTTGTATGATTGTGGCTTATTTTAAGGTATTGGCTTACATGATTGTGGAGGCTTGGCAACCCCAAAATCTGCAGAGTAGGTAGGCGGGCTGCAGGCTCAGGCAAAAGGTGCAAGTCAATGGCTGTTTGCTGCCAGTCTTCCTTCTTGCTTAGGGGAAGTCAGCATTTTTCTACTAAGGTCTTCAGCTGATTGGATGAAAATCATACACATTATTAAGAGTAATCAGCTTTACTCAAAGTCTACTGATTTCATTGTAAATCTCATCTAAAAAATACCTTCACTGAAACATCTAGACTGTTTGTCCAAATATCTGGATACCATGATCTAGCCAAGTTGACACATAAAACTTACCATTATACAAGGTAAATATCATGATCTCGTGTTACAGATGAACACAGGAAGGCTCACAGATAATAACTAATTTGGACAATATAGTTTATTATGAGGTATTTGGACTTTATCAAAGGGGTTTTTGTTTTCCAAAGCCTAGGTGTCTTTCACTATATATGTTGTCTCTCAAATTAATGATTTTCCAACTGAGCAGAAATATGTTCTCCCAGGGCCAAACTCATGCTAAAAGAAGCATCTACTGGTCCTAACAGTATTGTATAGGTCTAATTTATCCACTGATACACATTTTGCCAAGGATGATGATCTAATCTAATGAAGTAGGCGCCTGTCATGATAAACATCTCAGCAGTGACATAAGTAAGGGCATCATTCTGTCCTTCACAGTCTCTGGAAACTTTTCGACCCTTTCCATGCCTGATACCAACCCTTGAACTTAGGACTCTACTACTTCTTACCTAGAACATACACTACAGCATTTCATATCTCTAGCCTTCACTTTATATTCCTAAATTTTGCATTTAATCAAGCCACCACCAGGCTCCCCTTCTCCCCTTCTTCTGTGCCTCTCAATTATCCACGGAATAAGGGTGAAGTCGTGCTAAGCATTAAAGATTATTTCCAGATGAGCTGAAACTAACTTTCCGGTCGCCGTTTTCATCTTTCACTAAGAACAATACACTCAGATTAAACTTGTCCCCGACAGGGTGCATGGATTCATATGCTGTTTAAGTTTTCATGATTAACCCAACCAGCAGCTACTCTCCTTCCCCAGATCACTGAAGAGTGTAGTCGTTAGGTATTACGAGACCTCTATTTATGCACCCTCCTTATCTGTTAGAGAGAGGGCTGGCATCAGCGCCTGAAAAGGAGCCCCAAAGCCAAATGTATTCGGCCCCCTATTACCGGAGGATGCGCTGTATCCCGCACATCCGCTCTGCCAATGCAAGTGTTCAATAAATGCTTAATATATTCATTGATGAATACTCCAGAGAAAAAAAATGCAGTTTGTGGGACAAGGACGAAGTCGCCTCTCAGAGATGGGGGAGTGCTGGCTCTCCTCCACCCTCCCCGCCTCCTCCAGGCCAGGGTTCCCGCCCACCCCTCACTCCTACTTTAGGAAAGGGCAGACATTGCGCATGCCCCGTATCCAAGGCCGCCTCCGGGAGCACCGCCCATGTTGCCCCGCTCCCTCCCGGTGCTCGGGCACGCGCGCTCGCTCCCGCAGAGCGTGCCCTGCGTGCGGGTGCCCGCCAAGCCCGCCGGGCGCTGGATCTCCGAGTGCCCCGGCCGGGGCCTGAGGAGCGGGCACAGGGCAAGGCGGCGGACGGCTGCGTCGCCCGAGGCGAGGAGGAGCGCGGGCGGTGAGTGAGGGCGCCGCGGGCGAGCGGGCCGGCGCCTCCGCGCGTGCGCAGCGCGGGACCGCCCGGGCAGGGGCGCGCGCCCGGCGGCCGGCCGGAGGGGCCAAGCGAAGCGAGGAGAAGCTGGGCCGGGGGGCGCAGGTCGGCCTCGGACCCAGGGGTCCGGTGGATCCCATATCCGCCCCCCGGGCTCAAGAGTCGCTCGCCGCGCGGGTTGGCTTCCCGAGGGGTTCCCAGTGGGGTGCGTCGGGCCCGTGCGGTGGTCCTGGTGCCCGGGGCGGAGGGGCAGGGCCGCCTCAGCCGAGGGACCCCGGGAGGGGCGCACGAGCCCTCCTGGCAGTGCGGACGCCCGCGGGGTGCGCGACCCCGGAGGTGGCGGAGGTCCAAGCAGGGGGCGCGGTCGGGAAGCCTTGGCGCCTAGCAGGTGGCGGGGGCCGCGCCCCTCTCCCGGGGAGGCGCGCGGTGGGAAGCGGAGCAAACTTCCCCTAAGTAACTTTCCTGAGGCGCTGCCGGCGGGGCGCGGTGAGCAGGGTCCGGGGGGGACTCCGGGGACCGACGCTCCGGGTTTGCGCGGCCTCAGGCGCCGCGGCAACCCAGCGAGTGGCGGCGGGCGATGGCGGGGGCGGCTTCCTCCTGAGGCTGGAACTCGTCCTCCGAGTTCTGAGTGGCATTCGTGGCCCGTTTGCTCTTAAAATAGACGTATAAGTTTGGTGTTCGGGAAGAAGGATGTTTGCTCTCTTGGGAAGAGAAGGCTTCTACCTCCTGGCGTTTTCAAAGAAAGTATTGTTCCGGCCTGCTGGGGATCCCTATTTATCAAGCAGCCCATTGTCCTGTGTGTGCCTGCTGAAAGCGAGCTAATTCTATTATTAGGCCTCAAAAGACCAAGGGAGATCACGGTGCTTTTTCTTTTTTAAACATTCCCCGCCACCTCGCCAAATCCTGTAATACGGCTTCCCCAAACTTGGCTGCACAGAGGAGTCGCTGGAGAGTTTTAAAACTCTTCATGCCTAATCGCACACCAGACCAATTAACACAGTGTGTTTTTTAAAGATCCCCAGGTGATCGCGCAGCCGAGTTTGGAAATACTGGTTTAATGTAAGAAAGTCAAGAGTTTAGTTTCACATAGTAAGTAGCATGCGGTTTGTAATTGGTGAGATGAAACTCAAATTCATTTTCCTAGACAGGAACTCACAAAGGGGGGTTTGTTTCCCACCAGGGAGGGCGGGAAGTGTCTCTAATGGTTCAAACTTTATGAACTATAATGTGACTCCAGCACTCAAAACAATTGTTCTAAGTGCTGTTTTGAATTTCTGTTGGGGTTACTAAGCCCGCTTTCACTGACCCCATGCCCAGCCAAAGGCTTTCCCCTTCTTTTAACCCTACCTCAGTCCTCCACTCAACCCTCCGCCAGATCCCCTGTTTTAACTTTAACCTCGGGGAGGATCTTCTTCCCCCGTAGGTTACTGGCTTTACAGGGTTACTGCGGGTTCCCATAGCAACGAGTCCTCCAGGGGAAGTGGGCGGGTCCTCTTACCCTTGGGTTTCTGAATAGGACTCTTCCTTTTCAGAAGATTTTTGAATCACCCTTTTTCATTTCTTGGCCTCAGCGCAGGTAAGGGTGAGCTTATACAGTTCCAAGATTTTCTTTCTAAGATACTTACAGATTAGTTATTAATGCCGTTGTATGGGATGGTAACTACTAGCAGCTGTGTTTTTTCTTGATTTTTCATTCTTTTCCAATCCTTGCATTGATAACTTGTTTAACGGGCTTCCAAAATGAAGTGGAAACAATGTTTTTTTTTTTTTTTTTTTTTTTTTTTTTTTTAGCACGTTTTCTTGGAGGTGCACATGCCTAAGAATTGTATGCACTATTTCTCTAAAGTCCTAAGTTACACCTTATATTTAAAAATTAAAGTGAAATATAACTCCACATCTGTGCGGAAAACTTTTGATAATCTGTGGCAAAAATGCTATTAGCTTTTAAATTGTTTTGTTCCTAGAAAGTACTCTGCCTGATAATCTGTGGCAAAAATGTTATTATTAGCTTTTAAATTGTTGTGTTCCTAGAAAGTACTCTGCCAACATTCTTTACAAAATATTAAAACTGCTTGTAATATTATAGTTTAACAAAGGAAAGGCACACTTAGGCTACACATTCTCCTACTTACCTGCTGAAACACATGCATCCAAAGATCAATTGGAAAAAATGTTCATTTTTTTTTTAACGCTCAAAATAGGTCTTCTATAGACATCTAATTCCCTTTTGCCTTGCAAGGAACTGTTAAAACTCTTCTGAATAAAATAGTACAGAAATGGGTCATTTACACATTTGTTTTTAATTGTTTTTTAAAAAAATCTTTTAAACTTTGCTCTGTAAGTTACCAGAATTTAGTTAATTCCAAAATGCCTTTAGGATTCCAATGATTTTTGAGTTTGTGTTGGGAGTTGAAATGGTTTTCTCTTACTAAAATCTATTTTATGTGCTGTTTAAATTTCTGTTAACTGGGCTATCAAGCAAATTCTGTAAGGTGAATTTTTCCCGTTTACTATGAGAAAGGAATAATGGTGGAAACCCCTCTCATGTGATGGACCTTGTAGTTCCAGCAGTGATGCTGGGCTGCTAAAATAGTGATCTCTCACCTAATCTTCCCTTCTTTCATCACACATTTAAAAATTACGTTTAAGCCTTTTCAATTTAGTATCTCTTTCAACGTAGTTGTCCAGTCTCAAATTCCTTGAAGGTGTGCATTAATGTACATTTATCGACATGTCCTTTGTTTATTCAAATTAAGCAAATACAGTTGAGAATTTCTGTTGTTGCTTTGTTTCCCTTAAAAAAATTAAATAAAAAAGTATTTCCTGTTGGGAGACATTTTGGGAATCACTGAAAAAAATAAAGTAAAAATCACCATCACATCATCCAGAAACAAACAACTGGTAATTAGATGATGTGCTTCCATTTTACCCTTTTTGTTTGTCTGCACAGACATACTTTTAAACAAAATTGGCTTTTAATTTTATCTGTAGTTTTAAATATTCCTCTCTTATTTAGTATGAAGTAAATATTAGAGATGTTTCCTTTTTGCATAAACCCTTTGAAAATAAGGTTTTTAATGATGAGTACATGCAAGTTTATTGAACTAGTTTTCTGTTGTTTTACATATTATTTTTATTTGTAGTGGCTGAGAATACAGTATTAAACCCTCTGGTTGCAAGTCCTACCATGGCCACTTCCTAAGTAACCTTAATTACCTCTTTAATCGCATTTCCTTGGAATAAGGGTCATGGTACCTGCACCATAGAGTTTTGGTGAGATGGAATGAACTAAGTAGAGGAAGGCCAGCAGGGTTGACCAAAGGATGTAGGCTCAGTAAGTAAGAGTGGACACACAGGTGGAGCTGAGAAAAATGCCCTTGTCTGAAAGTTTAAGTATTTCAGACTTACTCAGGTTACATTTATAGCAGTAGAAATCCTGGGGCAGAGGTGAACTCTGTTATGAGTCTTGTGGCTTGTTGCCAAATTGCTTATGCTGTAACATTCCCTTACAGAGTGTATGGTCTACCTGTAGTGTGTCAACACTCCAGTGTTCATCATCTTTCCTGATTTTTCTATAAAAATATGAGATTTTAATTTTTTTTTTGGTAACTATTGAAATTGATAATCTTTTTTTTGTTGTTGTTTTTCTTTTGTTTTTCTTTTGGGAGCTCTCTCTTCTGGTATTTTGCCTACTTTACTTTTAAGTGGTGATTTTAAAAAAATGACATACCTGTTTTATATAAAAAAGATTGCACCTTTATCGTATTTTTAGTGGGTTTTTTTTTTTCTTCAAAGGCCATTATTTAATTCACTTTTTGGCATTTTTCAAACAATAAAATACTTTTATTTCTATATAAACAGGTCTCTACCTTGTCCTTTATGATTTTTTTCCTTGTATTTGTTCATGCTTGGAAAGCCCAGAAAGACCCTGCAAATGGCCCCAGTGAAAAATTCAGGAGAAGCAGTAAGCAGTCAAAAGTGGCTGCCGCTGGGGAGGAAGACTAAGGCAATGAGGAAGACCACTCATTTTACAATAGGGCTTTCAGACTTTAAAACTGTATGCATGTATTAAATTTAATAATCTTTATCTGAAAGGTGAGATAAATGAAGCAACATTTTGGAAATATAGTAGATCTTTTTACATTTAATTCTATAATTGTACATGGATATGAAGCACTCCCATACCGCTGCCTCCTCCTCCTTTTCCCTAGTTAGTGAGTTATACCAGGACTGTTTGTTAATTAGTTCCTCCTTTCTTCTTTGCTTTGTGGTCTTTATTGTTTTTTAAGATCTTGACTAACTGGGGTCTGCTTCGGTTTTAGGTCTCCTCATTTGTGTGTTGATCTCTAGTCTTAATGCCACATCTTTTTAATCATAGATTTAGAATACTTAGAAATATCTGGCAGAGCAAGTCACACTGTCCTTTTAACATTACAATTATATGCACCTGTCCTTTCAGATAAGGATTATTGTATTTAATACATGCACGGCTTTAAAAGTCTAAGAGGCTTATTGTAAAATAAATGGTCTTTCATCTGCCTCTTCTTCCCCATCCCTTACTCTCCCTCCCCAGTGGCAGCCAATTTGGACTGTTCACTGTTTCTCCTGAGTTTTTCACTGGGGCCGTTTGTAGGGTCTTCTCGGGCTGATCAGAGAGTGGTCTTCCAGTAAAGTTTTGCACTGAGGAAAGAGTGTAGGTTCCACTGTTCATGGAGGAGTCTGGCTGGGGTTTCACCATTCTCTGTGTAGTCACTTTGGAGAAGGTTCACCATGCAGACTTACCTATTTACCTACTCTTCCAAGAACAAATCTCTAGTCTTGCTGGGTTCTGGGGTTGTCTGCCAATGGTCTACAGTGAGGAGGTGGGGAAGGCATCTTGGAATTTTAGAGCTTCTCATACAGCTTTTACTAATCTTATTTTAACCCGTCGCCCTTTTACCCTCTGTCTTTTGAGTAGACTGGAGTGAGTTCTTCCCGGCTTTTCTCACTGTTAGTATAGCATTCCCTCTCTCAAGTTGGCTGAGACAGTTGCCACTTGTCCATCTACTTTCTACTTTCATGATTTGTAGTTTCTATTTCAATTCTTTAAGTCCTTGGGTCTCTATGTCTTCTAGAAAGATCCCTTACTGTCACTTAAGTGGAGTTTAGGGGAAGGGTGTAATTGGATATGTGTGTTAAATTTGCCATCTTAATCTGGAAGGCTTGGAAGATGAATCCTTAGAACTAAAAAAATACCGGATCATGTTGCATTTTGTTTGGTTGGCAAGGACTGCCATCTGTAATCAGTATTTCTTTTAAGGGTCATGAAAGATTATTCAGACCTTTTATCTCTCAGCAGAGTTGTTTTCTTCATCTGAGTCCTAATGTTTCCTGTTAGAGTTCTTAGGTATCTGTTTTTGTTACTTTGTGATGGGCTTTTCAGATTGGCTGTTGGTAGACTAAGATGGTGGTTGATTTTGGTGTATTTATTTTATAGCTGGCACTTATGCTAAAAGCTTTGCAGTTTATTTTTGTATGTTCCCAAGTTATATAATCAGTAGCAGATAATGACACTTTTATCTACTTTTAATAGTTAAAACTTTTATTTTGGTTCGGTGGCAGTTTGCATTAGATTTAGCTTTCTGTAACGTTATAACAAGTTTCTGGAACATGTTTCTGGAACATTATGGAATAGTAATGGTGGTAATGTACAAACTTGTTGTTGTTCTTTATTTTAGTAGGAGAAAGAATAGTAGAATATTGGCTTTTTGGTTTATCATAGTTCTTCATCAGGACAAAGAAAATCTGTCCTTTCATTTCCAAGTTGCCTAGAGGTAATTTTATGTTTTTAAGACATGGGAATTGAATATTAGCAAGTGATCATTAGCATCTGCAGTTTATCAACTGGTATTTCTAAAACGTCTACTGATTTGAGTCCCAAATATTAAATTGGATCAAAATTTTTCTTATGGATGGTTCTTTAGAAAAACAAGTTGAATGCCTGGGAAGAATGAAGTATAACATATTCAATGCATGAGCATATTGTCTTGGTTGTGGTGGTATAGGAGATAGTCACTAGGGAATTTTCACAAGCAAATATTCCAAGTTATATCTGACACTCAAGTCACATCTTTACCTGTTGGCAGTATTTGATGTAATTTGTTATTCCTTCTGTTTTAATATTCTCTCTTCATTTGTTTCTTGAGGATACCACACTGTGTTGTCTTTCCTTCTATACCGCTGTCCTTCTGGTTTCTTTTCAGTTGTTTTTAAATTTGTGCTGGTTTTGTCTTTTTACCTGCCTATGAATTTAGAATGTGCCAAGGCCCAGTTCTTGCCAGCTTGTTGGCACAAATAGTCACAGGGCTTACTGTGCAGCTACTTAAAACTCCTAAATGAATATTTCCACCTCAGACACCTCCAACTACTTTTTTGACTTCTTAACATGAATATGTGAAAGGTACTTCAACCTAAATATGGCCAGAACAAAATTTCTGATCTTTCTTTGCAAACCTACTCCACCTGTAGCCTGCCCCATTTTATTAGGTTGGTGCAAAAGTAATCGTGTTTTTTTGCCGTTAATGGCAAATTACTTTTGCACCAACCTAATGGGTGTTAGCTCCATTTTTTTCAGGTTATTTAAGCAAAAACAAAACAAAACAAAACGTGGAATCCTCCTGACTCTTCTCTTTCTCTCCAACTCTATTTCCAGGTTGTCAGCAAATCCTGTTCTGTCTTCAAAATGTCTCCAGAATCAGTTTAACTACTTTTCCCATCCGTACTACCAGCGTCTTTATCCAAGTCTCCAGCATTTTTTTCCTGGATTATTGCTGTGGCCTCCTAACAGATCACTGGTCTCCTTTTCCTTCCCTGGCTTCTCTTTAATTTTCTATCAGCTTAACATCAGAGTGATCTTTTAAAAACACAAGTCACATTATGCTTAAAACCCTCCAGTGGCTTCCATGTCACTCAGAATAAAGTCCAGTTTTCTTACAATGATTCATAAAACCTTACATGATCTGGGCCGGGTGTGGTGGTTCACGCCTGTAATCCCAGCACATTGGTAGGTTGGAGTGGGCAGATTGCTTGAGGTCAGGAGTTCAAGACTAGCCCAGCCAACATGGTGAAACCCCATGTCTACTAAAAATACAAAAATTAGCCGGACGTGATGGCATACACCTGTAATTCCAGCTACTCGGGAGGCTGAGGCAGGAGAATCTCTCGAACCTGGGAGGTGGAGGTTGCAGTGAGCCGAGATCGTGCCATTGCACTCCAGCCTGGGGGACAGAGTGAGACTCTGTCTCAAAACAAATAAGGAAATAAAAATTAAAAATAAAGCGCTACATGATCTGATTCTCACTAACTGACCTCTTCTCCCACTTGTCTCCCACTCAGCGCTTTCCATTCCAGCCGTCCTTACTTCCTTACTAATCCTTGAACATGGCAGGTACATTTTCATTTTAGGTCTTTGCACTGGATTTTTTCCTCTGCCTATAATATTTTATCCTACCCCCCAGCTCCCAGATATATTCATGGTCAACTCCCTCATCTCTTTCAGGTCTTCACTAAAATAGCATTTTGTCTGTGCAATTACTCTAGTTATAATTGCAATCTGCATCCCGTATGTCTCTTGCAGTGCTCTGCATTTTATTTTTCTATCGCATCTATTACCTTCTAAGTTACTATGTATTTATTTACTTATTTATTTTGTGAATTGCCTCTCTTTCCTACGTCTGCTAGACTATAACTTCCTTGAGGGTGAGTATGTTTATTAATGTGTCCCAAGTGCCTAGCACATAGAAGATGCTCAGTAAATATTTTTTGAATAAATGAATATAGTCTATCTTCTCCATTTTTTTTCAGTGAATTTCCCATAAAGCAACATATGCATAGTGTTTTAGCATTTGTAGATCTAACATTGACTTATCCCACCAGCAAGGGAGAAGTTCAAGAACATTTATAATTCATAATGGAGATAATAATACAGAGAGTGTTTATGAGAATTAAATAGGGTGCTCTCTGTGAAGTACTAAACTGTACTAATGGATAGGTCCAGGTCACTTAACTGACAAAAAAGCCTAACCAAGTGCCCCGATTCACATCTGAATTATGTGAATTGTATTCTAGAATCTTCTCTGTTTATATTTCAGTTTTTAATCAAGAGTAGGCATGGCATCACCTGGGAGGTTTTCAAAACATACCTTGTTCCCTGGTAAATATCAGTGATATACTGTTACTATATTTTGTTTTTTAACCAGTCTGCAGTATTTTGTCCCTTAGTGTGGGCAATAACCATTTGCTCTCCCCTTTTTAATGCCTTCTTGCTGTTTGGGACATCTTTCATGGCCCTTTTAATGCCTTCTTGCTGTTTGGGACATCTTTCATGACCCCTTCTAGCCTTTTTACCTATGAGGTTCTTGCTGAAATCACTTCTAAGGTGATTTTGAAATCCTCAGAGCCACCTAGATGCATATAATTTAACCTTTTACTAAATCCATAAAATCAAAGGATCTTAGTCCTTTACCTTCAGTTTTCCAGACAAGAGAATGTTGTAGTCATCCCTACAGCAATCCTTATATCAGTCATTTTATTATTTTTAAAATACTTGATTTTTATATTTTTCATATGAATTATATTAAATAATTATTATGCCCCCTGTAGTCCTCACACAAATCTGAGAAGTGGATGAGCACTGTATTTGATCTCTTGGACACTTCTCGTTATTTTCCATGGCTCCTGTGTGTCAGACCCTTGAAGTATTTGCATTCTTTTCTTTTTTTTCTAATTATATTTTATTTTAACTTCCAGGATACATGTGCAGGACATGAAGGTTTGTTACATAGGCAAATGTGTGCTGTGGTGGTTTGCTGCACTTATCAAGCAGTCATTTTCAAGTTTTGCTTACTGTGTTTCTAGGCTCCTTTTGTGTCCTTCAAATCCAGGAATATCTCAAAACCAGACTCCCTTTCCTTCTCTTTCTTAATAGAGCAAGAAATATTTGTAGATTTTTACTGTGCAAGCAAGTGGTGTGATTTGCAAGAAAAGAAGATGATTATTTTAGAGATTGTTTATGCAACTGAAGAATACACAATGAACAAAAACCATGATGTATGTTGTCTTTAGAAATGGATAAGCCCAATAGCTGTTACCTATACACAAAAATGTGAAAATTTTCTTCAACTCTACTGTCAAAATAATTCAAGATATACCTAGCTCCTTGTGTATATTTGATCTCTCCTTAATTTTTCTATGATGCTAGATAAGTAAGAACATTCCCCATATTTAATTAGGTGTAAACATTTTAGCAATGATTACCATGCACATTAGAAATAAAATTTCACAAGTTCCAGTGCTTTTAATGCATCTATCCTACCTGATGAATTTGCCTTGCCTTTGTAACTCTGACTAGATCTACTTTTTGTTGTCGTGAAGACTCATTCTTTTGAAAATAGTACTGTCACAAATTCATTTTATACTGAACCCTAAGTATTCAGTACTGCTGGCCAAAGCTGAATGGAAAGCATTGAGCTATGTATCTTTCTGATGATAAATCACATTGCCCTCAGTTTAGGCCATTAATGGACAGCCCAGTTAGAAAACACATCTTGCTTAAAGTTCTACACCTGCTTTGGAGACTCTTGTAAGTATTTGTTGCCTTTGTGAGAGTTTTTGTCTTTTAATGCCACCTAATTTCTTCTACTTACCTAGTTTTTTTGAAAGCAGCGGTCTTGCCTACCCATCACCAGCAAACATACCTACTCTATAGTAAGGGACTGATTTTGGCCCTCTGCTATTATTTTGTACTTTAGGTCTCTGTGGATAGAGAAGGACTTCTAATGTAGACTGTCACCTATTTTCAGACCTTTGTTCATGGAGAATGTAGCAAAAAGTCATTCAATGAAGTCCATCTACTTTTTATTTATTTTTATTTATTTTTTTGAGACGGAGTGTCACTCTGTAACCCATGCTGGAGTGCGGTGGCGCCAACTCGGCTTACTGCAAGCTCCGCCTCCCGGGTTCACACCATTCTGCCTCAGCCTCCCGAGTAGCTGGGACTACAGGCGCCTGCCACCATGCCCAGCTAATTTTGTTTTTGTATTTTTAGTAGAGACGGGGTTTCACCATGTTAGCCAACATGGTCTCAGTCTCCTGACCTGGTGATCCGCCTGCCACAGCCTCGCAAAGTGCTGGGATTACAGGCTTGAGCCACCGCACTCCGCCAAAGTCCATCTACATTTAATGTGTTGTTGGAGAATGATCTGTATTCCTAGAAAACCCGGAAATTGGTAAAATTCTTAATTGAGGTTATATCAGGTGACTTTTCCCAAAATAAATCTTATTTTCAATGGAAAAAAATGGTGAGAAGCTACCCAGAAGTCCCTCCTTCTGCTCAGGATGCAGGTTCAGGCTACAGGGAGCTGTTGGTAGCATTCTCTTGCATAGCCCCTCCCCGCTCCACCACTTAGACACCAGTGTTGGTGGAGGTGCATTCCAGAGTGCTCTGGCTCTTCCTGTGGTTTTTTCACCGTCTTTTGTGACCTTGGGAGACAGGATGAATAAGTGCTTGAAGCTGGAGCTCATCTATTGGAGGGTGGGTTGTTACTGAAAGTGGTCGGCAGTGGAGGGAGCATGCACATGTGCAGTCGCTTGTGCAGTCACTTTTGATCCCTGTGCAGCCGCAGTCAGTCTCTCATGGCGAACTTCCTCACCCCTCCCCAAGATGATTTCAGCACCTATTTAATAAATGCTGTATAATTTCTTTATTTAAATTAGTAGATTGTGTAGTTAATTTAATACCATTCAACAAGTATTTCTGTGGGATCAGTGGGGATCAGCTCACGCGTACTTGAATTTTTTTTTTTTTTTTTTTTTTTTTTTTTTTTTGAGTCAGAGTCTTGCTCTGTCCCCCAGCTGGAGTGCAGTGGTACGATCTCGGCTCACTGCAAGCTCCGCCTCCCGAGTTTACTTAACGCCATTCTCCTGCCTCAGCCTCCCAAGTAGCTGGGACTACAGGCTTCCGCCACTACGCCCGGCTAATTTTTTGTGTTTTTAGTAGAGACGGGGTTTCACTGTGTTAGCCAGGATGGTCTCGATGTCCTAACCTCGTGATCCGCCCGCCTCGGCCTCCCAAAGTGCTGGGTTTACAAGCGTGAGCCACCGCGCCCGGCCGCGTACTTGAAATTTATTACTTTGTTAGCTATTTTCTCTTACCAGTGATCTCCCCAAAATGTCAGAATGAGTTCTGAACTCTTAGCTAGCGAATATCTCCTAGCAAGTACTCAAAATCGTCACCAGGCAGTGACGGATTTGACTAGGTGGGTGTGGGTTAGGGATGTCAATATATAATGGTGTTTGGGTTGGCTTATAGGAAAATGAGATGCTCAAGATAAGGACAACCTATATTTATTTTGATTTTATGGTGTTTCTATAGTATTATGTAGTTATTGAGTGTGAAGTAGTTGTGAGGATCAGAATCCTACAAAAATGTACAACCTCTTAAAATTTTTTTAAGAGTTAAGATGGGAAAGTGTTTGGAGACTAGCTCTAGTAAAAGACTTGAACAACTTGAGCATAAAGAGGCACTGATGCCCCCCGACCGCCACCTCCCACCCGCACAGTTGAAAATCCATGTGTAACTTTTGACTCACAAATGCTTAACTGCTAAGAGCTTACTGTTGACCAGAAGTTTTATTGAGAACATAAACAGTCAACACATATTTTATATGTCATATATATTATATACTACATTCTTACAATAAACTAGGGAAAATGTTATGAAAATCATAAGGAAGTGAAAATACATTTATAGAACTGTACTGTATTCATCAATATTGTGAGTTTACATCATCTGTTTACAAGATGAGTCATCTCTGAAATGGTGAGTGACCACAGCTACAGACCTCAATCTACCATACATATCAAGCAATTCAACTTTTTTCTTGTAATGTATTTTCTATGCTTCTTGGAAGCACTTCCAGCATCACTAGTGGCACTTTGTATGGGTCTCGTGGTGTTATTCGTGGTTTACTGTATTGCACTAAACATGATGAGAAATACGCAAGAACCACCAGAGATCACATTTTACTGCCATAAGCAATATATTGGGGAGTGAAAGTGCTCATGCTGAGATGATTAGCGTCATACGGCATTTTAGGCAGATACTGGCGACACTTGAGTTCACCACAGGAGTAACAGGAGATGGCTGTGAAATTATTACAGTAGAATAGTATGTACTACAGTTAATTTTATGCCTTTGTGATTTAATGCTGCCTTTTTACATTTGTTTACATTTCTCTGGACTGGGAATGGCACTATATACCGTCAGTATGTGTGTGCATAAATTTTGATAACTCTGATAGATGTGTGTATGTTTTGTGGTAGTAAATGATAAAACAGATTAATAGCTACATGTTTTATCCATTAACAAAATACAAAACTTAAAAAAAAAGTTTTGATATATCTAGGCTGTGCAGTTCATCGGGTTTTTTTTTGAATTGTTACACAAATCTCCCAACTAATTTTCCAATATAGTTATTGAAAAAAATCTAAATATAAGTGGACCAGAGCAGTTTAAACCCATAGCATTCAAGGGTTCCCTGTATTTTTAAATGAAATGTTATTGCTGGTAGATTAAGTATTTCTTTTGGACTTTTACAAAGTCCTAACCTAAACTTTATTTCCAACAAATCATTTTCTTCTACTTAGTATGTAGGAATATTTTGATATTGTATAGTGTCAAATGCCATACTCTGTAGATATAATATTAAAATGGCCCTGTAGGAAGAGGCAGTTTCTGCCTGATATGTCTCTCTTTAAATGAAAGAAAAAAGTTAACAAATTATCTTAAACATTGGCAGCCATACTTGCTTTAGGAGAACACCAAAGATCACTACCCCCGATTCTCCTAAGGAAATACGATGTAGGAGAAAGCAAATTTTCGGAGAAAGATGTTTGTTTTCTTGCTGGTTTATGTGAAGTTTGTAGGTGTACTTGTCTACCTCAAAGCTCATTTACAATATTTTTCTTAATGTCTTCAAAGAGGATGTCAATTAATACGATCTTGCACCCTGTATTCTGTTAGTTTTCTGAGGTTGGGGTATTAACGAGATGCCAACCAGTGCCATTGAACAGATGGAATAGTAGCTCTTTGACTGCTTTTAATTTTTTTTTTTTTCCCCGAGACGGAGTTTCGCTCTTATTGCCCAGGCTGGAGTGCAATGGCACGATCTCGGCTTACTGTAGCCTCCACCTCCTGGGTTCAAGTGATTCTCCTGCTTCAGCGTCCTGAGTAGCTGGGATTACAGGCGCCCGCCACCACGCCCAGCTAATTTTCTGTATTTTTAGTAGAGACTGTTTCGTCATATTGGCCAGGCTGGTCTTGAACTCCTGACCTCGGGTGATCTGCCTGCCTTGGCCTCCCAAAATGCTGGGATTACAAGCGTGAGCCACCGCTCTTAATTTTTGTGGCAGAGATTGGTTCTTGTATCCTTCATTCTGTCTGTAATGTGCAAAAATATATTTTAGAGTGAATGGTTGAGAATTGTGCTCTGAGAATTAGTTACTGTTTTCTAGGAGAATAAAAGGGAAAAAGCAGGTATGTGTAAAAACTTGGCCCTGATCTTGTATATAGTTCATTAAGAATTTTTTTTTTGTTGTTAATAGCTCTATGAGTCCGTTCTAACACTGCTGTAAAGCAGCTACCTGAGACTGTTTAATTTATAAAGAAAAGAGGTTTAATTGGCTCACGTGTTTATAGGGGTCATATCTATTAATATTTAGTCGAAATTAAAGAAAAAAATTAAGTGTTTATTTAAAAATAAATGTTTTCATTGAAGCATATGAAGAAAATCTGGCCTCATACAGATGTATAGCTGGAAAAGAATATTTTAATAGCATTTTCAGATGATTGTGGATATTTGATACCTCACCAAAGCTTCATAAATAGTAGTTTCTTAAATTGCCATGTAGAATCTAAAACCATATCAGTGAATGTTTTGTACACTTGTTATACTTTAAATCCATTGGTCAGTCTTGTACTTTGGATCTTTTACCAGTGCATGATTTTATATTGTAATTGCATTCTTATTAGAAAAGGTTGGTTCACTGAGTTATGCAAATCTTTCAAGTGTTGACACATTTCATTATACAGTATCAAAAATCATGTTCATTTAATATCACTACTCTTATCAGAACAGTCTTTTGAGTATCGGGAAGCTGTCAGGCTCGTGGTGGTGTAATCAAGGTTTCCAAATTCTAATTTTTGCTTGAAGCCTTGAATTTTATTATCAGCGATAAATACTGTCAGTTTTCCTTGCAGTGACAGGCTCACTTCATTCATTTTTGAGAAAATGTCTGCCAAATACCTTAGTCTGAATAAGCATACTTTGCTTCTTCTGTCAAGTAACAATGGTATTTCAAGAAGAAAGCTGCTGGTTTGACTTGTAACACAAATAGTTGTACACATGTTTTTTCTCAAGGAAACCATTCTATTTCAATTTCCCCAGAAATGCTTTGTGCACACTTCCCAATTTCATGATGTAGAATATTTTAAAAGTGTGTACTCAACAGCTGAAGTTTAATAAAATCAATAATTTTTACTGTTGCATCTCCCAGAGATTCCCCATGAAACAATACGTTGATTATTGCAAAGGGGAATGCACAGTAGCTATTTTGCATTTACCCAGGCCATGTTACCACTATGCCTAAATCCCCCATCATTCAGGTGTGGGTGAGGAGGACTGGGGAAAAGTAAGGTGACTTTACTGCTCCTTTGGCACTGTTCATTTTTGCTCAAGAGTCACTGGGGGACCTTCAAATGGCTTAGAAACCAACAGCATCAATAGTAAGAAAAGTTACAGAGCCAACTATGGGGCAATTTCTATGTTTTGTAGTTCCTGGAGAAACTCTTGCCTTTTCTGTTAGGAGCAAATGATCCCTATGGCAGTCTTTGTTCTGCATCACCACTAGCAGATGTTGCTGGGAGGTTGCAGAGGGATTTGGTCACTTGTTCTGCTTAGATATTTTCTTGACCAGTGCAAGTCAGAACTGCTTAAAAGGCTTCATACTTTTAATTCATATACACATCAAACGACAGGCACACATGGAATGAATTTTCCTCACCCTGCCTTCTAAGAAATATACTTTTATAGCCAGTGAATTCGTTATTGAAAAATTCAAGCAGATTTATTTATTTATTTATTTAGGCCAACATGAGTTTAAAACAGTTTGTTTACATTTTCAACACTCTTAATGGTTTTTAAAATCATTGCTGGTGGTAAAGGTTCCATAAACACACTGGCCCAGCAAGAGACTTTCCAGCTTTGGCCAAAAATAAGTTATTCCACTACTGATACCATAATTTCCATTTATTTTTACTCCTTTTTTTTTTGAGACGGAGTCTCGTTCTGTAGCACAGGATGGAGTGCAATGGCGTGGTCTGTGCTCACTGCAACCTCTGCCTCCCAGGCTCAAGCTATTCTCCTGTCTCAGCCTCCCAAGTAGCTGGGATTACAGGCACGTGCCACCATGCCTGGCTAATTGTTGTATTTGTAGTAGAGATGGGGTTTCACCACGTTGTCCAGGCTGGTCTCGAATGCCTGACCTCAGGTGATCCTCCCGGCTCGGCCTCCCAAAGTGCAAGGATTACAGGCGTGAGCCACCACACCTGGCCTGTTACTTCAATGTTGTAAGGGAATGTATAGATGGAAGTTGAGAATTCTTTATTTTTTTGTAAAAAAGTCAAGCACCTGATTACTTGTCTGATTCCTCTTGGTGAAGTGAGACACAGAGACTTACACATGTAAGCACTATACTTTTCTGCTTGTGCTTTTGCTCTGCAGTAATCTGAAATGAGACATTGCCCATCTTAGAATTGTGGTGTATTTGCAGGGGAGGCATGCATTTTCCTACTGTCCTGTACACACAAGCCCATTTTATTACTTTGTTTGAAGATTGGGTATGTCTAATGTAGTGGAAATTCATCGATTCAATGTTAAGTACAGATGAAACACATTTCAGGACCACATTAGAAAGTCTTTTTAATTATACTTTTTTTTTTTTTGATTATTCATATGACTGCTTTCCTCTTTTCACGTGAATTGCTGAGAATTTATCATCCTTTCCAGTTCATTAAATCATTAAAATGCTTTACTAGCACTATAAATAAATATGCCAGGCCATGAATTGAGGCTGGTTGATAAAGGCAGCTTTGTCCTGTTAATAGTTCTTGTTCCTGGTTAACCCACACTTCCCTGTGAATATCTATATTACATTAAATTTTAGACTTTTAATGTTGCAAAGCCTTACTCTAAGCATGTAGGGACTTGCTTTAAGTTGAGCTTTGGTGTTTACTGTTGGATTAGCTGTGAGATTAATGTAGTATTATAATACTGCATTTGTGCTTAGACATGTTCAGGAGAGCCCCCGGACACATTTAATAGGTATTCAGGTTCTTTGCCACTCTACCTAGTCTAAGCTTGCATTTCAGTCAGCTAGAAACACCGTACACCTTAGTTTCAGACCGTTTTGATCTAGGACCAGTTGCACTCCACAAGTGTGATCTAGAGTTCTCGTTGGACTTGGAAGGATTGGGCTTTAACCTCCTTTTGTATAAACATTGAAAGCCAGGTGTGTGAGCATGGCACTGTTGCAAATATGGAGATGCAGTCCTCAGAGTAAGCACACTTTAATCAGGCAACATAAGGCAAGATAGAATGTGAGAAAGTACTGCAGTTGGGCATGATGAGTCTGGAAGCATCAGGAAACTTTCCTTGCTGAGGTATCCTTTGGACTGCATCTTGAAGAATGGGTGGGTAGGCTTTTGATAAGTAGGGTCGTACAGAAGAAAGTGCAGTGAGGATGGCAGGAAGCAGTGGACCATTTGTAGTGTGGGAATAGTCTGGTTTGCAGGGTGGGTGAATGAAGAGGATGAGTCAAAAGATCTAATTGTGAATTGAGCCAGGCCTTGGAGCTCTAAAATGAATTGCAAACCATGCTTCCTCTCACTGGTAAAGGTGAGGTGGAATTTCTTCCCTTTCTCTGGGGCAGATGCTTGCTTGCATTCCTGTGGCATGTAAGAAGAGACCTTTCTCAGTTTAGATGCTAGCCCCTTAGGGAAGAGCATTACAGAGTACAGTTAAGATTTGACCACATGCCTCTTTTTGTCTCATTTATGATGCTATATTTTAAATTTTACAAGAGGGTGTTACTTCAATCAAATACTGACATCACCCAGGTCTCTTAGTAGACCTGGAACTACGTAGACCTCTACTATGGAACTCTTAGTAGAAATCATGACATTTCCACAGATGACAAGTAAAATCCTTATGCAGAGAGACCTGACTCAGGTGTAAATTGTGATCACTATTTTCAGAGATTGTCCTTCCTTGGTCTGGTTCCAGTCATCATCACCATGGATCTAGTATGAGTTCATATCTCTGTTAACTGTGGTGGAGTGGTTGCTTCTCTATGTATTATTTTTTTAAAAAATTAAGATACTGACAGTTGAGTTGCCACTCTTTGAAGATGTATTTTGGCTTTAATGTTTTTAATCTGTTTATTATATTTAATGTTCATATGTATTATAAATGCTGTCCTCCCTACTGTTATGTGGTGCAGAGATTGAAGAAACTCAAATTTAAGAACACGTTTTCATGAATAGTCCCCACTTTAAGGGAGACTTATTTTAGCATTATTTCATGAGCAGTTAGTTTATTTTACTCTAAATCTCTGGGCAGTTCAAGTACTGACCTACTTATATAGTAGCTCTTAATTAAAAAAATAATTATTTGTATTTTAGAGAATATTATTAGAGAATTGAATTATTTTGACATACTCTATTTTCTTAGTTCTAATACATGTGATCAAGCTAGGTATAGAACTGCAATTTTTATTCTGATTATAATAGCATGAGAGGTTGAAGCAACAAAGAAGTACTTTATCAGTGTCAGATTATTATTTCCTGCAGCAAATGGTGGTAGTCTGTGAATGTTACTTGGTAGTGTTATATTTAAAATTATACTAACATTTAAAGTACACTGTGCCTTTCTATTGTGTGCTTCACAACAGTTGATGGGGATTGTATACTTTTAAGCTAATTAAAAGCATAAAACGGCCAGGCGTGGTGGCTCACACCTGTAATTCCAGCACTTTGGGAGGCCTAGGCAGGTAGATCACACGAGGTCAGGAGTTTCGAAACCAGCCTGACCAACATGGTGAAACCCCATCTCTACTAAAAATAGAAACTTAGCCAGGCATGGTGGCACATGCCTGTAATCTCAGCTATTTGGGAAGTTGAGGCAGGAGAATTGCTTGAACCCCGGAGGCGGAGGTTCCAGTGAGCCGAGATTGTGCCATTGTACTCCAGCCTGGGCAACAAGAGTGAAACCCCCCTCAAAAAAAAAAAAAAAAAGGTAGCATAAAACATATCTTTTAATTTGGTTCTAGAAGAGCTTTTACTTTGAGTTTTTGCCAGAAACTGGTTTCTATAATAACGCTGTGTAATGGCCTTCTAATTCTACTTGAATTTTTTGTTAGGGAATATTATTGTTACTTATTTTAGAAATGTATGTGCCTTTTTTTCATTTTTATTTGGTGATAGCTACTCGAGAGAAGGTATGTTAGAAATTGAGTGTGAAGCTGCGTTGTAACTTCATGGATGTTTATGTTTTCCCACAGCAAGATTTCTCAGATTTCACTCAGCATAGCAGACCTCTTAGTGTTAGATCTTGTATTGTTTGCCCAAAATAACTAGATTTCATTCTGATCATATATATTGTAAAACAAAGGAAGGCATTTCATTAAATAGAATTAATTGAGACCTTGTGGATATGTGTATAGTGATTGTCAAAATGTGAAATTGTAACTGGTCTTTTCTATGTGGTTTTGCCAAAAAAAAAAAAAGTTTTTTCTGGCCTTGCCTTTCCCGACCTGTCCTGTTCATTTTACAGTGAGCACAATTTAAAATCTAAGATAATTGATATCATTCAGGTGTTTTGGTGTTGATGGTTAGGAGGCAGTAAATTGTAAGGACAGGAGACTTCATAAGTACTGAGTGACTAAAGGTATAGAACTTACACTTAGAACCGCACTAATAATCAGGAGTGACGTAGAGTATCTGGTTGTCTGGATTCTTTCTTCCCATGCCATGTGTTCCTTGGAAAAGGTGTTTTTCCCAAATAGAACAAGATACTCCGGTAACCAAATGAGAGAAGCTTTGGACTTTGATGATCTGATTGAGGAGATGTTCTTGGTGACTATCTTTCGAATATCAGAGAAAAAAAAAGCTATTACTAGCCAAAGTATAACATATCTTTGGAAACACTTTTCTTTTTCTTTGACCAAAACATATTATTTTCTTCTTCTGTTTTTTAAAGCCAACAAATGACCTGGAGAAAGCCACAGCAATGGTTGGGTGAGGTTGTTCCATTCCAGCATTCCCAGTAGGATTGAAGTCTTCTATTGGAACAGCCCCATTCAAGCCTTTTTGAAAGGGACCTGCTGAGCCTTGATTTTACTTTTCTTTGGATAGACTATTTTCAAGTACCTAGTAGAGAGTCATATATATATAGGGATCATTTTATTACGATAATGTTTCTCTCTCTTAAGCTACCATGTTAATATGGATTCTATTTGTTTGAAAGTAAGCAATGTCTTCTAAGGAGTCATTTAGCTCTAGATTTAACCTATGTATAAAGTAGTTTTAAGTTAATAAATTTTGAATTGATTGATAAAATATCTTTAGCAAGTATTACCCAGAGAGTTACAGGCTTATACTGATCAGTTTTATGTATATTTTATGTACAGTTTTATGTACAATTGTGTGGCATAAGAAAATATTAGAAATGCATTATATTAATGCTGGAACTCTTACCCGTCCTGGCAATGCAAATTCTCATTTTGAGATTTCCATCTAGATATTCTACCATATCAATGGTTGTCATAGTAGCAGTCTCAATGGAGAATTGTGATTATATACTTTATCAAATAACTACTTGATGAAAGCTCAATTATTCTAATGTAGTTCAGCCAGAATTCTGAGCCATCATCTTGCCTGGTTAAGGAAATAATTAAGCAATCTAAAAAAAAGATTTCTTTCTTTCTGTTGAATTGTACAGATTTTACCGTATTTCACTGACTGGAGGGTGCCATCAGGTGTAAGACATGCCATTACTTTATGTACCACTAAGAAAGGAAAAAAAAAGCCTAATAGTTATACTCATGAGATGACATCAATTAAAAAACACAAGCCAGTTTTAGAGATGTTAAAGTGGCAAGGGTAGGAGAGGCACAAGGAATGTACAATCCATAAAATACGGCACATATATACATATAGAGTTTTAGTTGGCTATTGGTCATAATCATATTAAAATGTAAAGAAAATTAAGCAAATCGCTATTTCTGCCAAATATTGTACAGATTTTTTAAATCCTAGAAACCTATAATTGGAAAAGATAGGCGATCGTGTAGTCAATACTTACACCCGAGGAAAGGCACCATGAGATCATCTAGAGCAGAGCTGTCTAATCTTTTGGCTTCCCTGGGCCACGCTGCAAGAATTGTCTTGAGCCACACATAAAATATGGTAACACTGATGATAGCCCATGAACTAAAAAAATTGCAGGAAAAAAAATTCTCATAATGTTTTAAGAAAGGTTACGAATTTGTTTGGGGCGCATTCAAAGCCATTCTAGGCCTCTTGCGGGGCTGTGGGTTGGACAAGCTTGATGCAGAGTATGTAAAATGTAGCAATTGATTGCCTTTTTATTGAAGTACCTTCAACTTTACAAAAGAAAGTATAATATTCCTTTAAATAGCCATCTTCAGAGTATCTCCTGGTAAACTTTATATACCCCTTTTCAAGATCACTAAATGTATGGAAGAGAATAATTTGGGATTTAGATGAGTTGTTTAGTATTCCAAACGAGGTGCACACTGAGACACAGTGTGTATGTAAGAGCTAGAATCGTCAAATGTCACGGTAAGTGCCATATGGAATTTTAAAAAGAATCATCGTTCCCTGCCTTCTAAGAATTACCACATTCTACCTTTGGGCATTCCCCCCCACCCCCTGCCCACCCCAAATCTAAAGTACAATTCAAGGTTAACTGGAGCTCTATGTGGTGAAAAGGTGACTTAATGAAACTGACCATGAACCTTATCCTTGTGGACAGCACTGAAGTATGCCTTGACCAAATACTTGGCCTTAGTTATCACCCTTAGTGCTGGAATTCAAACTGGGTCATTGTCGAGAGAGGCCAAATTGAATTGCTAGTGAGATATGGCTGGGTGGCTAGATGGACTACTTGCAGGAGGCTGTCTCAGGAGGTGGGTACAGCAGTGCATCAGCCAACAGGTGGCCTCATGGAGGTTTGAAGTCCACAGTGGGCACCCAGCCTGAAGTGTGGGTTCAAGTGCAGGTTTGGAAATAATACTGTGGGATTTGGACATTGGGTGTGGACCCGATCACAGTGCACAGCACAGATCTTGATTATTATTGAACCTTCTCTGCAAAATCAGATTCACAGCAAAATGGGACCTGGTTGGCCCACAGGTGGGGCTAGAGGAAGCCTGCAGATAGGATGAAATGTCAGTAGCTGTAGTGTCTGAATGAGTACAAGGATGAGGAGCTAGATTAATCTTTGAGTTTTTGTGTTTTAGATGATTGCATCACAAATGTTTCCTCCTTTGGGTACAATTGCTGCTAATGGTGAGAGCTTACCTTTGTAAAGTGTTTTTGACTAAAGTGCTTTCACAAAACATATAATCTTGCCTTCACAATAAACCTGAGGGAGAAGCTGGGTCTAATTACCCCATTTGGCAGATGAGGAAAATGAGGCTCACAGATACTAACCTTAAGGTCACTTGTTATTGGCTCTTGCTTTTTTCACTATGCTATGCTGCCAGCACTTGACTCCATATTTGTTTCCAAATTTAGAAAGCATATATAGTCTGTTTTCCAGCAGCTGCTGCTGACTTTGGGGACTGCCAACATTTTGTTGCTTATCTTTTTACCTCCCAAATCAAAAGCATAATTTTTGCTCAGTATTGAAGGGACAAACAAGCAAAAAACAAAACACTATTCCCTCATAACTTACCAGGTTAAACTACTCTCTTCTGTGAGGTTATGTTACTCACTTTTGGAAGTGGTAGGTATTTCTTCAGTCTACCTTACCTTGTTTAAACCTCTGTTAACCTCACTGCTATTACTTTTTAGGTGCCTTGTAGTAAACCATGTACAAGTCCAGACAAGGAGTCCAGAGTTAGAGCAAGTTAAACAAGAGTTGCCAGCATTATTAGTTGTTGATGTAGAAGTTGGTGTTAACCGTGAATAGCTGGTTTCTAACTTTATTTTACCTGGAGAGCCTCTTCTGTTTTCGAGCAGCGTCCTCACTGCGGTTCCTTCCTTCCATCTCATTCCACAAGTATCCTTTCCGCATCGTTACCTGTAGTGTGCCCCTACAGGGGTGCAGACTACATATGTTCATGGTGTTCATCTTTGTAAACTTTAAAAGAAAGCTTTTTATTTTAAAGTAGTTTCGAAATATAACAATCATATGTGAGGTAATTACTATGGGTGAATATTAGAGTGAATGAAGCAAACAACATGACAAGCCGTGAGATCCGCCTTGTAATCCAGGTGTTGCCCCACTTCTTTACTATGGAATTTTCACAAACCCCTTAAACTTCTGACACCCAGTTGCCATACCCGTGAGAAAAGAGTTGCATTAAATGATTTCTGGAATCCCTTTCAGTTTCAAACCTCATTCAAGTCTGCAAACTGAATATGTAAGATTGTATTAAATAAAGGTAGGATTGCTGACAAACCTTCCAGTGGTGAAAAGGATGATCTAAGTGAGCTTAAATTCTGTTGATAATTTTGTTGTGATTGAGAATTGAATGGAAATAAGTTAATAGTGATTCAGCTTTCTGGCAATTATAAAATCAACTGAAACCCACTATTATTAGCTAACCTTTTAAGTTTGGTTTCTAATCTTGCTCACCACTGTATGCCCAACACCTAATACATGGCTTGGTCAGTATGTTTTATTTTGGGAATACTTTCATACAAATTTGATGGGCTTCTTGGCCTATATTTACCTCATTAGGGCAGACAGCTCTAAAATTCAGGAGGTCTAGAAACAGGTGATAAAATGCCAACTGGAAAGAAATTTTAGGAGTAAAATGTGGCAGTAGGCATCAGGCTGCTATCCTTTTTTACCCGTCAACCTAGTGGGTGATGTTTCTGGGTTACAGACTCAACCGATGGAGTTTTAACTATTTATATTTAATCAAGGAGGAAAAGAAGCCATAATTTGTATTTAATGTAGTAGACAATAGAAATGAAAGAATAAAGTGATACCAAAATTTTGTATATTCAAATAAGTCTTAAAGTTTTATAACATTTTAACCCTAACATTTTATTGTATTCTGGGTTGCAATTACTCAGGGCTGATGAAAGCCGTCACTTCTCTTTCTAGAAAAATAAATGCACACATACTGCCAATTTCACATGAAGTTTGAAGAGTTTCATGAACTTGTCGTCATCTGGTGGTCCCTAGTCCAAATTCTTGATAGAAAAGAACCTAGTGTGTTAAACCTTAAATGCCCTTACAAGTAACCTAGACCAGCGTTTATTAAACTGTGGTCATGAGATCAGTTGAATGGATTATGACCAACATTAAAAAGAAAAGAAGAAAGAAGAAAATATGAAATATCAGATTGTATATCATAACACGCTAAGAGTAGGTTTTGTTTTTTGAACCACCTCTTTCCATTTGTGTGCCTGTATGTGTGTTTATGTTTAGTACTAAGTCAGAATATAAAATGCCTTTCTGACTGTGGATTGAGTGTAAAGTTTGAAAAACATTCATTCTGGGTGAATCTCTTCCATCTTATAGCTGAGGAAAACTGAGGTCCTTAAAGGCTAAATGATTTGTTCACATACTCCCCTTTCTGTATTTTAAGTGGCCCAGCCAGGACTGAACTAAATTGATTGCTGATTTTGCCATGCTACATTGCTAATTTGTTGAAATAGAATAGTGAAGTAGACCATTTTAAAATACTAAGTGATTTGTCTGCTTCATAGTTGACATTTTTTAATTCCTTATTTTTCCGCCTGAAATCATCACTGTCATTATCTTTTAAAATAATTGGGGCCTGTGCTTCCTTTCCAGAAAATATCTTGGTCCCTCTCAGTTGGCTGTCTGCACACCTCAATCCTGGAATTTGACATTTGGGGCCTAATCAGAAGAATTTTAGAACAAGATGTGAGGGGTTGTTAAGTTTTTAATGTCCAAACCAAATTAAATTATTTTGAATTATTTTCAATTCACTTAATAGTTGAATGCAACATATGGCACCAGATGTTGGTACTGGATCATTGGGAAGACATCTAGTAGTCGGCAGTTATCTATGTGAGGTTTTTTCCAACCTTGAATACCATATGAAATGCAGATTCTGATCCAGAGTCTGGCTGAGATTGTGGGTTACTAACAGGCTCCCTGTAGATGCTGCTGCTGATCCTTCAACTGCATTTTCAGTAGCAAGAACCTGTATTACCTGCCTTATTACCGTGGTAAGAAAAAGTAGCTGTCAGACAATTTTTTTCTCTTGATTTTAAACAGCCATGCTCATCAGTCCTTACATACATTGGAGTAATAATGCCCCTCTTTGTAGCACTGTTGTAGATGATTCACATTTAGCACTACTTCATTTAACTAGTATTGTCAGAATTTTCTACAAAACTTACTTTTCTAAATAACTGAAATCTTTAATTTTAGAAAACTTGTTCTATAATATTGCATAATTCTCTTTCTCATAAAGTTACGTGCACTTTACTTTTTTTTCTTTAACTTAGTGGTGTAAGAGCCATGTTTTTTGGAGACTTCTTGGTGATGGATATTGAGCTATATATAGCAAAATGAGTAAAGATCACAAACCCTTCTAAGTTCTTGTATCTGTGTTTTGTGTTTTTTCTCTTTTGTCTGCATCCAGCTACCAATTAATAGTATGTCTGCCTCAAAGCAGCTGGTTTCCCTTTCCATTCTAATTGATTACTTCTGACCTGAAAAGCCAGATACTAGATTTGTTAGAAATATTTATGAGATTAATCCCAGTCAGAAAGGCCTACCTGGCATGGGGGCTTTCCTGTGAGGAAGCGGTCAGGAAGTTCAGTAGCACTTGAGCAGGAGAGAAATCCTTTAGTATTAACCCTATTCTGAATAATTAGGTCAATAGGAGCTTACTTGTTCTTGACTTTCTCTATGTGCTTTTTAAGCTGGTTTCTAGATCCCTCTCTAACATTGTGTGTTAAAAGTGCGTGTGAAGATGATTTGGAGGTGTCTGTATGTATGTGTGTGTTCTGGTATTGAGAATATGATAAACATAATAAGCAGTGCTTCAGGATCCATCTAAAATGGAGACAGGTACCTGCTAAAGGCCGTGGTTCTCTTACAGAGGCTTTGCAAATGGTGTTAAGAATAATAACAACAATAAAGAGGATATTTCTTGGTTCAATTTAGTGTTCTAGGGATTTAAAGACTGATTTCTGGTGACTGACTTTAGCAGATTATTAATTATAACAATAACAATCATAACTCTTGTTTGCTGAGCCCTCACTGTGTCAGGCAGCCATTCAGACAAATGTTACAACAAGGAGGGCTGTGGTCATGAAGGGTGCATTTGCCTGGGGGGTAGCAAATGGCTGCTTTGAACAAATGAGAGTGATCCAAATAGATAGGGGTGAGATTAAATATTTCCATTAGTCCCTCTTTACAGTAAATAAGCATATGTAGAACCTATAGCAGGTGTTTTTTTGTTTTTTTACTCACCAATGGTAGAAATTGTTGGAGGGTTCACACCCATAAAAATCAAATAGTAGCTTATATTCTTCTAATTCAAAGCAGAGAGAACCTGTTTGCATTTTAATTAGGTGGAATCCGAACATTTATCATTTTGAATAGCCTTGTTATTGGTTCTGTGTTAGAAGTTGTGGATTATATTCTTTAAAATTAAGACAAGACTAAATGTAGCCTTAACAGTTAAGTTGAATTTTGAGATCCTGAACAGGACCCCATCTGAAATATTTTTAGTGAATTACAGACTTTAAACATTGATCAACAGATTTGTTTTTATTTTTGCTTCTAGAATTTATCTTATGCTTCAGTGTGCTTAGGTGTACTGGTATAATCTTAATCTAATTAACAGTATTTTGTGACCTGAGACTACTGTCAAAGTCCGTTATAGAAGCTAGAAAACATTGGGAGGTAAACTGAACACATGGCCTCAGTTCTCTTATTTAGCACTAGACTATGACTTACACTCAAAAGAGGCTAAGAAAAAGAAGAATAACATCCTTAGCCTTTAAAGTGTAATAAATGTGTTTTGCTATTAATAACGCTTTTCAGTTTATAGACTGGAGGATTTTGTTTTAAGTATTTGAAACTAAATGCTGCCGGGAAAAAGATTTTAGTAGAAATATAGAGTAGATATCTGTCCCTACCCTTTGTTAATTGATTCTGCTTAACTGGGAACATAATGTATGTCTACTGAAGAGAAATCTGTGGGCATAAACTCCTCCCTTCCTGTTGTCAAATATATTTCATATGTTATTTATCTTATTTAAAAATACAGTAGAGGAGAAAATGCAACTGCTGTTCCTTTAATATCAGAACTATGCATGTTACAATAGGTGTCACTGTTTTGCTTGGTCCAATCATGATTGGTGACTTCAGCTATTGGCTCGGAGCACTGGCTGTCTGACTCCATCTGCAGGGCTGTAATACCTACTCTCCTCCGATCCATTCACCACACAACTTCAGCCGGCTGAACAGACTCACGCAGCTCCAGACCATCTTGCTAACCTAATTCAGAAAACAAGTGCTACAGCTCTGTGCCTGTCATCTTTGCAGTGTAGCATTTTCAGGTGATCTAGGAAACAGTTATTTTTATGAGCAAATAAGAGAAACAGGAATCATGATGGGGATATATTTAACAGACCCAGTACTGGATAAAACTTAAAGCCAGTTTCTATTCAACATAGTGAAAAGGTCACCTTGCCTGGCTGAGAAAAGCAGCAAAATATCAGCTTTGTTGGTTTCAGTTAACCTCTTAGCTCGGGCTAATCTCTTTTCCTTGATGCTCAAACCAATTTGGGATATCTAACTCTAAAGAGGGACACACTGTACTCATGGTAGATGACAAGGAAAAGAACATGAAATGTCTCACCTTCTTCTTGATGCTTCCAGAGACGGTAAAGAACAGGTCCAAGAAAAGCTCGAAGAAAGCAAATACCAGCAGCAGCAGTAGCAACAGCAGCAAGTTGCCGCCAGTTTGTTATGAAATAATTACCTTGAAGACTAAAAAGAAGAAGATGGCTGCTGATATATTCCCCCGTAAAAAGCCAGCCAACTCCAGCAGCACCAGCGTCCAGCAGTACCACCAGCAGAATCTCAGTAACAACAACCTTATCCCGGCCCCAAACTGGCAGGGTCTTTATCCCACCATTAGAGAGAGGTAAGTGTCGGGCTAGTCTATTTACTTTAAAAGTTTTCCTGTGTTGAAGTTTCTGCTTTTGCAAAACCTATAATGTATTTTAACACAAATCTGTGTTTCCTCTTTTCCCAGAAGCTTTTTATTGGTAATGGAAAATTGCCTTGTATCTTTTCCAAAACAGTACAGCTGTTTTCCTCTTAGATAAAAATGTTTTTGCAAGCTGCAACATTTAAGTGACAGAGTTGTCTGTGGGCCATAGAAAATAAGAACCTTTTATTTGTCCTTAGCTTTATTAAAAGTTTGTATAACTTTTATTTTAAACTTTAGTTACTTCCTGTGTGTTTGCAATGATTATGAACAGTTGTTTAGTTAGAACCTTTATTTGTTGTTTTGCCTTGAAGTTACTGAACTGTTGCTTAGCTTGCAAGTCTTTTGTGGGTTTTGTATATTGGGGAAGGGGTATTAAAAATGCAGGCTGCTGTGAATTAATGAGTTGCCTCTGTTTATAGAAATGCGGTGATGTTCAATAATGATTTGATGGCAGATGTACATTTTGTGGTTGGGCCACCAGGTGGGACTCAACGGTTGCCAGGACACAAAGTAAGCAACAGCTGCATGACCGGTTTAGTCCTGACGTTTACAAAGAGGGACCCTCTCCATAAGCCTGTAACTTGGTGTGGGCAGCTTGCCGATGTCAGGCAGTGCATGTTTTACTCGATTAGGGAGAGAGCGCACCCTCTCCAGAGGGCTTTGCCACGCTTAATTTTTTCTTTGTTTCCTTCTATACTGCTTTATATCTCACACATCCCCTCTTAACCCTCCAGTCATGGGAAATTGTTGTGACAAGTCAGGAAAGTCGTATATTTACCCTTCTCCTAGAAATCAGTTATGTAAGCTTTTATTGTATGTATTTAGTAATGAGGGGACATGTGCATTAATCTCTTAAAGCTTTGAAATAATTAGCAGCATGGTCTTATGCTTCCATGGCAAGCTACCCTGTGTACCTTGGCTTTTTCAAAGCAGTGGGTTTAGGTACGCTATGTTTACTAAACCTGATTGCCTAGGGTTGTTTTTCTGCATTGATTTGCTGGAAATGCCTTCAATTTAGTGTATGAAATAAGATTTCCCTTTCTACACAGTATGTTTTAGCTGTTGGGAGCTCTGTGTTCCATGCGATGTTTTACGGAGAACTTGCAGAGGACAAAGATGAAATCCGTATACCAGATGTCGAACCTGCTGCTTTTCTTGCTATGCTGAAGTAAGCATCATTCGTGTTTTTGGAAAGAGTTTGTTTATGCTGTATTTGTACCCTGCTGGTTTCACAGAATTTAAGTTCTGCATAACAGAAAAGAAGACTGATGAAGAAAGAGGGTGCTGCTTACCTTATAAATGTTTTTGGAAAAAAACACTTTATCTTTCCGTGGAAAGCATATGGAATTATGCAGCATTTATAATCACACCTTGACATAGAATTTGGGAGCAAGTGGCATGTGTAGTGTTGATTTTTAACAACTTAGAATTAAAGACAAATAACTTTCTGGTATTAGCATTATCTAATAGAAGATGTTCTCTCTGAAAGCATTGTGTGTGAAAAAGTCTTTGAAGAAGTAACTGTTCTTGCTTCACAATTTCAGAAATTAAGTACCTTATTTAAGTACCACCAGTTGGGAGATTTCTGAGTATTCTAAGAGTTATTGTCTCCTAAGAGCAAATGAAAAACTTACTATCTGTTGAAATAATCTGATCTTTGTGTATACAAACGTATACATACTCATAAAATCAGACACTCTCAAGGTTAAAAAGTATTTGCATTTGATATTAGAGGGGAAACCTTAGAAAGATATGGATAGTCTCGTACAGTTTCATGTGGATTTATACAGAAAAACTTTCATTTGTAATATAGAAATATGAAACTGTAAGATACGTTATGTATTTATAAAAAAGATAGTTTTCTGTCTGGTGGATCTTCTGCAGGCTCCAGTTTATGTTAACCACGTTATAGAATCAGCTTCTTTATCATATACGGTACTAGACAATGTGGTAGTCCACCAAGTGATCAAAATCTAGTTATTATTCTAAATAGTATTTATATGATTTTTCCTAATCTTTATTCTAGCACAGCAAAGTATATTACTTTAAGGTTATCGTTATCTGTTGCTCTAGGGATTTCAGTTCATTGGAATAAGTAAAATATTTGTTGAGAAAAGTATTCAGTGGGTCAACAAGTTAAACAATACTCCTACATATAGTTAAAATGTTGCCGTACATTACTGTCTCCTGAAAAATAAGTACTATGGTTAGTTCTAGAACCTAAAAGTATTTAATTCCTTATTCATTTTACAGTATTGAAATCTAATTGTCACTGACAAGAACTTTCACAGTGGGAGATAGGGAAATTAAAGGCAAGTGAGCATGTGGAGTACCAAAATGTAAACTAATCTGCTACTTTTAACCTTTATAATCTTTTGGAGATGTATGTACAGAAACCACTTTTACCTGCGAGGATCCCCACTGCGTGAAGTCAGCTTTATATTTTTTACAGCGTTTTCTGTTGCTGAGGAGATTGCTAGCACTAGTTCAGCATTTTGTCTTCTCTGCAATCAAGTAGGATGTTGTATCATTCCTGATGTATACATAATTAGGAAACATGAACAAGAATGGCAGAGAATTACATCTCACCTAAGTCATTTGATTAATCATTTGACAAGTATCTTTTCCCACAGATGCATTGCCTACAGTATATGTTGATACAGCTTTATAAAATTATACATGCAGTCCACAAAATGTAAGATCAGAAATGAGTCAGGTGCCATTTGCTCTAATGCTGTAGTTGTGAAAGTGGTGGCCTGCTTCATCGAGTATGAGTAGCCAGTATTCCTGGGGTTGTCAGAAAAAGAGAACAGCTGCTCCCCCTTGACAGTTCCAGGGTAAGAGCTCGAAAGTGCTGACCGTGCTCTAGGATCCTCCCCAGGGTCCTGGCTCGCGGTCAGAGCATCACTGAGTCGCAGGTGTCTTATCAAGTGGCCTTGCCATCAGTGGGTGACTTAGCCTATCATAGAAGAGAAAGGTTCCTGTGAGCAAAAAGGCAGGTTTCATTTGTGATCGTGGACATTTTTCTCATTGCCATCCTTGTGTTTTTTTACTTCCTTATAGAAGCTATTGCTAATTTCTTAAGTTATACGTGGTTCGCTAAGGTGAAATACAATAACTAAAGGAAAACTCAAGATAAAGTAGCTGTAGACCTCAGTTAGAAGAGAAGCAGATGATGACTACCTTTACATGCCTCTTTGGGAGACTGCTACTGTCTCCCAAAAAGTATATCCCATGAAGTGTTTTATCTCCTGAAATAAGGACAGAAGCACAGAATTAATACATATTTAAGCTTTCCTACTTTGTCTTTAAATATATCTGGAAATAATGTAATCTTTAATTCTGAAGGTAGAAGGAATGTGTGGAGAAGGAAGAGTTTTGAGTTTAAAAAACAAAAACAAATAAAAAGTCTGTTGCTTTCTATGTAAAGTTAACTGGAAGACAATATTGCAGTCCATACTTGATAATCCTTTGAACTTGGAACTATTTGGAAAATATTTAATCTCAGGTTTTATTTTGTGTTTAGGAAAACTCCAAAAGCATGAAGATGCAATAATTGCTCTTAAAATATAATGAGACTATTCTTGATTAAATATAATATAGTATATATAGTAGAATTTTGCTATTTTTTTGTAATGTTGACTATTCAATATGCAGTTCTTTTTCAGTTTCAATAGCTTCTGTTTTGTTGAGATGACACTGAGTGCAGCTTAGAAAATAGAGGCTAGAATGGTAGCACAAAGTTAATATCTTTAATTACTTTACAAACTTTACTACTGGGTTGAAATATTAATGATGTATTAGTATGTTTCAGATGTTCCTTTACTCTCCAAATATATTTGTAATAACTGTCACATAAGATGATGTTCTCAGAACAAACTTGAAAGTGGTTGTATCTTTTCAAATGAGTGGTTGTACTCATTTTGTGAAAATTCCACTTACATGTTATGTGCTTTTTACAGATATATCTATTGTGATGAAATTGACTTGGCTGCCGACACAGTGCTGGCCACACTTTATGCTGCCAAAAAGTACATTGTCCCTCACCTTGCCAGAGCCTGTGTTAATTTCCTGGAGACGAGCCTGAGTGCCAAGAATGCCTGTGTGCTCCTTTCTCAGAGCTGCCTGTTCGAGGAGCCAGACCTGACCCAGCGTTGCTGGGAGGTGATTGATGCCCAGGCTGAGTTAGCTCTCAAGTCTGAGGGATTCTGCGATATCGACTTCCAGACACTAGAAAGTATTCTCCGTAGGGAAACTCTGAATGCCAAAGAAATTGTGGTTTTTGAGGCAGCTCTCAACTGGGCTGAAGTAGAATGCCAACGACAAGATCTAGCGTTGAGCATTGAAAATAAACGCAAGGTCCTAGGAAAGGCACTTTACTTGATCCGCATACCCACAATGGCCCTCGATGATTTTGCAAATGGTGCTGCACAGTCTGGAGTATTAACTCTCAATGAGACCAACGACATCTTCCTCTGGTATACTGCAGCCAAAAAGCCTGAGCTGCAGTTTGTGAGTAAAGCCCGCAAGGGCCTTGTCCCCCAGCGCTGTCACCGATTCCAGTCATGTGCCTATCGAAGCAACCAATGGCGCTATCGGGGTCGCTGTGACAGCATCCAGTTTGCAGTTGATAAAAGAGTGTTCATTGCTGGCTTTGGGCTGTATGGCTCCAGCTGTGGTTCTGCAGAATACAGTGCCAAGATTGAACTTAAGCGGCAGGGCGTTGTCCTGGGGCAGAACTTGAGCAAGTACTTCTCAGATGGGTCCAGCAATACCTTTCCGGTGTGGTTTGAATACCCAGTGCAGATTGAGCCAGACACCTTCTACACAGCCAGTGTGATACTGGATGGCAATGAACTCAGCTACTTTGGACAAGAAGGCATGACAGAAGTTCAGTGTGGCAAAGTGACTGTCCAGTTTCAGTGCTCCTCAGATAGCACCAATGGCACTGGGGTACAGGGAGGGCAGATCCCCGAACTTATATTCTATGCTTGAAAAGTCACTTCCTGAAGCAGCGTGAGCTCCAAAGTGCACATCTGGTTCCAACTTGCTTGATGCTTAGCTCATCTGCAAATATGTGATCAGTGCCGGTAATTTGTAATGAATGAAGCAGTAGGCAGATTCTAATTTCTTTTAACCTTTTAATTATGTACAGGCAAAAATGCAGCATTCCGCTTTTAACTATATGCTTAAAAGAGCTAACGTTCTTATTAAGGCTTTGTGGTTTTTAGAGTTGCGTCTATGAACCTGGGGAGATTATGTGCTTTCCCAAGCGTTCCACCATCCTCTCAGTTTTGTCCCTCTGAAGATAATTTTGGATCACCTTGAATTTCCTTTTGGATGCTATTTGATGAACAGAAATAAAGTGATAACAAGAGTTATTTTTAAAAAGAACTCCTCTTACCCCCCAAAACAGATAAACCTCAGTGTACAATTTTGAAAGAAGTTTTGCCTTGTAATGAGTAATAATTTAGAAAGTAGACAGTGGTCATGTTTGGCTCTTGTTTTATTCCTTTTACATTTGTTGCTTCTGGGATTTAAAAAAATTCTAAATTCATAAGATTGTTGGGTATTAAACATTTCAGAGTATCAATGTAAAATTGGAAAATAAGGAATTGGGGGCATTTGTTTAGGCCATGACTTCTACAAGCAGATTTATTTTCTTTTAGTTTAGAAGACAAAAAATTTCAATACGGATACTTCTTTTAGAAGTAAATTTTTAAATTTTATTGTCAGTAGAAAAAAGTTAAAGTCCTACTTATTTAAACTAAGACAGTTTAAAAAGGAAGCCTAAAAAAGACTCAGACTACAAATAATTGATGGCACATAAGAATATGCAGTTTGAAAAAGCCAAACTCTTCTCTCCACTTAGCTTTTGATCCCCACTGTTTGCTTATTTGTATAAGTCATACTGTGTAGAATTTCTATTTTCTTTCTCCCCATTAAAAGAGGACCAAACAATTCTTTATACAAATGGAGTAGCAACTAGTTTTGTAGCACTACATTTAATGTAATGAGATACCTTTGTTCATTTTTTAAAATTTGAAATATTACTTTACCTGATCCACTTTGATTATATACTATATTATTTGTTAATTTTAATTTTGTCCTGTTCCTAGACTGCTAGAATCTGGCCCCTGGCCATCTTAAAGTGCCAACATATGCCTGCAGGGTTTGTAAAAAATGGTCTGGAGTGACACATTTGATTATACCTAATATTCACTGCATCAGCATCCACATCTAGCTCTCTTACTTGTCCACAGATAATGTAAACAAAGCAGGGAAAAGCTTATTAAAAAATTCTCCTTCGCTGCTGGCTTGTGCTGGTTTAGTGCCTGTGTCCCTGGCAGTGTCCAGTGTGTTCGCTTCCAGTTGAAGTATCCATGTGTTTCTGGGCAGCTTTCCTGCTCAGTGTGATCCTGAGATGGCTTCCCCCCCGCCACCCAGAGTGTGGTCCTTGGCCGCCTCCTGCTCCTGCTCTGCAAGCCTGAAACTGGCTTGTCTGGAGTGAGGAGTTAGTCCTGGGGTGTGTGTGTGCCTGCGCACCCATGCGCATGCAAGTGTGTTTGCCAGCTCAGGAACTGTCTCCTCTCTACCTGGCTAGTAAGAGGTAAGACAGTAATGGTCCTCCTGCTGGCCCCAGCAAGGCCCATAAGTGACTGCCCTTACTTACTCACTGTGCCTCTGGGCCACTTCTTCCCCTGTAGATATGGGCTTGTTGCCTTCAGCTGACTTCCCTGAGGGAGGAGAACACTGGATTATTGGAAATGTTTTAATCACTCTTGCCATTACCTACATCTATTAGCATTGATGATGAAAAGCTGTTACTGATGATTATAGATTAGTATTTCCAGGACAACTTTCTAAAATTATAATTATTTCTTATTAGGGAGCTGACAGGTAGTTTGGCAAAGCATTGATGTACAAAGGTACATTTTCAATTAAAAAGCATACTTCTACAAAAGATTTGGTTTTTAAATTATGGTTAAACATTTCAGTAACTCATAGCTACCATGCAAGTTGGTAGACCTTATAAGAAGGCACTTGTTTTTAAGCCAGAGGAGAAGAAACTTTAATTGCATCCTATCAGATTGTTGAGGTGGGTGTGATAGTCTTCGAGTGCAGAGCGTTCATTCACTAACACTCACTGTCAGTGCCCATGTTAGCTCGCTGCCTCCATGTGACTAGCGAGCTGCTGGTGAAAGTCGTGTGAAGTCCTGTACACTGTGTATAATGTAATTTTATGTTAATTGTTAATTACTTAAAAAAAAAATCTACCATCTGATTGGCTGGAACCGAGAGCTGTGGGTAAAATTTGAAAATTGTATTTAGAGTAAGAAGTTTTACATTTTAAACCCTATTCTCCTTTATGCATTTTCAATGAAATGGAATGAAGGCTAATGTGCTTGCTTTATTTTCTTTTGTAATCTTGGATTTTGTAGCTTTTAAAACTAGAAACCATTGTTCTAACAAAGCAGGCAACTCTACTCTATAAACACAACTTTATTAAGCAGAATACACTGTAGATGCTTTTCCCCAATGTATCTGGCTGACAGTCTTTGTCGTTGTTCATCCTGGGGATAAAGGGGAACTAGGCTAGCAGTTCTAATGTGACATTCTTTAAGCATATCTTAAAATAGTATTTAAGTAAATGGTCTAATTTCTACATAATTATTGCACTGAACTGTCTTTTTTGTTTATTAAGGTGTTTAAATAAGCTCAGCTAATTCAAGACACTGTAGCCACTTGTGCATCAGCGTGCTTGAATTTAGTAGCTTACAGCATTATTTATGAAGGAAAAAATACATAAATATGAAGTACCTCATGTTGAATGTTATTGTACTGTATTTTTAATGTAACAGTGCAGATCTTGTTAGACACATGAATGTGTATAATCATGTTAAATGCAAATAAAATAAAACTAGTTCATAGATTTGTTTTCCTTAGTGTTTTTGTCACACCCTTGAAATAGTCAAAAATTCATTCTGGCACTTTTGATGCCACTACATTTTGCAGAGATGGTTTCGCAGAGGCATTTGTTAGCTAAGTGTTCAGATATCTTTGATCCCTAAAGAAGTAAAAATTTGAGGCAAAAGGATAGCAGAACAATGAATATGTTAATGACTTGATTGTTCAAAGCCTGACTGTTAATGAGGAGTGAATGGATGCATTTATATTTCTGTTATGGAATTCCTGGTTGGCCGGTATTCTGAAGCTATAGTTGCTTAAGTGTCTGGATCTTCCTGTACTAAGCAGGGTGTTGATACTGAATGACATCTGGCTTCTGATATGACCAATGCTGCTTTTTCCTTTGTTACGGTAGCTTAAGTCTAGGAATTTAAAAAAAAATGGCATGTAAGAATTTTGAGTATAGTTTTTACATGCTCAACTAGTTTTCCATTATATTTCTTTATATCAAGTATTTATATACACACACATCCACATACTCATACATAATTACACACATACACTTTTTTTTCCCTGCAGTTTCTGATGCTTTTCTACTGCAGTTTAGTGTGAAACCCTGTATATTTGCTTAACCACTTCATCTACTCAGGGTTCAGTTTCCATAGCCTACCTGCCCAGAGGAGTTTTGGAATTACTCCAAAGAACAAAGACACTGGAACTCCCCACTCTCATCAGTTCAATCACAGTTATAACCTGAGTTACAAAGATCTTTAATCTCTGAAAGCCTTAGCCATTATCTCTTCTTTGTTGCCACTTAATCCATATATGTTTATTTTCATTATGCCAAGACAATTGGGAACAATCCTTCATTGTTGGGACTTGGGATCTACATGTCAAGGACACTGTCTTCCCAGTTGACCTGTAACTTGCCTGTGAAAGCCAAGGGCTTACACTTGGAAGAAAGCAGGAAGGAGAAAAGCATTCCTGAAGAACTAAATGGTATAAAATGTGGAGGCCAAAACAAGCAAGTTGCCCTGAAAACCTGTAGTTAAGTGTTTATTAGAGCAGGGTTTTGAGTGCCTTTGAGGTGCTTCAGTGAAGATGAACATGCTTTGTGGATTCCTCATTAGTACATTTCAACATTTTTATGGAACCATTTACATTTATTGACCAACTATTCCCTTTGCTCTACGCTTCACTTACCCTCTTCTTTTCAGAATATGTGTTCTAAAAGACTAATAGCAGGGAAAATTTCCAAAAATAGCTTCTTCATTTATTTCCATAACCAACATAAACACTGGTGAAAAGCTTCTCAACTAAGAAATTGCCAGGGAGGTGAGATGGAAATACCTGTGAAGAAGTGAAGACTGTGGCCGTCCCTGCCACACTTCAAGCAGTGTAAGGCACTGGCAGCTACGGATTGGTCTCCGGAGAATGCACACTTTCCGAACTTGGGCATCTCCCCCTGATGCCTCTTAAATGTTTTTTGAGACGTGAAGGGCAGTAGGGAAGGTGTAATTCCTATGTTTGCCGACCCGAACTATCCTCATGATCATTGTTTACATGCCCATCTACTTCAGTGTCCGGTGGACAGCAGTTTTACTAGCAGATGCTGCTGTTTTATGCTCTGCCATCTAAAAAGTCCCTAACCTCAAGACAGGTAGTGAAACAAAACAACCCACTCTTTGTCAAACTTGTACTTTAAATACATCTGTGTGTAGGACATAATAAAAGTTACCTAGTAGACTACTAGCCCTTAAACAATACCCTTAAGATCTCCCTTTAAGCTGTTGGTAGTAACCAGAGTGGGCATGTGTTCAAAGTTACTGTAAGGATGATGTCCTTTTTTACTTCATATGACAACAGTACGGAAAGTTACTTCAAATTAAGACATATTTTTGTTTTTATGACTGGTGGGCAGTTTTATATTTAGTAAACTCTCTTTGATTTCAATGGTTTTAGAGTAAAATTACACCTGAAAGAAATTAAAGATAAGTCATACTAGTGGCCTCCATGTTAGCTTTGACATGGAGTACTGCAGCAAATTAGTGAGCAGCCTGGAGTATGAAGACTCTTTTGTGAGAAACTAGGAAAGTCTATAAAATATTTTGATATGTAGCAGCCTTTACTGTGGCTATACGATATGAAGTTTCTTTCCTAAACTATGTTCAAAAAGTCAAAAGAAAGATAGTGACTATTTAGGGAAACACAAATAATCTTTCAAAGCTTAAAGCAGAGGGTACATTCTGCTATACTGTAGAGTGTGTAAAAATGTGCTTTTGAAAGACATTCTAGTTGTCTTAGGGAATTTTCATTTTTGTGCTTGTCTTAATACTAAACTTTAAATTATTTTAGCACCCCTTATAATTGTGTTGATACAGTGCACTGAACGTTAACTCAAAATTAAAGGCTGTCATAGATCTTCAGTCTTCAAGAAAAACTCCAAGAACATTTGGAGGCATTAATGGAATAAAGAATAATTTTTTAAATTTTGTTGCATAATTTAGCTCCCCAGAAGAGATAGAAGGTTTAATGAATCATTCAAGGGATCAACCCACCGTTCATTCATTCACCAATCATTTATTTATCCTTTGCTTCATCCCAGGCAGTCACAGAGGTGCCGGAGAGTCAGCGACCAGTAAGAGGTGATGCGGCATGCCTTGGGGTAGAACAGGAAGTTTCCCAGAGAAAATGACGCTTGAGCCGGGTTATAAAGGATGCATTAGAATGATCTTCGTGAAGACTGGTGATGCAAATTGTCATGAGAGGGAAGGAGGGGGATGAAGGGAATTCTGGAAGAGGAAATATCAGTGGGGACAGAATGGCAGACAGCTTAATACAGTTCAGTAAAGGGAACCTGTGGAAGAATGAGGCCACCAACTGTGTGCCAGGTTTGGAGTAGGATGATCAACTGGGCAGAGGCGTGAAGTAAGCACTTTGTGGATTCAGCTAAATTATCTGGCTTTTATCCACAAAATAAATCAGTGGCATAGAGATTCGCGTATATAGAAAACAACAGTTTGGTGTTTTAGAAACAGCTTTGGGAAGGGTATACTGGATCAGGCTGGAGGAAAGGAGCAGTTCGGGCTGAGAGATCCATGCCAATGCCAGTGAAGGCCAGAGGGGCTGGGGATGGAGAGAAGGATGGAGGTCCTAGAAGTGTGGAGGGGAGATCCCCAGGGTGCAGTGGGGTTTTCAATATCCAGTCAGAAAAGGGCTTGCTGAAGTGGGACACAACCTCTTGCCTTCCATTTATCCTATGGAGAGGGAAGGCAGTTTTTTCTCTACCATCCTCCGTAGGGAGTGGTATGTAGATATCCACCCTTGATTGTGTCTTTACAGTCTTTTAGGAAGAAGGTAAAACAAGAGTCCACAGGGTAGAGGTTAGTAGCTCAGACCCTAGAGCCAGACCACGGCCTGGTTTTGACCATGGCTCTAACCGCAGGTGACTTCGGAGAAGTTACTTCACCTCTCTGAGCCTCAGTTCCCTCAAGAATGACGGCAGTAACAATAGTGCTTTCTCAAAATGGTCATCATGACTATGAAATACATTATTTCTAAAGCACTTACAATAGTACCTGGCAAACAGGAAGTGCCACATAAGTGTCATTAAGTGAAACAAAATGTTAAAAGCCACAGATTAAACCCACACACTTGCCTCATTTGCATTTATGAGAACCAGTTTACTTATAGTTTGTACATTTAACAATTTAGATCAATGCAGACAATTAAAAAGTGATTTTGTTGCTTTTTAAAATTGCTATGGTCAATAGGAAGAATATAAAGCTACAGAGAGCTGGGTTATTGAGGAATCTCATACTCTAACCAAACTTCTTATAAATATTTCAATTTTGTCATGTTAATGAGATAGGAATGATTTATTCTGATTAGATGGATTCTAGCACATCAGACAGCTTCTCTGCTAGAGAATTGTGTAGGATTTCTCAGAAAATTACTTTGTAAAAGCTGAACGTGTGTGTGCATAACAAGTTTTTGAGACATTTTCCAAGAAGAGTCTATTTTGCAGGAAAAAAGTATTAATATTAATATCACCTTTACTAGTTATGCTAGAGTCAAAGTAAGGTCTTTTTGTGGCCTACAGTCTTACGCAATTTTAGATACAGCCCCTTCTCCAAATATTTTGAGATTGAAATCAGTTTTAGCATTGACATTATTATGTGTTGAGGGCAGGTTTGACCTTTATTTTAAGTAATGTGAATGTTACAGGGAATATTTGAATGGCTAATTGTTTTTATTCAAGTAAACACAGGTGTGCCTGAAGCACTCACAACTTTATTTGGGTGTACCCATGGTTGTTGGCACTTCATCTCTGTCTTCCCCACGAATGTCCCCATCTGCAGTCTCAGTTCATGAGCCAGCACTTGGACCTCTTTTCCCTAGGGCTCTATGATCCCAGAAGCTAATTCTCTGTCCCCTTTTCAGGACCAGATTCTCCTCTATTTCGCAAAGTAAACCTGTAAGAGCATCCTCCAACCTTTCCCCAGAGATTCTCATTTAGGAGGTCTTGGGCGCAGCCAGTCCCGTTTGTTTATATGAAGCTGCTGACGGGTAGTCAGGTTTCTGCTAATGCGCGTGAAAGGTTGAGAACCCCGATGTAGACAAATCCTGGAACCTTCCTTTGTCACCACATGGACTTCCAGCTTCAGCATGTGATTCTTGCTGGGGACCCTGGCACCACATACTTTGGGAAATCAGTCTGGTGCTTATACCCTGAACTCATGACCTTGGAGCCAACTCCAATAAAACCACCATCTGCGTCTGGGAAAAACAGACTGGATCATGCTGGAGGCCAGAGGAGCAGTTAGGGGAGTGAGAGCCATGCCAATGAAGACCACAGGGGTCAGGGGATGGGGAGAAGGATGAAGATCTTGGAAGTGTGAAGATGAGATACCCAGGGTACAGTGGGGCTATCAAAGGCCCAGTCTCTGACTCTTAACTTTTTGATCCTGATCTCTGCTAGGTGACCTGGCTCCTGCCTGTTCATCTCCCTATACCCTCATCCTTCCGTTTGCTTCTCAGAAGCCCAGAGATCCTGTCTGATCAGCAGTGTGCTGATTCCAACTCATGCACTTGACATGCCACCTACTTAATGGTCTGATCACCATGAACTGGTCTTATTGCCTGCCAATGCTTGGGACTGTCTCGGTAACCATTGCACTTCTTCCAGATAGGTGCTGGCTTGCAGTGCATCCTCTCCCAGCCTCCAAAGCCAAGCTGACTTATCTGCCCACTAGGCTCCACAGGGCCCCTGTCCAGCCTGTTCTTTAGCCCCAATCTCTGTCTTTTTCCTTCTTGCCTCTGACCTACCACCCAGAATGTCAAAATTAAAATACGTTTGTGTCAGCTTTCTGTTGCCCACATAATACAAAACAAAGACAACACCTCAATCGCATATTGCAATGCAACCTTCCACAGGTTGTCTAGGCAGCTTTGCAGGTCTTGACTAGGCTTAGTCACACGTGTGATGGTTGACTGCCTTCTGCTAGGGCAGGTTTAGTCTGATTGTCTCTCATCCTCCAGCGAGCTAGCCCAAGCACATCTTCATGGCTGTGGTGGAGGCACAAAAATATCACATGAAACAGGAAGAAACACATATGGCCTCTTGAGGCTTTGGCTCAAAACCCGTAAATTGTCACTTCCCCTGCATTCTATTGGCCAAAGCAAGTCACAAGGCCTCCCAGGTGCATGGGGTAGAGAATTAGACTTCTTTACTGAAAAGGGCTGCAAGTCACACAGACAGGGCTGTGGGTACAAAGAGGGATGGCATATTTAGCCATATATACAGTCAAGCAGCCACAACTTTAACCTAGGCTTGGAGAAGCCTACAGATACTCACTCTGCTCCTTTTCAACCTGGACCCTAGACTTAACGCCACTTGAAGTTATCCACAGAGAATCTACTTGCAGAAAAAGCATTAGTGAACTGAAGATTTTACTGAAGGTTTTCTAGAGGAGAGGAGGAGAACTCTCCCTCATACTCAGCATAAACTGTCCAAATATCCATGTGGCAGTTCTCCTCCCATGTAACTAGTTGATTCTGCTGATAAGAGTTGCTTCTCAGGCCCCAACCCTCCAGCCACAGCTGTAGCTTTTCACTGGACTGTGTCTCACCCCCAAGCTCTGACTCCTGAAGCTGGAACTTGCATTTGGAGTTAGTAAACTCCTCATTAGATATAATTTTTATCCTGTCACTTATGAGCTTACTTCCATTCTCATATACTGCACTGCTTGCATCACTGCACAATTTAACCCAGGAAACCTGACCCTAGTAAAGCAAAAAAAGGTTGTGGAGGTGAAGAGGAAGGATCTTTTCTCCTCTGTGTTTTATTACTGTTCACAGCAACACCCCAAAGGAAACCTTAGATGGTCCATGCTTCTTCCGGGTACAGGAATATGGGGCAAGACTGTGTGCTTTGAGAAAACAGCCCAGCCAACCCTTGGAGTCAGAGAGAACTGCAGAAGGAGGCTTGGCGGGAAGAGGGAGGAAGGATGGGGCTCAGATTAGTGAGAAGCCTCACACGGCTTTTTACTTAGAGCTTCTCTCCCATTTCTTCTCTTCAGGGTTCCTTGGCATGGGCCCAACTCTCAGTGTTCAACCTGGGAAAACTCAGCACATGGGGAAAGTCTAGATAGGGCTAGTTCACGAGCCACTGGTCTGGGCACATCACCCTTAACTCCTAAGCAGTGTTTGACAAGGAGTTCCTTAATCTTCTCTGCATTTTCTGACCATATCACCAAGGGCTCCTCAACAGGATAGGTTTCTTATGTGACTTTCCTACACTAGTGTGTCTTGTTTCCCTTTGACAGTTTCCACATGCATTTGCACGTCAGCTCCTTGCTCTGTGGTCTTGGGGGAGGTACAACAGTGCCATTGATCTTGTTTGTGTTCCTTTCCTTTCTGAAGCACCCTCCTCTGCCAATGGCCCTGGAGGGAAGCCCTGGCTGCTTTCTCACTATCCTTCTTCCACAGAACCAAAAGTTTTAACTTCTGGAGTGTCTCAGATCCTGCATTCCTTACTGTCCTAGACAGTTCAGACTATGATGACAAAACAACTAGGTAGTTGATAAACAACAGAAATTGATTTCTTACAGTTCTGGGGCTTGGAATTTCAAGATCAAAGTGCCAGCAGATTCAGTGTCTGGTGAGAGTCCACTCTTTAGTTCACAGGTGGCATCTTCCTGATGTATCCTCACAGGATGAAAGGGGCAAAGAGTCTCTCAGGCTTTTTTCTAAGGGTACTAATCCATTCATGAGGGCTTCACCCTCCTGACCTAACTACCTCCTGCTACCTGAAGACCCCACCTCATAATACCATCACATTGGAGGTTAGCATTTCAACATACGAGTTTTGAAAGCACAGAGACATTCAGGCTATAGCACTTACTAAGGAATCATATTTACTTATTGAACAGCCAAACAGTCAACTACAGAGTTGCTAAATCACTCCATTCCTTCCCCAAATTTGAGATTTTATTGGCCACATAGGTTTACCAGAAATCGAGAGAGGGCAGCTCAAGGAATTTAACTTGTTTGGGCTTTGAACACTTATTTTATCTATCTTAAGTGAAGATATATTTAACACTTATCTTAAAGATATATTAAAACAGAGCAATTGTGATATAGTAGAAATATTTTCAAGTTCACCAATGAGTGGTTTTACCTCCTATAAAAATGCCATGACTGTAGGTACAGCTTGCGTTGGTGGTAGCATTCAATGTGAATGGGAGTCACATGCCATGGTGGCTTCTCAGAGACTGGCTCCATCACTCACCCGAATCAGAAAACTAGGGCTGCAGTTGAGGATACTTCTCTTCCCAGCTGCGGAATGTTAAAGCTTCTCACCCGCTTTTTGTTACCCTCTCCTGCTACATTCAGGAGAAACCCATCTTCCCGTAAAGACAAACACCCCAAGAAAGCATAACCAAGCAGAGGTAGTTACATCTATTTCTGATATGGTCCAATGTATACGCATAATATATGTGCAAGAAAGCTCTACTTGGTATTTTTTGGATGTTTGTGGTGGGTTTTCTTGTCATTCTTTAATGCCTCATTTACGGAGACAGAGTCTAGGTAGTAAGTGGACTGAACTTTTTCCTGTAGTTGCAAAGAAACACCCACCATGTCAGTTAAGCAGTTATTAGATCAGTAAAACCACATCTTCCATATATGCAAGTCACATTGGCCTCTGACTCAAGAAAAGTCCAGAAAGGAGCATGGATGTGGCCTAACTATAAACAGGATAGCACAGGTGTCTTAAGTTTATTTTGTGTTGCTATAACAGAGTATGGTAGGGTGGGTGACTTATAAAGAAAATAGGTTTATTTAGCTCATGATTCTGGAAAGTCCAAGAGCATGGCACTGGCATCTGCTCAGTTTCTGAAGAGAACCATATGCTGCATCAAGACATGGCAGAGTAGCAGAAAGACTAGCAGGTGTGTGCAAAGAGGGACCACACATGAGGAAGAAACTTGCTTTACAACAACCTGCTCTTGCAGTAATTAATCCATTCCCGAGAGAGCAGGGACTCACTCATTCTCACAAGATGGCATTAATCTATCGGTGAAGGATCTGTCCCTGTGACCACAAAATTACCCATTAAGCCTCACCTTCTAATGCTGCTGCACTGGCAATTAAACTTCAACATGAGTGTTGGTGGGAGCAAACCATATCCAAGCAATAGCCGCAGGCAAAATAAATCATGAAAGGACTGGGGGTGGAAAAGGGAGTGAGCACAGAGAGAGAGGAGAGAGAGAGAGAGAGCAAGAGCCAGACCATTTCCTCTGAGATGCAAAGCTGTTGGAAGAGGGATGAAGGAAAGGAGTCAGCTTCTTTTGGGTGAAGTGGGGGGATGTCACACAGTGACAAGCTGCCAGGGGTAGGGAGGTGTCTCAGACCTTGGTGGCCTACTGCCCAAACTCTATAAGGAGCCTTTGTGGATTTGCCAAGCCTTGGCTGGAGTCCCGTGAATGATCTTTGTAGATCTTTTCCTTGGGGGTTTTTCAGCTGCTGGGCCTCCAACTAGGGCCTGGAGTGCAGGCCAGATCCATCAGTCATTCAGGATAAAGAGAAGAGGTGAGAAACCAGGCCCCTCCTGACTCCTTCCACGGAGCACTGCCCTCAGGTCTTGCAGCAGCTGAAAAGATGTGTGGACTTTGTTGCTCACCAGAAAGTGCCTGGTCTTGCTCACAGCAGCTTGAGAAATACCCGGAGTCCAGAAGATGGTGTCAGTTTCTTTCCTGTCCACTTTGCTGTTCTCTCAGGCTGGGTAAAGCCAGCCTCACATGGGGAGCTAGAGGTCCTCTTGGATACCCTCACCCCTCCTTTCTACCCTTCCTGCCTCAGGGGCCTCACCGGTGCTGCTCACTGACCTCCCGTTATAGCCTTTGGACTTGGGCAGCGTGTTCCACTTCCTGCCCCATCTTCATCCCCACATTCCTCAGCAAAGATTGAAGGTGAAAGAACATTTATCTTGCAGAATGGCATTCACATCTCAAGCTAAAAGACCACTTCACAACAGGTGGGAGGGTAAGGAGGCACCAGGCTGGTGGACGAGTCAGAGGGGGCCATGTTGTCACAGTGATGGAGTTGGGTGGGAAGAAACAGCTTAATGTCACCAGACACATGACAAGTGGCTTCTTACAGCCTAAATAAATAAAATGAGCCAGGTGTTGGGCTTTGCCATGTGACTGTCATTTGCACAGGAGCCATGCGGTTTACCCAAACCCCTGCTAAGTCACCCTGGTTAGAAAAACAAATTATCGTGTGCGGTCAGAATGCAGTCTTTCATAGGTCATTATCAGAATGGGTCTCTTGTCAATAGCATGTCTGATTGGGAGCAGCTCTCTGAGTCATTTAGCTTTTCTTGTCAGGGGAAGCTTTTTAACTGCTTCCTGCTGTCCTGTCATTTTGTGCTAACCCCAAATGGCTTTGTTAAATTGATGTCACCTTTCCAATTTCTTCCCAGAAGCATTTTCCTTTCTGGTTAACAATGGAAGCATTTATGCAATAATCAGGGGAGAAGAGTAGCCAAACATGAATGCTGTGAAAACCCATACGTGGAATGAATGCACTTATTTATCTGTAGATGTTCACTGGGGAGCAGGTCCCCATCATTCTGGTTGACACAAACAGGAAAGATGAAACTCATTCAGATAGCTAAAGAAAAAAAAAAAGAAGAAATAAAAGTAACCCCAAACCAAGAAAAAACCCCATTGCCTTCAGTCAAAAAGAGGATATTCTACTTCAGACTATTGTGGAATGATCACCAAACAAAAAATTGAAGGAAATGTTGGTGATTGTTGAAATGGGTGAGGGGTACATTGTTTCATTTTACAATCTATGTTTCTTTATCTTTGGAAATTTTCATAAGAAAAAATATTTTAAATTGTGGTAGGGATTGAATCAAAGAATTCATACATGGCATGCAATTCCTGAGCAGAGACAATGTTTCCCCTAAGTTTAATTTGCATTGCTAACAGGACCCACTCCAATAACTTATAGCTGAAAATATGTTGAAAGTAAACCTGGCTTGTTACAGACACTTCTGTGAACAAAGGGGTCTCTGTGATCAACCAAGCTCCAGCATCTTATAACATAGACTAATGTTTTTACAAACACTGGACTCCTGAATTTTAAAACTTAAATAATACATCCCATTAAATGCAGAGATGGAGATTTATGCATAGCTGCTTACTTGAGGACTCCTACTTCATAAAATCCCTAATTAAATAGAAAAGCATTCTCGATCTTTGTTAATCATATCTGGGAGAGGTCTGGAAGTTTAGATCATGATTTCATTAGAGCATTCTCACAGTTCCCTTGGTGGCAACATAATCTAATTTTTGCAAATTTTAATTGCCAATGCAGCATGGGTTTCCATGGATTGGAACTGAGGCTCAGATATCCTGGCTTCTGGAGGTAGTAACACTGTTCCACCTCAGACCCTTCACTTAACTATGCCCAACTCTAACAGGTAGAGAACCAAGAACAATTGAACAAATGTCTACCTACATATTATATGTCAAAATATTAAAAGTTATAAATTAAGCTAACAAACTGCTAAATAAAAATATATTCTAGCATCCTAATCAAGCTGAAAAACTGCTAAATAAAATATGTTCTAGTATTCTACCTTGACAAATACGACTTTGTAGCAACCTGGGAAGCCAGGTTCAAGTTTTGAATTCTCAGCCGCTCTAAATTCTGCACCAAGGAATATGGTGATTGATGAGAGGTGGTTCCTGAGTCCTGGGCCCCTGCTCATAGCTTACTCCCTTTCTCTTACCACCCCTGACTTTATCTCAAAGCACAAGGGGTCTCCTTACTTATGTATGGTCTCCCCAGGTCACACATTCAACTCAGTCCCTCACAATCCAACACCAAAGAACTGACCTTAGGAACCAGGGGTGCACACAATGGCTGCATGGCCTGTCTTTTTGAGGAAGGGAGCTCAAGATCACAAGGACAGAGAATGCCAGGTTCTGCATAACTGCGTAATGGAGAGGTTGAAGCATAAGTTCTAGGTAGGCACGTCCCCTTGACTAATTTGCGAGGGGCTTGGATGATCCATGGAAAAGAACTTTATTGCTTCTCTTTTATCATACTCCCTAAATGTTGGAGTGTCCCTGAGGGCTTGGTATTGAGCCCTGTAATCTTTCCTCTTGTACTTTCTCCCTAAGTGATCTCATCTAGTTCCATGGTTTTATATCCCTCATTCATTCATTCATTCATTCAACAAATATACATCTTTCTAGGTACTAGGGTGTGACAGTTAATCTTATGTGTCAACTTGACTGGGCTAAGGGATGTCCAGATAGCTGGTAAAGCATTGTTTCTGGGTGTGCCCGTGAGGGTGTTTCCAGAAGAGATTAGCATTTGAATCAGTAGATTGAGTGAAGATCTGCTCTCACCAATAAGGATGGGCATCATCCAATCTATTGAGGGCCTGAATAGAACACAAAGGCAGAGGAATGATGAATTCTCCTTCCCTCTTCTCGATCTGGTACCTTTGACTTCTCTTGCCCTCAGACATTAGAGTTCCTGGTTGTCAGGCCTTTGGACTCTGGACCTTATACCAGAGGCTCTCCTGGTTCTCAGGCATTCAGATTCAGACAGAATTATACCACCAGTGTTCTGGCATTCCAGCTTGCAAACAGCTGGCACGGAACTTCTCAGCCTCCACAATCATGTAAGCCAGTGCCCATAAGAAATCTCTTTTTAAATTATTTTTATTTTTTAAGAGATGAAGTCTCACTCTGTCTCCCAAGCTGGAGTGCAGTGGTACCATCATAGCTCACTGTAGCCTCAAACTCCTGGACTCAAGTCATCCTCCCCACTCAGCCTCCCAAGTAGCTGGCATGTACCACGACACCCAGCTATTTAAAAAAATTTTTTTTGTAGAGGCACTGTCTTGCTCTGTTGCCCAAGCTGATCTTGAACTCCTGAGCTCATAGGGATCCTCCTGCCTCAGCTTCCCAAAGTGCTGAGATTACTAGCAGGTGTGAGCTACTCTACCGCACTATACATCTCCATTTATATATTTCTCTATATATCCTCTTGGTTCTATTTCTCTAGAGAACTGTGACTAATACATGGGATACAGAAGTCCCTGTGTTACAGAGCTTAATTTCTAGTGAGGGAGATGATGAGTAAGATGCGGTAGCTTTAAGCATGATCCTGAATTCTTTGCTACTCCATCCTGTACAAGATAGAGTCAATGTCTACCCCCTGAACTTGGGTGGCTCACAGTTCCCAGTGGAAGTGATGCTGTGTGACTTTTAAGGCTAGGTCATCAAAGGCCATGACCTTGGTCACTGGGAACGCTTGCTCTTGGAGGGCTACATAGTCCGATAAGAGATGGGCTACCTTAGTACTTCACGCTGGCATCCTGGTCAACGTTTCCAGCTGAGTCAGGCCTTCAGCCAGGGAAGGGGCATGGGAGAGGGGAAGCCATCTTGGAAGTGGATCCTCCAGGTTCAGCTGTTCCAGCCTCAGCCATTCAAGTTACTCCCAGCTGAAGCCCTAGATATCAGGGAACATGGAGGGTCTGTACTCACTGTACCCTGTCCAATACGAATCTCTCAAATCTGTGAGCAGAATAAAATGATTACTGTTCATGCCACTAAGTTTTGGGGCAGGATATGTAATAACTTCTAATGTATGTCTTCCACCAGGACCTGAGTTCTAGGCATGTATGTTTAGCTGCCTTCTCACAACTCCGTTTGGATCTCTAAGTGGACAATTAAAAAGAATCACTCACTCACACACACACACACACACACACAGACACAGCAGAACACACACACAGTGAGGAAGCTGTAAGCTCCAGCCTTGCTATCTTCGGATCTCAATGCAAGCAACAGGTCCTGGAAAGGTCCATGCTCCATGAGATATTTCTTTGGAGGAGCCCCCTGCTTGAAGCCATAGGCTGAGAGTGGGTTCTCAAACTCATAAAAGGAGAAAGGAAAAACCACCCACCCAATCACAGCTGCCTCTTACTATAGCTCCTGGCAATTGCAGATATGGGGAGATGTGAATAGCGCAGACATAGCCTTGAGACAAAGAGCTGAGCCAAGCTAGCCTTGAGACAAAGAGCTGAGCCAAGCCATCCCAAGCTCTGCACCACTATCTGAGATGTAATTCTGGATTGTTCTGCAGAAACACAGACAGCAGGAGATATGCACAAAAGGAAGGAGGTGTGTGTTGGAGGAGAATCTCCCTTTTAAAATAAGTCTTTAAACAAAAAGTCTCACAAACATGAAATAATTGAACACTAGAAAGAACAATAAAATAAAAAATCAGCGTGTAAATGTGCTGTTAGAAGAGCTGTATATCAGTTAGTTATTGCTGTGTAACAAATCACCCCTAAACTAAGTTGTCTTTAGTTACTTTTATGAAAGATTATAATGAAGATGTTCAGTATTATTAATATCTGTTTATCAAATAGATATATTTACTTGCACCAGAAAGAGAATAAGAATTTATGAACACAAAATTCAGACATATAAAGACATATCTGATAGACCTGAAAGGTGGGGCAGTGGAAGTTAGATTGCAGAAAATGTCATGGGGTCAAGAGGGGGAAAATCATGATAAATAAGGAAGGTTATTGGTCATAATCAGTAGCTGGGCTGGAAGAGGACAGCAGACGTCTTAGATTTATTCTCAGAGCTCCAACTGGTAGAGTTCCCCTGTACCATAGTAAAGAGAGAGAGGTAGACTAAAATAAGGAAATACGTTTCACTCAGGAACCAAGCAGCTTTCTCTACACACAAGAATGTATACAGGCACACATGCATACCTACATGTGAAGAGAAAGAGAGATCCTTTCAGCCTGAGAGGTGGGCACCAGAGCTCAAGGAGGGGCCTGTGGTTCTGAAAGCATGAGCCAGTGTAAGCCTCTTCAACACAAGGATACCTAGGGCATCTGGGGATGGGAGTTCAGATGGCAGTGGCAGCAACATCAGTGACATCAGAGAGAATAAGTAACAAGGATAGGTTTGCACAAAGATAGTTGTATAAACCAATGAGGGAAGAGAGGTAACTGTAATAGAGCAGAAGTTAGAAAGAACGGAATGTGAGACGAGGTAAGACCAACCCCTGCCAACTCTGGTGCCTGCTAGAGAGATACAGAACAGGTGTGAGCTGAATCCTGCTATTTGGCTGTGGTAGCCAATGAGTCCATGGACTTTAGAACAAACTGTTGAAGTAGCGGCCTCTGGGAGCTGCACGCTGGTCTGGTATTCAAAAGTGATGATTTCAGATGCAATGAAGAGTGTGACCTAGAACCAATAAAATATTGCACAAATGGTGGTGTGTGACTTAGTGACTAGGTCTGGAGGCCTCTGCTAAGAGCCAGCAAGGACCTGAGGTCTCCTAATGTCAGTCCTGAGAGCAAGCCCCCCCCCGGAAGTAGATGCTCAGACCCAGGGATCCTTCTGCTGACTGCAGCTTCAGCTAACATCTTGACTTCGACTTCTTGAGAGACCCCAAAGCAGAACCACCCTGTTAAGATACACCCAGATTTCTGAATGTTTGTTGCTTTCTAAGCCCTTATATTTTAGGGCAATTTATTATGCAGCAAGAAATAACTATTACAGATTTTGGTACCAGAAATGAGGTCAGACAAAAGGCCCTTTAAAGATTTGCCTTCTCACAGATTCTTTAAAGATTTGCCTTCTCTTTAAGGATTTGCCTTCTCACAGATTCTATAGATGCAGTATTCTTGGGAGTTTAAACGCCGCTGGGGTGGGATGATTTCATTCTGCTTCACGTGGCTACAACAAGCTAGCCTGAGCTTGCAAACATCACGGTGACAGGAACCCAGGGAAGAAGGAGAAAACAAGCACTTTTCAAGCCTCTGCTTTTGTCAAATTTGCTTCTGCCTCCTTGGCCAAAGGGAATCGCATGGTCAGGCACAGAGTCGCCTGGTAGCGTGATACTTAAGTGCATGGATATAGGCAGATGTGGTCAACTGGGGCCAGGAATACTATGAATGTACCACAACAGTCTACTCAGATCTCCTTAAATAAATGTCAAGTTATAGGAAAATGTTCAAGATACCAAAACCTTTATTCACATTTTTCCTGTTTTTCACAGCTGTTTAATATAATCCAGTTTTCCTTAGTTTTTATGGATGAGTCCTTAAATTTGCACATAACATTTGATGTTAAATCTTGTCCAATCTATCTGGTCAATTTTCATGTGAAAATTCCTTGGAGTTGCCTTCTTTTATCAGTTACCAGGGGCTTCCCCTAAACTTTGATATGCTGTCTAGTAATAAAACCTGACTACTTACAAATACTATTTTTAAAATGCTATTACATTGTTTTAGGACTGCAGATCACTTCTCCCAGCACACACATTCTGTAGTGCTTTTTCTCTCAAGATCAGAAGGGAGATTCAAAAAAGGAAATGCAATATACAAGATGTTTGCTACCGGAAGCATCTCTTCCCCATTGGAAGGTAATGCTGTTTCCTTTCTCTTAATGGTAGCTATTTGCCCTTTGAAGTCCAGCTTCCAATACTGTTTTGTACTGGATGATTTTTTTTTTCTTTTTTTTTTTGATGGAGTATCGTTCTGTTGCCAGGCTGAAGTGCAGTGGTACAATCTCGGCTCACAGCAACCTCCGACTCCCTGGTTCAAGCAATTCTCCTGCCTCAGCCTCCTGAGTAACTGGGATTACAGGCACGCGCCACCACGCCCAGCTAAATTTTGTATTTTTAATAGCAATGGGGTTTCACCATGTTGGCCAGGATGGTCTCAATCTCCTGACCTCATGATCCCCCCAACTTGGCCTGCCAAAGGGCTGGGATTACAGGTATGAGCCACTGTGCCCAGCCTGGATGATTCTTTTATGCTATTTATACCTGTTAGGTTAGCATGCTTCTAATGCACGCACTTTCTTTTTATTTTTCTTTTTTTTTTTCTAGGATGTTCTCAATCCTGTCTCAGTTACTTTAAAGAAAATTGGAATATAAATGTTAAAAAACATATTGAAACAACATTCGATGGTGTTTCCAAGCAGTTACCAAGTGGTTTCATTACATTCATTACATTGATATGTATTGCAAGAGGAATCCCTTATTACAGAAAGCATCCAGGAAAAAAAAAATATGTGTTAGTTATGGGCCTTAAATGCCTACGCTGGATCCTCATGGGAAAACATGCCCTACTTAGTACAGGAGTCTCTCTTTTTTGAAGGCTTTCTGAGCTTAGAAGGCGTAGGATTTGGTCTCAATATTTTTTATATGGAGTATAAGAAACCGTTAGTACTTAAAACATTGATGCTGGTGGATTTGACCTTGTCGTTTCAAGAATTTTCAAGCAACCTGAAATTTCAGGGTAGTTGGTAGTTTTTACTTTTGTTGAGACAGGACATTTAATCTGAGTGTGCTGTGAAGCTGGCTTTTGGGTCGGAGTCACTTAATCCAGTGTGGCTACTCTGTCATTCTCATATTATCCCATCATCCTTCACCTAGGAACTCTTATGAAGTGATAGTAGTAGTCAGGCCATTTGTCCACAGTGATTGTACCATCCCCAGTTTTCTCCCATCCTCATCTTAATAATTCTTGATATTCATTCAGGTTCCTCCTTCCACTTCCACTTCCCCATTACAGCTCAAGTGGGCATTGCTTGGATTAGGTCCAAGCATTTGGTTTAGAAGTGAGCCGGTGACTTAAAATAATGCAATCAAGGCAGCCTTAAAAGACCTATGCATCAGTTAGATATTGCTATGCAACAAACTACTCAAAAACTCAGTTGCTTTAAACAATAAGCATTTGTTACAACTCATGACTCTGTAAGTCAGCTGTGTGATTCTTCTGATCTCAGTTGGGCTTACTTAGATGTCTGTGGTCAGCTGCAGATCAGGAAGTAGCTCTGCTCTCCCAGGCTGGGCTCTCATGTGTTTTGAGGTTGACTGTCTACAGGTTGGCCTGGGTTAGACCGAGTTGAGGTGGTTTATCTCTGCTCCATGTAGTCTCTCATTCCACATCAGGGTAGCTAGGGCTTGTGCTTATGATGAAGGAAAAACTCTAAGACAGAGTGAAAATGTGCAATTCTCTTGAGGCCTAAGCTCAGAACTAGTATGTTGTCATTTCCATCATATTCTATTGGCCAAAGCAAGTTACGAGGGCATCCCAGATTCAAGAAGTGGAAAAATAGACCCTGTTTCATGGTAAGAGGAACCACAAGTTCACATGGCAAAGGACATGGTATCAGGGAGGGGTGGAGTGTTGGAACCATTTTTGCAATTAGTCTATCAGAGTCAGAGTGAAATGCATAGATCAAGACTAACTCTGTCTCACTTCTGGATATGAACAAGGAAGTGGATGGAATTCCTCAGAACTGCTGACTGCCTTCTTGATACCAAGAGGGAAGATAGCCTGAAAACAAGGCAAATGTGCAGGGAAGGACAGAACAAAATAATCACAGAAGAAAAATGCCACAACCCTCATGACAGCTGGATCAAGCCCTGGACGTTACAGATGCTTAATCTAGTAAATTCTGGTATTATTTATGCCTGTCTGTTTGGAGTTTTCTCCTTGGAACATAGAGACATCTAAATAATATTGCAACTCAAAAGACTACAAATTGAATATGGTGTATATTGCTCAGGTGATGGCTGCACAAAAATCTCACAGGTCACTGTTAAAGAACTTACTCATGTAACCAAACACCACTTGTTCCCCAAAAACCTATGGAAATAAAAAATAAAAAAGAAGAAAAACACATACCATAAAATTTTAAAAAATAAAAAACAGAAATAAATAAGACTGCAATTCAACAAAACAATAGCTTTGCTTCTCCCTTAAAATGGCTCCTCCTCCAAGAAATTTGGCTGCCGGAATGTCAATGAAAGTGAAGAGAATGAACGATATGTAGGAGGCAGTTCTTTTTAAGAAAGTCAAAGTTTCACATAAATTACAGAGTGAAATACCTTATTCAACAGAAGTTCATATCTGTGACTTTAGTCCTATACTTATGGAATATTCAAGAGTCTGAAAGCGTCACTTACAATTTTCAGTTATAATTTACTGTCTGTTATGGGAAAAATTACATGTTTCAGTAGACAGTTCCTCAAACTTTTCTTTTTTTAACTTATGTCTTCTAAAATGCTATCTCAGTTTGTTTTCTCTCTATTCCCACCAGTTAAGGTTTTCGCTGACCTCTGTGTTCTAAGACTTTTATTACAAATACTACTGGTTTTTGTTGAATACGCTTTCTTAAACTGTAGAGTTCACAGTTCTTCAAGGTTCCAAGAAAACTCTCTGGGGGGCATGGAGCTTACACCCTCCCCATCCAGTCTGAGAATTGTAGCTTCAGTAGTGTTTGAAAATGCGTAGATTCACAAAGGACTTTGGGATACATGTTTTCTAAGCATTGAGGTTCAACACTGTTCATGATTCATTTATACACACACACACACACACACACACACACACACACACATTTGTTTGTTTGTTTGTTTTTGAGACAGAGTTTTGCTTTCGTTCCCCAGGCTGGAATGCAGTGGCGCGATCTCAGCTCACTGCAACCTCCGCCCCCGGGTTCAAGCAATTCTTCTGCTTCAGCCTCCCAAGCAACTGAGATTACAGGTGCCTACTACCACGCCCAGGTATTTTTTTGCATTTTTAGTAGAGATGGGGTTTCACCAAATTGGACAGGCTGCTCTCAAACTCCTAACTTCAGGTGATCCACCTGCCTTAGCCTCCTAAAGTGCTGGAATTACAGGCATGAGCCACAGCGCCGGTCCACGATTCATTTATGTAAATAATAAATGGATTTCTAAAACTTTAGAGTACAATTGGAGCATCAACAGCAGCAATAAAACCAAATGGTACAACTTTGAAGGTAAAGAGTGACAGTTTCTTTTCGCTGTGATAGGAACCAAACCAGGATGGAAACACCAAGAGGATGAGAGATCATACACAATTTCAGGTCCGTCCTAATTCTCAGGAAGGCAAATTGACCTTCCCAAATTTTGCATCAGGTTTGCCATTAGGTCTAGTCTGGAGAAAGTTGTTAATGTTTCAAAGACAAAGGGCTGATACCAACAGGTGTCTGAGAATTTCCACACTAGCTCTATAATTTACATTTTTCTACCTAATCAGGGCAACCATGTGTAGTTGTGTGGTTTGTGCACCACATGAAGCCTGGGAGCACTGTTTCTATAGACTATTATGGTGAATGGCTCCTCCTGGCCTCATGCAGGCATAACATACATACTTATTTGTGGTAGCCATATAATCAAATCCCTGTGTCATTTATTAATGGGATTGACATAAGTCCTATCCAATATCAGAAGCTGTGTATCTACTTTCTGTGACTGCTCAGGTCTTTTGGCCTCAGCTTTTCACAATTAAGAAAAAAGTGAACCTAGAGTATCATTACTCCTTAGATGCCCCAGACCTAAAGACCCAATCCCTGTGGTCTTTTTCATCAAAGTTCTCCTGGGGGGCATGACATTAGAGGGTTGGAAAGTCGGGGGCAGGGCAGTACCCATCTCAAATCAACCAATCAGCTTCTCTCATGAGCTATTATCAGCCAAATACAAGCCTTCTTCTCCCTCCTGAGAACAGTGTTTCTTTCTACATCCCAGTAGAGGCTGTTTGCATGAATATACATCAAGCCCTTTCTACTGTGGATGAATCTGCTCCATTAATATCTGTCACTGCTAATGGAGTTGCTTTGCCCTACTCCTTTCTCACTCTGTCCACTCTGGAGGAAATTTACATTGTCCTCTTAGACAGTAATAATAATGGTAAATGCTATAATTTATTGAGCATTTACTCAGTGCCCTGTGTTGTCTATTGTCCAATGTCTTTCTGACAGGGAGGGAGTGCTTTCCCTCCTCCCCCTTTTTAAAAATGAGGAAAGTGAACTTGAAGGCATTAGTTCAGTTAGGTTGGAACTGGCACAGGATTCAGGCTGTGCCCTCTCCAAAACCTTTGCTCTCAGTCATGTACCTGGGAATTTCATGACTCTGTGTTGGATTCAGGCACAGAGGAGAGCCAGGACTGGATGAAGCGGTGTAGGCACTGAGGTAAGCTCGTAACATCTTACCTTCAGCATGGTATTCCGTAAACATTGTGTCCGTATTGAAGCCTGTTGTAAGGAGAAATGGCAGAGGGGAAGGCGACTGGTGAAGGTGCTCAGTCTCTCCTTGGTTATCTTCAGTTATTCACTCTAGCCCTAGCCAGCCTCCCATTCAACACAGCCACAGCCCTACAGCTAACACGTCCTACCACCTTAAAACGCAGGTTAGTGGCAGAAGTAGCTTGATTGCATTAAATGCTTACGTTGATTCTGCGCTTGGCCATGCAATCTGCTTTGGCCAATTGTACAGTAAGCAAATGGAATGCAAAGAGGGACTGTAAAAAGCATTTGTACATTTTTACTTCCTCTCTTTAATCTCTGCTACTATTGTGAGAACAAGCCCAGGCTACCCTGCTGAAGACCTCCAAGAAACACGTGGAGCAGAGACAAGTCATCCAGCTAAGGCCATCCTAACTGACCAGTTAGCCCACAGATGGACACATGAGCAAGCTGAGCCGAGCTCAGCCAAGCTAAGCCCAGATCAGCAGAACTGTCCATCCAATCTGTAAACTCGTGAAAAATAATAAGCAGCTATTAAGCCATAAGGTTTTCAAGTTTTTTACATAGCAACATATAACTGACATAGTGACCATGGCTTGTTACTGGACTGCAGTCATCGAAGTACTCTACCCCAAGTGGCCCTTACATGCATGCTGAGGTCAGCACAGATGCTTTATGAAAACAAGCTGCAGTAGCCTGCACCATAGAACCTTCAAAATTTCCCAAGGACACCACGTAACCCATGCCTTTACTGGGACTCCTCCTTGCAAAGGCCAGAAGAGCATTTGCTTGTCTGGACCCCTTCTATTGGTTGATGCTCACTGGCCACCTGGCATATAATTAAGCTTGTGCCTTGGAGAAACCAAAGGTCAGCATCTTCGCTGGAGCACTCACTTTTGCTCACAGCCTTGCCTCCACAAATACACCTTCATCTATGGACAAAGCCTCCACAAGGGTGAAAGCCTGTGAAGCTGGCACTTTAGTTTTTATTTATTTAGTTTTCTTATTATACTTTATGTTCTAGGGTACATGTGCACAATATGCAGGTTTGTTACATATGTATACATGTGCCATTTTGGTTTGCTGCACTCATTAATTCGTCATTTACATTAGGTATATCTCCTAATGCTATCCCTCCCTCCTCCCCCCACCCCACAACAGGCCCCGGTGTGTGATGTTCCCCACCCTATGTCCATGTGTTCTTGTTGTTCAATCCCCACCTATGAGTGAGAACATGCGGTGTTTGTTTTTCTGTTCTTGCGATACTTTGCTGAAGCTGACACTTCAAGCTCCCTGCCTACATCATAGTAGCTAAGGGCCCAACTGCAAAGTGAAAAAGCCATATAAAGCCAAGTCCCGTGACCAACACAGATATCTGCAACTTGCTCTGTTCACAAGAATGTGCCATGGCCCATGTTGCAGACACATCCCAAGCTTTTCTGTTTGTTATTGTGACCCATCAACGACACTTCCTCTATGTTCCTTGAGGTTCCTGGACTAGTCCTCTGGTTGATGCAGTTTTTCAGGATGCAGCCAATAAAGAGTATCTCTCATTTCCTCTCAAGTTCTGAAACAACTGAGAAGTAAGATTTAAACACTGCAGACAGAGATGGGTTTCCTAAAATGAAGCTGATATTGGAGGGCATGGCTTATATCTGTGGGAAAGTGGGTTTCTGGTTACAGAGACTCAGACTGAGATTTAATCTCAGACATGGTCGGATGGACTGAGTTAGACCTTCCTACTACAATGGGTTGAGCAAATGCTTGCTTCTTGTAAGCAGTTCGATTCCAACAAAGACAGAGAAGAAGGGGCTGGGTTAGGCAATGCCAGTTCTTGCTCCAAAAATGTTCCCCTTACCTTGGCGAGAAAGGCCCGGAGGGTCACGCTGATGGTCTCCCCTCTCCTTGAGAGAGACATCACAGGGGAAGGATGCTTCTCTCTCCATCGAGGAATTCTGCTAAATAAAGTTGTGGCATTGATTTTTAAAACAATTCTATTTCTAGAAATGTTTTGCTGCATCTTTTAGATTGGAGCATTGAGAAGCTGCCAGGCTGGCCTGTCTCCTAATGTATCTTTAGGAGACCTGACCTTTGCACAAGTCTGACAGAACCCTAGTTATTTTGTTTCCTCTTCTTGGATATAAAGGTACACAAGAATTATCACTTCAGGGGAGATGCAGTTGAAACCTTTTTTACAAGGACAGTGAGCCTTTGCTCTCCTACCATGAATATTCTAGAATTATGGAATAGCCCATCCAGGCTCAGAGCCTGAGTAAACATGAGCTTGATAATCCCAGATTGTCCCTCAGTGGTTGGTTGGCTGGCATTGTCTCCAAACTGGGGGCTGTGTGCAAATGAGCCTGAAGCTCACTAAAGGCAAGGCTTCCCATCCCAGATTGTTTTATCTGAGGATCTTTGCATATGATATTCTCTGTTTGAAAATTATTTCCTCTATATTGTTATATGGATGGCTTTCTTGTCACTTACATCTTAGGTCAAAATTGACCTTTTGCGAGTAACCTTCTCTAACTTCCTGGTCACATAAGACTGTGTGGTAGTTTTAAACCATGATAGAGTCCAAGTCCTCACACCTTGAATCTGAGCTAACCTTGAAGACTGTTGACACCAATGAAATGCAGCAGAAATGACACTGCGTAACTCCCGTAACTTACGATGTCCAGCTGTTAAAGGCATAGAGCCCCTTGCATTGCTTGTTGGGACTCTTGCTTTTGGAACTCTGAACCAGCATGTATGAAAATAGGCTACCCTGAGGCCGCCATGCTTGAAGGAAGCCCAGACTACATAGCAAGGTCACATGGAGATGTTCCAGTCAGCACTCTCCATGTATGTCCAGTTGCATCACCACCAGATGTGTATGAGAGGCCTTCCGATGGATGATTCCAGCCCCCAGGGGTCAAGCACCCCAGCCTTAGAATCTTCCCAGCTGAGACTCTGGATATTGTGATAGGGACAATCTAGTCTCAATGTGCTTTGTCCAAATTTTGGCCCTACACAATCTGTGAGCAAAATAAACTGGTTATTGGATGCCATTTACTTCTGGGGTGATTTGTTGTGATTCAATAGTGATCAGAACTCTTCGTTTTTTTATATATTAAATAGTACTACTTATCACTGTCAGAACATTGCATTGTTTATTTGTTGATTTAGTTATTTATAGCCTATCCTTCCTACTTAAATGTGGGTTAGCTCTGCCCTTGCATAGGCTTGTCTGCCTTAGACCTAGAACACTCTTGGCATATAGTAGACAGTCAATAAGTATTTGTTGAATGAATAAATAGACAAATGCCTTTTCCCTTGTAGAACAGAAATAAGAGTTTTTGGAAGAGTATTTCAGTCCTTTTATGCTTTATCTCTAGGCTCTTGGCAACAAAATTGAGGCTATTTGTATGAAATATAAAGTAGATTGTTCCTTTATAACATTCAGGCAAACTATCCTGTCAAACATTCAGTTATTCATTCAAAACGTATGTGCTCAGCACCAAACCCACACCACAAGCCAGGCACTGTAGTTCTCACTAGGGACATTGCAATAGGTAGAACTTAGACTGTCTTCAAGGAGTCCATTGCCTAGGAAGATCATGGACAAATTAAAGGATAGAGGAGCATCTTTGGCAGCCTCAAAGTCAAGCTCCTTATGCGGCAGGAGCAATGACTCCTGTCTGCATATCACAGTTTTCCCCAGGGCCCTGCTCAGTGCCTGGCACTTAATAGGTGCTCAAACAAATATTTGTTGACTCTCAAGTGAATAAAACAGAAATCTTTTTCTGAGCCGGTCAAAAAGCAAAGGTGTATATAAAAGAGAAGGGTGGGTAACTGTGCAAAATGGAACCTTAAATATGTAAATAACATTTGGTTCTTGGTCAGCATATTCTGCAATCATAGTGTCATTATGGAAACCAATGTAAAATACCAAGGGCCCCAGCACAAACATACCACTGCCTTTTTAAAGCAAGCCCATTAAAATGACATGAAAAAAAAAATAATGGCATCTGCCTCAGGTTTCTGCTTGGAGATGAATTCATGTGATCTCAGCATTTTATCTTGGAGGCTCCCATGAGAAGATGCACTGAGGAAGCAATTTGTATCTCTTTTAACTAAAACAGGGAGCCTGGAAGTCCATGGGTTGTCCACTTCTGCCAAACTCTAATCCAAACATGGTGAAGCATCTCAGATCTGAAGATTTTTTGTAATGTTAACTGCATGCGATTTTTTTTTCCCCTTGGTATTTACATCTAAGGCTATGCCAAGCCTCTGATTTTACAGCCAAGTTAGGATTCTGAGAATATTTCTGAGTAGATTGTGCCCAAAATTTAATTAAGATATAGAGAAAATTCGAGCATATCATCAGAAAGAGAGGAGGTGTTGAATTATTATTTGTTGAGTGAATGAATGAGGATAATTAACAAAACTGATGTATACTTTCTATGGTTTTACACATTTTCAATGCAGTCTCATCCAACTCCCCATATTCTGGGAGGAAGGGAGGACAGGCTTTACCAAGATGCTTCTGTAGCGAGAGAAAGTGAATTTTAGGAAAGCAACACATGGAAGAGTCTCCTATGTGCAGCAAGAACGTAGCAGTTTCTGATGTATTGAGTCCTTATGCTTGGTGCTTTTTGCCACATCACACTTTGGTGGCTAATATGGACCTTTCTGACCCCAAAAGCTTCGTCGTCAGAGAAGTCAAGGATGGGGCTCAACCAGAACACAGATAGAAGTCGATAAGGCCGTGGACAGTGTTGCCTGGGGTAAGTGTGACTGCGATATCGAAATAGCTAGTGGTGTGTGAACATCCATAGCTTTTAAGCATTACTTTCTTATGCCATTTAATCCTCAATAATTTGTCCAACAGTTTTTATGCATGCGTCTTACCCCCCTTCTAGGAAGCAGTATTATGTACTGGGAAAACACAGGTGTAAGTAAAACAATTTCTAGTTTCTCAGGCTTTGTGAGCCTTAAATTCTTTATTAGTAAGTTAGGGATGATCATGCCTATATTGTAAAATTCATGCGATGATCAAATGTTTTACCTTATGTAAAGTAACTTATGCATAGTCTGCCACATAATAAGGCAAACAAACATTAGTAGCCTGCCCTTATTTTTAAGCCAGTGTATGAGATCCTTGAAGGCAGAAAGCTGGCACAGTGCCTTACATGTGAGAGGATTTCATGAATATTTATTGAATGAGTGAATGCATGAATAACCATAGGATGCAATAGCATATTAATCAGGGTAACTCTAGCAGCAGAAATGAATATATTTCAGTGGCTTGTCAAAATAGAATGTTATTGCTTACTCACCTAAGAGTCCAATTTGGGTGTTCCCATCAGCAGAAGGCTGTTCATTGCATATGGATTCATGACCCCAGATTCTGTCCAGCCTTCATAGCTTGGGCCTTGGATTTGTTGTAGATCAGCCCCAATTGCTTCTTAATCTAAGACCTGAAAAAGAAGGGACACTCATCACTTCCACTCACGGTCTGTGGGAGAGACCTGGTCATTTGGTCATACCTGGATGCAAAGACAGCTGGGAGGTGAGATCCCTCATTGGGAAGCTTCCTTTCTACTTCACACTCTGGTAGAGTGACCCAATTGTTACTGCCAAAATAGTTAAAAGAGAAAGAGTTAGAAACTGGAGATGAGTGAACACGAACCAATAATCTAAGTTGAAGGTGCTTCCATAACATGCCTTGACAAGAGACATTCTTTAATATTTGGCCCACTCAGATACCTGGAGGAAACAAGCAATTAAGATAATGGGTCAAGTGCAGGACAATGGGGATGAAAGGAAACTATGGGTGATTGGCAAGTGCCTAACTCTCTCTTTTATCTTAGGCTTTGGAGTAGAGAGTTGAATTCATAACATCCTTCAGTTTGTATCATGTCATTGTCATAGGTTCAAATTGAACAAGAGCCTCATTTTGCCTCATTTTATTTTAACTATTTTTTTTTTTTTTGAGATGGAGTCTTGCTCTCTCTCCCAGGCTGGAGTTCAGTGGCACGATCTCAGCTCACTGCTACCTCCACCTCCCGGGTCAAGCAATTCCCCCGCCTCAGCCTCTCGAGTAGCTGGGATTACAGGTTCCCGCCACCACACCTGGTTAATTTTTGTATTTTTCGTAGAGATGGGGTTTCACCATCTTGGCCAGGCTGGTCTTGAACTCCTGACTTCATGATCTACCCACCTCGGCCTCCCAAAGTGCTGGGATTACAGGCATGAGCCACCATGCCAGGCCTTTATTTTAACTTTTAATTAAAGTACAGTATACCTACAGAAAAAGGTAAAATCTCAAGTGTACAATTCAATGAAGTTTTTACCAACTAAACCCACTCAGTGCAACCAGCACCCAGATAACAGCATCCCACAAGGTCTTCTTATGATCCCTTCCAGTCAAATCTAGTATTACAAACTATGCTGGAAGTCTGAAATGGAAAGTAATTTTTTTTCCAATTTTGAATGTATTCTGGTAGCCACCTGAGAGACATTTGCAGACTGGAAATGTCTCTCTTACAGAGATGAGACATTTCATATGTAGAAATGTCTATAGAAATGTAGATGTTTCGTATATTTCTTTTACAAAAATAGGCCTCTTGTTCAGTCTGGGCCTATGGCAATGAAACGACAAGGGCAGATTACAAAGATTGTAGATACAAATCAGGAAAGAAGAGAACCATTTTGCAATTAGCACATCATGGAGTGAGTACCTCAAGCTACCTGAAAAACAGCAGTCACTTAGGAACATCAGGCAGGAAAAGGAAACCACATAACACTCATCTAATAGCATTTCCATCCCCAAGTATTTATTAGCCACTTGGACCTACTATGTCTACGCTGGGTTGGAAAGAAAGCAAAGGAACAAGAAGAGCCCATGGTCTCCTCCTTGAACAACTTGCAGCTAAGCACAGCTTCAAAATCATGACAGATGAAGCTAGGAGAGAATTAATATGTTTGCAGTGATGCCTCTGATCATAACTTCTGGGTGGAGAGAACTGGGGGAGCCTTAGGAAAAAAGGGAAAAGAATAGGGCTTTTATAAGTAAGGAGAAATACCATAATCAGTGAGGTAGAGGGAGGAATGGAAAGCAGGGAGCCATCAGAACCTCCAAGTTCTGTCAGCCATAGACATAGTTAGGCGGCGGGTGGAGTATGGCCTGGTGTCTGGAAGCATTTGGAGGAAAGATATGTCACTTTCTAAAGAAAGAGGTGAGACCGTGTTTATAATAGCTCCAAAGCTCCAAAAGATGCCCATGTCCTTCTCCCTGGAACATAAGAATGTTACCTTAAATGGCAAAAGGAACTTTACAGATATGAATAAATTAAGGATCTTGAGATGGGGCAGATTATTCCTAAGAAGGGGAGATTATTTGGGTGGACTCAGTGTAATCACAAGCATCTTTGTAAGAGGGAAGTAGGGTTAGAGTAGGAGATATGATAATGCAAGCAGAGGTCAGAGTGATGTGGCCAGGAGCCAAGGAATGTGGGCAGCCTCTAGAAGCTGGAGAAGACAAGGAATGGGTTCTTTAACGAAGCCTTGGGCTTTAGGCTCATTTCAGACTGCAGACCTCCAGAACTGTAATGCCATATATTTATGCTGCTTTCAGCTGCTGTTGGTTGGTCATTTGTTACAGGAGCAACAGGAAATGAATACACTATGCTTTTGCCATCTTGCAAACCCTGCCTTTTATATATCCCTGACATGACAGTAGATGTTCTTGCCTGCCCAGAAATAATATTGCCCTGCTTTGGGCCCTGCACAGAAACAATCCCTCTCTGGCCCCCTCCAGCTGTGTTCCTCCACAAGGAGCTGAGGGTCTTTGAGGCCAATGCTACTCCAGTTGGATATGCGTGATAGCTGCAGCAGCGTCACCTAGGAGTTTGTTAGATATGCTAGTTCATGAGCTCCCTTCCAACCCACTGAATCTCAAAAGAGTAAGGTCCAGAAATGTGGGTAGTAATAAGCCCTCCAAGAGATTTCCAAGTAGGCCTGAGATTGAGAACCTCTGCTCTCCAGGGTCTGTAGGAGTCTGTTTTTAGGGTTTGTCCTACTAAGGGTAAGCCACGTTGGCGTGTGTGCAGCCCAGGGCCCAGGAGTTGGAAACTGCAAGAGAACTGGGGGAGGATCAAGCCCAGTTACATCAGCTGGTATATCTGTACTGATGCAGAGGAGGTCCTAGCCATGCTGGAAGGAGCTGGCAGTGGGAAGAGAAAAGAGGATGGATCAGATTTTTCACTGAATTTTTCTCCCCAGAGGGTCCAGTAAGAACAATGTACTGAAACAGGGAAAAGCGAGTGTGCTTTGAAAAGTGCTGAGTTCTGCACATTTGGAGAAATTATCATCTACTTTGGGAGCCCAAATCACTTTTTAAAATATGACCGCAGTAATAAAAATTGTTATGATAATAAAATTATGATAGTTACTACAGTTTTAGGTTTGGTTCCCCAGAAGCAGAGCCTGACATAAAGATTCCTGTTCCAGTGGCTTATGGAGGAACTGTTCTCAGGAGGACCTGGAAGTGGGGAAGCAGGAGAGAAAGGAAGAAGAAATTATGCAACTAAGCAGTTGTAGACAGGGCCCCAGCCTCAGCCTGGTCCTGAGGGGAGCTCTGGAGTGTAGGTAACACTTCATAGTTTGTCTGTCTGGATGCAAGGGTGCTGGGCTTCCTGACTCCCGACCCCATCAGTAACCAGCTGCTTGGGATAACACCTGGCACTTGGACTCCCCATCTGTGCAGATAAAGTGGCTCTGGGGGCCAAGGGCAGCCTCTGAAGAAGGTTTCAGGTGCAAGCTGTTGGCAGCAAAGCACACGGGAGCCAGAGGATGCATGTGCACAACCAGTACCTTAGGTCCCCGAGGACCTGCATGGGGCACTGACATGTCCACTGTGACTGTCTTGAGCCCTTTTTGGTGACAGGCACTTTTCTCCAGGCTTCCTTGTATTCAATCATCAAACTCTTTACTGGTAAGAACAGTTGCCATCCTCATTTTGCAAATGTGAAACCTGAAACATAGAAAGATGAAGTAATTAGACTAGGAATCCACTGGAGGTAGAAGGTAGCCAGACTGGGACTCAAACTGAGGCACTGCAGTTCCTCGACCACTGTCCTCAATGGCCCCCTCCTGCCTCTGCTGTCCCATCAGTTCCTGTACCCTCCCTGCCCCAAGCTTCTGGCAGGGGCAACGCTTTTCCAAGGAGTAGCATGAAGGCAGTTCTCCAAGTCCCCTTTATCCAGGAAACCAGAACAAGGCTTGTGAAGAAAAGGGAATTTTTCATTAACCAAGAATGAAAATCTCAATCTACGCACTTAATTAGGTCAGATACCCATTTTCCTCTGAGTCTTTTTTAGTCCTTTGAAGTCAGAGGAAGCCCTGAGCATTGGAGATGGGAAAAGAAAAAGTGGAAGGAGAATTGGGAGGAAAGCTCCTATGTATACACACACACACACGAAAAAAAAAATCAATCCATCAATCCTTGTTAAGGGTTGAATGCAGATAAAGTTAGCTATCAACCTTATCAACACTGAAAAAAAAGCTTAAAATAAAAACTAGGGCAATCCCCCCAAGGAAGGAAGCCTTGGCATCAGTCTGGAGACTTCACCTACCTTGTTAAGAGCTGCAGTCCTCGCTCTCTTACTAAAATACTGAACATGTTTGCAGTCAATTCCATGACTCCTTGGTGATTTAGATATTTTAGGTAAAGCAGAAGACTAAAAATATAGATTTGAAATTTTCAAAGGCAATATGAGGGGTAGCCTCCGAGGAGCCGGATGCCGTGGGGGAGGCAGCGTTGGAGCGGTGGTCCAGAGGTCTGGCCTCTAATTTCAGCTCTGACACCGGCCTGCATGGTGGCTCCAGAATGGCACTGGCCAGCACACCTGTGAGAGATGGTGGGAATGTTCTGTGACTGTGCTTCCTGGACAGTGGCCACTAGCCCTGTGTGACTAGTAAACACTCAAAATGCATCTATTGTGACTGAGGAACTGAATTTTCACTTTTATTTAATTTCAATTAATTGAGTTTGCATTTACATAGACACATGTGACTGCTGGCTACTATGTTGGATAGCTTGGCGCCAGGCCTTAACCCTCCATGGACTTGATTTTTAAAACTATACCTGAAAAATGAGATAGATATGTGTCTCATCCCTTTGTTGTACAGATGAAAAAACCAAGTATGTCAGTTAAATTTGGCTACACAACACACCACCCTGAGACTGTGGCTCGAAATAATAATCCTGTATTTAGCTTATGATACTGTGAGTTACAAATTTAGGATGAGTATAACTGGACAGCTTTTATTGTCTTGCTGGGCTAACTTTGCACATTTGTGGGCAGCTTCTGCTCAGCAGGGAAATGACTGGTTTAGGATGGCCTCAGCTGGGTGGCTCATCTCTGCCGCATGTGGCCTGTCATCTTCTCAGAGACTGGCCTGAACTTTCCATGTGGTGACTGGCAGGGTTCCAAGTAAGGAAACCTTAGTGTGCAAAGCCTCTGAGGCCAAGTCCTAAACTGGCATACCGTCACATCTGCTGCATTCTATTGGCCAAAGCAAATCACAAGACCAGCCCAGAAGAAGGGGCCAGGAAACAGGCCCACATATTGACAAGAGACACAGCAGAGTCACATGCAAAGTGTGTTGATATAAAGAGGTATGGACCACTGTGGCTGTTTTTGAGATCAACCACACTGAGGTTCAAAAGGTAAAGTGAGGTCACAAAGGAAACTTTTAGTAGCTCTGAGACTCTGACCTGGGATTCTTGGCTCTCAGACTAGTGCTGGTCCTTAGTCTATTTCTTGGATTCTCCCTATTACCCTTGCCTTTGTGGGCCTTAGATTTTTTTATCTACAGAGAGAAATAGAGAAATACAATGATTTTGCTGACTTTTTCCAGCTCTCAATTGGTTTAACTGTGGGACTTGGCGGTTTCCTTTAGGTGGGGTCCTGGGGAGGGGATGCATGGTACTGGGCAGACCTGGATGAACCCACGTAGAATTCCTGAAAGCAGCATTTCCCCCCCCAAATAGCTGTCTGAAAGTCAGAAATGAAGGTATACTCAACCAAACATAAGGTGTTTACCATTGAGCGTAGCCTTTTGGAAGGAAGTTCCTAAAAGACTAAGTTTGGAAAGGACAGAGTTTTCCTTTCAGGTCCTTCTAATTTGTAATCTACCCACTTCCTTTTCCTTTCGTAAATATGATGTACGTGAGTGGAGTGATCTAAATATCTTCCTAGCTCCAGAAGCCTGACAGTATTTTCACGTTGATCTCCCTTTCGATAAATCAAGCCTCGTGGATCTGTGAACTGCAACGCCAATGAAATTGGTCTGGAGGAGCAGGGCTGCTGCCGCCGTGCTTCCGTTTCGCGGGCCATGAATCTCCGCGATGGCATTCCCGCTGACGGAAATGCCTTGGAGCAGCTACCTCACAACTGTCAGTCCAAACGTGTGTGTTTTGCCAAATCGCTGGTTCACAAGTCTTTACTTGTGAAAATAAACAGAAATGATTACAAGAAGAAGATTCAGAGGAAAGGGACCGTGGAGAAGATCATGATAATTATAAAGATGATGGTGAGGATGATGAGCTGGAGAGAGATGGAGTGGAGGGGTAAGAGAGAGAAGATGGGAGGGAAAGGAGGAGAAGGGGAGGGTTAGAGGAAAGAGATGGGAAGGAGAGTGGAGGAGGAGGGGAGGAAAAGAGGACTAAGTGGAGGAAGGAGAGGAGGGAGAGGAGAAAGGGAAGCAGAAGGGCAAGTGCAGGAAGAGAGAGGAAGAGTAAAAGAGAAAGAAGAATAGAAAGAGAAGGAGAGGTGGGTGGGGGAAGAGAGAATCAGCAAAGGCTGGAGCTGGTACCAAAGCCCAGGAAACTACACAGATCTCACAAGCAAGCTGCTCTCTGCTCAGTTTGAAAACATGTGGGTTAGACCGTTTTTCTTAGGTGGGGATCTCTGGAAGCAGACCCTGAGACAAGAGTGCATGAGCCAATGATCTATTAAGGGCACAATCCCAGGAGGAAGCGAGGAAAGCAAGACAGGGGAGGGGAAGAGGCTGAGCAAAGGTGCAGTTTCAGGCAAGTTCCCAGCCTCAGTCTCATCCTGTGGGAGGTTCTGGAGCATCAATTACACCTTAGAATTTATCTCCATCAAAGTAAGAGAGCTGGGTTTTTATACTCTTGGCTACATGTCACCCAGGGGATATCACTCTCTGCAACTTCCGGTTCTCTGTGCTGGTGAGGATTTCAGGACTGGTCACCCCTTAGCAGCAAAGCATTGCTGAACAGGGGCATGGACACAGGAACCAGCAAAAGGGACCCTGTGGGTCTGGGCAGGGCACCCACAGCGTTTGCTATTCCATCTTTATGAGTTTCTCCAAAAGCTGAAGTCTATGTAGGCAGCTGTGGTCCACAGAAAGGGAATCCATCCTAGACTAGGGAGACAGGAGCCACAGCCACAGGTCAGGCCCAGCGCAGAGCAGCAGAACCACAGGTGAGGCCTAGAGAATTGTTAGCTTAATGGTTGTTGTCTTAAGCCATTAAATGTTGGCATATTTTGTCTGCAGCAACAGCTATCTAATAAGGAAGGATGGAAATTACCTGATCCCTGAGTCTAATTTCCAACCCAAAAAACATCTTTAGGTAGAATCTGAATATGGGGGTCAGTCCTGGAGTTAGAATTAACCTCCATCCAGTTTTTATTTTACTCCATCTTACAGTGGCAAAGAACTTCATGAGGCACGAGATAGTTCTGCCTGGAAGGAGGCAATAAGAATCATGTCTCTCCAGTTATTACTGAATTAATATTAGACAATTGACCTCTTCTTTCAAATCATCCTCAGTATTTTAAGTGACTACTAGGTTTTAATCTACTGCCTCATAGTCCTTGAGGTCACTGCTACAATAGAATTTGTTCTTGAAAGATAACTCAGCTTCTTTAAAAAGAAGGGAGCAAGGAAAGAATAAGATTGCATGGCTAAGCAAAAAGTGAGGGGAAATAAAAGAAGGAAGAAGGAAAATTTAATTGAACTGTTCTTTGAATGATTGGTTTGGTGGGCAGTTTCTTATACTGTTAAGATTACAACAGGAAGGTTAGGTCAATATCTCCTTTCTGTACATGTGTATATCTCAGACATTTCCTATGACTTTAATTAAAGTTATTTTTAAGCTTCGGAGAAGCCCAAATACAAAAGCTTATTTCAACATGATCTTTCTGGGGGCTTTGCAGGTTGCATGTTAAGGATGCATCCTATTCTGGCTCAAGTGAGGTACCTATCACTCTACTTGACATCATTCCTCCCCAGAACCACTGTATTTGCATGCAAAAATTAATATAAAAAGTGTGGTGAGCCACTAGGCAGATGGAAGCCTTTGACTAATTAGTTGAGAATGGTGACAACTTTGAAGACACACTTTCGAACAGCTTTAGCATTGACAATGCTCTGCAAATATGGGGACACATTGTCACTTTCTCAGGAGTTGGGAGGGGAGGAGATACCAGGCTTGAGTCTGGTATCTTGGCTTTGGAGGAGGAACAACTGAGAGGCTGTGCAAGGTCCCTCGGGCAGCTCAGGTGACAGTGCTGCCTGCAGAGCTCTCAGGAGCCTTCTCAGGTGTTGTCGGCCCCTTCCGTTTCTTCTTTCTGGCTCTGGGGATGGGAGACTTTTTTCCCTGTCAGACCCAGACCCTGTCTCTGATGCCCTATGCCTTACACAGCTGATCCTTTTTGCTTCTGGACCATTTACATATATGTAAGAATCACCTGAAGAGCTTGTCAAACCCAGACACCTGGGTCACCCTCCCAGCCATTCAGGTCCCGCATGTCTAGCCAGCTCCCAGGTGGTGATGATGTTGATGTTGATATCTTGAGGGACCACACTTAGTGTAGCTCTGCTCTAAAGAGTCTCGCATTGATGTAAGCACAGGGTTGCAAACTGGCATCCTGCAGGCCAATTCCAGCCCTAGAATCCATTTCTTTCCTTGTAATATTTTAAAGGAAAATTACCCACAAATATCTAAATGTTTTGTCTTTTGCAAAATGAAAACGTCTGTCATTGTCAATGGTAACAATTGCCTTCAGCATTCTCATTTTGAAGGGACATACACTCTTCAGTTTGCTACAGTCCCCATCATCCCCTCGTGCATTACACCAGGCCACATTCATTGTTGTCTTAATGTGTCAGGTCTCTATTGGCCCCTAAGTTTGTGTCCCCTAACTTAAGTTTGCATGATACTAATTAGTTAGTATTAACTTTCAGGGCTTTCTGGAGATAAGGCCTTAATTAAGAAGTGTTGTACTGATCAGACTGCAGTGGCTAGCTTCTGCAGAGAATTGTGGGGCTTCTCCAGTGACCCTACAGAAGAGTCACCTGCCATGTCTCCATGAGTGTAACCCAGTTTCCCAAAAGTTGACATATAATACAGTCGTGTACTATATAACCATGTTTCTGTCAACAGTGGACTACATATGTGATGGCATTCCCGTAAGATTATAAAGATGATAATACCCTGTATTTACTGTACTTTTCCCATGTTTAGATATGTTTAGACACACAAATACCATTGTGTTACAGTTGCCTGCAATATTCAGTACAGTCACATGATGCACAGGCTTGTAACCTAGGAGAAATACACCATATAGTAATCTAGGAGCAACCCACCATATAGTCTGGGTGAGTAGTAGGCTCTACCATTTAGTCTTGTGTAAATGCACTTTATGATGTTCACACAACGATGAAATCACCTAACAATGCATTTCTCGGAGCATATCCCTGTGTGACACATGATTGTAACGAAGAAATAGAAGAGAAAACACTATGTATGCCCTCTTGGGAAGAAAGAGCCTTTATAAACTCCTCTCTTAAACTACAATGTGTCTGGGCTAATAGAGACTTAAGTCAGGTTAAAAGATGCAAAAGGTTTACCAGGGTTCCATTTATGATGAACTCCATTTTCTTCTTCCATTCCTCCTCCCTCAGTTCCCCTAAAAGATACCATATGTAGTTGACTGGGAGCCCTGGCTGGGTTCGAATTCTGACCTGGAAGTTTACTTTCTGCATTACATTGGTTAAATTATTGAACTTCCGAGTGCATTGACTTCCCCATGCATAAATCACACCAACCTCCCAGGATTACATGTGATGATTAAATGAGATAAGTCATGTAGAGGTTGTAGAACAGCCGGATGCCTAGTGATGTCAGTCATTGTCATTACTGTCTGCTTCCTGTCACAATAAGTGCATTGGTAGAGGGATCCAGCCAATCTAAGCTCAAATTCCTATCCTAGCAGGTGTTGAACATGTGACCTTGAACAATGCTGCCTCTTCTTTTATTTATACCTTCAATAGATATTTGTTGAGCCTGTATTTCCTCATTTGTAAAATCTGGATAATAGTATCTGCTTCATAGAGTTGTAAAGGTTAAATGAAATAATCTATGTAAAATGCAGTGCCCGACATGTGAGAAGTGCTTAATAATTGGTTGTTCCATAGAAATTGCTATTTTTTTCAGTCAAAAATGGTTGATATTGACAACTTTCTATAGTTCAAACTATATAGGCAGTACTATTATTGCTTTTAATAGGGTTTTTTTGTTGTTGCTGCTGCTATTTTATTCTTACAAACTCTGTAGGGGACATCTCAGTTAGCTCTTGCTATGAAACAAACTACCCCCAAACTCAGAAGGATAAAACAATACGCCCTTATTATTTCTCATGAGCGTATATGTAAGCTCAGTGGTTCTACTGTTCTGGGCCAGACCTGATGGTCTTAAGTAGGTTTGCTCAGTAGTCTGTAACCAGGTAAGATGACTATGGGCTTGCTAATCCTGAATGGCCTTCCTGGCTTGTTTGGGACAATGGCGTATCTGGACCACGTGTTTCACCCTCTAGCAGGGTAGCCTGGGCTTATTCTTGAGGTGGTGGCAAAATTATTTCAAGAAGAATAAAGTCTTTTGGACCCAGGCTTAGTACTGGCCTTGTGTTCTGTCTGCTGTATCCTATTGGCCAAAGTAAGCCGCATGGTCAAGCCCAAATTCAAGGGTTGAGGAAATAGACTCCATCCTTTGACAGGAGGAGCTGAAAAGTCACATTGCCAAAGGCAGGGACACAGGCAAGGGAGCAAAATTGAAGCCTTTTTTGTTTTCAACCCATCTAGGCAGGAGATATAAGTAATACTTGTGTTCTTTGCCTCACCATTTATATTATTTCTTTAATTTAAAAAATGATTTTTGAAAAACTAACAATTTCTCTATATCTTAATTATTAGATAATTTTGATCTTTCCACTTTTTTTGATTCTCCTGCAATTTTAGGAGGCTCCTGGCTGGGACTTACATGAAAAGGCTAACTTAGTACCACAAGTGACTCCATCTCTCTGCCTTCAAATAAAAGAAGAAGAATCACCTTTGCAAGAAAACAAAATAATTCTGTAGCACCTTGGTTGGTTTAACATAGGCCTCTTGCTTATGAAATTCACACTTACCTTTGACATTCTTTTTTACCCAGTACTTCTAATCATCAGTGAAGTTTTTTAAAAAGACACTGCTACATGTATTCATATCATAAGTAGGAAAATACTGACCTAATTTTTAAGATCTGCAGTTACTCAAGGCTTTGTGAGGACTTTAAAGGGCTTTATGGATTGAAATTATGAAAGCCAAAATTACTGGGTCACTCTGTACATACATTTGCCTGTTTTCTCCTCTCAACAAGATTCTAATGAAAGTATTAATACTAGTCCCATATTACAGGTTTGAGAAAATTGAGGCACAGAGAAGTTAGAAACTTGTCCAAAGTCACATAATAAGAAGCAGGAGAGTCAAAATTTGAGCCCAGAAACTCTACATTGGGTGCTATATACTTAATCATTATGCCATCATGCAATAAAGTAAATGATTGTCCAGTCTCTAACCAAATGATGTTAAGTCTTTTTCTATTCTATGGAATATCCAGAAGCCATTACTGGGACCATGGAGGCAGATTGCAGCTCAGTATAAAAACAAATATGTATCCTAACTTTTTAGAGTTGTCTAACAACAAAAGGTGGTGTGAGGTAGGGGTTCCCAGATATAATTGAACATCACTGATTCAAAAACTCAGGCCTCAGAAGCTGGGTTCAAATTCTTAGGTGTCTAAGGCACCTAAGTTATTTTTGGCCTCGATTTCATCTTAAGAAATAAACAAGCACAAACTAGGAACAACTCTAGGTAATTACATGTTATTATGAGGACAGAGTGACATATTTAAAGCTCTTAACTCATTATAGGTCACCAGCAAGGATTCATTTCCTTTCTTCAACTATCTTGGGAGTTGTCCATTAGAACTTCCAAGTGATTTTACAGGAACTTGAGTGGTAAGAAGAGGTATTTTTGTATCAGGAAAAGGATGGGTTGAGCTACATGGTACTAAAAACATCACCTGGTGAGCTTGTTTGATACACAAATTCATGGCACTACTTCTGACCTACTGAATCCAATCATCTCTGGGTGGGGTCAGAAATCTAGGCTCTCTAGGTGATTCTTATGCTTCCTAAACTTTGCAATGCACTGGCCTGGATGACCTCCAGGGACTTACTGCTTTAATTCTGTGGTTCTGATTTATCCATCCCTCACCACCACCCATCTAATAATTACTCCTGTTTGCTGAATACCTCCTTTGCTCAGACATGTGAGTAAATTCTTTGCATGCATTTGTTTAATCTCTACACCAATGGGGTGACATTATTATCATCTACACTCTAGAGATGAGGAAACTAAGAAGTTAAGGAACCTGCAGACTAGGATTCCAATATGAATCTGTCTGGAGCTTCATAGCCACAAACCACTCTGCCAAACAAATCCCTCCAGAGGGTCCGTCTCTCAGAATTCCAAGAAGGACCCAAAGGGGAGCTATTTGTCTTTTAAATTCTCTTACTTGATAGTGCAATGGAATGAAGAAATTAATCTAATGATCCCAGACAAGTCATAGAAGGCTTGTGTGGAAGGTCATTGGCTGATAACCTGAGTCGTCTCAAGATTAAAAAGTGCTGGGAGGATATGGGGCTGAGGAGAAGAGGGCCAGGCATTCTCTCCCAGGGAGCTGCTCAGCGAGGAGCCACCTGGTGTGTGGAAGTGCTGCCTTAAGTGCCCTGCAGTTGAGACATCCAGCTGTAGGTAATTATTTTTTCCCGGCTATAAATAAAATGATCCTTAAGAAGAACAAAAAGGAGAAAAGCAGTTGGGAAGCCTCATGTATACTCTCCCCGTCCACTGCATTGGATGATAAAGCAATGCGTTAATTTTAACCATTTCCTGCCACCTGATGCCTTTTCTGCTGGTAATGTGACCATTGGGAACTGGTCTTGAAGCAGAATTTATGGTCCACTAAGCCTGGAGAAGAGGTGACTATGTGCACTTTCCTGCTCTGTGGTCCTGACGTGGGAAACCCACAGCACAAATCCACAGTTTATTTTGTGCAAGGAGAAAGACCTTGCGTCCCTTCACTCTGGGACCCCTACCTCCTCTTTGCATGTGCTTCAGCCACACAGATGTATGCCTCCAGCACTGGCCTCCTGCCTGGGCACTGCTCAGCGTAAGTGGGGCCTCAAGATATAGACAATGATCAGGATTTCAGATGATTTGAGAAGGAAGTCCTCTGGGCCCAACTCAAACCACCTCCAGCACCAGAATTTCACAAGTTCACATCACTCCTTTGGTGAAGCAGTCTTCCTCTTATAAAATGAAAAATATGCCTGGAATGAAAAACACCAACCCTCCTCTCTCATTTGAACCATTATAATCAAAAAAGTTATTTTTTAGGACTCGATTTTGATGGGTTTGGGGAGGGAGACTACAGAAGCTATGGATATGTGCTGTTCAATGTGTGGTTTCCATCAGCAGCATTGCACCTCCTGGAGCCTGGAAGAAATGTAGAGTCTCAGGTGCCATCTCCTACCTCCTGAACCAGAATCTGCATTTTAAAACATCCCCAGGTGATTGTGTGCATATTGAAGTTTGGGAGGTACTCATCTAGATGTCTGAGACCGAAATGGCACCACATAGTAGTCATGTGGGGCAAGGAAAGAGGCCCAGAGATCATTTAGCCTGGTGGGCAAACACATAATCTAGAAATGCAGACAGAAACCTCAAAATGCATGCAGAGCAGAAAGCAGCTGAAAGATCAAGATGTAATCTCTAACCACGGGCCAACATGTAGGTCAACAGCGATATCTCTTGGTGGCCTCTTGGGGACAGAGCCCTGGACTCTCAGTGAGTAATAACAAACAAAGGTAAGAATGGTATGGCCTGGGTGACATCCGCTAGGCAACCTTCCACAGCAAAATTCCAGTTAACAAAAATTTCAAATGTGACTGTCTCACAAACTGTCAGACATCATATTTTTACCCAAAACCCATTTTGGTTTTCATCTGCCACTGAATGTTGTTCATGAGGTGCTAAACCAAATGGTGGGCTTCCCAGACCCCTATCTTGATGCCTGAGGGTCTGAGAGTCTCCAGGTACTTGAGTCTAAAGGTGAAGAAGGATCATTGTCCTGGGCACTGTAGGTGGGGGAGGTCCAGGAGGGTAGAGCCTGGGCTGAAGCCTGGGGACAGTTTGTTATGTTTCCTCTGGTTAATTCAGCCAAGCCTGCTACAAACCTGTATGAGAAACTATTGATAGTTGGCTTTCGGAGGCCAAGATGGGAGGATCACTTGAGCCCAGGAGTCTGAGACTTGCCTGGGCAACATAGTAGGAGCCAGTCTCTACCAAAACAATTAAAAAATTATTCAGACATGGTGTGTGACTGTAGCCCCAGCTACTGGGGAGGCTGAAGCAGGAGGATCACTTAAGCTGGGGAGGTCAAGGCTGCAGTGAGCCGTGATCGAAACACCACACTCCAGCCTTGGTGACAGAGTGAGACTGTCTAAAAATGAAAAGTAGAAAAAGAAGAAGAAACTAGTCTGTGTGGGCCATGTTGCCTGTTATCGTGAATTGGAGAGAAAAGTTTAAATTGTCACATATTTGTTTCTAAAACATTATTGTAAATAAGTAGTTCAGCAATTTCAGTAAACTCTCATAGACTTTACAATCTTCAGCTGAGGATGGATTTAGGTTCCCCAGTCCCAGCTCCGCTGTCAGCTACTTTGTAGCTACGATCTGAAGCAGGCATGGGTGGGAGCTGAAGTCTGCAGGAATCCATAGCACATCTTCTGTGAAGGGAGGCAACTTTGTAATTCAGATCACACTCAGGATGATGTGGGGTTCCAGGTTAGGATATATTCTGTTCCATGAAATGGAACGCATGTATATGATAATTTAACATCAATGGAAATGTTGAATCCTAATGAGATACACAGAGACTGCTCTGGTACCTATGGAACCGCACTGCAAATCTCCGCAATGTTATATCTACGTAGAATATAAATCTCTTCACCACGAGGCCCTGGTGCGTCTCATCCAGTTTAAAATTCTTGAAGATGATTTATCATACCCCAACAGTGAGGAAGAACTGGAGACCCTGGTTGGGGAGAGGGCAATTTATAGAAATGAAAATAGACAATTAAGCTTCAAACTAAATAAAATAGATAAGAACTAGTTACTGAAATGAAAGGAGAGAATTCAAATGAGGCAATTATGTGCTGCAGAATCTCAGCAGGTCTAGATTTTCAGGGAGAGGCAACCTTTCTTGTTTATAAGCAAGTCTCTTATTACACAAGGTTTGGGGATGCTGATACCTGTATCTCTTACCAGTCATGTCTCATCCACAGTCAACCCCAAGCATCTATTGGCATCATCAGCATTTGGTGGTCTGTAGAAAGGTCTCTATTCAAAAGCATGAGCCTTTTTATCCAATGTCTTTTCTATATGTTACTAAGGAATTAAATCCATCTCAATCTTCACATTGCATCAGTATCTCATTTACTCAGGGACTGTTCTAGAGACAGGGCAGATCCTGCGCTCCTAGGACTTACATTCAACTGGAGGAAACAACCAAAATACATGTAATAAATCTACACTGAATGCATGAGAGGGAAGAGGACACTAAGACATAGTATAACTAAGGCAGGTGACTGCCTGTTGGACATGACAGTCAGAAAGAGGGAAGTCCCGACAGACAGAACAGCAAGAGCAAAAGGCCGAGACAGGGATGAACTCAGTACGTGTATTTTTCTTTTTAACTAACGTTTATAGCAATTATCAAACACTGGAAACTGACCTAAATAATTTGTAAGGAATAGCTCCTTTAATCCTCACAAAAACTCTGAGTTAAATACTATTATTATTTGTAGTATGCAGTATTTTATAAGAAAGCTGAGGCACAGAGAGTTTAAGTAGCCTGCCCAAGGTCACACAGCTGGTAAGTCATAGAGTCAGGATTCAAACCCAAGTCTGACCCCAACATCTTTGCTCATAACTGTTTTGCCAATGGTTCTCAAACACTGCTGCACATTGGAACCCCCCGGAAATCTTAAAAATAAACCAACAAAACAACAACAACAACAACAAAAACAAACAAAAACAAAACTGATGCCTGGCTCCCTTGCCTCACCATTCAGATATAATTGGCGTGAAGCAAGAGTTGGGCACTGGGATTTTGAAAGCTCCTAGGAGGTTGGGATATGGGGCAGATTTGGGGACCAAGGGCATCGTGCCATGCCCCATGTAGCATTTGAGTGTTTGAGGGCCTGAAAGAGCACCAGCTTGTCTAGACTTGGTGAATAAGGGAGAGAGAGGCATTCCCTCCCTTCTTGTTCCAGTTGGTTGACTTTTTTTCTATTTTCACACTTGCCAAAATCAAAAGCATCCACATAAAGAAGGTGAGCTCCTTTGAATCAAGAGGGCTGTGGTTGCAACAGAGATATCATTCACATCAGCAGTATGTTGTCAGGGCCTCAGTGAGCCTGGCTCTTATCCGTGCCTGCTGCACTCCCATCTTGCTGCTTGACCTCAGGAGAGCACCCACAAAGGCCACCAGAGGCCAGCCTTCCTGGGACAGTGGCTGGGACACAGCTAGTCCCTGACCTGAGGAGTGTCAGCCCTTCACTTTCGAGTGGGCTCCTTTTGTATTTTCTGCAGAAGTCATTGCTAAGTGAAAGTGGACCTTGTTTTTCATCACCCTACCAATTGGCTGACTTGCATTCATGCTACATGTTGCTCTTCCATTCACCAGAAAGTTCAGTGAAACCAGCTAGTGGTCAACTACAGGCCATGGGGAAAAGTCTGGGCTGTGTCTGCTCTAAGATCACAGTGAGCATGGACACTTAGGGGGATGCCAGGGAATTTATTTACCCTGTGGGTACTACAGAACTAGATAGGGGCAAGATTGCATTGTCAATTTCAAGTTTTGGCCCAGACACATCCCTACTATCTCCCCAAGGTTGGGAACTAGGGCTATTTTCCTGGTGCCAAGGTCCTCCTTGGTAAAACTCAGGCAGGTTAGGTGGCCACTATGGGGCTGTGGCTCAAGGTTTCATTGGTGCAGGGGGCAAGTTGGTTTGAGCATCTGCAATAGGCCTTCCAGAGTCTATTGACTCTGGAATGGGCAAATGTTAACTGCTCGGAAGACTGAGGAAACGTCCTTTCCATGTTGATTAAAAAAGAGCACAAGGAAGTTGGGTGAATTTCCCAACACCATCTTTGGTGAGTTGTTTAACTGGAATTGGAAGTGATGGTGTTTTTGCCAGGCGTGGCTGGTTACACTCCCCACCCCTACTCAAGTGGAAGGAAGCCTTCTAAGGACTCCTAAATGGGCAGTGAAGCGATGAAAGAGGTAATTAAGGCCCAGATGTCAAGGGTAGGCTTGGTATTACTTACAGTGCTACAGCATAATATTTTATGTGATTAAAATGTTTCATAGAGTAGCAAAGGCTGTGCTGTAAAATGCCCCATCAAAGCCCCAGCTGGTGAACCAGGGATTATGAAACAAAGTTGCAGGTTGCAAGGTCAGTGCCATCCACATTCTCCATTCATGTTGTGCGCAATTAGCATCCACAAGTAATGGCTCAGAGCTGACTACCAGTGTAAAGTTTTATGGGGCTTTCTACAGAAAGACAGAAAAGTCAAATGCATGTCAAAGACACCTGATTAAATTCTATTCCTTTAATATTTCTAAAATTATGAAATATTAGGACTACGAGTTGTATTTGCTCCTAATTTCAAACTATTTGGAGATGTCATGAAAAGTCATAGGCTAAGGTAAAATTTAAAAACGCTGGTGATATGTGATAACTATTAGCTAAGTTAATTCTCAGCCTGTGGGTTGTGGAGAGGTGATGGTGGTGAGGGGGCCATGGGAGGATTCTTTTCAGGATCTATTACAGGGAGTCTGAATCTGTATGTACAATCAGCTCTTGAACAACATGGATCTGAACTGTGCAAGTCCACTTATATGTGGATTCTTTTACCTCTACCGCCTTTGAGATAGACAGCAAGGTTCACCCTTCTTCTCTCCCCTCCTTCTCAACCTATTCACCATAAAGACAGTGAGGGTGAAGACCTGTATAAAGATCCATGTTCACATAATGAATAGTAAATATATTTTATCCTCCTTATTATTTTCTTAATAACCTTTTCTCTGGCTCATTTCATTGTAGTAGTACAGTGTATAATATATATATATATAAAACATATACAATATGTGTTAATCAACTGTTCATGTTATCAGTAAGGCTTCTGGTCAACAGTAGGCTGTTAGTAGTTAAGTTTGCAGGAGTCAAAAGTTATATGTGGGTGACAACTGCCATGGCTCATGCCTGTCATCTCAGCACTTTGGGAGGCCGAGATGGGTAGATTGCTTGAGTCCAGGAGTTTGAGACCAGCGTGAACAACATAGAGAGACCTCCCCTCTACAAGAAATAAGCAAAATTAGCCAGGCGTGATGGAGCATATCTGTAGTCCCAGCTATGTAGGAGGCTGAGCAGGAGAATCACTTGAGCCCAGAAGGTCGACGCTGCAGTGAGTCAAGATTGTGCCATGACACTCCAGCCTGGGTGACAGAGAGAGACCTGTCTCACAAAGCAAACAGACACAAACCAAAACAAAGCCACATATGGATTTTTGACTCTGTAGAGTGTCAGCACTCCTAATCTTCACATTGTTCAAGAGTCAACTGTATATCACACATTGTATACAGACTCTCTCTCTCTGTCTCTCATATATATATAGTAGGTGCTAATCAGTTGAATAAAATCTTTACAGATTTCACACTAGCCTTTTTGCCATGTTCTATTTTCTTAATCAGCAAACATTAGAATTTTACTAATAAATGCTGTGCCCCTTTTCCTTGAAATAAAAAGGAATGAAATCCTTGTATTAATGATGCGACAGTAAGCAATAAAACCAAGCTCAGATGATGTGAGAGAATGAACACTCGTGCTCTCTTCCTTCTGGTTGGGAGAATTCTAGGTCTGTCAGTAGATCTGGACTGAATCAGGCCATTGGGCAGAGCAATAGGCCTGAGAGGACCAGGTTCTGCTGTGCATACCCACTGGAGAGAGAGGAAAGCCAGTGTCTCAAGAGGTTGGCAGAACAGATCCAGGGATGGAAAAGAGTGGGAATGAAGGATATGGAAGTACATGGCTCTGGTTTGTTGGAGAGTTAGGAGAATTTAAGAGAGAAGAAGGAGAGGCCATTGGGATAGCTTCTGTAGATGTGAAATATTAAAAAATACAAATATCAGGAAATACAATTTTAAGTTGTCTTTAAATTTAAGTGGACAAATAGAATCCCCTCTCAAAAGACTTCAGGAAAGATTCAACTGGCATTTTAGGTATGTTTAGCTGATGGATCATTATTTCTTTGAAAATAACACTATACAGGAATGAACTTTCGAGGAGAAGCCACGGAAGACATCACTGTGTATAAATTACAATGGCTCTGCAATTTCCATGCCCTTTCTCCCTTTCTCCCCCACTGATACCTCATGCATCTGGAAAGAATAGCTACTGCAGCTAGAGAGCCTGAGCCTGAGCCCGATGAGGTCAGAATCTCTGATAGGCAAATGGATTTGGACCTTGTCATTCTTAATGCTTGAAAGTTAAGACCATAGTGGAAATCAGTGGTAATTTGCTGGCAATAGCTGAGTTATTGTTTTAGGTAGCACATCAGCGGAAGAGGTCATGAGAGGGAGGAAACTGGAATATTACAAATGCTGTCATTTTAGAGGAAAGGGGACGTTTTCTCCGGAACTTGGAGGGAACAGCTTGCCATTACAGATGGCTGGACCCATTACTAAGGGGTGCCGAGGCACAAGAATTACACAAGGTAACACAATACTAATTTGGAGCTCTGGAAACCCAGGACTCATCTGCCAATTATAAGCACTATGCCATGCTTATCTTCCTGCCAAATGTGAGTGCAGTCATGCAACACCAAATTCATACTGGTGGCCATGGTCAAGGGGAAGATACAAGGTCATGAGGGGAAACCACTACCATTGCCTCATCATAGAGAAGGCTGAGTTTATACAAAACCAGAGGAAATCATGTAAAGTGGAAACCCCAAGGACCCAGGAGTCTTGGTTAAATTTCCTCTCAAAGCAAAGCATCTTGTAATTTTCATTCTTAACACTCCTTACAATTACAATTAGGTATTGAGTAATTATTTATTCAATGTCTTTCTCTTTAGACTATAAGTTCCATGTGAGCAAGGATACTCAGGGTATTGTCTTGTGTGTGGATATATCCCTAGTGCCCAGAACAGCATCTAGCTGATGATAGGTGCTCAACGATTATTGGTTCAGTGAGGGAATAAAATTAGTGTAATTGAGGGTGGAACAAGAAATGAACACTCAAGTCTAGGGGATGGATGATGAAGGAATATGATCTAGAAGAAAGAGGTGAAAAGAAGCTCTGTACAAATGCAGATTAGGCAAAGCAAGTAAGTTCCTCCCATTGAGGGTAAGAGTGGGTCCTCTACAACATGGGTGCATAAATTGCAGTCCATAGACCAGGAATATTAGCGTCACCTGGGAGCTTTATGTGAATGAAAGATCTTGGCCCCACTTGCTAAAATAGAATCTGCATTTAAACAGATGTCTAGGTGATTTATGGGCACATTACAGTCTGAGAAGCACTGTTCTACTGCATAAGCAAATACCCCGCTTCTAAGGAAGAAGAGGAGGAAGAAGAAGGAGGGAGGAAGGGGCCACTGCTGAGGACACTCAGAACAACAGTGACTGAGGATGGAGGAAAGTGTGGGAATCTGTCCTACTGAACCCTTCACACAATAGGTGTGATATTCAGTCTTAGATAGGGAAGTCTGCTATTAGTACAAGGAAGAAGGTGAAACAATATAATGGAGACTCATAGCCATTCCTGAAAATGGTATGTGTGATGTGACTGACAGCCAGCAAGTCAAGCCAAGTTCTAGCACTATGAATCTTATTGACTCCCACGTGGAAACATCACACCATCCGCATAGAGAAATGGAAAGCCTGAAGTGTAGAACCGTTTACTTCCAGTTTGTTCATACCAGTTGGCTGAATTTGAGAGACATGAGAAAAAATAAGTACAAATGAGCAAGCCTTGGGAGGTAAAGAGTTGGTTATACCAATGGTAAAGTCAGTGATGTTCAAACCCTGTCTTCTGAAATTCTGGTGCTCTCAAGCGATCCCTCAGTAGGTGGCATGGAGGTGGAGGAGGTGAGAGGAAGATAGAGCAGGAGGTCAGATCCAGCCAAAATCTCTGTTTTAAATGTGTGGGTTCTGCCAATTACTGGAATGAAGAAAAGGAACATGGATTGGTATGTATGGCATTTCGGTGAGATTAAGAAAAGAGGGTTTGATCAGTGGAAACAGTTTTAACCTAAACAATTACAAAAGGTCATGAGGTATGTTCAGATTCTCCCTTTTTGAAATGAATGTAACACAGAGCCTGAAGAAGTTCACTTTTGCAGGTACTGCTATTTAACACCAACCATACAGCACCCAGGGCTTCATCACATCTGGATTTCAGATCTCTTTCCAGCTGCGCCCAGATGTAACCTCAGAGTATGTCTTAACATGTAACTCTAGGCAGTCATTAGCAATTAATTAGAAATGGCTTTGGAAATGAAATTCATTTAACAATTTTAGATTCCAGGAGATAGAAAGACATGTCAATATTTTCTCCAATTACTTACATTTTAGTAATGTAACAATGATCTTGTATGAGGACAAGATATGTGCATTTGTAAATTTTCCTAGCTACTTAGCCCTGTTTGAAACACACCACACTTTGTATGACTGGGATATTTTCTACCTTAAAAATAACACCTCCCTAAGAAAGGAGCCCACCGCCCATTTCTTCCCATCCTCCCTTGTAGATGGACCTGTGCAAGACTTTTGATTGAAAGACAGCAGTATAATGAAGCTGGTGCTTCACAGAATCCATGTTTGAATAAAGGGGGTGGTACAGGAATCTAGCTTTCTAAGTCATTAATGGTGGAGATTCTGGCACCTGGCTACCAACTTCAGTGGTATGAGCTGAGGTATCTTTATCCACCTGCAGCAGTAATGAGGTCCTGACTGAAGCAGAGGTACCAGAGGTGCTTCCTGAATTGTTGCTACCTTTGTAGCCTCTAGACATGATGCTGTAATTCTCCTAGAGATTTTTAAATACTCTTTACTCTTTCTTGTCTGGTTAAACAAGCTGGAGTGGGTCCTGTTGTTTGCAACTAAGAATCCTGACCCTGTAGTTTAAAAAAAACAAAAACAAAAAACAAAAAACAAACAAACAAAAAATGCGAATTCTTCATCCTTCCTTACATGTGTTATCGATTGCTGCCTAATATATTATCCCATGACTAAGTGGCTTACAATAATAATAATATTACATTATCTCTCACAGATTCTGGGGTTAGGAATATTCAGGAGTGGCTTAGCTTAGGCTTGCAATGGCTATGTGGGCAGGGATGGCAATCATCTGAAGGTTTGACTCGGGCTGGAGGATCCATTTCCAACATGACTGGCAAGTTGGAGCTGATTGTTAATATTTGACTTCAGTTTCTCTCCATGTAGACTTCTCTACAGGTCTGCTCGACTGTTCTCATGACAAGTGGCTGCAGGGCTTTCTGCAGAGCAAGAAGTTCATGGTGAGAGAAACAGGCAGTTTCTTTCTAGCCTGGGCAGTCCAACACCATCACGTCTACCACATTTTGTTCATTAGAAGTGAGTCAGTGGTCAGGCGTGGTGGCTCACACTTGTAATCTCTGAACTTTGTGAGGCTGAGGCGGGTGGATCATGAGGTCAAGAGATTGAGACCATCCTGGCCAACATGGTGAAACCCTATCTCTACTAACAACAACAACAACAACAAAAAATACAAAAATTACCTGGGCGTGGTGGCATGTGCCTGTAGTACCAGCTACTTGGGAGTCTGAGGCAGGAGAATCGCTTGAACCTGGGAGGCGGAGGTTGCAGTGAACCAAGCTTGTGCCACTGCACTCCAGCCTGGTGATAGAGTGAGAATCTGTCTCTAAAAAAAAAGAAATGAGTCTTAAGTCCAGCCCACCTTCAAGAGGAGGAGAATAGCACTACCTTTTGAATGTGGCAGTGTCAAATAATTTGTGGATACATTTCAAGACCACCAACCATGCCATTTGCCAAGTAACTTTGCAGTATCTTCCTACAATAGATGAGTGAAACTGCCCTGCCTCGTAACTCTGGACTCAGTCATCTGACTTGATTTGGCCAAAGGGATCTTAGAAGACATGATGCAATGAGAGATTTGAAAAGTGCTTCATGTCTTCACTGGTCCTCTTGCATCTCTTCTATCACCATAGATCTTGAATCTCTGCTATCACCATAGAATGTATCCAGCACAGCCAATTAAAGGATGAGATTTGGTGGTACAAAGTCTAATATACTAGTTATCTATGCCCACTTAACAATTTATCTCCAAACTTAGCAGCCTAAAACAATAAATACTTGTCTTTCAGGACTTCTGTGGTTCAGGAACTCAGCAGCAGCTTAGCTAGTCAGTTCTGGCTTAGGGGTTGCAGTCATCTGAAGGCTTGACTGAGGCTGGAGGACCCATTTCCAAAACATTCATGTGAATGGCAAGTTGGTGCTGGATATGGAAGCCTTGGTTTCTTGCCATGTGAAATTTCTCCATAGGGCTGATTATGTGTCTTCATAAGATAGCATCTGGCTTCCATGAGACTAAATGATCCAACAGAACAAGGTAGAGGCTACAATGTCTTTTGTCACTAATCCTTAAAATGACTCTGTTGTTTTTGGAATATCTTATTAGTTACACAGGTCAGCTCTATTTTATGTGGGAGGGGACTACATAGGGGCATGAACACCAGGAGGGAAAAGTCACTGAAGACCATCTTGGAGGATCACAACTACACAGAGTTGCCTGAGTCATTCCGGTTGAGGCCAGCTTAGATCAGCCAGTATCTAGTCTAATGCCAGACATTAGCCCTGGGAGCTTAGCAGAGCTAGCTGCCCAGGCAACCCCAGCTGGCTCCAGATGTGTAAACAATAATCGAGGTTTTGTGGTTGTTTGTTTAGCAGCATTCTTATACGCAGCTATGAGAATGTGCCGATACAGCACATTAGTGACACTGGAGGAAATTTATAGGACTATGAATTAGAATTACAAGAATCCCTAGCCTTGGTTTTCCAATTAGCTAATACTAAAGTTCATAAATAAATAGGATCTCTACTTTTAGGGATTTATATTCTAATCATTTATATACATTTAAGCATTTGGGCCACTCATTTTTTTCTCTTGCAAAATAAAGCTCAGGAATAAATGCATGCATTTGCTTTTATTCTGAGTTGTTCACAAACTGCTTTGGTGTGTAAAGAGTGGAATTATTTTTCCTAGACTTTTTGAGATTGAAAAAATCACTTTTATTAATCTTAATTTACATATACAACAATTCACTAATTTTAAGTATACAGTCTGGTGAGTTTTAATGAATGTATATAGTCCTGTAGTCATTACCATAATCAAAATATAGCACATGGCCATCAACCCCCAAAGTTTGTTTGTATCACGTGCACCTTAAAGTGAACTTGTTATTGAAGTAAAGCATACATGCATAAAAAAGCATAAGCCATAGGTCTGCGGCTTGATGAATTTTCACCAAGTGGATCCAATATCGCAATCAAGATATAGAACATACAGAAACTCCAGGGGTTCTCACATGTCCCCTTTCCCAAGTGGTAACCACTAACTTAAGTCACCATACGCTGGTTGCCTGATTGTGAACTTTAATATAAATGGAATCATATTATAAGTATTCCATTGTGTCTTTTGTTAAATAATATGCTTGTGAAATTATTTCATATTGTTGCATGTAGTTGTATAATAATTTATTCTCATTGCTGTCTAGTATCCCACTGTCTGAATATATAACAATTTATTTATTCATTTTACTCCTGAGAAACATTTGGGATGTTTCCAGTGTGGGGCTATTATGAATCCACTATGAACATTCTGGTCCATGTTTGCTTGCATTTTTTGATGGCTTTGCTTTTGTTAGGGGATAGTAGAAATAGAATAGAATAAAAAATTGCTCATTCATTTTGATCCAGTTTTCTATTTTGGGCACTTGCCAGAAAAGAACAGAAATTTCGGAGGCGATTCTGCCTGATAGAAGATTAGGTCTCAGGTTTATATTTGCTCTATTTTATGAAAAAATAAAAATAAAAATAAAGAGTGTATTTTGAAATTTGAGAGGCAGGTTATCAAGATGTTCAAATAGTATTGACATTCTAGTCTCTTGAGTACCAACCCTTCTTCCCTCTCTCCCTCCTTTTTCCTTTTCCCTTTCTCTCTTACTTCCAATCATTTGTAGATGGATATAAATTTTAAAAAACTGAGTTGAATAATCCTCAGGTGGGTTTTTTTTTTCATGAAAATGAAGATAAAGTCAAATGGTTTTCAATTTGCTCTAAATGTTTTATTTTCCTGGGAAATAGCTTTCAGTTTTTGTAAACATTGAGACATCTTTGTTGTCTCAAATTTCATTCTGTTTATTACATCCTGCCAGATGGGTCTCCATAAGCCATAAAGAAGGCCAGAGCAGCCATCATAACCCACATCCTCTCCATTCCTGAGACTGCTAGTCCTGCCATTACAGGCAACCTACCATTTCATCTGCCAGTGATGGTGGGCAAGTTTCAATTTGGGCTGGACAGACCACAAAATGATCTACAAATGGCATGTTGCAGGCTGTTATTTTGTAGACTATAGGCTAGTTTGAAAGTCCTGTTCCATCTAGGGAAGCTCACCTGTTCAAAATTGAAATTACTACTGTACAAGGACTAGTGGAGGACAATCTCTATGCTCTATAAGTCACACATGTATTCAGGAAAAAAACTACATGTTCTAGTTGCTTCTAGTTCTTTTCTTGGACAAACTACCAGTTAATCTATTTTTGAAAGGTCATTCTACCTGTGGACTTCATGGTAGACATGTGAGTTCAGCTCCCCGATGTTCACTCCCCTTTGACCTTTCTCAGGAGCCCTTCATGTTCAAGTCAGGTGGGAACCCACCCACAGCATCAAAGTTGGCCCCAACTGGTTAAGCCAACTGCACTTTAGCCTCTGTGATCTGGTCATCATTGGCCACATGTTTTAAGTCAGGCCAATCTGACCAGTGCACTCACTTTTGGCTCTGGTTTGTGTTATTGGGATAGAAAACTGTCTGCATTTTGCAGGATTTGAAAATGCAATCGCTGAGCTCGGGGCTCCTTGCAGCCTTCTTCTCTGCAAGGCCACACAGTCTGTTGTGCAAGGAAACAATATCAAGGAAGCAGCATTTGTCATATTTAGGCTCTAGCCTTTCCCCATTCTTCCGAGGTAAGCTTGGGGGAAAAGTTTTGTTCTCCCTCTCGGTAGTGTCCATTTCAGTAAATGCAGACCCGTTATCAACAACTGAACTGAGAAACCCTGAGTAGGATGACTTTCAACACATTTGCAAAAGAAGCCTATAAATAGCCTAAGGGTGAGGTTTCTGTTTCTTCTCCTCAAGTCAGATCGGATTCTGTGAAGTACACAGGGCTTGGTGTTACAATCTCATTCTCTTTGAGGTAGAAAACCCACTCAATAGGAATCATTTGCATTTCTATTTGAGCAGCCTGGAGACAAATACAGTGAAATGAATAGCCTTTTAATTTAATTGGCTTCCCAGTGTAAATCCAAAAATAGAAGGCACAATCCATCCTAGAGTTACTGTAGAAATCACTGAGGGCCAAAGCCCAGCACATAACACGCCCCCCAGAGTCTAAGCATCATTCTCCCTGATGCCAGACTTCCCATGGAAACCAGGGTGAGGTGGGGCTGGGGGATCCAGTCCCTAATGGACACACTCATGTCTATTTACTGGTGATTAGTTGTGGTTAGCTTCTCTTCTCTTCTTCAAATATAAACTATGCTGGATAGTAATAAGAAGAAAGGCGTGTTACATATTCATGTACTTTTCAAAATCAAAATAGAGCCAATGAAGAGAAGAAAGCAAATACATTTTGAGTTTTTAAAATGAAAATACAGGAGGGTATCATAGCTTGGCTAAAAGTAAAAGTCCATTTAAAAGGCTGCCTGAAAGTTCTGACATCTCTATTTTCTGTCTCTGAGAGCTGAAATTCTGTTAGAAAGTCCAGGGGTAAATTTGGCCTTTGGGTTGGAAGTGAAGAAAGGAGACGGTAGATGCTGTCCAGGCTGAAGGCTAACTTTTCCTATTCTTTCTACAGTTGGAAGACATCTAAGCAGAATACCAGCCTCTAGTGGTCACTTCTAGAGGAGGATTTGGGGGAGAAGAAGACCAGATGTAGACATGGTACCTTATGTTGGAGAAGGTAATGGGGACAACATCAGCCTTCTGTGGAGAGCAGGTGTTTTCCTCAAATGATCTTTTCTTCTTCACAGACAAAAAGAGCCATTCATGTCTGGCTTCTCTGAAACTTCTGTTTTTGTCCTCAAAAGAGTACACATTCCTTAGGTTGAATAATATGTACTTCTGTAGAATTTTGGGAGAATTCAAATGTTGAGGGGAACATATGATAGAAACACCATAAGATATTGTATTTTAAAAATAAGAGAATAACTTGCCTTGTTTGGCTAAACCAGAAGGTTCCAGAGAGGAGAATAACCAGTGTCCTCTTCATCACTGAAAGCTGCCCACTTGATTCAATCCCATACTTCCAGTAGCAAGGAAGGCATAGCTCAGGTGACCCTCACCGACCTCCCCGGGAGCAGGAGCAATTCCTTCCATAGAAGGACTGTTTTGCTCGGTTTTGTTTTGTTGTTGTTGTTGTTGTTGTGAGACAGGATTTCATTCTTGTTGCCCAAGCTATAGTGCAGTGGTATGATCTTGGCTCACTGCAACCTAACCTCAGCCTCCTGGACTCAATTGACCCTCCCACCTCAGCCTCCCAATAAGCTGGAACTACAGGCACGTACCATGATGCCCAGCTAATTTTTGTAATTTTAATAGAGATGAGATTTTGCTATGTTACCCAGGCTGGTCTCGAACTACTGGACTCAAGAGATCCACCCACTTCAGCCTCCCAAAGTGCTAAGACTAAAAACATGAGCCACTCATCCAACGAAGGATTGTCTTTTAACCAGGTTCTGTGTGTGTGTGTGTGTGTATGTGTTTAATTATTTCTGCAAGATCATGGACCACTACAAAACTGTATAGGAGGCTCTAGTGAATTTTGGGCTAGACATGCACCCCTGCCCTCTCCAACCCTCTTGAGTGTTTCTCCTCTCTTCTTGCCTTTCATGTGGTTCCCCAAGCCATCCTCAACTAACCCTCTACCTGTGTTGGGAACTTTAGTGGATCACCTCATTTCCTTCTTTCTTTCCTTCCTTCCTTCCTTCCTTCCTTCCTTCCTTCCTTCCTTCCTTCCTTCCTTCCTTCCTTCCTTCCTCCCTCCCTCCCTCCCTTCCTCCTTCCCTCTTTCCCTTCCCTCCCTCTCTCCCTTCCCTCCCTCCCTCCCTTCCTTCCCCTTCCTTCCTTCCTTCCTTCCTTCCTTCCTTCCTTCCTTCCTTCCTTCCTTCCTTCCTTCCTTCCTTCACACTGAGTCTCCCTCTATCGCCCAGGCTGGAGTGCAGTGGTGCAATCTCGGCTCACTGCAACCTCCGCCTCCTGGGTTTCAAGTGATTCTGCTGCCTTAGCCTCCCAAGTGGCTGGGATTGTAGCTATGTGCCACGACACCAGGCTAAATTTTGTATTTTAAGTAGAGACAGGGTTTCACCATGTTGGCCAGGTTGATCCCGAACTCCTTGCCTCAAGTGATCCACCTGCCTCGGTCTCCCAAAGTGCTAGGATTACAGATGTGAGCCATCATGACTGGCCCCTCATTTACTTTTCAGAACAACCTGAAGACAAAGGTCAATTGTTTGTTCCATTTTACAAATGAAGAAAGTGAGCCCTAGAGAAGTGTCCCAAGTTCACCTAGTATTCACATTCTAGTCGGGGATTTCTGAAGCTCTGAGCAACCCCTACATCCCTAAGAAATATATCTCCATTTGAGAAATACTAGTTGCTAGGAGAGGTTGAGGATGTGGTAGCTCTTTAGGGTAAGTCGCTGTCAGGACCACCTGACATGTGAAGTCTGATTCTGCACTGGCCATCTCTCCTTGGGGAGGGAGCCACCTGCTTAGATGGGATAAGTGGAACCATAAAAGTGGGGATGGATTCCCTGACTTTGCAAACAATGACAACTTTCTTTATTTTGGCAAACACTTGCCATCCTCCCATGGTGTCAAGTGTGGCACTACTCACTAATAACACTAAAAGAGGCAGTGTCACTTAGAGAACAGAATTGACAGTAAAGAGAAACGTGCTTCACTGCTAGCTCTGTCACTAGCTGTCTTGTAACACAGGGCAGGCCGCGCTTTGGGCTTCGGTTTTTCATCTGTGGCATGAGAGTTTTTCATTAGATAATTGCTAAGGTCACTATTTTAGTTAAACTGCTTGCAGAAAGGAATTAAATCTTCATTTAATATGCACAGTACAAATTGGAAACCTTTGAGTACAAAGGTTTCCAGTCAACTTGTATGTGTGTGTGTATATGTATGTGTGTGTGTGTGTGTGTATGTGTGTGCATGTACATGCTTGCCTCTCTCTCACCTTTGGGATCATTTCTGACTTCCTTCTTGGTCTGTTAATAATTAATAGCACTGGCATTTATAAGCCAGTGGTAATATGTTTTGATTTTATCATTTCTTTCATGAATTATGGATATCATTAAAAAGAGATTTTTTAGAAGTCCAAAAAGGGAATGGAAGTTGCTGGGGGGTCAGAGGAGGTTAGAGGGCACACAGCCTTGCTCTACCATCATCTGTCAGGTTTAATAAATCACTTTCAGCTTGAAAGAATTTGAAACGGCTGGTGGCTCCTGTCCATTCTTCACATCTCCTTCGTGGGTGGGAAGACAGCCACAGCTGGAACACAGATTTATAACTAGAGCTGTGAACCCCTCCACCTATGAAGAAGTAGATCACCACTGAAAGTGGGTCTCCCTTAGATGCCATTCAAGACTGTAAATCCCTGAACTGCTCAACTGACAAACTCAAATTTCCTACAGACCTGGAATCATGCAACTGAAGTTCTCCTGCTGACATTGTCTCTGGCCAACTGTGGCTTTGAACAAGGCAAAGAACCTATGGGTTTCCTTATTTCTGAAACGTTAAAACAATGCCAGACTCATCTTGTTAATAAGACTGTTTTGAGAGTAAAATTAAATTGTGAGTCTTAAAAACAAACAAAACATCTATTCTTTGAAAGACACCATTAAGGAAAAACGGCAAAAAAGGCAAGCCACAAACTGGGGGAAAATATTTCCCAAACATATCTTAAAAAGGATTTGTATCTAGAATATATAAAAAACTCTTATAGCTCAATAATAAGAGAAAACATCTAATTTAAAAATGGGTAATATATTTGAATAGACACTGTGTAAAAGAATATTATAGTCAAAAATGTACAAATAAGATGGTTTTTCATTTTTCTCTCTGGGTTTTATCTTGTATACTTGAGAATTTTTGTTTGTTTGTTTGTTTGTTTTGTTTTTTGATACAGAATCTCTCCCTGTAGCCTAGGCTGGAGTGCAGTGGTACAATCTCGGCTCTTTGCAACCTCCACTTCTCAGGTCCCGGTTCAAGCAATTCTCCTGTGTCAGCCTCCCGAGTAGCTGGGATTATAGGCACACATCCCCAGCTAATTTTTGTATTTTTAGTATAGATGGGGTTTCACCATATTGGCCAGGCTGGTCTTGAACTCCTGACTTTGTGATCCGCCCGCCTCGGCCTCCCAAAGTGCTGGGATTACAGGCGTGAGCCACCGCGCCCGGCAATATTACTATGTTTTAAACTTTACTTTTCTTCTGTTGATACTGCTCAGTATAAGTATTTTATTGCAGATATTGTTCCCCATTGTGTTTTTCTTTTTTCTTTTTCTTTCTTTTTTTTTTTTTTTTTTTTTTTTTTTTTTTTGAGACAGCATCTTGCTCTGTTGCCCAGGCTGGAGTACCGTGGCACTATCATAGCTCACCGCTGCCTGGAACTCCAGGGCTTAAGTGATCACCCTGCCTCAGGCTCCCAGAGTGGCTCCCAGAGTAGCTGGGACTATGGGTGTGCACTACCGCATTCAGCTATTTTAAAAAAAATATGTTGTGGAGACAGGGTCTTGCTATGTTGCCTAAGTTCCTGGGCTCAAGCAGTCCTTCAGCCTTGGCCTCCCAAAATGCTGATATTACAGACATGAGCCACCACACCCAGCCTCCGCTGTGTTTTTGGTCTCTAGAAGTTATGAGTCTTCTTTTACGTTTTATGTCTCTTTGCATGCTTTCCTTTACCTTCTTATTCAAGAGATATATTTGAGGTATTCATGAGGTATATTTATAATTTTTAAAATGTCCTTGTACATTAAGGATATTAATCTGTGTCATTTCTCTATTTCTTTTTTTGTTTGTTTGTTTTTGAGACAGAGTCTTGTTCTGTTGTCCAGGCTGAGGTGCAGTGGCAGGATCTTGAGTCACTGCAACCTCCGCCTCCCGGTTCAAGCGATTCTCCTGCCTCAGCCTCCCAAGTAGCTGGGATTATAGGTGCAAGCCACCATGCCACCTAATTTTTTGTATTTTTAGTAGAGATGGAGTGTCACAATTTTGGCCAGGCTGGTCTCAAACTCCTGACCTCAGGTGATCTGCCTGCCTCAGCCTCCCAAAGTGCTGGGATTACGGTTGTGAACCACCAGGCCCAGCCCATTTCTCTATTTTTATAGGTTGATTTTTCTCCTTATCATGGGTTCTATTTCTATGCTTGTTTACATACCTGGTAATTTTTGACTGAATGTCTGACACACCGTTGGATTATTTTGGTCTTCCTTTAAATATACTTGAATATTATACCTAGAAACAGATAGGTTCTTTCGAGGCTTGCTTTAAGCTTTATTAGGCAGTACTAGAACCTTTATTCTAGGGCTATTTGATTCGACTGCTGAGGCAATATCCTTCTCAGTACTCAAACAGATGCCCCATGTATCATGAAGTTTCTTCATTTTGCTATTAAAATGGAAGCTATTTATGATTCTCAAGGAGCTCTGAGAAGTGTTCCATTGACTTCTTTCCAGTGGTTCTTTTTCTAGCTTTGAGTGGTTTCCTCACATACATAGGCTAATCAGCACTCAGCTAGAGATTTAGTGAGAACTGCCTGCAGAACTCTGAAACTCTCTGTGTCTCTTTCTCTTCTCCCACATTCTACCTTGCAAACTCTAGCTTTCTTGGTTTTACCTGCCCCTGTCCCTGTGTGGGTTCCCCTCCCTGTACGGAAGCCTGAAAAATCTCTCCTAGTAGTAGGCTGGGACAATCATAAGGTTTACCTTCTTTCACTCCCTTGAGAATCGCTGTTCAGTGCTGCCTGTTGTACAATGTGTGAAAACCATTGTTTCATATATTTTGTCCGGTGTTTTTAGTTGTTTATGATGAAAGAAAAAAGATCTAGTTCCTTGTTACTCTGTTATGACTGGAAGCAAAAGTTCCAAATGTGTGCATTTCGCTGCATGTAAGTTATACTTCATCATGAACTATCATGATGCACTCTCTTCCACGAGGCTACATCATAACCTAGACACTGAGGATAATTTTGTAAAACTCTGCGTGTTGTGGAGGGGCTAAAATGTAATGGAGGAGACTGGCTAGAAATTGCAGAGCAGTGTGTAACTGAACGACGTAGCTCGGCTGTAAATGCATCACCCATATGGTTACTGCAACCCATGCCATTTCAGAGTCAGCTGGCTGTGCATCACTTTGCCCGGCTATGCTCAGGGCAGGCTGGAAGTGCTGCAGAATCAACGCCTTTCAGAGCAATCTTCGACCTGTGACTGGTGGGAATTGGGGAATGAACACTCCACGACTTCATCCTCAGGGAGATAACTCTGCAGAATGTCTTCTACATTGTTTCCAGACTTACCCAGAAAAATCAACCTCCAGTTGCTCACAGTGGTAACTAGCTGTTAACATCGCCTTTCTTCACTACCCTTCATGCCCTGTCTCATGTATTTCCTCCTCTCCACTCCACCCCATAATTAGTATTTTCTGAGATTACCCTCTAAAGTAGGCCACTTATAGATGAATTCTTGTCTCAGGGTCTGCTTCTGGGGGAGCCCTAACTATGAGAGTAACCAACAGTGCCTTAATCCGGCTACCCACTGGTCAGCCATTCCCCACTGGGGAAGGACTAGAGTCCCACAAGCCCAGTATGTTCCCAGTTTCCTGCGTATCCTTACCTATGATCTCAAACGTGAATGATGTAGCCTGTCTTTTGCTAGTGGAAGTATCAAATGAGAATCCATTTCTAGAGGACAATTTGGACAGTAAATACAGATTTGAAAATGCCTATCACTAGAAATGTATTTAAAGAAAATAAATGAGGGTCTATGTAAAATTTGGCTCTGAGACTTTGCATTGCAGCTATGAATGTCAACAGTGGGCCATGTGAAAATGATGGCCTACTTTTATAATGGAATACTTTGCAGTCATTAAAAATAATGTTAAAGATGATTGTATTCTGGTAGAGGAAAATGTTTACCATCTATTGTTAGGTGCAAAAGGCAGGATATAAAGCCATAAATGCAGTATGATCTTGTTTGGTTTAGTAGCTGATAAGGAAAATTTCTGCTTGGACCTTGCACATACACTGAAAGGCCTGACCCCTGCATAACTCAAAGCTTGCTTGAGCCTTTAACAGCTGATCTCACACCCAAATGAGAACTATAGTCCAGTTTAATGCCCATTTAGATGACATCATACAGCAACAATGACCCATCTCAGGATCTCAGGAGAGAAATTTCCATCTTCTACAATAAGTCACAAAGTGCCTGTCAAATCCTCTCTCATTTGGAAGGATGTCCTCCCTGCCTTCTGTCCAGCCCTCACACCACCCAGTGGAGAGGCCTGCTGAACTCCCCAAAGAAAGGCATGGCTTTCCTTGCTTTACATATGCATTCAGCCTCAACAGAGAACATTTTTTGGGCCTTGGTTATTCTTTGACATATTTGAATGTAGTTGTTCACTAGTTTGGATCAAATAAATATTATATACAAGACTTCTCTGAATACCTTTTGAGTGCCACATAGATTTCTCCTATACCTGTGCAGCGTAAAACATAATAACTTTGAGTTACTGAGGATAGAGGATTTTCAAGAAGTAATTTGAACCTGAAGTGAAAACTCTACTCGTGACCTGCCCTCCAATCCCTGCCCTCCCCTCCTTTTCCTCTTTTTTTTTTTTTTTTTTTTTTTTTGAGACAGAGTCTCGCTCTGGAGTCCAGGCTGGAGTACAGTGGCACAATCTGGGCTCACTGCAAACTCCGCCTCCCGGGTTCAGGCCATTCTCCTGCCTCAGCCTCCCGAGTAGCTGGGCAGACAGGCGCCCGCCACCACACTCGGCTAATTTTTTTGTATTTTTAGTAGAGATGGGGTTTCACCATGTTTGCCAGGATGGTCTCGATCTCCTGAGCTCGTGATCCGCCTGCCTCGGCCTCCCAAAGTGCTGGGATTACAGGCGTGAGCCATCATGCCCAGCCTCCTTTTCCTCTTTGATTTTTTTTTTTTTTTTCCTGCCTGTATAAGGTACCAGTTGAGCCACAGGGATGAGAGTTGAAGACATGGCTCATTCGTCTTTAAGGAAGGTATGTTAAAAGTGGCAGGGCTTTGGGTGAGAATTAAGAGATATATGGAAACAAATAGTTCAGAGTTTATTCTGGGACTGGTTCATGACAGATACATAGAGAATTTTCAAGCCATCTAATCTAAGTTTGCCAATTAACAGCTGAGGGATAAAGCCAAGAGATTAAATGATTTTCTGTAATCTAACAAGTAACAAACGAGGACAATTGAGTACTTGCATTAAGACCTTCAAATCTTTTCTACTTATTTATTCAAGGGAGAACCTCCCTCTCATTGCACCCCCTTGTTTATTTCAAGGAGACAAGAGTAGGTTTGTATTAAAGTCATTCATGAGCTTGGCGGAATCATTTTTAGAGGAGTGATTCTCAAACCAGGCTATTGGCTAGTTTGCTAATTATTTGGCTAATTACCTGAAGAACGTCTGAAAAATATTAAGCCTTGTGTTTCACCCTTTGCAAGTTCTGAGTCAGCAAGTGTGAGGTGGGTCCCAGAGAAACATATTTTTTAATAACTCTCCAGGTAATTCCTAAGTGCAGCCACATATTGGACCTGGGTTTGACAAAGCCGTGGGCAATCAGCCTGGGAGGGAACTGGGGAAGATGGGAAGAGAAAACAGGAAATTTACTCTCAGGACTCAGACCACTTATTTCCTCTAGAGCAAATTCATTTCCACTCTGGCTGGTAAATACTGTGAAATGTACACATGAAATCTGTACCTTCACAGGAATTTCCCAGTTTGGGTGGAAATGAATTTCAGGACTGGCAAGCAGTCTTCTGCCTCCTCTAATATGAGAATGAACATCGAGCTATTGGCTCAAATATGCCTCTGTCAGAGATTAGCGGTAGATATGACTTGGCTGTTTGTCTTGTTGTAGTTTAACAAGGCTTGGCCGGGTGCGGTGGCTCAAGCCTGTAATCCCAGCACTTTGGGAGGCCGAGACGGGCGGATCACGAGGTCAGGAAATCGAGGCCAGCCTGGCTAACACAGTGAAACCCCGTCTCTACTAAAAAAAAAAAAAAAAAAAAAAAAAAAAAAAACTAGCCGGGCGAGGTGGCGGGCGCCTGTAGTCCCAGCTACTCGGGAGGCTGAGGCCGGAGAATGGCGTAAACCCAGGAGGCGGAGCTTGCAGTGAGCTGAGATCCGGCCACTGCACTCCAGCCTGGGCTACAGAGCGAGACTCCGTCTCAAAAAAAAAAAAAAAAAAAAAAAAAAAAAAAAGAACAAGGCTTTCGTATTTCCCCATTTTATTTAAAAGCCCGTTTCTTCCTTCTCCCTACAGTATAAGCACAAATCATAATATTTTCTTTTCTTTTCCAATAATAAATGTCTGTAGGGGCTGTAGGCTTCATTGTTTGGTAAGCCTGACAGATTTCTCCTATCATTTGTTTGATTAAAAGACTCGGTAACTTTTCGGAGTCCTGCTGCTGGTCTCTTCCCATGTGAATGAAATACACAACAAAAGGCTTGATGTGTCAAGGAATAGGCAGGTGTGTTTACATGGATTCTATCTATAGCAGCTGTTTACTTTACTGTTGGCGAATGGATTTCTTCATACTGTGAACTTCAACATTATGGAACTTTAAGATTGTGTTAGTTCCAAGTGCTCTTTGACTGTCTTCTCTCTTTCTAACTTTGCTGGTGTTGGTCCTTGAGCCAGTTGAGCCAGTCTTGTTCCTGGCGTTGTGGTGAGTCTGAACTAGAGGTTCCATGAATGGATGAGCTGGAGCCCTTGTCTATGCTGAAGATGTTATGGTCACTATTAGAAGACGGAAGCTACCTTCAAAAAAACAACTAATACTTCTCATGAGTCTAGGAGTGGAACAGGGCTGTTCTGCTGATGTCGGCTGAGTCCAGCTGATATTGCTGGGATCTCTGGTGGGTTTGTTGTCAGCTGATGGCTCTGCTAAGGAATGTCTGATCCAGGTCAGCCTCAGCTGGAACAACGCTGCTGTCCCCCGCCACATGTTCCTTATAAGCTTCTAATGGGACAACCAAAGCACCTAATCAGAGGAGCAAGAGGGAAGGCAGAAAACACACATAGCTTTCAAGCTTCTCCTAGCACCAAATGTGCTACTCTCACTTTGACCAAAACAAATCACATGGCTGATGTCAGTGTGGGAGGTCATTACCAAAGCCACAGGGAGGAGTAAAAAGTTGGGTTATGAATGCAATAAATCTATCACAAAGATTGAACTGATAAGTGATGGTTTATATGAGGCACCATTATTTAATGGAGGCACCATTATTCTCTTCGTCATTGCTGAAAAATGTGATAGGTTTTCAAAAACAAAGAATGGGAATGCACTCAGACAATAGTGAGTGTAGGGGTGTGTGTGTGTGCGTGTGTGTGTGTGGGTTGGAGGAGGTGATATTTTTCATTCTTTTCTTTTTTCTCCTCAAACCAAGAGCAAAGAGACTTTTGAAGACCTTTGAAAACTCTTCTATCAGTCCTCTTGGGAACTCTGAGAGGATGATTTTAAGGACACTGTCAACTGGGAGATCTTTTTCCAAACAAACACTGCTCTCATTTTTGACATCTGGATTTTGACATCAAGAGCTGCCCGCATTCTGAGCTTAGAACTCATCTTTGAAAAGTTGGCTATTTTTTTTCTGACACGAGCCAAGAAAATGTATTTATTTTAAAGGTAAGAATGAGTAACAAAAACAAAAAACAACAAATAAAAACCAACCACACATGGATTGGTTATTTTTGCAAAGTAAAAATTGTGATTTTTTACAGACCCATATTCAAGTGAAGATAGGAAAAAATATGAGCCGATACTGATTTATAAACCTTTTCTTTTGCATATAAATGTTGCCACTACAGTCCCATACATAAGCATCTTAGATAAAGGAATAAAGGCTGAAATCATGAGGCTACATATCACTTAAATGTATTTTTAGAAGTTAACTTAAAGTACAATGGGGAAAAAAAGCATTGTTCCAAGGCATTGGTTCCAAACTTTTAACAATGATAAGAAATACCAAAGCATAGAACCCTCAGTCCATCTTTTTAGCCACTATTTTTGCAAATGCTTAGTAACACATGAGAATAATGAGGAGAATGACACAGCTGAGAAAGCTGAATTCACCAAATGTCAGAGCTGAGAAAAGCTGAATTCACTGAAGCCTCAAATGGAGTCCCAGGATGGGCAGCAGCGTCATCACTGGGGAGCCAACCTTGGCTCTAGCCAGACTTGTTACAACAGAGTCTGCATTTTATCAAGATCCCCAGGGATGAGTATGCACATTAGCATTTAAGAAACACTGATGTATCATTGGTTATATTATTAATTAGAGGTCACATCTAGGTTTAATATAATATAAACATTGATGTTACCAAACTCCTCTTTATAGATCACTATAGCAACAGCCATCTTTGGACCTCACTGTTTATATCTGTCAAATGGGGACTCATAACTCTTATGCATATTTGTCAAAGGAATGGAGGAGATCAAGGAATGGCTATCATAAAATGCTCTAAGACAAATGAAGAGGGGCATAAATATTAGGGCTTGTTATTTTATTGGGGAAGTGCTTAGATCCTAATGCTTCAGCTAGAACAAGTGCTAAACACTGAGGAAGCTATGCACTCAAGAAATGCTGTTCTATTCTCAAGTTATTGTGAATGTCCAACAGTCCACCTTGGACAATTGGTGTTTTAGTATACTGTAGCACTGACCAAGTATCCACTTATATTGCAAAACATACAACCTAACAACTTGCTCCATTCTGTCAGTGATGACTCACCCATCACTTCGAAGAAGGGTCTTAACACCTAGCACTTGATTTCCTCTAAGGCTTTGTTGCTGAAAATGTGGTCCTCTGATGAGCAATGTCAGCCTGGGGGCGGGCTGAAAATGCAAAACCTGCAGACCTGCCTCCTATCTGCTGAACCAGAACCTACCTTTGACGTGATCCTCCAGTGATTTCTGTGCAAATAAATGTTTGAGAAACCCTGACCTAAGGAAGGGCTTTCCAACCCTGGCTGCACATTAGAATCACCCTGGGGGACTTTTAAAAATATCAATTCCAAACTCCCCCTTTCTCCCCACCACCAATTCAATTAGAATTTTGGGAGTTGCCTCAGGCATCTGTGGACTGTTAAGGCTCCTAAATGATACTCTGATATACTATTTGGTAGGGTGAAGTGAGACCTGGAGAAGGGCCAGGAAGAGTCAAATGACAAAAGTCTTACTACTATTGACATTTGAAATGAGTTGGAGTTTGAGTATGAGGGGAGTAAGAAAAAAGAATGATGGAAGAGAGAGAAAGTTATGCCAAGTGGAATCTCAATTGTGAAAATGGCTGAGTAACTTACAGAAAAGCTAGACCCAACATTGAATGTTAATTTACATGTAGTTCTATAATATAAAAACATCTGTCTTCCCAGAACTATAGTAAAGACTGTAGGTGGTTGGTTTGCTTCCTATGAAATAAGAGATAAGGGTGGAGCCCAATGCTTGAGTTTATGTAGAAAATGGACAATGAGTTGGGTAGTAATATAGGTTGCCAGATAAAATATAGGACACCTCATTCAATTTGAATTTCAGATAAGCAGTGAACACCCTTTTAGTATAAGTATCTGTTACACAATATTTGAAATATCTGACATTTAAATTTAACTTGATGCCCTTGCGTTTTGATCTGCTGAATGTGGTGACCTTATGATAAACCCTAAACTGGTTTATGAGAATCAGAAGCTGAGTGCTGCAGGCCATCATAAGAATGTTAGTTTTGAGTTGACAGAAATCTTGGCAAAGACATCCCACTTCAATTGAGCTGAGGCATCTTGTTTGCATTTGGTTTGAATCAAAACAGCTTTTCTTCATTTTTCAATTTTCTTGGGTCTCCCACTTTCCCCTCCCCCATTTGCCTTGGCCTTCCCTTGATTTTTTAAAGTGAACTTTTGCTTGACCTTGTGTTTGCTGTTTTCTCAGCATGTTCCAGTCCTAGCAAAAGAAAAGCTCTTAGTCTTACATTTAAATTCGTTGGCATTTCAGAAAAGGCTCTTATTTATTTACCATTTTCTAGTATACCACAGCATTAGAGATATGGTCATAAATTTACATTTCTAAAGTGCTCTCAGCCTTCTGAATTTTGTAATAGACAATTTCCTGGGGCAAGAAATGGAGTTAACCCAGGGTGTGGTGAGAAAAACATGGGGGTGGAGATGAAAAACAAGAGCAAAATGAAAGCAAGAATTTCATCTGAAATCAGCCCCTATCAACAATGCTCTCTCTCCCTATGCTGAGACAAAGGGCCTTTATCAGATGGCATGGTGAATAGGCAGGGCCTTCTCTCAAAACTGCCAAGTCTGTTTATGTATCTATTATTTCCTTTGAAAATTGCCTGAAGTGGACCCTTGTGAAGAATTTCTCAAGCATTGCCTCAAACCATTCCCAAGGTTGGGTTGTAATGGAAGTGCAGAAAGAACAAAGGACAGGCACCAGAATGTTCTTTTATTGCTTGCATGACAAAGAGGAAAGAAAAAGAGAGGAATGGGATAGACCACTGGTTCTCCAAGTGTGGTAGCTGGACCAGGTTCATCCACTAGGGAACTTAATAGGACTGTAGAATCTCAGGTCCCACTCCAGACCTACTAAATCAACAACCCTAAGGACCAGGGTCGATCCAGCTGTGGTTTAAAAAGCCAGCCAGGTGATTCCAGTATCAGCTAAACTCTGAGATCCACAGGTACAGACATTTTACCTCTTTAATCTTAATTTAAAAAAAACTTCATCTTCTCTGCTGAGCCCCACCCTTCTGCGGGACATGGATGACCTAGATGTGCAGGACTGGACTGTCAGCACCAGGTGGGAGAAGGGTTTTTTCTTTTTTTTTTTTGCCTAGAAGTCTTTTTCTTTAGTTTGATGACAAAAAGGGGACCAGGATAGTAAGGACAGAAGGAATAGCACAGACAGAAATGAGCCTTACTCTTTCTGTCAGCTTCACAAAGCAAACAGAGTCATATAGAAGGAAGGTAGTTCAATGGACTAGTCTAGCTTTAGACCAAAAATGACTTTAAACAGAATTTTCTATTTTTATTTAAATATCACACATTTCTATAATAATGGCTACAATTTATTGAGAACTAACGTATGGCATGTCCTGCACTAAACATGATTCAAAATTATGTCATTTGATGGGCACACTACTCAATAGGTACTAGGGAATCTACCCCTACAGTAGGGGGTAGAAGGGGTATGAAGTGGGTAAGGCCCTTGCCTAAGAATTTACAGCCATAGAACCAGGCTCTGAAACAGCTGCTCTTAAGAAGTCAACCCTTAACCCATGCTTCTGGGTCTCGGTCGCGTATTGAGCTTGCCCAGAGAGCATTAAGAAATATTACTTGAATCCTAGCTGCAGAGAGCCTGATAATTTTAGGCCTGGATGCAGCCTGCACTTGTGATTTTTCTACGCTCCCCTAGCATTCCAGTGCAGAGCCAGAGCTGAGGGCCACTGTCTTACTAAGCCTGTCACTTTCCTCTTGGTGCCCTTAGCTAAGTGGATCTCAACTTGGGATGCAAATTAAAATTGCCTGTTTCCTCTTTAAACCATACCAGTGTTCAGGCCCATTTCCTGAGATTCAGATTTAATTGACCACAGGTGGCCCAAGCATTGCATTGTTCTGATGTGAAGCCAGGGCGGGCATCATTGTTCTGACTCTAACTGCTGGAGCTGAGGGGGGTAGAAAGTTTGGGTTTGTGATATGGCCCTGACCCTGATGTTACCCCTGCTGATAAAGTCCTCAGCAGGAATGAGACGGGGTGGTTTGAAAACAGCGGGTTTGAGCTGTTTAGTTCAGGATTATCAGCAATTGAAATAAGTGCTGTGTGTGAGAGTGTGCACGCCTGTACATGTGTTGTGAGGACAAATACAAATTAAAAATAAGAGGCTTAATTCCTCCTGCAGAAAATAAGGGAAGGGATTTCCTTTCTTTCTCTCTTTGTCAGGATGCTTATCTTGGAAAACTTGTAAGTACATTATTTCCTACTTTACAAAGTATATTTTAGAAATGATCCGAGCCTTTTTTGGAATCTTTCTCCAGGTCCTGGGAGCCATCTCTTTGGAATGCTAACACCAAGGGAGATAGGACCCTATCTCTTTTTCAGTTTATTTTTAGTTTTTAATTTTTTAAAAAAATTTTATTTCTATGGAAGGGTAAGAGGTTAACTTCAGTGGGCATTTCACACCAAGTTGTAAAACCACTTCTTTTCAAAAAGACAGGAATTTGCATGACTTTTTTTTTTTTCTCTGGATAAAGTCAATTAGCTAACATAGCTTGTCACCCCAATTACCAAGTAAAGTTAGGATCAACTATCTGTGGCCAATGGTGCTGTCCAGTCCTCTTACCTGAGCACTATTGTTTATCTCCAGCACACATATGCAGTGGGTTGAATATGTTTGGCTGTTTAGAAGGGTGGTTGTGAGTTCTTCCTGTCTTTGCAATCTCTTACCAGGTTGCCAGTGATGCTCAGCACATTCTGGTTTTTCTGATGCCCCTGACTCTAGGAACACTTGGCTGAAAACTGCAAATTATCTTCTCAATGTCATCCTGTTAATAATCCATGAGAAAGCTAATGAACATATAATAGTTATCCAACAATAAGAGTGCTTATTTACTAGCTTTGTGGAGGTGACTTGTGGGTTGGAAGAAGATTTTGTTATTTTTTATTGTTTCCTCGACAGTGTGAGTGTGCATGTATATACATGCATGTGTGAGTATGTATGTGTTAAGGATAAGGGACTGAGCTTAGGATTTCTGCCCTTCCCCCTCCACTTCACCTGTCTGCCCCATTTCTGCAACTTTTATCACTTTTTCATTTTAGTTTTCCATGCGATGTTTGAGAAGCTTTGCCCTGGTTCCAAAAGAAAAGAAAAGAAAAGAAAAGATTTGAGTTGGCTGCAGTGGCTCTCACCTGTAGTCCCAGCTCCTCATTAGGCTGAAGTGGGAGAATTACTTGAGCCCAGGAGTTTGAGACCAGCCTGGGAAACATAAAGAGACTTTGTCTCTAAAAGTTAAAAATAAAAAAAAGATTTGAACATCAGTTAACTTAGTGTTTCTGGGGTCCTCCCTTCCTTTCTAGTTCTGACGTGCCAGAAATCTATGGCTCATGCTAGAACCCCAACCTTTTTGGGGTTCCCTGATGGGTCAGGATATCACTATGTGCAAACAGGGGCTGAGAAAAAGTGTCATATCATCCCCCAGAGGAGAGGTGCTCCAGCAAATCCTCCTGGTGATGGTGTCAGAGCTATAGGACAGAGGACAAATACAAAGTAGAGATGAGGTGGAGGGGCAGCGAGGCAGTGGGGAAAGTGGAAAATTGGGGGGTGATCTACTCTTTGGAAGTAGTTCCGTGTCCTCCGGAGCCTGTGACACATGGTTCCAGCCAGATTTATAACAGCTTTTCCAACAGTCCCAGGGTAAACAGACTAGACCAATATTTGAGCTTATGAGAACAGATGTGGCTATATTTGCCTTTTAATAAAGACAGAGTCTGGCCAGGTCCAGTGGCCTCCAGAACTGTTTCTGCTGGCCCAGGAGAGGTACAAGAACATTATTAGGATTGGTGGGAGCTCTATTTCCTCTTTTCTTTTCACATTCACCATTACTACCATAATTTTAGTGACTCATTTAGGATCTGTGGCGGAGAGAGTGAATGCCAGACCTCCCAGATTCTCTCTCCACCCCTCCACCCACCACCCCAACAAAAAGCCACTTTGTACTCACTGAACCCTGGTACTGTGAATGGGGCCTTTATTCTAGCCCCATTTCTGAGTGTGCTGCAAGTTTCCTTAAGTGCAGTCATCTTGACCTCAACTTATAAAACCATAAAACAAAAGAGCTAGAGGGAATTTCTGAAATGGTCTGATCCAACTTTATTCTTTTTCTTTCTCTTTTTTTTGTAACAGAAAAGAACATAGGACCAGAAAAGTCAAGGGACTTGTCCACGATAAAGTAGTTGGTTGCACACTGAGCGGATCTGCTGCCCATGAATCTAGAAACACTTGGCTGAACACTCTAGTTTATTTTTTCAATTTCATCCTGTTAATATTCCCATGGGAAAGCTAATGGATATATACTCCCAATAAATGATAAATAATGTTCTCCTGTTTACGTGTCAGGGGAAATTAGAGCGGGAACTCACAACTTGGCTCCAGTCTCCCATCTCGTGCTCCCAAACTCTCAGTTCAGGGTGAGGTTTGCTGTAGAATCTGTGTGTTCAATGGATGGATTTCCAGCTTGAAGGACTTTTGGCTTTTATCACTGTTGAAACAAATGAAGGGATGGATATGGCAATAAGGTTGGAATCCTTACTTGTTAGAATTATTTGAGTCTCAGAGTTGCAGGTTTACATTTGCCTTGGTCTCTAGGCTAAAATATAGGACTCTTTATCATTTAGTAGCTTCTCTTCTACCTGTAGATAGAAAGCTTGTTTATTTTAATGTCTTTGCTGTCTTTGGGCATGAGTTTTCACTACCTGAAATTCTTTTTCCTTATCACTTGGTGCTTGGTTTCTTTTTTGGCCTCAGTAGATTATGTCCTCCTCTGAGAAGACTTCCATGCCCTGTTGCCAATGTTGGCGGGTATCTCTGTTGCTTCCTGGACACATCTTATTACAGCACTTGTTGTGATGCCACGTTATTGTTAGCTACACAGTGAAAAGGGATATTGAATATTTCATTCTTAAATACATTATTCTAAGTGAAAGAGATCAGACTGAAAAGGCTAAATACTGTATGATTCTATTTATATGAAATTCTTGAAAGGGAAGAACTACAGGAGTAGAAAACAGATCAGTGGTAGCTTGGGAGTAAGGGGAGGGATTGGCTGCAAAGAACATGAGAGATTTTTGTTGTGATTGGAACTGTTCTATATGTTGTTTACGGTGGTAGCTACCAGATTATATGTGCTTGTTAATACTTATAGAACTATATGACAAAGGGTGAATTTTATAGAATGTAATTCATAGCTTAACAAACCCATCTATACTGAAATAAATAAGAACACAAAGAAACGAGCTAAAAAACAAAACAAAACAGCCCCAAGCCCATCAAACTTCCAACTCTTGTCTAATAATTGAAATGATAGAAATACAGCCTTCTTTATTTCAGGAGCCCAGTTGTTATGCTTTGATGGAAATAAAATTCCAACTAGCCTCAAAGATTGTCTGAATTCTTTTTAAAGTTAACATGGAGGTCCCCATAAGATAAACACTAGAGCCAGTTCTACCACTGGCCAAGAAGGGTCACCTTCACCTCAAGGTTCTACTTCTTTCCTTCTTCCAGAATTGTGACTCAAGGTACAATTTTACCTTGTGAAATGGGAATAACCAAATGGAAGCTGGGTGGGCCCAGAATCCAAGGAGCTTGGGTCTGGTAAGTGAGCCATGATGCTGCAGTTCTCCAGGTTGTATTGCGTCTGTCTGATTTGATGGAGGGCCCTATAGAAGCTGAGGGTGAGGCTACTAGAAGTTCCAGGCCCAGCAGAGATGTGAAGACAGGGATAAAAACCAGGGAAATTAGGTGACATTCCAGTTCCATAGTTGGTGTGAAATGGAAGGGATCAGATGGAAGCTGTAGCTCAGTAAAGCCCCTGGAAAACCCTATGGTTTGACAAGTGCAAGGGTGTGATTTTTCTATCTGCTTTGACCAGGATGGACCCAAGAATTACACTTTACTACATCCAAAGGCTGACGAAACTGATGACAAAAGCTAAAAGAGACAAACCCATCAAGTACCTCCTGACCTATCTCAGCGGGGACCACTTCTGGGCTGCTGACTGAGGTCAGCTGACCACTTCCGGGACGCTGATTAAGGTGGCGCCATTGAGTGATGAGACTGGCTTTTTAAAAAATATAATGGTAATTTAGTATTCACAGTGAACCCTTCAGGAATTTATAATTTTATGTGTGTAGCCTGAAGAGCTGAACTTCTTTAATAAACCCAACTGAATCAGGGAACTACCCTTTGTCCTACTTATTATTAACCCCAGCTTTATGACTTACATTCACCCTGATTGATTGAATGATGCTTCCAAGCTTCAGATTCACTAAAGCTGCATTGTCCAGTATGATAGCCATTATCCATATGAGATCATGAACATTTAAATTTATAGTAATTAAGTTAAGTACAACATATAATTTAATCCCTAAGTTGCATTGATCACATTTTAAGTGTTCAGCAGTTAGATGAAGTGGCTACTCTTTTTGGCAGGGCGTATTGATAGGATGTTTCCATCACTGCAGGAAGATTTATTGGACATTACTGCACTAGAGACTATTTCCTCAAAGATGTAAAACTTGAGTGATTGCTAATTGTCAATTGAATAAAAACATTTAGTCCTAAAAAAAAATCAAGTTCATCTCATGTGTCCTATCACTCCGGTCAACCTTTCTCGGTTCCCAGGGTAATCCTGTCATCCTGCAGTGATTTTGCTCTCATTGAGTCTGTGTCTGGATTATTTCTGGTTCATGGACAATCTGGTTTATTTCTGTCTTCATAATCATCTGGATCTCTTTCCTGCTGGTAAGTGCTGAGGGGATGCTGTCATTCTTTTCTGGATTGGATGTCTTTGGAAATCTGGGGACATTCTGACAAATTTCTTCCTTCTCCTTAATGACCCAATCAACTATAGGTCAGTCTGGATGGCATGGATGAGAAGGTTGCCTGAGTCGTATTCTATACTTCTAACACAGTTATCACCCTCAAGTTGACTAGTTTGCATCCTTCTTCCCTGCAAGGGCTTGTTTTTTTTCCAGCTGTGTCTGTGCTTATATTTGCTTTGTGCCTGTGGTTAAAATTATGCTGCTTGTAATTTTCTGGTATTAGGTTGGTGTAAAAATAATTGCAGTTTTACCATTAAAGGTAATGGCAAAAACTGCAATTACTTTTGCACCAATCTGCTAGAAAACTCTCTTATCTAACACTGTGCCAGTAATGTTTAACAACTGTCTCTAAGAGGGGGAAAGGCCTTGTGATTGGCTGAATATCATGGTGTAAATACTCCCACTGTGACTGATTTCAAGTTAACAACTTGACTTCTTAGAACACAGAGCTGAGAAGTTTTCTCACCATGCAGGCACAATAACTGCAAAAACCCCTCAAGAGTATAAGGGTAGTAAATGCTGTATAATAATTAGATGATAACTTTTGATTATTTGTTACTTTTTTTTTTATTATAATTTATTTTACTTTAAGTTTATAGAATTACATTTCTAATAATGGCCATGTTTAACAACTGGCTCACAGAATTCTGAAAATTTAGGACTGGCTCTTGTGAGCTGGTATAAGCAGGCTCCGGATCACCACTGTCCCCCTCTTTTTACTGAGGACATATAATTGGCCTTTACAATGAGTGTTCTAATTACAACCCCTTTGTATGTATAGCAGCATGGAGGAGTACCCTTGAAGATTCATAGATTGTAGGACTCTGTCATTTGTGATCACTGTAGGACTGTCTAATTTTAGCAGACAGATCTGCCATCGAATGTGAGTAAATGTTTGCCAAAATTTAAATAATTAAATTGGCCCAGGAACAGAAATCTCTGTCTCTTAAGAGGGCTTCGCCTGGCCTGCTTGAGCCCGTCTGAGTGAACCACATGTGTGCTGGTAGGGAATGCAGGTGGAATAGGAATGACTTCTGGCTTGTCCAGAGCTTTTTGCACTCCTGTTAATACTACTGCTTTGAGAAAGCTAAAGAGGTTTGAGTGCATGACATTTTCTGTTTTTATTTAGGAAGTTCAGTTCTAAAAGGTAGACTCCTTTGCTTTATTGCATTTAAAAACTTTCCTCAGTGCTTAAAAGTTGTCTATGAGTTTTTTCTCTAACAACTGGGGACTTCTGAAAGGTAAGATCAAGTGTGTGTCTGTTGCAGTGATTTTTTTTTTCAGTGCCTGGTATGAAGTCTCGTCTGGAGAAAGTGCTCAATAAATGTGGGCTGAATAAAGGCTGAGATGCTAGAGGCATGAACTGGTTCAGGATAGGGAGGAGACAACTTGCTCCATGCTCTTGGTTTTGGTTACTCATGATTCTGGGAATGTTATGAAAACTGTTGAGTATCAAAGGAGATCCCTGAGTGCTTTTCTGCTATTTTTCTCAGGTCCTGAGACCCCCTATGGAGCAGGAAAGGAGAGTGGCAGAATAAAGAGAGTATGAGCCTGTTAGCTAAGAGCTCTGCCACAAATTCTAGGATTTCTAGTTCCTAACTGCATGATTCTGGGCAAATCATGCCTCCAAGCCTGAGTTTCCACATCTCTAACATGGTGGTAGTCACTCCTACTTCACAGAGTTGGCAAAATTGGATGAGATGAGGCATGCAAAATGGTTGGCACTCAAAACATGAATGTTATTGAGATAATGCATTTCCATTTCTTCAGTGTTGAGTAAAATGGAAGCAGCTTCCCTCCCAGTTGGCATTTCTCAGAGATAACAATATATGGATACAACCTGGACCTAGCAGAACCATAGCAAGAGCAGTTATTTTACCCCTTCTGTGTACCAGGTGCTGTTCTAGATGCCAGGGACAAAGAGGTTAGTAAGTTATGCTTACTGCCTTTAACCAATTCAGAGATCAGTGAGTGAATGGAATATATAGTCATTTATCATGATGCCTTATAAAATAGGATTTTTTTTCACTGGAACAGGATTTGAAAAAGAAATTGACTAAGAAAAGCTTTTTGACTATTAACTTTGAGCAAACTTGACCAAGCATCTCCCAAACCCCTCTCTCACAACCTCTTTTGAGAGCTCTTGACTTTCAAAAACAAATACAGGTGCACCCCCAAGGTAAGTGGGCAGCCTCATGGCCTTTCTCTTACAGTCAAAGGTAAATGATGCAGCCGGATATTACAAAGCTTTGTACCTTGACTTGATGTCTATGCCTGCTAAAGCAGGCAGCCAAGGTCTGACATCTCAGGGTTGTTACCGCTTTGATTATTTTCGGATGGAGGCACTGCTGTCCTTATTTCAGTGCCTCTCAATTATGCGTTGTGTCTCCACTGCTCCTGAACCTCCATTCTGTAAAACAAAAGAGATCACCTGCTGCGGTTTTCATAGGTCTTTGTGGAGCCTCTTTAGATTTGGGCATTTTAAGGTCAATGCAGTGAGTGTTTTTTCATGTGTTTGTACTTTTCTAGTTCCCTCCCCAACACTTACCCTCACCCCCAGCCAAGATAGTTGTTTTACTTTTATGAAATATCCATCATAAATTCTACAGAGGACAGCAGGAGTGCAAACATCCAAGAAGATACAACTTTAAGAGAAATTAATTAAGCTTTCCCCACTCCCCGTTGTGTGTCCTCAGTGCTCTGAGCCCTTCTGAAACAAAGGAGACCCATGTGAATTGTACATGAGGTAGGCAGTTACCTCCTCAGAACAGTTTGGGCAGTGCACAGTAGGTGGAATTTTCATTTATGAATAAATTTGTCCAATTCCCAGGTCTTTCATATTCGCTTTTGAGGTTTTGGTATTTAAGTGTATCTTATTAACATCAAAGTACCCTAGAAAATAGTGCTACCCCCCAGCAGTTCTCCTCATTTCAGGTTGGAATTGTTAAGGGTAAGAACTAGAAAGATTTCGAGACTTGGAAGTGGGGGAAAGAGGAGCTATCAAAGAACAGCAAGGGCTTGAAAGACAAACCCCAGCTACTACTGACACCAGGCTGGACAGCTGCATATCCCCCAAGCCAGCAGTCCTATAGTATGGTCAGCCTGGCGCCAGCATTGACACTACGTGGAAGCTTCATAGAAGTGCAGAATCTCAGGCTGCTCAAGATTTGCAGAATCAGAATCTCTGGGGGGCAGCCGGGGCCCAGAAATCTGTGTTTGAATGAGCCCCCAGGTGATCCCGATGCACCCTGAAGTTTGAGAAGCACCACTGTAAGTCACTGATTCAGACCCAATTTTCTTCAATTTTTCAGCATAAGTAGCAGGTGGATGGTTTTATAAAATATTAGACTTCCTCTGGCATAAGAAGATTTTAATGTGTGTACCTTATTGTTCAAGATACTTACAATGTTTTGCTGAAAACTTACAATGTGAAATGTAATTTGTCTCTCACTGTGCTGCAATAGCCCCCTTCTTGGCAGTTCTTACAATAGAGCAGCTTTAGAGACAAATCTTGTTAATGATAATTATGTGATGCTGCAGAAAATTTTTCATCATTCTCCTTGATCCAGAAAATATTGGCTGTGATTCAAAAAGATTTGTGTAGGCTCTCAAACCCCTCATAGACTTCCATATAGAACTGATCACCTGTCTGAGTAGGAATACAGATGTAATGAAAAATATATATATATATGGTAGGCTAAAAAGAGGGCCAGCTATTGAATGTCTGATAATTTCACTTGCTTTTTTGCTGATAACAGGAGAAGAAGTTCCCCACCTCCATTTCTTGGGTAATATTCTATTTGATGTGTTTTAGAACTCAGTAAAGCAAATTGCACTTTTGAAAAACCCCTCCATTAGTGGAATTGGGCCCAGGGCAATTCCAAGTGACTGGAGTGTACCTCAGAACATGGGAACCCTTGCTTTGTCCTTGTGACTCACTGGCCACAGGACGTTGGATAAGTCAACCACTGACATGGTTTGGCTCTTTGTCCCCACCCAAATCTCATCTTGTAGCTCCAATAGTTCCCACGCGTTGTGGGAGGAATCTGGAGGGAGATGACTGAATCATGGGGATAGATCTTTCCCATGCTGTTCTTGTGACAGAAGGGGTCTCACAAGAACTAATGGTTTTCTCTGCACAAGCCTTCTCTTTGCCTGCCGTCATCTACATAAAATTTGATTTGCTCCTCCTTGCCTTCTGCCATGTTTTGTGAGGCTTCCCCAGCTACGTGGAACTGTGAGTTCTCCATTAAATCTCTTTCCTTTGTAAATTGCCCATACTCGGGTACGTCATTATTAGCAATGTGAAAAGAGACTAATACAGTAAATTGGTACTAGGAATGGGGTGCTGCTGAAAGGATACCCAAAGAGGTGGAAGTGACTTTGGAACTGGGTAACAGGCAACGTTGGAACAATTTGGAGGGCTCAGAAGAAGGAAAATGTGGGAAAGTTTGGAACTCCGTAGAGACTTGTTGAATGGCTTTGCCCAAGATGCTGATAGCAATATGGAGAATAAAGTCCAGGCAGAGGTTATCTCAGATGGAAATGAGGAACTTGTTGGGAACTAGAGCAAAGATGACCCTTGTTATGTTTTAGCAAAAAGACTGGCGGCATTTTGCCCCTGCCCTCAAGATTTGTGGAACTTTGAACTTGAGATAGATGATTTAGGGTATCTGGCAGAAGAAAATTCTAAGCAGCAAAGCATTCAAGAGGCGACTTGGGTACTGTTAAAGACATTCAGTTTTTTAAGGGAAGCAGAGCATAAAAGTTTGGAAAATTTGCAGCCTGACAATGTGATAGAAAATAAAATCCCATTTTCTGAGGAGAAATTCAAGCCAGCTGCAGAAATTTGCATAAGTAATGAGGAGCTGAATGTTAATCCCCAAGACAATGGGGAAAATGTCTCCAGGGCATGTCAAAGGTCTTCATGGCAACCCCTCTTATCACAAGTGTAGAGGTTTAGGAAGGAAAAATGGTTTTGTGGGACAAGCCCAGGGTCTCTCTGCTGTATACAGTCTAGGGACTTGGTGCCCCGTGTCCCAGTCACTCCAGCCATGACTGAAAGGGCCCAAGGTACAGCCAGGGCTGTTGCTTCAGAGGTTTTAAGCCCCAAGCCTTGGCAGCTTCCACGTGCTGTTGAGCCTGTGAGTGCACAGAAGTCAAGAACTGAGGTTTGGGAACTTCCACCTAGATTTCAGAAGATGTATGGAAACACCTGGATGCCCAGGCAGAAGTTTGCAGCAGGAACAGGGCTCTCATAGAGAACCTCTGCTAGAGCAGTGTGGAAGGGAAATGTGGAGTCAGAGCCCCTACACAGAGTCCCTACTGGGGCACTGCCTAGTGTAGCTGTGAGAAAAGGGCCACCATCCTCCAGATCCCAGAATGGTAGAACCACCAACAGCTTGTGCTGTGCACCTGGAAAAGTCACAGACACTCAATGCCAGCCTGTGAAGGCAGCCAGGAGAAGGTTGTACCCTGCAAAGCCACAGGAATGGAGCTGCCCAAGATTACGGGAACCTACCTCTTTCATCAGTGTGTCCTGGATATGAGACATGGAGTCAAAGGAGATCATTTTGGAGTTTTAAGATTTGACAGCCCTGCTGGGTTTCAGACTTGCCTGGGGCCTGTGGCCGCTTTGTTTTGGCCAATGTCTTTGGAATGGCTGTATTTACCAATGCCTGTAACCCCACTGTATCTAGGAAGTGACTAACTTGCTTTTGATTTTACAGGCTCATAGGTGGAAGGTACTTGCCTTGTCTTGGATGAGACTTTGGACTGTGAACTTTTTGAGTTAATGCTGAAATGAGTTGAGACTTTGGGGGACTGTTGGGAAGGCATGATTGGTTTTGCAATGTGAAGATATGAGATTTGGGAGGGGCCAGGGGCAGAATGATATGTTTGGCTCTTTGTCCCCACCCATTTCTCATCTTGTAGCTCCCATAGTTCCCACATGTTGTGGGAGAAACCTGGTGGGAGATGATTGAATCATGGATGCTGCTCTCGTGATAGCGAATGGGTTTCACGAGATCTGATGGCTTTTAAAAATGGGAGTTTCTCTGCACAGGCCCTCTCTTTTCCTGCTGCCATACACATAAGATGTGACTTGCTCCTCCTTGCCTTGTTACATGATTGTGAGGCTTCCCTAGCCATGTGGAACTATGAGTTCTCCATTAAATCTCCTTCCTTTGTAAATTGCCCTGTCTCAGGTATGTCTTTATCAGCAGCGTGAAAACAGACTAATACTACCACTTTCTGAGCCTTGGTGTACTTTTCTATAAAGTGGGATTGTAGTCCCCTCCTATTTTAAGCATTTTTGTAGTGATAAAATGAAAATGTATGTAAGAGTCATTGCAATAATGATATACAGTTAAGAAGTATACAAGAAGCCGGGCGCGGTGGCTCACGCCTGTAATCCCAGCACTTTGGGAGGCCGAGGCGGGCGGATCACAAGGTCAGGAGATCGAGACCACGGTGAAACCCCGTCTCTACTAAAAAAACAAAAAATTAGCCGGGCGCGGTTGTGGGCGCCTGTAGTCCCAGCTACTCGGGAGGCTGAGGCAGGAGAATGGCGTGAACCCGGGAGGCGGAGCTTGCAGTGAGCTGAGATCCGGCCACTGCACTCCAGCCTGGGCGACAGAGCGAGACTCCGTCTCAAAAAAAAAAAAAGAAGTATACAAGAAAGAGGGTAGCCTAGAATCAATATCAAAATTCATCCTTGTACCCCAACCCCTCTCCTTCCTCTCTGTGGAAACAAAATGGTCTGAGAATTGGAAGGGAACATCTGAGATACACATGCTCCTGATCTTTCCACAGATGGAGAGCCCTGGCACCTTGGTAGAAGCAGCTGACTTTTTCTAGAGCTCCAGATTGAAGTCTATAGATTTTGCAGCTACTTAGGGGAGGCTCATCCAGGAGAGGCCTTGGAGAGGAAATGCACCCGCCTACTCAGGGCACGTGATCTATGAAGATGCTCTCTGACCCTGTGACCCCGGAAAGCCTAGAGAGGAAGCCCCAGTGGCCTGGGCTGCTGCTAGACCTTATGTGGGGAAGGATTAGCACTTCTACCTGGAGAGGCCAGCATTTGACTTCTCATGAACAAACAATTTAGACAAAAGGACTAGAATTCTACAATGCTTTACCTGGCCAAGATACCATCTATCATTGCCAGCAATAGGCAAGTCTTTTCACAGTGGCCAGGTCTCAGAGAGTAGGAGAGAATAACTAGAAAACAAAACTTCATGAACTTTGAGGAAAACATTCAAGGACACAGTCTATCAAATAATAATAGATTCACAATATGGAGCTCAAGATAGGGGAATGTGCAAAGTACAGAGAGGTGGGATCAGTAATGGCCCCTGCTGTTACGTGTTTATAGTTACAAGGAAAAGAAAAGCAACACAATGCAACAGAGAGCACACAAAATATTTTGGACAAATAAACTTTATATCAGTTATTAAAATAAATATAAATCAGTCAGATTCTCTCAGAGTAGAAAGATTATCAGAGTGTATAAAGCAAAAATAATCAACTTCATGCTGTGTAGAATTATGATACATAAAACAGTGATGATAAAATATGGATAATAAAGAGTTTATCAAAGATACACTAGGAAATCAGGTTAAAAATGAAGCTAAGGTAAGAATATTAATGGCAAACAAAACAAAATGCAAGAATAAAATATCAAACTGGGAGAAGAAGAAGAAATAATAGTAAGCATTTTATTCAACAATTGCAAAAATTTATGTATCTAACACCATATCTGCCAAAAAAACTAGAAATACAAGAAAACTTTGACAATGCGCAATTACAATGTAATTGTTGATAAATAGTTTTTTGAATTCTAAATATCAAATAAACAAAAAGTAAGAAACAATATACTAAAGAATATAATCAACAAACTCAACTTAGTAGAAACATGTTAGGATATGGACATTGTAAGTAGTGAATATAGACCTTTCTTTTTGTAAACTGGAGACAGAAAATGTACATTCTTCCCTATTTTGAGGGAGAATTTACTAGTATTGATCATGTATTTAGCCACAAAGAAAGTCTTAATAAAATAATCCAAAATAAAGATTTTATAGAACATATTCTCTAATTAGACTCTATAAAGCTAGAAATAAGCAATTAAAAGGCCAGAAAGAACATTAACTACATGGAAGTTAAAAATATTCTTCTAAATAATTACTAGATCAATAAAGAAATTAAACTAAAATTACATACTATTTAAGGTATTTGGAAAATAGTGAAAAAAAAAACATTTTGTACAAAAACCTGTGAGAGGCAATTACAGCTGTATTATCCAAAAATATATCTTTATTGCTTTTATAATTTAAAAATAACTATAAGTAGGTGAACTTCAAATTAAGAAATCAGAAAAACAATGGGAACCAATATGAATGAGGAAAGATGTAATTGTAAATTATCAAAAAAAAAATAGAAAAAATAATAGAAAACAGAAAAAAGAGTTTCATTGAAAGGACAAATAAAGTAGATTGGCACGTATTGATTTTTTTTTTTTAAAAAAGCAAAAATGTAGAATATAAGACATCAGAAGGCAGAGAAACCATAGATCTATGAGAGATTTAAAAATTATTGGAGAGTATTATATATAAATATAAGGCAATAAATTTTATTATCTGGAGAAGTATAATCAAATAAAATTGACCCAGCATGATTGAAAACATCCGATTAAGTCAATAACAGTAAATCGATGGTAAAATAATTAAATACGTTTCATTTAAAAATATCACGAAGCCCAGTGAGTTTTATGGTCAAATTCGGCCTAAGTTTTAAAAACTAAAAAGTCTTCTCTGCAATTTGAGTGATTAAAGACTGCGGAAAAATGATGGATAGTGTTCTTGTTCATTTTGTCAAACTTATATAAGCTTAATGGCAAAACCTGCTAAGGTTTTATATGAAATAAATCTGTGAATCAATTTACTTGTGAATACAGATGCAGATTTTTAAAAATAAAGTGTTAGCAAAGAAATTTCATCTGAATCATAGGAGAATAAGATTCTCACACCCAAATGGTACTTATTAGAAGAATTCAAAGAGATTTCAAATTTTGAAATATATTACATGTTTCCATATTTCAACAAATTACAGGGAAAACCGTATTATTATACCACTAGCTACTGAAGGGTTACTTTATAAAATTCATCGTCTAGTCTTAAAAAAAAAATCTAAGTAAAATTTGAATTGAAGGGAAAAAGTAGCCGTGATAAAGATTATTTACTTAACAGAAAACGTGAGAATGAATGGTAAAATCCTGAAATCAATTTTGTTACAATATGGAAAAGTTAGAGATGACTTTTATTGCTATTAAAATTGAACAGTGTTTGACAAGTGCTAATTGATGCTATGAAAATAGTAAATAAAATAATCAGCATAAATGCAGCAAAGGAAGAGATTCAGTTATTATATTCTTACAAAATTGAACAGACTCTACTAAAGCAACTATAAGCAACTATTAAAATTATTAAGAGAACATAGAGATTGGGGGTGAGAGGGACTGGATAAATATGTAAAATCGACAGCCTCTTTCTATAACAGAATTACTAAGTTAGAAATGGGAAGAAATTATTCATACTAGTAACAAAACAATAAAATACTTATATCCTTCTAATTTTATTTATTTATATGTCAGAAATGAAAATTATAAAATCTTACTCAAGTATATCAAACAAGGGATTTTGAAAAATACCTTATTTTTGGATGGGAGGACTAATATCATAAAAATACCAATTTATCCCAATTAAATATATAAATATAATGCAATCTCAATCTGAATTGGACTTGGTCAAAATAATTAATAATTCCATTGAGAGACTAAATAATTAAGAAAAGTCAAGAAGATTTTGAAAAAGAGGAATGACTAGACGTGGTTTAGCGTTTACTAAAAATGCAAAAAGCTCTTATATTAGTTTTCTATTACTGCTGTAGTAAATTACTATAAACTTGGCTTAAAACAACAGAAATTTATTATCTCACAGTTCTGGAGAAGTTTGAAACCAAAGAGTCCTCAAGGTTATGCTTGTGCTGGAGGTTCTAGGAGGTCATTCGTTCTCTGCCTCTTCCAGCCTCTGGTGGCTCCTAGCATTCCCTTATTTGTGGCTCCATCACTCTGGTCTCTGCCTCTGTAATTTTCTGTCTTTGTAATTTCCCTCTGTCTTCTCTTGTAAGCACATATTTTGTGATGGCATTTAAGGCCTATCCCAATAATCCAGGATAACCTTTTCATCTCAAAATCCTCAAAATCACATTTACAGAAGCTTTTTATAAATTTAAATAAGGTAACATTTACAGGTTCCTGTGATTAAGGTGTGGATATCTTTTGGAGTGTGGGAGGTAGCATTTCTCAGCCTACTACAGCCACTGCAATCAAAATATTTCGCTATTAGAGCAGACAAAGAGGTCAATGGATAGAATAGTCCAGAAATAGAGCCAAGTACAAATGGGAACCAGAAATGTGGCAAAGGTGGGATTTCAGTTCACTGGAGAAAAAGATGCTTTATTTGGTAACTTGTTATCTATAGAAGAGAAATTAAAACTAGATACCTATCTTTTTACCATATAAAAAATAAAGCCTCTGGTTCATCAAATGTGAAAATGTAGAAGAAGAAAAATTAGCAGAAATTCTAGGAGATATCTGCAGAAGTTTGACCAGTAAGGGACAGACATATATGACCGTACTGACGGCCCCCAACTTAGAATGTTTCGAGTTATGATTTTTCAACTTTACAATGGTCCAAAACCAATATGCATTCAGCATGCTGTTCCACCTACAATGGGGCTATGTCTGGATAAAGCTGTTATAAATTGAAAATATTATAAGCTAAAAATGAACTTTTAACTTAATATTTTCAATTTACAATGGGTTTATCAGGACATAACCCCATAGTAGGCCAAGGTGCATCCGTATTAAAATATAAAAATAGAAGACTAACATGTCATAAACACCTTTCCAAAGATCAAGATTCTAAAGTTAGACAATAATTTTCATATTTTTCTTCATTCATCTTCTATTTTTTGTGTTACAATGAACATTACTACATATGCAATAATTAAAATGAATAACATTTAAAGGAGAAAAATATTATGTATAATTTGGGCCCACATCCACATAGGTTTGCATCTTGGCTAGCTTCCTTACTTAATATTTCTGAACCTTACTTTCTCCATCTGTGAAAGGAGTACTGGTTGAGTATTCCATGTTTAGAAGTGTTATAGTGAGGAATTGTAAGTACAGCAAACTGCAGAGAAACAAGGAGTGAGGTGAGGAGAGAATGAATATCTTTTAGTCGATTTGAAAAGTAATTTACATAATCAATAAGAAACCTGAGAACATGTGTATTGACATTAAGAAATGGGGAGACTGGGAATTACGGACAGACCTAAAGCCCTATCTCTACCCCAAACACCATTTGCTCCCACCACTAGCGGTTGGGGCTCAAAAATATGTCTATTTCCAATTGGCATGGTGATGAGAGCACACTTTTCTTTCAAAATGATTACTTGCAACTTCATTGTCTTAACTTCCACTTCCTGGTAAAGTCTTGAACATTTTTTCCTTTTCATTTTATGTTCCCAGGTTCTGAATTTATTTTGCTGAAAGAGAGAGATACTTTCTGAATTCTACCAGCAAGGCTATTATGGGAATTCCTTAAAGAGTTTAGGTTAAGGGGCCTTTGAATTACAAAAAGCACAATTTCCCAAACCAATATCCATCAGTTAGGACACATTCAAGCCCTAGGAGATTATTACAGTCTTTTTTTTTTTTTTTTTTTTTTTTTTTACAATTGCCATCACTGACCTGAATAATAAATTAGCATTACTCTTACAGACTAGAATTAAAGAGCTGAAAAATTCTTTCGTTCACTTCCCTTTATTTCAGAGGGAAAGAAAGCAAGATGGAGGAATGATTAAGTTGACCTACCAATGTCACACTGCTTGCCAGCACCTGCATCTTTCACCTTTCAGTCCAGCTTCCTTCCCACACACACTGCCCAGTATAAATCCTGAAAAAAGGGTCTCCTCCAGATTGCCCCAAAGGGTCTGTTTTCCCTATGTCTTGTAGACTTGAAAGGCTAGTTTTCTTCTTCGAAGGGAATAGAAAGTGCCAGAACTTCATTGTCCACCTGCAACATGCCACTGTGAATCTTTCCAGTCTGAATTCCACAGGCATCACAAAGTGTCCTCAACACTTCCAAATACTAATGAAGGATCTCAGGAATCCATTAACTATGCTGATGGATTAAATGGTCATGTATATCTGATAGGCTGACTAACAGAAGCAGGAATGCGAAAAGAAAAACCCTGACAGAGGTTTGCTATTAAAAATTTCTCTAAGAGGCATGGGGCAAATAACTGACTTTAGGCTGTCATGCCATCCACCTGTTTCTAAGTAGGGTTAACACTATAGGGAGTTATTTTAATTTTTTTGCTTGCATAGTTGAGAGAAAAATAATTTCCCTTATCTTTCCAAACTTAATGTCAGACAACTTGACAAACCTCCACCAACACTCCGTAACTAGAATGTCAGTCCAGACTTCTCCCTTTTTGGTCTATCACAGGAGCAGCATATACTTCCTAGAAGCTGGTGGGGAAGTCTTATTTTTATATTTCCTGAATCACAGGGAGCTTTTATCCAAATCTGTGCAGCTCTTTTTGGTCTAATCAAAATCCTGCTTGTGGCATCAAAGCTTGGGTTTCCCTAGAAACAGACCCTGAGTCTAGGATTGAGATGCAAATCAATTATGTGCAATTGTGATTGCAAGAAGTACCTATAGGGGAGTAAGGTGCTGAGATCAGAAAGGGAAGGAGACCAACAACAGTGTGTTAATGACAGGCTACACCAGGGGCTGACAAGGCTCAGTTCCATTGGGGACCTTTAGGGGGCGGTGTAGAACACACTTGAGAGTTGTCCCTCAGAAGTGGTGAGCAGCTGGGCTATTTATCTATTAACTCTCATTCCTCCTTAGCTGAAGCCTGCTTCTTGAGGTATGAACTCACCAGCATTTCAGCCCCGGTTGGTGGGAGCAGAGAGAAAGCACACAGACAGGGAGTTGGCAGGTGCCTGAAGCAGGTCACTGTTACTGGGGCACCAATACCCTTTGGTATAATGACCTTCTAGGAAGATAATTCACTTCTTAATTTTCAACAACTTTATTTCATAAATAGGTTAGGGCCTGTGATGTGACCTCACAAAAATAGTTTAGGCATATATTCTTAAGCAGAGTAAAAATACTAAATTCATTAATTGATTAGCACTCTTTTTTTTCTCATATTAAAGGAAATAATAGTTTTAATTAAGATTCTAAGTCTGTTTTTTGTTTTGTTTTTTGCTTTTGTTTTGCTATTACCTGGAAATATTGAGAGTGGCTGGGTCCTGACCAAGAAGTTAAAGAGCGACGCGATTTGCTCAATGATGACATTTAAGCCCGTATCACCTCATGGGTGGGAAATGAGGCTCCCAAAAACATGAGCTTTTCACACTTACGAGTAATTGGAGCTGACAAAAGCAAATATGAGTGAAAATGTTCAGTGCCTTTGCATTGGGACTAAAAGTCACCATAGTTATCCCAATTATGAAATCTGGCCAATGGGGAATGACATGGTCCTTCTGGTATGTGTTTCTCTGGATTCTCCTTTACTCCCATCCTTCTCAGGACTTATTACCTTTCCAGGGGATAGACTCAAGAATGCAGGTGTGAAAGCATTATAGCCAACCCTATTTTGCTTTGTGTGAGACTATTCTTTAGCATTGACAGTTTGACAGTCCTTGTTGTTTTTAAAATTGTGATGATTTCTTCAAATCTGGACTTGCTCTGATATTATTAAGGCTGGCACCCTGATGTGTGTGCTACATTGCCATCTGAGGCTTGTCTCATTGCCAGCAGGTCTCGAATTCTAGTTTTCTGTCTAAGATATAAGGGCAGAATGTTATTTATGAGCAATTACAAAAATCACCTTGCTGCATTTGATGTATTGGAGAGATTTCAATCAAGGCTTCGAGCTCATCCCAAGCAGACAACTATGCTGATAGTATTTAATGATTTATTGAATGCTACCGAACTCCAGCTCTTTCTCTTTTTCAGTTTTAACTTGGTGGATTTGGGGGAGTGCTTCAGATGCACTCAAAGCTATGGTAATATTTGGTAGATTCTGAAGTATCCTTGAAGCTCTTTTTTTTTCTTTCAGTTAATTAGGTTGGTTGTATTTGCCAGTGTGAATGGATAGGAAGGGCTCGAAGTGTCACCTGAGGGTCTCTAGCTCTTCCTGATTGTAGGATCAACTGCCAAGATGTGATGCTACTTCAACTGGAGGTGACAGGGACACTCAAGAAAACTGAGTTAATGATGAACTTACTGTTTAATGACACAGAGTGAACTTATTTACATAGAGTGTATACAGATGCATATGGGTTATAGGCTATATTTTCCAAATATGCCAGTACTATGTTTTGTTAAACCTTTTTCATAAATGAGGTATAATTTACAGAGCAAAATGCATGAATATTATGTACATGGATCAATGATCATATATATCCTGATCAAGAAATAGAATAGTTTTATCACCCCAGAAACTCCCTCTTGACTGTTTCCAGCCAGCTCTCCTCATCTTTAGTCAATCACACATATGTTTTCTATCACTATAGAACAGTTTTGCTCATTCTTGAATTTGACATAAAGGAAATCATGTAGCATGCACTTTTTGTGTTTGGCATGTTTCACCCATTTTCATGTTTTGGTTTTGAGATTCAGCTGTGTACTTGCATGTATCAAAGTCCTTTCTTCTTATTGCTGAACAGTATTCAATTTTATGAATATACCACAATGTATTTCTCAAATCTCCTGTTCATGAATATTTGGATTATTTCCAATTGTTGGTTAGTATGAATAAAGCTGCTATAAATCATCTTGTACAAGAGATTTTGTGGGCATATGTTTTCATTTCTCACATAAAAACTGGTATCAAGATTGCTGGGTCATAAGAAAGGCCATGTGTAAATTCACGTTATTTCTGGCTTAGAAACATATGCTTACGGTTACATGATTAAATGTAATGGATTTCTACACACTCCTAAACTTTAGTGTAAACTACTCCTAAACTTTACCTATACATAGTGTCATAGACATTGCTACCTATATACAACATATTGTTCAGCAACTCAGTGTATGTTATTTGCTTTATTGGCATGTGAGAGTGTAGTGTAAAGGCCATTTTGAGGAGAAGATTCAGTCTGTGATGTCTCTCAAATTCAGTTACCATCTTGAACAGGAGAGGAGCCAGTGACATCAATTAAGACTTACTGTGTTGTCTTGCATATTCAGGTCTTCCCTAAGAAGAGGCCCTTCTTGAAACCAGGTCCTGCATGAGCTAAAACAGATGGCTGCTGTAATCACCCACAAACAGTGTGTTGTAAAAGGGTGCAAACCAGATACCCTCTAAATGACCAAAGAAAATGCAAAGTCAGAAGTGATTTTCAAGAGCAACTAAGAAGAGAGTCAGGGCTACATTATAGACAATGATGATAGGATTCCAAGAACTGTATAAATTACTCATTTATTTTAATTTTTTTGTCTTCTCTCTGTTTTTTCTGCAGTGATTTGTAAGAAGTTAAGTAAGTAAGCCTCCTAATGAAACAGTGATGGCAGTCTTTGGAGAAATCATATTTTATTCTGGGACCTACACAGAAAAGAAACTAGGCATGGAAATCAGCTGGTGGGACCTTAGGAATTTGTGCTTGGTCAGCTGGGCCTGGTGGCTCATGCTTGTAATCCCAGCACTCTGGGAGGCTGAGGTGGGCAGATCCCTGGAGCTCAGGAGTTCAAGACCAGCCTGGACAATATGGTGAAACCTCATCTCTACTAAGAAAATATAAAAATTAGCTGGGATGGGGTGTTGCACACTTGCATACTTGGAAAACTGAGGCGGGAGAATCACTTGAATCCAGGAGGCGGAGGTTGCAGTGAGCTGAGGTCGTCACACTGCACTCCAGCTTGGGCAACAGAGCAAGACTCTGTGTTAAGAAAAAGAAAGAAAAAAAGGAATTTGTGGTTGGCAGACTGACGGTGGGATTCTCTCTTCAGTTCTTGGAGGCTCAGGCTAGGAACAGTATTGTAAAACTCTCATCCATTGCTATCAACCAACCAACTGCTGCTCCTGTACTGGTCCAGTTAGTCTCTGACTGTATCTCTCACTGTTGTGTCACTGTGTGACCTTGACACTCCACCTAACATTTGGTTTTGGCAGATTCCCCTGGGAAGTTTTGCTTGGTGAATGCAGTGCTCGAGTTGTCTGCTGTTATCCAGGCAAAGGTGATGTAATTCCTTAATTAAATGATTGGATTTCAGTCTGCACTCTTTTAGCTTGTGAATTTCCTACATGAACATTGCCTAACTTGATGATGTAGGAGTTTTGTTGCTTGGCCTCAGCTCTTGTTGGCAATTCAGTTTGATTAAAATGTCTAGAGACCATCTTCAAGTGGAGTGGCCTTTGTTTTCCATTGTCATTGGATCGTTGAGTGGATGTCTGTATCTCCTGGCCTTCTCCATTTGAACTTTATATCATTTATGAAATACTGCCAGGCTGAGAATGCAAATCTCATCAGGAAGATTTGGTAAGATTAATTAATGTCTTAGTTGTTTGGGAGCTAGAGGGCTGTAACTCTTCACTTGCAAAAGTGCCAGCCTATGGCATTTCCCAAATGTAGGTTACTAAAGGGCAAGTCCTTATGTTCTGAAAAAAGTATTAGATGTCCAGACTTCCTTCTTCCTTTGGTGGGAATTGCAGTTTTTAAAATTCAACATTGGATTCTAAGTTTCTCCAACACTTTTTTATTTGTAAGCAGGAATCCAACTCAATTTATTTGCTGGATCTTTTGTCACCATATGTCCTCAGTCACCCGGAGAGAATGGAAGCAGCAGGCAATTTAATTTGTTCACAGTATAATCTTAAGTCCCTTTGAGTAAGAGCTTTTAGCAGCTCTGCTCCCTAATTGTGGAATTTACTACCGATTTCTAGTCCCAGTGCCCTGCCTGTCCCTCTTTAAATAAACTAAAGCTTTCTGCATTAGCTGAAGCATTTGAAACTCTTGAGTAGGGGGACAGGCAGTGGGTAAAGGGGTCTGAAAGGTGGGGAGAAATGTTTATTGTTCACTGCCCAGGTTTTCCCCCTGGGAAGAAGGATACACAAATTCACACTCATATAATTCATGTTTCTGTTTCAGGAGTCCGCGTAAGAAAAATAGGTGTCATAAAATAAAATTAAAGAAAACATTGGAGGAGAAGCATGGAGAAGGGCAAGAGGAAGAAAAATAGAGGGAAAGGCCAAGAGCTTGGAGGAGCAGAGAAGGAAATGAATCTACCTATTCTCTCAAATCTTTTCCTCTTACTTCTCTGTAACCGCAGTTAATTTAGTGGCTTTCTTAATTCAGTGACATCCACATATATCAGAGCAGTTCTTTTTGCTGAAATATTTATTTGCCTTGAGTTGGACTGTATGAAACATTAACCACAGATTTGGAAACTGACATGCACGATGTTCCTGTTCTTGCTTTGCCAGGAGCCTTTGCCTGGGTAATCAAGGCCCCAGAGAAGGACTGGAACCCCTGCAAACCCCCTGTCCATCTCCCCAGCTGCTGCATCCATACCCCACAGAGCAGCAGTTGCAAGCACAGGTTAATTTTCTGGAACCGTTTCACCTTAAGTCTCTGGGATGCACACTAAGATCCAACATTTTTCTTTGTTACTTGCTCATTTAATTTATTAACTGTAAGACAGAGAGAGAACATTTATAAGAATACTAGTAAAAGCTAAATGGTAGAAAAGGTGAACAGATTTATGAATGTGATTTCACTACAGGCTTCCCAGGGGAGTTGGAAATCCTTTCCCATTTCTGTACAATGGGGCTATCAGAAGACTCACTAGAACTAGATGTCACGGCATAAGGTGCAAAAAATTTTGTGAATCCCAGGGCTTCCAATGACCTGCATTAGGGGCATAAGATGACATGATGAGCAAAGATTTCAGCTTTCAAGGAGGTAGAAGGAAATGGTTGATGGTACTTACTTACATACACACACACACACACACACACAATGGTTACATCAATAAGTTAACACCTGGTATCTTTTTCACAGTGAGAAGATTCTGGAGGCCAAGCTGGCACCTGAGGTTCTGAGGCTCTCTACTCAGCCTCTTGAGGAATCTGAGTATTTATAAGGCTTTGGAGATTCAGGGTAGCATCTTTTTTCACAGCTGAGCTTAGAGCCCTCTTACAACAGGAGCCCCTGTTATAATGTGTGAAGAAAATCTCCACCTTGCATGGAAAGCTGCAATGCATCCCTGGTGAAGGAGTTTCCTCATTTATAATTAAGTTCAGGAAGCAGACTAGTGTGTTCTTTCTCAGATAAAGGAATGACCTTCATGCTGAGAAAATTTAACCCTACACTACTATTAGGTGTCAGAGTCCTTTTGAAGATGAGATGGCCCAGGCAAGTGAGGAAGGTGAGAATTGGATTAATTTGGAGGATAGGATAGTCACAGGAGTATGAGGCATGGAATAATTTAAGTTAGCATCAGGAGAAGCCAAGAACTGAATCAAAGTCAGGCAGGATCAGAGAGGTTGAGAGAATGGATCATCCATGGGACTATAATCTAGGGTGGAGGTAGAATTTGAGTAGCTCAATTAAAATGCCAAACTTAAGGAGAATGGATAAGGTGACCTGCCATTTTGCTCCCTGATACCATCTCCAAGTGTTAACAAGAGTCTAGCATGTGGGTGATGCTCAATAAATATTCATTAATTGAATAAATGAATAAGTGAATGAAATTGAAAACTGTAGGAACTGGGCAGTATATTGAGACACTTTCTGAAGAACCTAGGAATAAGCCAGCAACACCTTGAGTAGAACGGGGCATGGTACCCCTTTCGGCCCCAAGCACAGGGAAGCATGTCTTCATGGAACAAGGCATGGGTTCTGATGGGTGCTTAGATTAGAATTTCCTGAAAGGATGGTTTGATGTCAAACGACCCATCTTCAAGCTCATGACTTTTACATTCCTGCCAATTGGACATAGGTCTGTTATCTGAGCCTGGCACGGAGGAATCTCTAGGCCAGGAGCAAAGAGTCTCAGCTAAAGGAATCTGAAGCCGGAGCACTGGTTTTCCTTGATTTAACTGGCTCGAGGAAAACTCACATTTCATGGCTAAATGTAAGGGTACAGGCAAGAAAAGAGATTTGTTGTTGAGGTTTGTGCCTTCAAATCTTAAGTGATAGAAGTGTACATGTGAGTGTGTATGATGTGGGTGCATGTGTGTGTATTTGTAAGAGATTTTGAGATAGTACACATAAGGAGGAACTAGAGAGATGCTCACACCTGCAGGCACATAGAAATAGGAGAGATGTCAGAGATGCAGAGAAATACAGAGAAACACAGAAAGAAAATGAGAAACCAAAGAATAGAGAGTCAGAGAAAGGCTGATTGGAATCTTCCCTCCCCGTTAATCATGACAGTTAGTACAATTGGGGACGAGGTTTTTCTTTAATAATTAAAACTCTAGGGATTCACTTCTGTTAGATTTCCGAAGGTTTGGATAAGGTTTTTAAAAAAGAAAAAATATCACCTTCAAAATAGAAGTTACTCCCTAAAAAGATACACCTGTGATTATGAAATAATAAAACTGTTTACATCCAGAAATATAGAAAATACATGCAGATGTGTCCCAGTCCTCCAGCATGAGTGCTGGGCAGGGAACAAGGCCTTGCAGGCTGTTGTGCTGAGGCTAGAGATTCTAGTTACAGGTTCTTTGCTAAGATTCCCTTATACGTCTATGTCCATGTAGATACCTGACACTGTGATGACTGAAAAAAATATTCATGGGTCGGGCGTGGTGGCTCATGCCTGTAATCCCAGCACTTTGGGAGGCTGAGGCAGTTGGATCATCTGAGGTCAGGAATTCAAGACCAGCCTGGCCAACATGCCGAAACCCCATCTCTACTAAAAGTACAAAAATTAGCCAAGCGTGGTGTCACGTGCCTGTAATCCCAGCTACTTGGGAGGCTGAGACAGGAGAATCTGTTCAATGTGGGAGGTAGAGGTTGCAGTGAGCTGAGATTATGCCATTGGGAGGCTGAGACAGGAGAATCTGTTCAACGTGGGAGGTAGAGGTTGCAGTGAGCTGAGATTATGCCATTGCACTCCAGCCTGGGCAACAAGAGTGAAACTCTGTCTCAAGAAAAAATTATGGATCAAAACCTTAATAAGCAGATGCCCTTTTCACTGCTCTTGCTCATATCCAGATAAGAGCTAAGCCAGTTTCATTCCTGACTCCTCCACCCCACCTCACGAGTAAACAGAAATAATTATAAATTATACCGCAAGCTAGTCAATAGGAAGCCTTCCAAGTCCAGACTTTAATTCATCTTGGGTGATAGTTCATTTCACACAGCCCCACCAGACAGGAGTAACTTATTTTAATTGGCCATCATTCATGAACCCGCACATGGTCTACTTTAGAAATGACACTGCCACTTTATTGTAACTGTATTTCTCTGACTCATGGTTATCTAACTGAAGGGAGTAGATCAATTTTTCATAATTCATAAGAGTGTGTAGAAAAAGAAAAGGATTTCTTCCCCCAGTCCTTTCTAGCTTTCCCGCACAATGCCACAAAGAAGGTTAACCGATTCAGTGACCATCCGGCTATACTTGGAATTCCCCCAAAGAAGATGGCCTTAGGAGGAAAGAACCAACAATAGTCACAGCATGATGGAAAAAAAAAAAAAAAAAGAAAAACAAACCAACAAAAAAAAAACCAGGCCATTCTCTAAGCTTCTTTGGCCCTTTGTTGACAGGTCTGACACAGTGAAGATTCCTGTTATCCCAATGAAAGCAATTGCTTTGCTCCCATAGAGTCCTTGTTCCTTATTAGAGACATCTCTTAATGTTCCCAGGGACTAGGATAATGACCTATGTAATGGCCTTAGCAATTCTAACCTTTCAAGGTAAGAGAGGTAGCAAAGGTGTGCCCAAGAACATGGACAGATGAAGAGGGGCAGTGCGTCCCTGTGCTTCCTTTGGAGATCTCTGTCATCACGTTGCTGTGTGGACAGAAGACCCTGACAAAAACTTCAGTGTCATTTCCTCTCTTTTTAGCCAAGACCCTTTTTGGAAGGGCTTGGATGGGGATGGAAGGAGGGCACCCACTCTCTGGTCAAGAATTGGCATCTTAGCAAAGACAGACTCACAGTGGGTGGATTAATCTAAATAGGGGCAGAGGAATCATGTCAATTCCACCCACAATCACTCTGTATGTCCACTTTCCTCCCTTAGCTGCCTGAGGTCGCTATACAAATAGCTCTCTGACACCTGCTTAGAGACCCACGTCTTCTCCCTGTGGAAAGCAGTCACTTTTGGTTCCACTGAAGCATTTTAGTCACATGCATTTAGATTATAGAAGAGGTCACTTGCATAGTTAATAAAGTTTTTTGTGTTTTTTTAAACTGGAGAACATAACTTTTAAGAAATAGGAGGGGCATTAACTGTCAAAGATATGTAGGTATGTGTGTGGGTATGCATATTTGTACATATGGTTTCGATCCTATCCAGAATCTACATTATAAAGGTGAAAGCTTAAACAGTGCCGAAGACTGTGAAGTTTCTATTAGTGCACATATTTTGGAAGAGTACACGTTCATGCATGTGGTGTGTGTGTGTGTGTGTGTGTGTGTGTGTGTGGGGGGGGGGTGTGTGTGTGTGTGTGTGTGTGTGTGTGTGTGTGTGTGTGTGTGTGTGTGTGTGTGTGTGTGTGTGTGTGTGTGAACACAGAGGTTATCAGTGTACAAATAGCCAGAAACTGTTTTTAAGTGAGGCGTTTAAACTTGAAACATGTTTCCTTACAAAAGAGATTACGAAAGGTAGATTCCCTGGCTTCCCACATCCAAAAATGAATAAGCCTATGAGACTATTACAGATTTACCAAAAATTTTTTAAAAATAATAATGTCGGCTCACCTTTTGTTTGTAACTTCATAAAGTATATTTGGAGGCATTGATTCACTTCTTGGAGGTCCTTGGGTTCCTCTTTCCTTTCTTGCGGTGTTTCTGAACAATTGAACATCCCTTACTCTCTCCCTAGTAAAAACAAGGTTTTCTCCAACTTAGCTCCTCATACAGCTGTTAGGTAATAAATGAAAGAAAACCCACCATTGAAGTCTAAGGGAAGTGTTAAAGTTTGATGGGCACCTTTTCATGTGTTTGCATAAAACATACTCATAGGTATGTGCAATTTTGTGTATATGCATACAGAATTACACATGTATGTATTGGGAGGGTTAGATAGGTGTACATCAGGTAGTATGACTGTAATCTGTAAATGTTTAAGAATAACCATTCTTAAGTAAAACTGGTATATTTTCATTTGAAATCCTTTAGTGGGCAAAAATTTCTTAAGAATTATTGACTTGGAAATATTTCTATGCAATCTATTCCAACTATCTAGTTCAAATTTATTTACTTTTCTTTGCTTTCTCATTACTAAATAGTACAGTTTAGTATTGGATACCTGATTCATGGAAACATATAGGGGTAGGGAGCTTCTTAATTCTAATTTTGTAAAGAGTTGTTTTGGATCTTTGCCAGAGTCTCCCGGTTCTAGAACTACTAGTTTTATATTCTGAATCATTTGTTTGGTGGGCTTTCTTGTTAACTCATCTCTGGCTACCGTCCAAAAATAAAGTGAGTTTAGGTCCATTTCGCTGTGTCTATCTTCCAGTGTGTCAATTTAGTTTTCAAATGTTGCTGGGTGAGCCTACCTTTAAGAACTGGGTTGCCAATAGATAGACACAACAGAAAGATACAATTACTCAACTAAGAATGCTGGAGACATCTCTGAGCAGTTATGGAGATAAAGATGTCTGGAAAGTTTATTGCCTTTAATTTGCACAGCTTTCCGCCCCCACCCTCCTCCCCTGCCTCCCATCTGTAGGTGTTGGATCTTTAAGGGAGCTTGACATTTAGCTTTGAAATGAATACACTTTTTTGGTTCTTAACAACCAGGGTAAGTTTTCATAGGTAATTTAGCAAATGTCAAACTTTTCTAATAATGTAGATTTGATTTATATAGCCAAGCGTGCTATTCTCATTACCCAGACATCTCAGAACTTGGGTGACTTTCAAGCCAAGGCAGCCCCCATCACCATTCACACTCACATACACCCCACTCACTTTTCTTTTTTCTTTTTCTTTTTTTTTTTTTTTTTTTTTTTGAGACGAGTCTTGCTCTGTAGCCCAGGCTGGAGTGCAGCAGCTGGATCTCAGCTCACTGCAAGCTCCGCCTCCCGGGGTTCACACCATTCTCCTGCCTCAGCCTTCCGAGTAGCTGGGACTACAGGTGCCCACCACCACGCCCGGCTAATTTTTTGTATTTTTTGTAGAGACGGGGTTTTGCCATGTTAACCAGATGGTCTTGATCTCCTTACCTCGTGATCCGCCTGCCTCGGCCTCCCAAAGTGCTGGGATTACAGGTGTGAGCCACCGCGCCCGGCCCCCGCTCACTTTTCTTCTTCGCATTTCCGTTTCTCGGTCACCTACTCTGCATTTTCTCTACCTCCACCGGTTAGCATACCAGTGGGTGCAAATACCAACTGTTTCTTTTTCTTTCTGCTTTCTCCTGATCACACAAACAATAGTCACTTCTCTAATAACACATTTTCCTATTTTTCAATGATTAAAGTGGGCTATTAAGTTTGTAACCCGGCAATCAGGAAATATTTGTTAAATGCCCATTGCATGCAAGGTCCTCACAGTGCACCCTTCCTAAAGGGCTTACCTAGCATCAATTTCCTTTTTTTTTATTTTGTGGAAACAGCATCCTGACTTATTCTGGTGATCCTTCTTTTTTCTTGGTGCATACCATTTGGTTCATGTCAAAGTCCTCCCGCAGTGAAACGGCTCTACTTTCACTTCCTCATCATGTGATTTAGCATATCAAATTGGAGCCTAGCCTCCCCTGGCCTCAGTGATGATTGGTTAAAAATAGGCAGGTGACCTGATGAGGACCAACCAGAGCTTAGAATGACCGTGAATAAAGATCTCTTTCCCATTGGAGTTGTTGGAAAATGAATTGTAGGCCTGGAAGGGTGTGTCCATCTATGGGGATAGCCTGCCTGAGAATGAAGCCACCTCAGAGAGAAGCAGAATCAACAAGTGGAGAAGGGCATACTTTGAGCCCCTAGAGCTGCCACACTTAAAGGCAGAATCCTCCTCTTGATCTTTTATTTTTTTCTTAAGTCAATTTCAGTTGAATTTTTTTGTCATTTGCAACAGAATGAGACATGTTCCTCTCCCCCAAGAGCTAGCGTGTGGTATGATACCAGGTTGTGTTTGATATATGGGGCGATGGAGATGCATGTGGGGTGGAAGCTGTCCCTATGAGTGTGGAGTATCTGAAGGCTTCACATCATCAAGGATGTGGAATTCCAGTCAAGCCTTGGAGAATGAAGATGATTTGGGAAGCCAGAGAGGGTCCTCACGTGAATGTCTGTGCCTCCTTCCACAACTTCTGGATGTATTTGGTCTCCTCTGGGTTTGTTCTCTCTTTGTTTATCCATTCTTGCATCATTTTCTCTGGATTCTGTCCTTGGATGACTTTCTATCCTGCTTTCGAGCTGCTGGTTCAATCCACACGCCATAGATTTTGATTAACACCTCTGTATGCAAATAATTCTGAAATCCATCTTTCCTACCAAGACATTAGTTTTAAAGTGTAGGCAACATTTCCAACTGGCAACAATCCTCACCTTTATGTCTCAGAGGCCTCTCACACTTAATATACTAAGCTAAATTCATTATTTTCCCCAGTCCTACTTTTTTTTGTTTGTTTGAGACAGAGTCTTGGTCTGTCACCCAGGCTGGAGCACAGTGGCATGAACTCAGCCTACTGCAACCTCTGCCTTCTGGATTCAAGTGATTCTCCTGCCTCAGCCTCCTGAGTAGCTGGGATTACAGGCACCTGCCACCACGCCCAACTAATTTTTGTATTTTTAGTAGAGACGGAGTTTCACCCTGTTGATCAGGCTAGTCTTGAACTCCTGACCTCAAGTGATCCGCCCAACTTGACCTCCCAAAGTGCTGGGATGACAATCATGAGCCATAGCACCCAGCCCTCAGTCCTGTGTCTTATCTCCCTTCCAGGTTTGGGCCATATTTTTGACTGAAGACACTGGTGCCTGCATTGTCCACTTCAAGGAATTAGCCCTGTGTTCATCCCAGATTCCCCTCTCTTTAAAAGTGAAATTATTGAATTTGGTTTATTCTACTCTTAATATCTTAGAGATCTATATCCTCTTTTCCATTCCCTCTCATTATACTTGTCATTTTTTAGCAGATTTTTGCAAGCATTTCCTAGCTGGTTTACCTTACAACTTTCACCTTTCTACTATCAGAAATATATGTATATGTGTGTCTGTGTGTGTATGTATGTGTCTATATTTATATCTTTAAATCTGTTTTTTCTCATGTCACACCCATTTCTTGGGTTCCCGTTTGCCTAACAAGATTACATCTGAACTCCTTAGCATGATGTATAACAGTTATCATGATCTCCTTCCTGAATTTCTTTTCTTGCACACACCATTTGCAAATCACCAGTGTCCTCCCAGGCATAACAGGCTAATTATAATTTTCCAAACACACTGTGTTTTGTGTGCAACCACTGAGGTAAAAAATGCTGTCTGCAGGCTTAGATGCACAGGGAGACTAGGCACCAGTAATATTTAGGTAAATCAAAAAGATACAAAAAGAAGTCAAGCTGACTGGCATTCAGGCAGAGAGATGAACACTTTCTCCAAGGTGGATGGAGATGTGATCTTCCTGGCTGCAAGATCCTCAACAAGGGGTTGCACAGTAGAAGATCATGTTTGAATAAATGAGGATCATAGCAGATCTTCTGGAGGTTTAACCACCTTTGCCAATCCCAGCCTTCCCTACAGGACATTGGGGGAGGTTATCCCTCTAAGTTTAGATGTAAACATGTCAGGAATTACCTCCCCTGGGCCAAGTGCCCCACATAAATCTTGGAGTTAAGCAAGGCAGATTCCAGAATAATAGGCATGGACCCAAACCTCACATATGACTCTTTTGTGCCCCAGGTTAATGCTGCTTGGCTCAAAGTCATTTCAGAACTTGGATTTATCATCGAGTCATCTTTGGGATCATGCTAACCAGCTCTTTAGGCCAGCTATAGGGACCATTCTGCAAGATGCAAGGGTCCCACCTGGGGGTCTTTGCATATGTCCCCTTGTCTGATCTGGCCTTTCTCTTTCCATCTCTACCTGGTGAACTGCTACCCATCTCTTAAAACGCAGTATAGATGTCACAACCTTGGTAAAAATGTCTCTGCCCTTTCATTGTTGTACTTCCATTGTTTTATATCCTCATTGTCCTGTGTGCACCCCCTCTTGCAGGGCACACTAATATTTCTGTCATTGTCTTTTGCCTGTGTTATATTTATCTTCACATCCCAAGGACATAGATATGTCTGCCACTTAGCAGATGCTCACACATGGTTTTCAAATAAATGAGTGAAACAAGGAGTGGAGGAAACAAAGGTAACAAACACAGGCAGTCAAATATTCACAGCTTGCTTATAAGAGCTCATTAGGGATGTTGTAGAAGTGAATTTGTTGGTAAAAATATTCAATTTAAAGGTCAATTTAAAGTATCTATATATGACAATGACTCACAGGATTGATGTTGGAAATGAACTAGGTGTATCAGTCAGTGTCAGTTAACTGCTATAACAAACAGACCCTCAAATCTAATGCTTTGGCCTCAAAGAAGTTTGATTCTTGCTCATGCAAAATGTAATGAGGGTATTCTTGAGTGGATGATTCTGCTGCAAGAGGTGAATAAGGGACTAAGCTATTTCTATCTTGTGACTGTACCATCTTGGAAGTTCAAGGCTGCCTTTGTACCACCCAGCTGTCTGTAGAGATGGCAAGGAGGGCATGAAAGTTCACTTAGGTTCAGGGGGCTAAAAAATGTAGTAGAAAGAAAATGGGGCGTTCTCATGACCACTATCTCTTCTGCACTGGGGGAAAAAAAAAAAAAAAAAAAAGAAAAGAAAAGAAAAAAAGAAGGTGAGTGTGTATTTAAAGCAAACAGTAGCTCAATGGGAAATAATATTTGCAGCTCTATTTTATCTATCTTACAAACTCTATTTTTAAAAGACCTGTAAAATCATAAAAGTCACGTGGCATTATTTTTCAACTTTGTAAATGGTTGCTTTGCATTCATTCAATTAGACAGGATAATTTAACAGCAGTGATACTATCAGCATCATCATCACCATCATCATCATCATCATTATATCATCATCATCATGTCTTCACTGAAGGCCTCTTATGAGATGTAGGTCACTGCCTCAGGTAATGGAGTTTCAAGGAGGCATAAAGTCTTGAGGATCTTATCATCAAGTTGGGAAGTCAGAGTAACTACTTTCATAAGGTAAATCATAATGAAAGCCTGCATGTGCTTAGTGCTAAATGAGTGGCAATGATATTATGGAGAAATGGGCATCCCTGAGATCAATGTAATGTACTCTCAGAAATATGAGTATTGCCTACATCAGAGAATCATAGACTACAAAAACCATGAAGGCCTTTAGGGATGTAGGCCACCTCCTTCATTTTACAGGTGATTATTTCTAAAGATTTCTCCTCCCCTCCTCATCTTACGTAGGACCTTCTCCTGAACCTGAGCTGCCCTGTGACTTCCTCCTTACCCAGAGAATGTGACAGAAGTAATGTTGTACTAGTTCCAAGTTTAAGAGACCAAGACCTGGCAGTCTCTTAGAATTCACACTCTAGTGGACAGGCATTATGGCTCACACCTGTGATCCTGGCACTTTGGGAGGCCAAGGCAGGAAGTTTACTTGAGGCCAGGAGTTCAAGACCAGCCTGGTTAACAGCAAAATCCCATCTCTACAAAACTTTTTAAACAGTGAGTGAGGTGTAGTGGCAGGGTGGTGCATGCCTACAGTCCCAGCTGCACTCAATTATGATCCTGCTACTGCACTCCAGCCTGGGTGACAGAGCAAGACCGTATCTTAGAAAAAAAAAAAGGCAAAAAAGTGTTTATACTCTGGGGGAAGCTAGCATCATGTAAGAAGTCCATTGCCTCTGAGATGACCATGCTCTGAGAAAGCTCAAACTCGTCACACAGAGAGACTTTATAGTGAGTGGGATTCCTAGCCAGATGTTAGACATTCCAGTTCAGATGCCAGGCATGAGAGAGAAGTAGCAGTCTCCGATGTGCAGGTGAGTGAATCATTCTTATGACCCCAGCTACGGCTTCCATCTGATTCCAAGCACATGAGAGATGCCAAGTGAAAACCTCCCAGCTGAGTCCAGCCAACTCACAGAACCATGGTTGCTTTAAGCCACTGAGTTTTGGAGCAGTGTGTTACACAGCAGTAGATAATCACAACAATGAGGAAACTGAGACCACCGAGGCTGAGTTCCCTTAGGGCATACAGTATTTTATGCAGAGCCAGGAAGAGAGCCACATTCTGCAGTTCCCGATCCAGTGTACTTGAGTCCAGGGCTTCTCAAATCTTAGTGGGCACCAGAACCACCTGGGGAAGTTGCTGAACACTCAGCTTCCTGGGCTCCACCCTCAGATATTCTGATTAACAGGTCTGAGGTGGGAGTCTGAGAATTTATATCTCTAACAAGCTCCAAGGTGATGTTGATGCTGTCAATCGGTTGACTAATTTTGAGTCGCCCTGCCTTACACCAGGCCTGAGCTAATCTCCCAGCACAGGTTAGGCAAACATTGGCATCTGCTGGTTTACTATTGTGCTCTTGACAATTACCTGTTTGCTGCATTTCCAGGTAAGTAATTGAAAAGCACAAAGTGACAGGTATTGTTCAGGATGTGCCCAGTTGCAGCTGAGCCCAATTTTACCTCTTCCAGCTGTAGGCTGAAGAAACCCATATGGTCTGTGAGCTAGACACCCTTATCGGAGTTCTCCTATCTGTAGGTATGACAGTGCGGGTTTCATAACCTTGTTACCAGAAGCAATTAGGGTCATCATCCAGATTTTCAGATCCATTTCCCATAGAGACACACATTAGGAATCTCCCACAGTGAATTTAATTAGCAGGAAACGTAGCTCAGCCAGCGACCCACAGTGCAGATAACAGCCGTGGCCGCCCAGTGATAGTGGCTCCCTTTTCTTAAAAAATGACAGGTTTCCTAAAAGGTGGTGATGAGTCCCAGCCTGAGATTCTTCAGGTAGGAATCTCTGTGCAGCCTGATTTCACGTAACCAAGCAACTCACACATCTTCCTTCTATTCAATTTAAAGAACTTCCGTAGGAAGAGATGCGAGTGAGAAAGGATAACGGACTGCAAATGGCAGCATTAGGCATTTCCCCAGTGTACCTGGGCTTATTTTGGCCAGTGGTGTATTTCTGCAGATGTTCTGCATGTGATACAGTAATCATATTTACTTCTGGAATTGTTATTGAAGGTTATCTAATGAGTAATGTAGGATATCTAATAGCCCACATTAATGGCAGGGAAGCTATGAATTTGCTTTAGTTTATCTCTGCATAAAAAGTCATAGGATTAGTCTGCTTGCATTCTGTGCTGGAGTTTAAAGATGACCTTGTTAAGCATTAATGAAAGTCGTAGGCAAACATTTGTCAAGCATCAGTGGGTGAATAGACCCCTCTTATGCAGAATATTCATGCCGTCCATTACAATAACTATTAGATATAATGTGAGGAATTGATCGAATATGCTGCTTGTAATATAATCCTATATGAGGATTAATGATTATATTAAGTACCAGATGCTATAATTTGGCATTGACTAAAGTTATTGGTAAACTGAGAATTTTTCATATCCCCAGTGTTTCTGGTTTGGACTAATTGATGGATGTTCAAAATTTAGCCAGAGCTTTTACATTAATGGGGCCCTGTGACTTAGGGCAGGTGATCAAGGCAATGTAACCTGGACTTCTGAGGAGTTAGTTATGAAAGGAGCGAGCTCCTGGGTCAGTTAGTGAATGCCTCTTATTTTTAATTGTGATACCGGTTCATACTACCACAAGCAGCAATATTTGAAGAAGCTCACCCCTTATATTCATCGTCGCCAAGGTGAAACAGTATTATTTTTAAGTCTCAGTGACTCTCACTATTAAAAATCACAGCTATTTGTTTATTGACATTTATTTGATCACTACTGAAAAGACTTTTTTTTTCCTTGTGTTCATAGGGTTTTTGCTTCTCTTTCTCTTTTTCTAGTCTGTTTATGAATGTTAACCAATTTTTCATTGATATTTTTGCCTTTCCTTTTTTTTATTTTTTTTATTTATTTTTTTTTTTTATTTTTTGAGACGGAGTCTCGCTCTGTAGCCCAGGCTGGAGTGCGGTGGCCGGATCTCAGCTCACTGCAAGCTCCGCCTCCCGGGTTCACGCCATTCTCCGGCCTCAGCCTCCCGAGTAGCTGGGACTACAGGCGCCCGCCACCTCGCCCGGCTTTTTTTTTTTTTTTTTTTTTTTTTTTTGTATTTCTTAGTAGAGACGGGGTTTCACCGTGTTAGCCAGGATGGTCTCGATCTCCTGACCTCGTGATCCACCCGTCTCGGCCTCCCAAAGTGCTGGGATTACAGGCTTGAGCCACCGCGCCCGGCTCCTTTTTATTGATTGGAAAGAAGTTGTATATGCAAAAGATTGCTGAGCCTGGGCCACTGAGTGACATCAGTAGCACAAGTATTGAGGGTACTCAGGAGTATCAGAAGCCATGTGGCCAGGCTAGTTGATTAGATAGAGGGGGTTGGGGAGAAAAGGTGGGTTTCTGTGAACCCCACTTAAGAGTTTGCATGGGGGTGGGAGTGGTAAATGAAAAATATTTACCAAAGTAGGACTAGCAAGCAACTCTCTAAATAAGTTGAAGTTTTTGGTAACGTATTGCTTTAATTTACATTCACTTTATAGTCCATGCACGTGAGGATTATTTGGAAGAGGTTTAATTTTACTAGCTGCTGAATGCAGTATGGTTGCTAGCAACAGAGCAGAAAGAGCTTGGCTGTTTGCTAATGCACTTGGGCTGTACTGTAACTACGCAAGGCAGGGCTAGTGGCGGTGGAGTCAATAAACATGCAGTTCTCTGGCTTTGAGGGTTATTTGTTTTACTGAGCCAATATGTTTTTTCTAGTTAACATTTTTCTGTAGTGTTCTGTTTTCGCCTATGTTTGAAAGGCTTGTAAATACAGCTTGAAGGTGCTGGGGAAGGAAAAGGTATTGCCAACTTCATCTTGGTGGATTAAATTCACTGTATCTGCTTCTTTCCCCATGAAACCCAAACATGCTGAGCTTGCATGTGTTTTGAGATATGGCAGAACTGAGCTTAAAACCTGGGCTTTTTCAGGTGTGAGGGCCCTTATCTTTAGTAGGCCCCAAATAACTCTTAAAATGGCCAGAAAATCTGATTTCTTATTATGACCTATCCCAATTTTTGTCACATGTTTTATGTTTGGAGTCACATAAATATTCTGGCCATTTTAATCAGTGAAAAAACTATATTTGGTTGAGAGTTTAGTTTGTTACTACTGGGAAATTTGATTTATCTGTTTTAAGCAACCATCTGGAGTAAGTTTATTCATATTACGTGTCATGCATATATTTATGCTGCAAGATCAAAATCCTTAAATTACATCCTTTTGAAATTTTATACATTGTATAATGACAATTGCCAACACCACAACGATGTGATTGCATGGCTTTCAAAAACGGAAACATTGTACAACAAAAAGATTACAACGTGTAATGAACAAGTTCATTTGCTCAAATATAAATGTGTGGTGCATAATGAAATGCATGCACAATGAGCCGAGATGAATCTTCTGTCATTAGAAATACAATTACAGTGTATTGAAATTTCCAAAGTCTAACAAAAGTAAATAGATATATTGTTATGCAGCCAAAACCAGATTCAATTCATTTGTGAAAGTTTTCCTTAATTATGCCATAAATATATCAAGTAACTTATACTTAATAAGGACTATGCAAAAATATTGATAATTTGTATGTGTGCACATGTGTATTTTTTTTCAATCAAAGGAGTGGTGTTTATCTGAATCTGCTGTGTGTGTAATTTAAAGTCTTCCCAGGTAGGCTTTATTCTCCTGCTATTGTCACTTGACCTCACACCTTCGTATCTTTCTGAGAGCACCATTGCCTTCCTTTATGCCTTACTCTCTTTCTAGCAAAATCATTTTGCAGGAAGAGATCTGAGGAATAAAGTCATGCAAAAGGATGACCTAATGGAATGCCAAGTTGGCATGCACATGGCATGGCAGATCCCTCCCGACATTGTGCTCATACCAGCATGAATTGGAATACCAAGGTTGCCCACTTACTATCTAACCTAAGGTAAGTACTTAACCTCCCTGAGTTTTCATTTTATAAAACAGAATATCCATAACACCTTCCTATGGTTTTGGTGAGGATTAAATGACTTATTTTATGTATTGCTTTTGATAGAGTGTGTTGTTCATGAGTTAATAATATAATTTCCTTTCCTCTGCTCTAATGTTGGTTCATTTCTTTTGCAAATTGCAATGTTGTCTTCTTGGCCAAGGTGTTCATCTTCTCATGTCCCTTTCCCTGGTATCAGATAGGATGCTTCAGCTGCAAGTAACATAGCATCCATCAAAGAGTAGATTAAACAGTGATGATATCACATAAGCAACCAGCCTAGAGATAGGTGGTTCTAGAGATGGGACGGTGGCTCAATGGTGTAATCAAGGATCCTTCTTTCTGCTCTCCACCTTCACCATATTGGATTCTTCAGCTTCCCTTGTGGTTGCAAAATGGTTGCTAGTGTTTCCAGCATCATATGTAGCCATGACAACATCCAGCTGAAGAAGAATAGTGTTTCTTCCTTGCATCTATTCCCAGGAGCATCTGCCTCATCCCAAAATCATGTAAAGTACTTACCTTAATCTATTCTTAGGTAGATAATGCATTGTATGTAGCCGAAACATCTTACCTGACCAATTTCCAGAGGGGCAGGCTCCAAATATTTACATTTGTCTATTTATTCTACATATATTTATTGAAAGCCTATTATGAGTAGGCATTGGACTAGGTGCTGGAGGTTTAATGGGGAACAGGGAACAAGACAGTTCCTGCCTTCAGGGAGCTCATGGTCAAGTGACAGAGCAGCTTTGCACAGACCACTTTACTCAATTCGGTTTAAGTATTTCAGTCATAGTTCTATAGTGTGCTGGTGGTGAGCCTGGGGCATGCAGCTCTGTTTGGAAGGGGGGTTGTCAGGAGTTTCAGCGAGGATGGCTGCAGGAGTTGCAAAGCTAGTGCAGGAAGAAGAGGGCAGAAGGTCATTCCAAGTTATAATAGTGAATTCCACCATTGACATTGTACTACATGCTTTACATATATCATTTGTAATTGTTACAGCAGCCAGGCAAGGGGGTGGCACTGCAAGGTCGTTTCCTCCACTTCACAAATCAGGTATCTGAGGCATGGGAGGTTAAGTGGTTTTTCTGAAGTCACATAGTGAGGGGAGGCATTGGTATGGGAATTCAGGCCGGTTTGATGTGGAATATACGGTTTTTTGGCTAATCATCTTGCATTCTCATTGACCCCAGGGAGCCTCCTAAATTTGAAAATTGGGGATCAAGAAGGAGACATAGGAGACACATCAAGAGGTTGGATTGAGAAGTGCTGTTGTACTACTCAGTATTCTTTTCACCACAAGCTTTCCGTGGACACAGTGGTTCTGCAAGGCAATAGTCTATACCTCCCTCACTAGTGATGCTACTCCTCAGAGCTAAGGCTGAGAAGAGTGCTAAAGAGATAATGCAGATCTTGCAAATCTTATATGAAGAGTCCAAGAAAGCGCCCCCCCACCAGGTTTAGAATTGTGTGGTTATTTGATTAGAGTGTGAACCAGTTCAGAATCTCATGTACTGGAAAGCTCTACCATATTTGAACCTTGGTTTATCTCAGGGATATTCCATTGCATACTTATATGGTTTTTCATTGTGTATCATCAGTTTCTTCCTTTAGCAAATAAAACATACATTTTTGATTCAGACGTTTTAACCCTGGCTCCACAACTTGCTGTTTTTGAATTCCTAAGTTTATTAAACTTTCCCAACAGCTCAGTTTCCATTATTTGTTAAAAGGGTCGCTATGGTTTGAATGTGTCCCTCAAAATTTATGTATTGGAAACTTGGTTCCCAATGCAGCAGAACTGGGAAGGGGTCCTTTGAGAGGGGTTTAAGTCCTGACAGCTCCACCCTCATGAGTGTATTAATGCCAGGTATTATGAGAGTGAGTTCCTTATAAAAAGACAAATTCAGCCTCCTCCACTCTCTCTCTCTCTTTCTCTTTCTCTCTCTCTTTCTCTCTGTCTTTCCCTCTCTCTCTCTCTCTCTTTCCCTCCCACTATGTGAGGACACAGCAAGAAGCCATCATTCTGGATGCAGAGAAAAGCCCTTAACAGCCACTGACTCTGCTAGTGCCTTGATCTTGGACTTCTCAATCTCTAGAACCGTGAGCCAAATAAATTTGTTTATTATCAATGATCCGGTCTGTGATATTCTGTTATAAAAGCACAAAACAAAGACAAGAATCTATTGGGAACATATTCTCAGTGTTATTCATAGAGTCAATGAGCTAATATTTGTAATGAGTCTGGCATATCCATCTACCTCTCCCCCTTCTTTACACCTTAAAGTCCCCTGCAGATTTTAACCAGGGAGACTGGACATTTCCAAGTCTGTTGGTTTAGCTAACAATGGAAGCTACACATCAGAATTACTTGGGAGAATTTTCAGGACTCACCCAGACAGATAAAATAAGAATTTCTGGGGCACACTAGTGTTTTTGTAATTATTCCCAGGTAACTATAGTGTGCATAGATCCACCAAGCTAGGCTATTGCTTCTCAAACTTTACTGAGCACACAAATATCCTGGGTTTCTGGTAAACACTCAGATTTTGCTTCAGTAGGTCCAGGACAAAGCCTGGGATTGCAGTTCTAACAAGTTCCAGGTGATGCTGATGCTGTTGGTCCATGGACCAGACACTGAGTACCAATAAGTACTAGGAAATAAGACCACTCTTAGGGATAGGAATATGTTTTGCCTCAAGGCTGGGGCAGCTAAATATTTTTCCCAAGCCCTGGTGGCTCCCTCTTTTCTGGAATAAAAGCTTAGGCAAGTGGACTGCATTGAAATGGACCACACATTTATCCTTGTCTATTTTCTCGTATCACAAAGCCATAGGAGAGATGCATGTGGTCATAGAGAATTTAGAGTTCCCGGCATGGAACATCCTTAATAATTGTTGGATGAGCTGAGATTCCTGCTGGATGGCTGAAGATGCTGAGCTGTTACTGGAGGCTGCTGAAGTAGCATCCCTGCTGAGATGCTACTAAAGGCTCAGATGCCATAGGATGTTACAGTTTATGTCTTGAAGACACTGTCAACCTTTAGTGGAGCTCAACAGAGGGATCACTTAGGTCTCTGAAGACAGTGCATCTCAAATTTAATATGCATAGGCTGGGGGTGGAGTGGGGGTGGAGTGGGGGTGGGGTGGCTTATTTCAACAGATCCCTACCCCCGAGTTTCTGATCAGTAGGTTTGGGTGGGATACCCAATATTTGCACTCTAACTGGCTTCCAGGTGATATTACTGGTCTCAATGATACCTTGGGAAGAATCCTTTCTAAAAGCCAGCAAGGGGCCAGGTGCGGTGGCTCACGCCTGTAATCCCAGGAGGCCAAGGGGGGTGGATCACAAGGTCAGGAGATTGAGACAATCCTGGCCAACATGGTGAAACCCCGTGTCTACTAAAAATTCAAAAATTAATGTGGTGGTGCATGCTTGTAATCCCAGTTACTCAGAAGGCTGAGGCACGAGAATCGCTTGAACCCAGGAGGCGGAGGTTGCAGTGAGCCAATATCGTGCCACTGCACTCCAGCCTGGCGACATAGTGAGACTCCACCAGAAAAAAAAAAAAAAAAAAAAAAAAAAAAAAGCCAGCAGGGAAACATTTGACTTGTGACTTCCTTGTAAACCATATAGACTGCTTCAAAGCAAAGACTCTCATAAGTCATTTCTCTTCTGGGAAAAGGTACAAGGGTGAACCAGCCATGGGGTGGGGGATGGTTTCTGCCCCATTCAGCCTCAGAAGTGAAATGGAGAGCAGAGCTGAGGGTGACACTGCACAGTCTTGGGATGCAGGTGGGAGCCATGAAAGGAGCTTCCTGAACATCCTTCGCTATTTGAAGGAGTCGGCGAGGTGACAGGACACCTGATTTCCAGGCAGCAATGGTGCTACCCTCTCTTGCTGGAGGGCTGATTAGTCCATTCTTAGGTACAACTACTGAGCCTTCCTGCCTCCCAGAAGATCCTTCTCTAGGAAGGTGGGTGCATGAAGGAGCAGCATCTTTCCCTAGAACCTCCAAAGAGGCTCTGAGGCTGCTGTGATGTGAACATCTGCAGAAGCACAACTTTAGCTTATCAGTAACTGAATTCAGCTTGTGCATCAGCCTCACACGAAAGACAACTTAGTCCCTTCTGATTTAAAATGAACCTCTCTGTGGTCAATATTCAGGTGATTCTGGCTTCCAGGCATTCCTCTCTGAGTTCAAGGCCTTTCCACCTCTCTCTAGAGGTTCTTCCTCTCTAGGCTTCCCAGAAGGGTGGCTGGATTCAGAAGATACACATCTGCAATGAAAAGGGATCAAGTTACGCTGGTCGTTTAGACCTCACTGCCTTTTCCTAGGGGGTTTTGGAAACCTCCCCCACCTCCATTCCCATCAGCTCCTGTCGCTGGATGTACTCTGGCATCCACTGCTCGTGTCTGTGATCCTGCCATGGCTTCCAGTTGTGATGCCTTCATCTTTCTTGCCTGGTGGATGGTAGGATCCCAGTCCATTCTTTGGGGCTTTTTGTTTTTAATTTTAATTTTTATTTATTTATTTTGAGATAGAGTCTTGCTCTATTGCCCAGGCTGGAGTGCACTGGTGCGATCTCAGCTCACTGCAGCCTCCGCTTTCCGAGTTCAAGCAATTCTCCTGCCACAGCCTCCCGAGTAGCTGGGATTACAGGAGCCCACCACCACACCTGGCTAATTTTTGTATTTTTAGTAGAGACAGGTTTTGTCATGTTGGCCAGGCTGGTCTCGAACTCCTGACTTCAGATGATCCACCCACCTCAGCCTCTCAAAGTGTTGGGATTACAGGTGTGAGCCACCGTGCCTGACCCTTGGGGCTTTTTGGATCTCCTTGTGCTGTGGGTAGCAGGAATGAGGAAAGCTGAGGTGGGAGCTGCTGACTGTTTTGCCTAAACAGAACTTGCCTATCATCCATGAGGCTGTCCTACAAACTGTGGGATCTCCTAGAAGATTCTCTTCCCAGAGTTCCAAGCAGGAAGCCGAAAGCTGGGTGTCTCCCCTCTGCTGACAGATTCTCGCAGGTCCTCTCTACCAGCCCCAGTACAGGAAGGTTCTTTTCAGTCCCCATGGCTCAGGAAATGCTCCGAGGTCACACCCTGTCCTGAATCTTTCCTACTCGATGGCTTTTGGTTAGCAAACAAACAAAAATATAAATATTCCTTTCTCTCTTTTGAGCACGCTAAACTAAAAAAAAAATTTTTTTTAATTTCTGGTTTTGCAAATGAAAGCTTCAGTTTTCACAACTACTCTTTCCTTCCTGAAATGGGATTCCAGAGGCTTCTTTGGAATTAGGACCTTAGCTCGGAGTCCTTTGCTCTTCCCAGAATTTAGCTCCATCCCCAAGCAATGGTTGCCTCAGCTTCAGGGGGAGGAAAGTTGGCAAGAGATGACAGTGAAAAGAAATAGAAATATATGGGATGAAATTTGAAACTATCACGCCACTTCACTCTCCAGGCCCGTTTGTCTGTGTAGCTTCTGCACTAACACCTCCACTTGGCTAACTTTGCACTTTCTTCTCTTTTCACTCTCCTGCCTCCTCTCCCTTTCCTTTTCTTCCCTACTGTAGCCCTGGTAGTAGGGGCAATGGGATTGAGCAAGATAAATAAGTCAAAGATATTTCACCTTGTCTCTTCCAAATTCAAAGAAATAGCATTCTATTTCCCCCTCAGCTGTTGATAGTACCTAAAAGTTCCTCTTTTCTATGTTAATTTTTTTCAGCTAAAGCAAAAGTGAAAAATCAGGAGTTTACATTTTCTACAAAACATTTCTCTTGTATGCGGTTTTAGCTGTCAGGCTTGTGAAACTGTTATTGTGACTTTAGTGGAGTCTATTTATGTTTAACGCTAGCGTCTAATGTAGAAAAGTGTGCACACATCGAAAACGACTCTCTGGAACTCAGCATATAGGTATGTTTAAAAGATAATACCTATTTACAGCCAGCAAGGAAGCTCTATTCCAGTGTACTAACAGCCATTTTTAAATGCATACAGGTCTGTCTGTATTGAAAATCTTTCCACCAGACAGCCAGAAAAAAAGCCCTGCAAATTTAGAAGCAAACTATAAAAATGCAAGCAGCTGGCTGGAGCACAGTAAGGCTCAACAGAGGGACCTCATGAAACCAACAATGGTAATTGTTATTTAAAGAAACTGGCTTATTCTAAACAGCCTATTGCATTTGGATGCTTTCTAGGTGACCAAATTAGTATGGACATAACAAGATACTAGAAATTAGCTTTCTGGTAGGTTTCAATGTGGAGATTATTTATGCTGATCCATTGTTTTGTATCTCCCATCCAGAATGCTTTTTATCCAATTGGCTTTTTTTTTTTTTTTAATAGTCTTTGTTGTTTTATTGTTGTTGTCTTTTTTTTTTTTTTTTTTGAAACAGGTCTGGCTGTGTCACTCAGACTACACTGCAGTGGCACAATCTTGGCTCACTGCAACCTCTGCCTACTAGGCTCAAGCCATCCTCCCATGTCGGCCTCCCAAGCAGCTGTGCCTACAAGTGAGCACCACCATGCTTGGCTAATTTTTGTATTATTATTATTATTATTATTATTATTATTATTATTATTATTATTTTTAGTAGAGACGGGGTCTCACCATGTTTCCCAGGCTGGTCTCAAACTCCTGAGCTTAAGCGGTTCGACCACCTCAGTCTCCCAAAGTGCTGGGATTACAGGCATGAGCCACTGCACCCAGCCAGTCATTGTTTTGATGAGAAGCAAAACCTCTATGTTAACTGTGTCTTCTATGTATTTAATGGGCACTTTTCCTGTATATAAAAAAGAGTAGAATGATCAGAGGTTCTGGGATGCTGGTCAAGTTCTAGTCCTTGATCTGGATGGTGATTACATAGGTTACATTATTTTAAAATTTTGATTTGTCATCTTTCTCTTTGTATATTCTGTTTAATAAAACAGCTTTCTGTTCAACAAAACAGCTTTAGAAATTCAAAAAAATTGAAACACAGCTATAAAATCTCTTTCATATGGTTTACACATAAGAGATCATTTTATAATTAACTTCAAAGGCAGGAAATCTCACAGTAATTGGTAAGTGTATTGGTACATGAAATATTTGAGATGAAAGGAATTTAAGAGCAGTATAATCCACTCTGTTCTCTCTGCTAGTGAGAAAGAGGAGAACCAGAGAGTCAAGGGACTTATTCAAGAAACTCTGGCTAATGGATGGTAGAAGCAGAATTTTAATTCAGTGCCACATTTTCTACTATGCCATTCATGTAGGACCATGAGGAACCTGTACTGATAAAAACAAAAGCTATCATCTATTATTTATTTATTATTTATTATTTTTTGAGACAGGGTCTCGCTTTGTCACTCAGGCTGGAATACAGTGACATACTCATGCCTGAATGCAGCCTCGACCTCCTGGATTCAAGTGATCCTCCTACCTTGGCCCCCTGAGTAGCTGGGACTACAGGCATATGCACCATGCCCAGCTGTCTAAAGTTTTTGTAGAGGTGGGATCTCCCTATGTTGCTCAGGCTGGTCTCGAACTTCCGAGGCTGAAATGGGCCTCCTACCTTTGCTTCCTAAAGTGCTGGGATTACAGGCGTGAACCACCACACCCTGCCAAAAGCTTTAACTTATTGAGCATCGAACACTATATATGCATGATCTCATCTCATCCATAAAACACTCCTGTTGAGAGAGAGAATTTTCATTCCCATTTTTCAGATCAAGAAACTGAGGCTTCTCCAGGTAAGCGGCGTAGTCGAAGTCGCAGAGTGAGCAAGTGTCAGAGTTAGGATTGGAACCCACATCTCCCTGATTCTCGACCTTACCTTCATAACATTCTCCTGTAGTGTCTTTTTTTTTTACAGTTAAAATTTTGTGTTTGTATTTGGTTTTTTTTTCTGGACTCAAGTTTTGCTTTTTCCTTTTTGTGTGAAGCATTGAATATAGTAGGAAAAAGGGCAAGGTTTTTTAGGGAAGTATATAAATAACTAGAAAGTGTTCCCATTCATTTCTTTTTGTATACATTTCAAAAATGTATACTTCTGACCGGGTCTTGTGGCTCATGCCTGCAATCTCAGGACTTTTGGAGGCCAAGGCGAGCGGATCACTTGAGGTTAGGAGTTCAAGACCAGCCTGGCCAACAGGGTGAAACCATGTCTCCACTAAGAAATACAAAAATTAGCCGGGCCTGGTTGCGGGCGCCTATAATCCCAGCCACACGGGAGGCTAAGGCAGGGAGAATTGCTTGAACCCAGGAGGCAGAGCTTGCAGTAAGCCGAGATCACACTGAACTCCAGCCTGGGTGACAGAACAAGACTCTCTTTCAAAATAAAATAAAATAAAATAAAATAATAAAAAGGTATACTTTTCTTCTTTAGATATTAGAGCCAACATTCTGTCTGCTTACGTAGGGATGTCACCCAACTTCAGTATGTTTAACCATGATATTACATCAGTGAGCACAGATGCTGCTAAAAAGAACTTGTTCACGACATAAAGACCTCTTCAGTTCTTGAAATAGAACTTACAAGGTTCTGTAGTGGAGTGAAAATAAACTGGGAGTGGCATCCCATCCTGATGTCATATCCTTTCCCCACATCAGTTTAGGGAAGCAAGTCCTGTGCCTTGAGGGTGCCAGCCACCGCCGTGCATGAAGCCAGTCACTTCTCTCCAGAATTATGAGCCTCGTCCAGTGCTCTGTGAATATAGGTACTTCCTGGGTGATTTTGTGAAGGCCTTCTGATGGGGTATACACTAAATGCTGTCATTACTGAGCTATAATGGCTGGAAGTAATTTTCTCTCAGCATCGGGAACCACGGAGAACTTGTTTTGCGCCTGTTATTAGTCTACATTAGAGAGAAATTTATTTGCTCGAGGAAAGTTATTAAAATACTCTAATTCAATATTTGGGTGAGAAATAATAAAATTGATAAGTTACAGGTGAGCAAGAGCAGCGAACTCTTTCGTTTCTTCCTCCTGGGACCCACTGCAGATTTCGTGTTTACTGTGTTGCCGCTTCTTAGATGAATGATTTGTCTGTTTGGTGTGGGATTAACTACACATGTTCTTGGCAAAGAAGGCAAAATGTACTGAAAAGATCTTCCATCCTGCTGGAATATTGCCATTCATAGCGCCACCATTCATGCGTGTGTTTTATCTCCAAGTGATCAAAATCAAAGCTCTGTTTTGTAGAGGACAGTCTTGATTTTTGATTTGTAAACAAAAAATAAAATATTATTCTTGGAGCTACTGATGCGGATGCTTACCTTATCCCTAATGAATCTCTTCACACAAGTAGTTTAACAGTTTATCAGGAAGCCTAAGATAAGTACACAGTAATTGTATCTTGCCCTGATTTTCACAATGAAATGCACCATAATTTTATCATACTCCTTTGAGAGTCTTTCTAGTGTGTTGTTTTCTTTTCCACTTTTTTGCCCCTAAAGAAATTCTCCAACATGCAAATTTCTTTTCTTTGGGCTGTACACGTTCTCCTTCAGTGATCTCATTGGCCCCCTAGCCCAGTGCTTCTCAAACTTCAGTGCACGTGGAATCATCTGGAGACTGTTAAAATTCAGATTGTGGGCTTCATTTCAGAGACTCTGATTCAGTGGGTCTGTCTGGTATAGAGCTGAGAGAGTGAATTTCTCATATTCTTCCAGATGATGCTACTGGTCAGTGGACAGCATGTGGAGTGGCACTGCTCTAACCCAGATGATCATTACTAGGTAAATAATACCAACTTATAGGTCTTTCTCCAGAGTTTCAAACTGATGACTTATCTTTTATTTTGTTTTGCAAACATTTTATTTTTATTTTGTTTTTTAAATATTTTGTTTTTATTTTGTTATTTAAACATTTATTTTAGGTTCAGGGGTACATGTGTAGGTTTGTTATAAAGGTAAACTCATGTCATGGGAGTTTGATGTACAGGTTATTTTGTCATCCAGGTGCTAAGCCTAGTTATTTTTCTCTGCTCCTCTCCCTCCTCTACCCTCCACCCTCTTTAGGCCCCAGTCTCTATTGTTTCCCTCTATGTGTACATGTGTTCTCATCATTTAGCTCCCACTTATAAGTGAGAACATGTGATATTTGGTTTTCTGTTCCAGGATTAGTTTGCTAAGGATAATGGCCTTCAGCTCCATTCCTGCTCCTGCAAAGGATAGGATGTCTCTTTTTATGGCTGCATAGTATTCTGTGGTGTATATGTACCACGTTTTCTTTATCCAATCTACAATTGATGGGCATTTAGGTTGATTCCATGTCTTTACTATTGTGAATAGTGCTGCAGTGAACATACGTGTGCATGTGTCTTTATGGTAGAATGATTTATATTCCTTTGGGTATATACCCAGTAATGGGACTGCTAGGTCAAATGGTGGTTGTTTTTAGCTTTGAGAAATTGCCGCTCTGCTTTTCACAATTCTTGAACTAATTTATACTCCCATCAACAGTGTATAAGCATTCCCTTTTCTCCACAACCTTGCTAGTATCTGTTACTTTTTTGACTTTTTAATAATAGCCATTCTTTCTGACTGGTGTGAGATGGTATCTCATTGTGGTTTTGATTTGCATTTCTCTCATCATCAGTGATGTTGAGCTTTTTTCATATACTTGTTGGTGGCATGTATATCTTCTTTTGAAGTGTCTGTTCATGTCCTTTGCCCACTTTTTAATGGGGTTGTTTTTTTCTTGTAACTTTGTTTGTTAGAGATGCTGGATATTAGACCTTTGTCAAATGTGTAGTCTGCAAATATTTTCTCCCATTCTGTAGGTTGTCGGTTGATAGTTTCTTTTGCTGTGCAGAAGGTCTTTAGTTAATTAGTTCCCATTTATTAATTTCTGCCTTTGTTGCAATTGCTTTTGGTGTCTTCGTCATGAAACCTTTGCCACAAACTAATGTTTTAAACTCCCTAGAGGGCTGTACGGGCTGACCTCTCAGGTCTCATAAGTAAGACTGCCCTTGTCATTACCACCCAGTGGTTGCTTTCCTGTGCCTACTAACAGTGCCTCTTTTATCCCAGGTATCCAAACTTGAGACTTCAAAATCTACTTGCCCAACTCTCTTATTCTTTTGCGTTTGTTCTGTTGGGTACCAAATACAGCAGAACCCACCATATCAGTGACTTCCACAGATACTCCACTGTCACAAACACTTCTGTAGCTCTGGAAGTCTTCTCCCGTATTTTCTGTTTATAGGGACCAAGGAAAAATCTCCTCTTTCCTCTCTGAAGTTTTACTGAAAATCAATGCACAAGAGACAGATTAACAGGAGAAAAGGCATACAATATTTATCAACATGCACACCTGTGCACGAGAGTCATAGAAAATATGAAAACTCAAAGAAAGTTCCAGATGGTTGATGCTTTCATATCATCATGAGGTTACAGAAAGAAGAGGCTTGGGGAATGGCAAGGCAGGTTATGGGAAAGAGAGAAAAAGGCATCAGGCAAAGGTGGTCACAGGTAGCAGCTCTCAGAAAGAATAGATGGTAGCTTGTGGTTGGTTAATTTTTTCTACATCCAGATAAAGGGAAGCGCCTCAGAGAAAAGCTTGGCTATTTATTTCACTAATGTAGATTTTTCTTTCTTTGAGATGGAGTTTTGCTCTGTCACCCAGGCTGGAGTGCAGTGGTACGATCTCAGCTCGCTGCAACTTCTGCCTCCCGGTTTCAAGTGATTCTCCTGTCTCGGCCTCCTGAGTAGCTGGGACTACAGGCACATGCCACCACACTGGCTTCTTTTTGTATTTTTAGTAGAGATGGGGTTTCACCATATTGGTGTGGCTGCTCTCGAACTCTTGACCTCAGGTGATCCACCTACCTCAGCCTCCCAAAGTGCTGGGATTACAGGCATGAGTCACTGCACTCAGTCGATTTTTCTTTACAGTTGCAAATCTCCTCCATAAAAGGCAGTTTTTCAGGGCTATTCCTGTCTGCAGGCCCTCTGAATAGTCATCCCAAAATATGTCAAAGAAGTGTATTTTGGGGTGAAATATTTTTGGTTTCCTTCATCTACTTATACTCCCTGATTTAGCTACAACTACACCAAGCACTAAAATACCTTTGTGTCTTTAAAGGTGCTGCTTCCTCAGCCTGTAACAACTGTTTGCTTCTTTTTCACTGTGATATGGCTATAAACTTACGGGTCATGCAGGGGTGGAGAGCAGGTTATATTATTTTAGAGATCTGACAATTTTGATTCATAAAGGAAACCTGAAATAATCTAGTTCAATTTAGATAGGAAATTCCTGGGGTAAGTTGGGGTAAGGATATATGTCTTCCTTTATTTCCTCAGCTCTATCCAATGGCTTGTGAGATCCATTTGTCTCTATATTGGCTGAATAAAAATGGGACTACAACCTACTTAGAAATATTAGTCTTTCTCATATTGTATGTCTCTCCCCCACTCCCCCACATCCACTCTTCTCGAGGAATAAACTATTCTTAATAATTAGGACCATTCTATTTTTAATGTACAATTTTTGGCTCTAAGTCTAATAGGAAGCCTGAGACATCTTGGGGACATTTATTTAGTTAATGACGACATATGTCAGAGTACCTGAAATGGAAACTGACCCATACAATCAACAGTCATAAATATTTCAGATTTTCAAAGTGGTTTTTTATTCACATGACAGATTTTTGAAAAGTTTGCTGAAAGCCTTTCAAAAACATATTACCCATTTCTATGCCTTATTAAACAAAGATTGCGAGCTCACCCTGTCTTTTCTCGATGATTCACAACCATAATAGCAAATGTCACTTTTTATGTCATGCAGTGTTTTTCCCTTTGATCTCCAGTTTCCAGTTATGGCTTTATTGGTGACTGGCTAGTCTCCTGAAACTCTCCCGCCTTTCATAATGTGTTGATTTTAATCTGCGAGGAGCTGGCAAGATAGATAACCAAGGATGTATCAAAAATATGCAAAAGATGTCAATAGGCTCAGAGTGCTGAACTAAGGGCTCATCTATTAGAGTGGCATTTGTGCTTTGTCACAGCCATTTCAACAACCCAGAGTGCCTTTTTTTTTTCTTTCTTTTTTTTTTTTTTTAAACAGGTTCTTTCTCTGTCACCCAGGCTGGAGTGCAGTGGTGGGATCCTACTGTGGTGATGGGATCCTGGCTCACAGTAGCCTCAACTTCCTGGGCTCAGGTCGTCCTCCAACCTCAGTCTCCTGGGTAACTGTGGTTACAGACAGATGCCAACAGGCCCAGCTAATTTTTTTTTTTTTTTGAGGTATGGGGTTTCACCAATTTGCCCAGGTTAGTTTTAAGCTCCTGGGCTCAAGTGATCCACTCGCCTAGGCTCCCCAAATTGTTGGGATTACAGACATGAGCTACCGCACTCGGCCTGACTTTCTAAAAATTATTTCTTTCTCTTTCTCTTTCTCTTTCTCTTTCTCTTTCTCTTTCTTTTTCTCTTCCTTTCCTCCTCTCCCCTCCCCTCCCCTCCCCTGCCCTTCTCTCCCCTCCTCTCCTTTCCTTTTTTTTTTTTTTTGTAAAGTAACTTTGGATTGCTCAACTGTGTCTGCTGTTTTCTAGACAGTTGTTTCCCCATGAAAGCCTGACCTTCAGATGAATGGAGTGCAACTCCATTATATTTTCACTATTTCATTAATGTAATTCGTCTTCCTTTCTGGGATATACATTTAAATCCAAGGTAAGGATGCTCATTGGAGTTTAATTGCCATCGTTTAACATCTCTGGAATGAAAATTCTGGCAGTGAAGAATTCAAAGCCTCCATTTTAGACTTTGGTCACATTTGTTTCTTATTGTCATATTTTGTTTCTTGCAAAAAGTTGAAATTTTAAATCATTTTGCATCATGTGGATTTAGAGTACATGATATAGAAATGGCCTTTACACAGGTTGAATAAATCGTGTTAATTACAGAAGATTTTAAATTTAATTGGGAAGGAGAAAAGAGAGGTATTATAATATTGGAATAAACCTGTAGTATTTACTACCAATCTCAGCTGCTGTTTACATTTTATATTGACAAACTTAACTTGCTGAAGGCTAAAAATTGATTTGTCCTGCCTCATTTCCATTATAGTTAAAGCCATTATGTGAAACAACAGAAGCTTTTACAAAGTGGGGAACATGTATCTATCTTCACAATTAACTGGGAAACTGGCATTAAAGAATGTCAGTCTACTGGCTCCCTATTGTAGAGAACCTAATTGCTAAAGATGTGCTACTCCAAAACGGCAAGTCCCAACCACTTAGTTAACATTTTCTGTGCTTTGACAGTTAGGTTACATTGTATATCCTTTGCACTATGAAATGTTAAGTATGACTCTATCAGTATAGATCGTATAGATAATCAGTATAGATAGTATAGATAATCAGTTGATACATGTCTATTGAATGAAGTACTGTGGAATATGAAATTATAAGAAAAATATGGTCTCTCTCCATGAAGACTTGCTATTTAGCTAGAGACAAGACATTTGAATAAAATAAATGGTGAAGGCAGGTGTTATGCGTAAAGATAGCACATAAGGACTTCCTTAAGGACTGAGTTGCTTGAGTAGATGTTACATGAAGAAATAGGTGAAAGAGATCAGTGTGGGCTGGAGTTGAGGAGAAGGTTTCCAGGAGAAAATAGGGCTTGATTTTGACTTTGAGTGCTTTGCCGAAAGGAGTAGAGCATTAAGGCTGAGACAGTTCACTAGGGTCCTGCTTAAGATGGAGGTTACCTGGGGTGCATGAAGTCAGAGGAAGGGTTAGTAGAAAAAGACCTTTAAGATGCTGAAGAATGGTAGTGCTGCAACAATCCGTGTGCTTTGAAAAGACAGACGTTAGAACGTGCATAAGTGATTACCATTGCTGTGGAGGAGGACTGCCTCTTCCTGAGAGCAAGTGGGAAAGAAGAAAGGATAGGTACAGAGGAACGTTGAGAGAACTTCTGATGGATGGTTAGAGACCTTTCAGGAAAGCAGATTTTCCTAGGTCGTGTTCCTAGAAGTTGAGCCTACTATGAAGATTCCAGTACAAGTGAGTCATTCAAGGAGAGCTTCAGGAGAAAGAGGAGTGAGGCTGGGTAGGGTAAGAAAAGAAGGGAGCAAATAAAAGGCTTTCCAATAACGTCGAACCTCCACCTGACCCTACGTGGAGCTCTGGAGTATGAATGGCACCAGAGGGTTGTTCCGCCTTGAGAAAAATGGGCCAAGTATTTGCATTTGCACCCTGTTTCCATTAGTGATTACCCAGCTGCAACCTCCCAGGTGCAGTCATGTACCGCATAAGGAGGTTTTGGTCAACAATGGACCACATATATGATAGTGAGCTGAGAAATTGACATTGCCGGGTGACTTTGCAGTTCTCATAGTGCGACGCATTACTCACATGTTTGCAATGGTGTACACAAACCTACTGCAGTGCCAATCATGCATAAAAGTCTAGAAATACAATTATGTATATTACATAATACTTGATAATGATGATAAATGACCATGTTACTGGTTTCTGTATTTACTATACTATAATTTTTAATCATTATTTTAGAGTACACTCCTTCTACTTATGATAAAAAGTTAACTGTAAAATAGCCTCAGCCAGGTCCTTCAAGAGGTATTCTGGAAGGCATAGTTATCAAGGAGATGACAGCTCCATGCATGCATGGCCCCTAAAGACCTCCCAGTGGGCAAAATAAACATACTGATGGTGCTGACTCTGTGTAGGCCTAGGCTAATGTGTGCTTTGTGACTTAGTTTTTAACAAAAATGTTTAAAAAGTAAAAATATTAAAAATAAAAATATTAAATGTAGAGGAAAACTTGGGACATAAAGGAATAAAATGTTTTTGTACATTTGTACAATGTGTTTATATTTTAAGCTAATCATTATTACAGAAGAGTCAAAAAGCTAAAACAATTAAAAAGTTTATAAGACAAAAATTATAGTAAGTTAAGTTTATCGTTGAACAAAGAATATTTTTAATAAATATAATATAGATGTTGCACAATGTTTATAAAGTTTACAGTAGTTACAGGAAATGTCCTAGACCTTCACATTCACTTACCACTCACTCACTGACTCACTCAAAGCAACTCGCAGCTCTGAAAGATTCATTCATGGTAACTGGCCTATACAGATGTACCCTTTTAAAATCCTTTATACTGTATCTTTACTGTACCTTTTCTATGTTTAGATATGCCAATATTTACCATTGTGCTACAATTGCCTACAGTGTCCAGCACAGTAACAAGCTGTACAGGCTTGTATTTTAGGAGCAATAGGCTATGCCATATAGCCTAGGTGTGTAGCAGGCCATGGCATCTAGGTTTGTGTAAGTGCACTCTGTGATGTTCACACAATGATGAAATCACTTAACGACGCATTTTTCAGAAAGTATCCTGTTCATTAAGCGATGTATATCTGTATTTCCAGGTAGGCGGCTTCTGTCTGCTGAAGGCAAGTCACTGGCAAAGAGGGCAGGTATGAACCACTGGCAGCCAACACTTAACAGCAGCCTGGGGAGGGGTACACTTGTCCAGGAAAGAGAATCTGAGTGCACCAAGGAATCTACTGGACAGACCTTCTTACTGTCTCTCAAAAAATACTTTAAAAAAAATCTCTCTTCTCCCTATGTGGCCACGCTACCTCCAAGAGCAATTCTCTGACTTATACTTAAATAGAAAGTAAAAACCGTATAATATCTTAAACGACCCCCAACCCCAATTGTGATCTACTGCTCATATCCCTTTTGTTCCTGGTTTTGCCAGAGTCACAGCCGAAACTAAGTAGCAAAAGGGCTTATATCGGCCAGTATCCAAAAGGAAGGTAGACGGACCCTCAGGGGAAAAGCTCTATCATCCACCCCGTAAGTCATAGCCTTGCAGATTGACTTTTGAGTCAGAAATCACTCTTATTTCCTAGAGAAACGGGTGGGCAATTAGGGAATTGTTTTGCGTGCAGGAAGACGGATTCGTCTTGTTCTTCTCAGTGATGTATATGTAAAAGCAAACATACCTTACTATCATCTAGACCTGAGACAACAAATGCCCCACTCACCTAGAATTTTAATATTTGGAGGAGTCAGGGGGGGAATTTCTAGTCCAGGAGGTTTTTCACTCTGGCTGCACATTAGAATCACCTGGGAAACTTAAACAGAACAAAACAGTACCCAGGTGATTAAATAGAATCTTGGGGTAGGGAGGAAATGGGGCAGGCATTAAAATATTTTAAAATTCCTGGGATGTTGTGATGTACAGCCAGGATTTACTCTGTATCAGTTAACTGTTGTGATGCAAAAAAAATCGCCCAAATCTCAGTGGATTAAAACACCTGCATTTATTGTTACTCTTGAGGCTAAGGGTCAGCTGGATAGTGTTTCTGGGCTGGGTCGGGCTTACTCATGCATCTGAGTTCAGCTGTAGATTAGATAGATGGATGGTCAGCGTGGACTGAAGAGATGTTGGCTAGGTTCTCACAGCTGGTTGCTAATCGATCTAGGTGAGATACTAGATCTAAAGAGACTCTGCTTCATGGGATCTCTCAACCTCTAGGTTAGCCCAGCGTGGGGTTCCGAGATACAGAACAGAAGTACACAACGTCTCTTAAGTCCTAGGCTTGGAACGGGCAGGTCTTCACTTCCATCATATTTTGTTGGTCAGAGCAAGTCAAAAGGCTAGCCCAGAGTCAGAGAAGGAAGAGATGCCAAAGTCAGAGGGCCAATGTCATTGCTAGAGGGAGGCCAATAATTAAGGCCAACAGTGCAATCGATTGATCACTTAAACCTAACCATTAACTTTGCAGTTATCAAAGTGATTAATTTAAAATGTAGACATTTAATTCACAACTCAGTTCATTGTCTCCCCACCCTGCTCCATACACACTCCTCCATTATGAGAAATACTTAAAATTTGACCTATAGCCATGGCATAGACACAAGTATATAAAATATGTAAATATCTGTATTTTTAAAAGTCTAATTCAGTTTTATTATGTTTGTGCTCTGGTCTCAATTTACAGAGAGTAGATCCACAGATAGAGGGACAAATTAAAATTTATTTTCTGAAGTATTAACTATGGAGTGTTAATGTGAAATATTAATAGGCGGATTATGTTCTGGGAACGTGTTTATGCACGTTTACTGTCTCATATTTGACAACCCATATCAGAAGAGCCTTACTGTATTTCAGTGGGTTTCCTCACCTGAAGAGGCATTGCTCTGAGGAGGATGGAAGGGTAATGGGTGAGTGTTCGCTAGAATGTCTTCGATCTGCACATAAACGCATCAAGAGAGAGTTTACAGCTACCATCCACTTTCCCACTATTTCTCAAAGTAAATATTATATTAAAGATGTTGTTTGGGCTGGGTGCGGTGGCTTATGCCTGTAATCCCAGCACTTTGGGAGGCCAAGGAAGGTGGATCACGAGGCCAGGAGTTCAAGACCAGCCTGGCCAAGATACTGAAACCGTGTCTCTACTAAAAATACAGAAATTAGCCAGGCGTGGTGGTGGGCACCTGTAATCCCAGCTACTCGGGAGGCTGAGACAGAGAATTGCTTGAACCTGGGAGGCAGGGGTTGCAGTGAGCCGAGATCGCACCACTGCACTCCAGCCTGGGCAACAGAGCTAGACTCCATCTCAAAACAACAACAACAACAAGATGTTTTTTTCCATAATTGATGCCTCCACCATCTGACCCTATTTCTCCTACATAAGGCCTACAGAGGGCCTAAACTGGCTTGGGGTTATCATACCTGGTCCTTCATATGTGCTCTCATGTTCCTCCCTCTTGCTCCACCCTCTGAGGAGGATCTCCTCTCCTCTCTGATTTTTCAAGTCCTACTGTATCCTCATGAAAATGATCAGATGTTTTTGGGTCTCCGGAGACTATTTTGGCCACATCAACCCTTCTGAGTGCCAAACAACTGCATAACGTATCTGACCCTGCTGACACCATTCTGTTGGAAATAGCTGCCTGACTTTAGGTATGTAAAGTTGCCTCATCTGCTGGGCCTGTGAGTGTGGTGGCTTGAGTCAGTTTTGCTATTTTGAGTGTTCAGCTATTGCTGGACACAGTTACTATAGGATCAGCTCCATGAGGCCAGGGGATTCATCTGCTTTACTCACTGCTGTATCCGCAGTATGTCGCCCATAGAAGATGCTCCATAACCTCTATAACTATTTAATATATTGGCATTTCAGCAATAAGAAAGAACAAACAATTCAATATTTCAAGTGTGTTTGGAATCCAGCATATGTACATTTATCTGTTTAAAATTAGCCCTGTTATACAGAAGGCAATTTGCTAGACATTGGGAAGTTAAGAGAAACAAGTCATAGTCCTACCATCGAGTACCTAAGGCATGTTTTGGAAGTCCACTACCATCATTACTGAGTGACCTCACACCAGTGCTGATGTTGGTGATGTGAGTAACTGACTCATGCTATCGGCAGCTGCAGTAAACAGTGTTAACAGCCCCCAATCCTAGGACATAACCTGTGTGATTATTGGCCCCCAGGTGGCTGAGGGTCTTGGGTGAGTTGTGTAACCATTCTGAGGCTTAGTGTCCTCATCTATAAAATGAGAAGATCTGAAGGGAACCCTCTAGTTTTTACTTTCTCTGACAGCATTCTCTTAAGAAAGGCTTAGCATCTCTCTGATGAAACCACATGACTTCAATTCTAGGAAAACAAAGCCAAAACTTGAAAGCAAGCCATTATTCTATTTGTCCAGCATTCCTTTCAGAGCCTGAACGACCCTCTTTCATATCAACGCATTTGAGAATGTTGAGGTTTCAAGGCAACTCTATGTGACATTTTCCAGAAACGGTATTCAGCACATTGCCACCCTATCTATGATCTGGAGTTTGTTAAAACAAAACAAAACAACAAGAACAGAAGTGTTTATTTCTTCCTAACTGGCTAAGTCTAAAGGATATTTCGTCAAATCCTGTTGCTAATCCACCTACCCAAATGTTCTCTTTAAATCTGCCCAGGGACACAATGTAACATTTGAAAATGTATTGCTGTTTGTAGTTCCCTCAAAGTGAAAAACTGAGTGCCGAAATGCTTGTTCTGGGTAATCCTAGACCTCCATCACAAAGCCCTGGAGTTGTCCCCAGGGTCAACTGGACATGACCCTAACCTTCTGTGACTCTGAGGAGCAGGGAAGAGCACAGCAGCCCGTTCACCTCTAGACTCACCTTCAACACCATCATTGCTGGGGTTCTCCTTGTCCTCTTATCTGGAGGCTATCGGGTTGTACGAACTCCCAAAATGAGCACTTTTATAAACTTAGCTCCCAGTGGGGGCTGATACTGCACCTCACATGGATGCGTTAACCTGTTTAAAACCTTGACAATGATGGATTCTTTTAATGTTCATCTTTCTGAGCCTCTCAGCATTGAAAAACACTTTGTTTCTGGGACTGCATTTGCCTGTCCTCCCACACATGAAGCAAATGTCTCTGTGACAGATGGGCCATGCTGTAGTCCTTAAAAGTCAACAAATGAGAGACTTCTCAAGCCAGAGGGAAAACGAAGTCTAAAGCCTACACAGAAAGTCCCCTTTCTCTCACCTTATTTGGGCATTTACAAGTCTACAGTGGCTGAAATGTAAAAAGGCAGGATGCTGAGAAGTCTCCGTAACCCAGGAGGCCAGCATGTTCTTGGAATTCTTAGTGCTTACTGTGGAGGAAAATATTAGTTTTGTGACAGGGAAAGGACTGGTCAGATCGGTGTGTGAGTTTGTCACCATGAGTACAAAATGGTGCTCATGGGAGGTAGAAGGAAGACTCCTTCTATTGGAAAAAGCTTCTGCCCAAGGCTGTTTAAGGACTTGTTGCCCCTGGAGGCTGTCCTCTTAATGATGCCCAGGACCTGGAGAGTGAGCAGCATTTAACTGTTGGTCTAGGGACTTTGCCATTAGAGTGACAGCCAAAGTATTTCTGACGGTCCGTAAAGCCCTCCAGTATCTGGCCTGCTCCTCTCCTCCCACTGTCTCTTAACCTAGCTCCTTCTAGCCACAGCATCTTCTTTGCTTGTTTTAATTACGTAGTGCTATGACCACCCCCAAGACATGGTGGTTTAAAACAACAGCAATCATTTGCTTTGTTCACAACTCTGCAATTTGATCAGAGGTCCCTCATTGCTGCTGTACACGGTGTCAGCTGAGGGGCTCAGCTGGAGGCTGGAGGATCTCCTTAAGAGTTGGCTCATTCCCATGGCTGCAGGCTGTCAGCCAGAGGCTCAGCCCAATCCCTCTCCATGTGGCCTCTGTGCAGCCTAGGCTTCCTCACAGCATGGACGCTGTGTTCCAAAGATGAGTCTTCCAAGAAAGAGATTTGCACACAAGCTGTACTGCCTTTGACAACCCAGCTGGAAGTCACATAGCATCCCTTCTGTCATACTTGCCATTCTCTGCCAGTCCAGGCAATCTCAAAGGCCTGTCCAGGTTCCAGGACAGGGGACATGGACTTCATCTCTTGAAAGGGGTGGAGGATGGCAAGGCTCTAAAGGTCATGTGGGATGGGAAATGTCGTGGCTGTTTTAGGAATGCGAAACCTGTGGCTGCAGCTCTTACCTCAGGCATGTTTCCTGCCAGTGCTTCCTCTTTGTCTAGGTATGCATGTGATGTGACTCACTCCTAATTTCCTTTACATCTTTACCCAAATATTTTCTTCTCTGGCAGGTCTTCCCTGGACAAAAACTAAAACCCATTCAGCTTCCTAACCCCTTTCAGCACTATCTACATACTATACATTTTACTCATTTATTCTGGTTTTTACTGTGTCCTCCATTAAATTGTAAACTTCTATGAAGGCAAGGGCTTTTGTCTGTTTTATTCATTGCTCATTATTTATTTATTTATTTATATTTTTGAGATGGAGTTTTGCTCCTTTTGCCCAGGCTGGAGTGCAATGGCACCATCTCAGCTCACTGCAGCCTCTGCTTCCCAGGCTCAAGCAATTCTCCTGCCTCAGCTTCCCCGAGTAGCTGGATTACAGGTACCTGCCCAGGCTGGAGTGCAGTGGCACGATCTCAGCTCACTGCAACCTCTGCTTCCCAGGTTTAAGCAATTCTCCTGCCTCAGCTTCCCAAGTAGCTGGATTACAGGTGCATGCCACCATGTCTGGCTAATTTTGTATTTTTAGTAGAGATGGGGTTTCACTATGTTGGCCAGGCTGGTCTCGAACTGCTGACCTCAGGTGATCTTCTCGCCTTGGCCTCCCAAAGTGCTGGGATTACAGGCTTGAGCCACCGTGCCCAACCTACTCATTGCTCTTTTCCCAGAGCCAGGAGAGTGTCTGGCATATAGTGGGAGCAAAAATCAATACTTGCCTGAGTGAGTTAATGAACTTCTGCCCTCGTCAGACAAGAAACAGTAGTGGCCATTTTCCACATTTTCTTTGGTCCTTGGGTACTTAGCACACTACCAAGTACATAGAGCCTATAAGATTATTTAATTAGTGATTCACTAAATACAGCAGTTTGAAGCAACCATTTCTCAATCTGGAAAAAAATCAATAATAGGCCAGCAGCATTCCATTCATAGTCACTTATTCGTAATGCATCCTCCTGCCCCATCTACAAAGTTACAGTGCCAGCCAATATGGACACTATTAAATTCTGCTCTAGAAGTACTTCTCCTGCTTCTGATTAGAGCCAGGAAGTTAGAAGAACAGACAGAAGAAAATCCCAGGGGATGCCCAGGAGACAAGACACAACTCTGGCAGTAAACCTGTGGGCGTCCCCTTGATGTTCCTGCCATTGTCTGTTGTCTGAAGGGGTTGACCTGTAATTCAGTGGGAAGGTGGCTTTCCCCCAGTCTGGTTCAATGTTCACAATTCAAGTAATAGATACCTTAGAAAATGGGAAGAAAGCAGGAAGGCAATTGCATCAAATATTGTTGTGCAATTGGTTGGGTAATTTTGCTCTCCTTGAGGAACGACCTTTCTTATTTCAGCATCATTCTTTAAACAGGGAGTCATCACCTTGTGCTTGCTAGCACATTCTCCGAAGGTGCTTGGAGTACAGTAGTGACATTTCAAAATGGATTAATCAAGGATGCTCTAAATTGGAGGTGTTCTTGAATTTCATTTAAATATGATTTACTAAAGAACACAAGTTGGAATCAGGGTGGAATGCCCTGGATGCCATCATCATCCTAGAAGTTAAAAAAGAGTCTGTTCTGAAATGGTCTTATGATGACATTTCAATGTATTTAGCATTCGACAAAGCTTTTCCCTGGCAAAAGTAAAGTGAAATAAGAACCATGGCCTTGCCGAACAGCTTTAACTTGGTGTACACGGTTACAGGAGTGACCTGGATGTACTCCTTGCGTCAATTTCGCATGCAGAGTCACCATCACGTTCCTCTATGAGGGCACTGAATCTGGGACTGCCTGGAGACAGGCAGAGTGTGGCCTCTTCTCCATGTCTAGGGAGTGTATGGGGCAAAGGAGATCCTAAGGCCCTGCCTGGGTTGCTTCCTTCTCAAGCAGAGGTTACAAGAATGAAGGGACTTGGCATGCTTTCAAGTTCATCCAAGACTATGTAAAAATAATATAAACCATTAATGTAATTTATGGGCAGAAGCACTTTGAATATAAATGAAGCAACCAATGGCCCTTTTGATTGACATTTATATCTCCTTTTATAGAGATCACATAGAGTAGTGTTATAATTCTTGACAGTTTTGATTGTAAAATATATGGGACTTTAAGCTCCCTGGAAGAAAGCAGAGATGATTAATATTAATAATAGACAGCTAAGTACACAACAGATATGAGTAATATGTTTTATATTTATACAGCTATTGTTTTAACTCATTGGAAAACACTATATGCTTTATTATTAGGAATGCAGTAATAATAAGACTCCATATTATCTAGGTCACATAAAAGAAGATATTCAAGCTAATCTCTAAATCCCATTAATTTCTTTACTCACATTAAAAAAAAATAGTCAATTGGCTCTACTATTCAAACTAATGTATTCAAAACAACGTGCCTTATTAAAGGTATAGATCAAAATTCAAATAACTTGGTTCAAATGCAGTCAGTCCCAGAGTCATTTGGAAGTGTCAAGGAAGAATGCAGAGCTCTAAAAGAAAAAAGAAAAAATAAGAGATCAAGAAAATCAAAGTATATTCATATCATAGCAGTGAGGGTTTTTTTTTTTTTCTATATGTGGGATGCTGAGTGAAGCAACTCTGGGCTCTGTCAGCAAAAATACGGTTTTAATAAGAGTGTATATTGTTATGGGGGAAACTATTTCAATAGAAAATGTACGTATCTTAGATTATCTCTAGCACTTGGAAAATTGCAAAATGTTTTATCACCTCTATTTTCCACTTCCTCCTGTCTTGCCATGACTCCATTCATTGCCATGTGGAATAAGGTATAAAGGGAAAACAAAAAAGCTTGGTCATTGCGATCAGCTGAATTTGGTCATTGCGGTGGATCAAGCTGTAATCCCAGCAATTTAAGGTTTGCCTTAAAATCGAGACCAAATGAAAACAAATCAAAAAAGTAAAGCTTTCAGGAGGCTGAGGCATGTATCGCGCCATGCACTCCAGCCTGGGCAACAGTCTTCTCAAAAAAAAAAAAAAAAAAAAAAAAAAAAAAAAAAAAAAAAAAAAAAAAAAAAAATAAATTTCAAAGGCATTTTGAATGCTTTAAGGAAAAATAATAGGTTACAGGTGAAAAAGCAGTGAAATGTGGGTAAATAGTTGTATAATATGTGGAAAAGGTGACCAAAAAATGACCAGTATACATATGGTATTCTGGAAAATCCACTTATAACATGCACTTGTTAGAGGTGAAACATAAATTGAAATAGGAGTTTCTCTAAACCAAACAGCTTATGAAAACATAAATAGTTCTATAGTTTACAGAACCTTAACTGCTCTTCTCAAAAAATATACCTATTCCTTTTTCTAAGATTTGAAAGAAACTTCTGCTCTCATTTTATTTTGTATTTTTGTTGTTTATTGCATCTTCATTCCCCTGTGGGCTTTTAAAATAAGATTCTGATGATGGAGAGAGAAACAAACGCTGCTCCTATCCCCTCTGCAATTTGCTGTGGTTTGGAAAGCCCATTCTGTATGAGGAGGTGGTAGGACTTCCCACTGCACCATATGCTTCTGACTTTGTATACCTTATTTTTAGTGACACATCCATTAGCTTTTGCTTCATAAACTATCCCAAAACATAATAGCTGAAACCAAGAGCATTTATTTGCTCATCCTTTCATGGGCTGGACTAAACCAGGCCATTCTTCAGCTGGTCTTGCCCAGGCTCACTCATGGAGCTGCTGCCCCTCTGGCAGCTTAGCCAGAGCTGGAGGGGCTCAGACGACCTCGCCCACATGTCTGGTGGTTTGCAGAACAAAGGCTGGGGGCTTTGGTTTTCCTCCATTTAGCTCCTTCAGCAGGCAAGCTTGAGCTCCTCCAAATTGTCTCAGACTTCCAGCACACAGAAAAATGTGCAAGCACATTTCAAGCCTCTTCTCTCATTTGCTGCTGAAGTTGTGTTGGCCAAAGCAAATGTTATGTCCAAACACTGATTCAAGGATGCAGAAGAAGACTTTACTTTTATAGGCAGGACAAAGAATTTGTGGACATTTTTTTTTTTTTCATTCTACTACAAGTTCAATTTTCCTGCTGCTGCTGGAGAGAAGAAACCACCTTCCCCTTGTTTACATGGTAGCTTGAATAACAGAATAGTGGCTGCTATTTTTTTGCATAAAGTCATGTGTCTTGTGAGGAGGGAAACTATGGGGACTGTGAGATGCTGTTTTGGAAAAAGAGGGATTCACCTCTCCAGCTGATATGGTAGGAAATAAGAAACCATACGATCTCAGAGGTGCTGGGAAAGTGAAAAAAAAAAAAAAAAAAAGTAGAAATGAGTAGAAATGATGCAGGTGGAAATTGTGTGTGAATGCATGTGAGGTGAGAGAGGAATAAATTTGTATTTCAGTCTTAACTAGTTTTTTTTTTTTTTTTTTTTTTTTTTTTTTTTTTTTTAAGGGCAAAGGAAATAATTTTTGAACAATTATGAATAGACTTATATACATTATTTTCCTAGGTCCACAGCAGGTTGTGGGGTAAGTCAGAGTAAAAATTAAATATGTATTATCACAAGGTATTCTTTCTCTGGCAGGACCTTTCAAGGTGCCTTCTTTTATTTCTGGCAGTCCCCTGGCAGCAACTCTAACGTTCTCACCATCACAGTCTTATTCGCTAGCATGTGGTGACTACCATTTTCCCTGCGTCAGTTCCCTGCAGGGATGTCAGCTGCTCAGGCCGCTGATGCTGGCCAAAGCCCTTTGAAGATTCTGGGGGTACTCAGGTGCTGACGCAGGCTTTGTCTCTCACCGGTGATGAAAGTGCTGGCTGCATTGTTGTGGCATCAGCAGGTGCCCCCTTGTGTTCTTATAGCCTTGTAAAGGTTTTTCTGTAATAGCCACCTATCGATTATGTTGGCTGTTGCATCTGTCTCTTTGACCAGTTGCATGACTTCTTTTGCAGTTGTTTTTTAGTTTCTTGTCCAAGTAGAGCTGTGGTGGGCCTACTTCGCAGGTCCTTGATATAAACTTTGTATCAGTTACCTATGGCCATGGAACATGGTGTGACAGTCTTATAACCGCATGAGTCCTCCTGGCTGCTGGAGGTCTGTGGCTCACAAGTCTATGTGTGGTCAGCTGTGGGTGCTTAGGCAGCTTTGTGGCATCTCTAGGGAGCGTAACTTAACAATACTGGCTCCACTCCACGTCTCATCCTTGAGCAGGCTAGGCTGGGTTTGCTCTCATGCCTGTAACAGGGTTCTGAGAGACAGAAGTGCTCAAAGCCTCTTAAAACCTAGGCTCAGAATCTCCACAATGTCACTTCTTAGTTCAGAGAAAGTTACCAGGCCCTCCCAGATTGAAAAGAGGGGGGAATAGACTATCTCTTAATGAGAGAAACCACAAAGCCACATCACAAAGGACATAGAGGTAGATAAGGATAGAGAATTAGAGCCAGCTTTGCAATCAATCTAACTACCATGCACCTAAACACCTCTTGAGTCCCAAAGTGAGCACAGTTTGGCAACCTGGAAAACTCTAAATGCATGTTAGAAAGATTAATTTGGTAATCCTTCTAAAAAGGTGGAAGATAAATTGACTCCAGTTGTAATAGGGGAAGTTGGTGCAACCAGCAAAGTGTCTTTTGCCTTAATACGAGTGATAAATCAGGAGGGTCTGGGACAGGGATAGCAAATATGTTGCACACTGTGTGATTGATTTGTAGTAAATGCCTAGAGTGGGGTGTTGAGGAGAATTATGTGGCTACTTTCCTGGTGAGCTGAACACAGGCCCTGATGGATTGGCTATGTTCACCATGGCCATTGAAGGGAGGAGTGATAGCACGCCAGCAAGTATTTGCCATCTCTGTCCTATCAAAGGCAGTGATAGTCCTACAAAGGGCAGTGGCAGTTTCAAAGAGTCTTTGGAAAATAATGAGGAGGTAAAACTAAACAATACTGGTGATCAAGTACAAATGAAGGGAAACTATGAGTCTAGGAGAGTCTTAGATTTTGGACTGAGTACTAGGTGAATGTCATTTCTTAAAGTGGGTCATGTATTAGATTTTGGACTAGGTAGTAGGTGAATGTCATTTCTTAAAGTGAGTCAAGGCATGAGTCTGTATTATACACATCAGCATTGTATTGTATCATATTATATAAGGAGTTCATGTTTTTCCGTCATCTACTGATGCATAACAAACCACCAAAGAGCTTAGAAGCTAAGATGGTGAATCTTTTGTGTCAACTTGACTGGGCCATGGGACGCCCAGATATTTGGTCAAACATTATTCTAGGTGTTTCTGTGAGGGTGTTTTTAGATGAGATTCACATTTAAATCAGCAGGCTGAGTAAAGCAGATTACTCTCCCTAATGTGGTTGGGCCTCATCCAATCAGCTGAAGGCCTGAATAGAACAAATTCTAACCCTTCCTCAAGTAAAAGAGAATTCCTACTGTCTGAGAGTCTTTGAACTGAATCATCAACTTTTTTCTACCTTCAAATTCAGACTGAAACAGTGGATATTGCTGGGTTTTGGGCCTGTTAGCCTTCACACTGGAGCTTATACCATCAGTTCTGCCTAATCTGTTCTGCTGATTCTTAGGCCTTGGGCTCAGATCAGAACTATACCATTGCCTTTCCTGTGTCTCCAGCTTGCCAGGTCACCCTGGAGACCTTGAGCCATCTCAGTCTCCATAGTCACATGAACCAATTCCTTATAATAAGTCTCTTTCTGTATTTATATACCTCCTAATGGTTCTGTTTCTTTGCAGAACCCCAATACGAAAGCTTAAAATAACTATTCTACTTTTCATCATTCTGTAGCCCAGGCATTTGGACAGGGTGGAGTGAAGATGTACTGTGTCCTCTGGGGCCACCAGGCTCCTGCCCAGTGCCTCACCCTCTCATTGTGGTCCTATCACACAGAAGTCTTGTCTAAGCTTATTTATAGTTTGGGAGCAGTCTCCAGGAGCAAGCATTCCAAGAAGACAAGCTCTTATTAAGCCTCAATTTCTATCACATTTAATAATGCCCATTGGCCAAAGCAAGTCCCATGGCCAAGGGCAGAGTCAGTGTGAGAGAGGACTACACAAGGGTGTGGATGCCTGGAGATGTAGATCACTGGGGCCACCAAAGTAAAAGTTATTACTAAGAAGAGGTTTGATGAGTTTCATCTTAAGCATATTGACTCTGATGTGTCTATATGAGAACAAAGTAGGAAGAGCCAAATGACAATATGGGTCTGAGGCTAAGAAAATATGTTTGAGTTGAATAGATACATTGGGAAATCATGAATATACAGACAGGGGTAACACAAAAATATTTAACAATCAGCACAACATAGACACTGACCAATCAAAACAGATGCTGTCTATAACCTTGAACCAGGGCCCCAGAGGACCCCTGTTAAGCCAGGCATCTTCCCTTTAGATACCAGGTCATTGAGAGATGTCAGGAGTCCCAGGAAAGGGACAGGGCAGTTAGGGCAGTGGGATGGCTCTGATGGAAGGAGGACAATGGGCAACGGCTACTCACCCATGGGTAGGAAACATGGCAGTATTTTAACAACCCATCTGAGTATCAGCCCATCATACAGGCAGTAGCTACAGCCATGGGTGGTGTGGTTAACAATTAATGGGATAGGACATCAGGTTAAACCATATGATATGACCAACATTTAACCACTTTTGGCCTATGCAAAACATAATTTTGCATGCTTCAACCGAATCCGCAATGAGACAAAAATAAGCCTAAGATGGACACCAAAATGTAACTAATAGACAAGTGACCAAGAGTATCCCCCAAAGGAAAATGAAAGGAATGGCTCAATAGAAGTTAGAAGAAGAACAGCACATGGGAGGGAAGGAGTGGGCAAATGTCTTGAATATAGCACAGCTCCAGTAAGATGATGACTGACTGTGTCTTTTGTTATTTGGCAAAAGGAGGCTGTTGGTGACCTTGGCAAGTTCAGATTCAAGGAAATGGTAAGGGCAGAAGCTGTTTCAGAGTCTTATGAGGCACCTGGGATGTGAAAACTTGACAAAGATGAGTTTAGAATAATATTTCAGGAAGCTCTGCCTGACAGTGAGAAGAGAGAGGGTAATTTATTGGGAAGTAGGGTTACGGGAGCATCCTGTTTTTAAAGATGAGAAAGGTTTGTTCACTGGTATATGAGAAATGGAAAGAATATTGAACGAGCTTCAGCTGGGTGTTGTAAGATAACATGTTAAAAAGGTAAGCTGGTGGGTGGGAAGAGTGAAGTCTAAGTCAGGCTGGGAGCCCTGCATTCTTGTCTCAGTCTAGAGGGCCAGTGGCAAATTTTTTTTTTTTATAAACAGTGATTCTCATCCTGACTGCATAGTTCCTGGGGAACTTTAAAAATTCTCCATGCTCAAGTCCTACCGCAGACTGATTACATGTGAATCTCTGGGGATGCACCCAGGCCTCAGTGCCCTTTTAAAGCTCTGCTTTATTGCAGTGTGCATCTAAGATTGAAAACCACCACTCTAGAATGTACATAATTTATCATCTATTGCCTCAGCTTTGGAGCTTCAGCCAAAATTCTGACGTGGTGGATAAAGCCCTACTCCACATTCACTTAAGCTACCATCAGTGCCAGCGGCTTTCCTTGATGACAGTGGCTGCTGCAGACTTTCTCCCAGGCCAGCAGTTCTTAGCCCTAGCAGAGTATTAGAATCTCTGGGGCACTTACAAAATACTGATGTCTGGGCTTCACCCTAGAAACTCTGATGTAATTGTTCAGGAGTGGTGTTATGGCTGAATTGTGTCCCCCAAAAAGATACGTTGAAGTCCTGGCTGGGTGTGGTGGCTCACACCTGTAATCCCTGCACTTTTGAGAGGTCCGGGCAGGAGGATCACTTGAAGCCAGGAGTTTGAGACCAGTCTGGGCAACACAGTGAGACGTCATCTCCCCAAAAAATCAAAGTATTAGCTAGGCATGGTGGCACATGTCTGTGGTCAGAACTACATGGGAGGCTGAGGCTGCAGCGAGCTGTGTTCATGCCACTGCACTCCAGCCTGGGTGACAGATTGAGACCCTGACTCAAAAAAAAAAAAAAAATGTGTTGAAGTCCTAAACCTTAATACCCCCAGAATGTTACTTTATTTGGAAATAGCATCTTTATAAAGGAATCCAGCTAAAATGAGATCATGAGAGTAGATCCTAATCCAATATGACTAGTGCCCTTATTAAAAGTGAACATTTGAACACAGACGCAGACATGCACAGAAGGAAGGCAATGTGGAGAGACACAGGGGGAACACCATGTAAAAATTAGATTGGCATTATGCCTTCACAATCCAAGGAATGCCTGGAGCTACCAGAAGTCAAAATAGGCAAGGAAGGTTCTGCTACAGGTTTAAGAGGGAGCATTCAACATCTTGATTTTAGATGTCTAGCCTCCAGGACTGTGAAACAAGAAATTTCTGTTGTTCTAAGCCACCTAGTTTGTGGTACTTTGCTATATCAGCGCTAGGAAATTAATACAGGTGGGCTTGGACACTGATGGTTTTAAGTTATCCAGATGATTATAGTGTGCAACTGGCATTGATTTTCACAATGACTAAGGAAATTAAGTATATAGCAGGTATAACCTAAGTAAAAAATAATGTCAAAATCAGTTTCAGAGCCGTGCAAACATAATTATCGTTAAGTATAATATTTAAAACTCAGTAACATGCTGAGTCGTTTTAATACATGGTTATATATTTCTTCTTAACTTGGGGCTTTGCATTAGCAAAGAGGCATTTGCTATCTTGCTCCTCTGTAATTTCTCGCTTGGATGCTCATTGTTAGTATAATTTCTCACCTTGAGTGATGAGATTCTGGATTTCCACTTCCTGGGTGCTTTTTAGGTCTCCTCATGGTGTATCCTTTCTTTTTCACACCTAAGGGCACTGTCTTGCCCTTATCCCTGTTGGACTTTATCCTTTTCATTTATAATGTAACAGTTCTCCAATTTGTCAAAGTTACTTAGAATTCTGATCTTGCAGTCCAACATTCTAATTTCTATTGCTCAAGGAGAGTCCCCAGGACAATTGAATTAAGAATTATATGAACTACAGGAGGAATCAATTTGGAGAACATCAGATAATGGAAGGTTTATTATATTATGTACTGCATTAAAGTGTAAAGATGTATAAAAGATAAATGGTCAATGCATGAATTATACAAAGAGTTCCTTAAATGAGATTGGATCAGTCCTTGCCCAGGCAGTGTGAGATGTAGAGTCTTGTCACTGTCACTCAAAGTGTGGTCCACAGACCAGAAGCCTTGCATCAGCTGGGAGCTGATTAGAAATACGGAATCTCGGCCGGGCGCGGTGGCTCAAGCCTGTAATCCCAGCACTTTGGGAGGCCGAGACGGGTGGATCACGAGGTCAGGAGATCGAGACTATCCTGGCTAACACAGTGAAACCCCATCTCTACTAAAAAATACAAAAAAAAAACTAGCCGGGCGAGGTGGCGGGCGCCTGTAGTCCCAGCTACTCGGGAGGCTGAGGCAGGAGAATGGCGTGAACCCGGGAGGCGGAGCTTGCAGTGAGCTGAGATCCGGCCACTGCACTCCAGCCTGGGCGACAGAGCGAGACTCCGTCTCAAAAAAAAAAAAAAAAAAAAAAAAAAAAAAAAAAGAAATACGGAATCTCAGACTTCACCTCATATCTACCATTATGGGCTAAATTGTGTCCCTGCAGCCCCCAGATTTATATGTTAAAGTTCGTTGAAATGTGACCATATTTGGAGATAAGACATTTCAACAGGTAATTAAGTGAAAATGAAGTCCTGAGGGGTGGGTAATGTAGTATGACTGCTGTCCTAATCAAAGAAGAAGTTTGTAGACAGATGTATACATGCACAAATGAATGATCACATGAAGACAGAGGGTAGAGAAGGCCTTCTACAAGCCAGGGAGAGAGGCCTAAGAAAAAATCAGCTCTGCCGACACCTTAGCTTCAGATATTCAGCCTCCAGAACTGTGAGAAAATAAATTTCTGTTGTTTAAGCTTCCCAGTCTTTGGCAACCCCAGCAGACTAATACACCTACTAAATTAGAATCTGCATTTTTAATAATACCCATAGTTAACTCACATATATAAGAAAGTTTTAGAGGCACTAATCTAGAATACTTGTTCTCAACCTTTAGCGTGCATCATATTTACCTTAATAATTTGTTAAAATACAGATTGCTGGGCCCCACTCCCAGAGATTCCGATTCAATAGGTGTGGGATGAGACCAGAAAAGTCTGCATTTCCAACAAACCACCTGACAATGTTGATGCTGCTGGCCTGCAACCCACACAAGTGTTACAGTTGGGACCAGCAAATTACCAGCCTCACCTGGTTATTATTAGAAAAGTAACTATGGAGGCCTCATCCTAGAATTCCTGAATTAGAGACTCAGGGGTAGGGCCCAGCAAGGTAATTATCAAGCTTTAGTTTGAAAACTGGTGCTTGATAGCTCAACTAAATCTGGCAAAAGGAACCATGAGTAATTTAAAACACCCGCTGCCCACAGGTGATCATTTGATGTTTTTGTAGACAACATGCTCTCACCTTTCTAGCTAAATATTGCCAGAAAACGATTCTGGGGCAATAGTGTTACAGGATCTTTGGGGTGTAGCTTTTCTGGCTAGAAACATCTGTGACCTGTGGTGCCTTTGCCCAAGTTTTGCTCTGGCACACTCATTTTGCCCATTCAGGCTGCTCTTGGCTCACACTACCAGCCTAGGTCCCATGTCTGCCAAGGGTGAGTCAGGCATGGAATGGTGAGGGGTGTGTGAGTGAGCATGGGGTCTGGCCACTGTGCACAGTTAGACACACAGGCTGCTGCAGCAGGTCAGGAAACTCCAGGTGCCAACACAGGTACCAGCTCTCTGCAAGGCTTCAGCTGGACCAGGCACATCACAAGTGACTTCTATGGCTGACACCGGGGAACACGATGGCATCTGGAAACTTGGAGATACCAGGAACTGCAGGGCCCCAAAGAGGAAGTCAGAGTCCTGGCTCAGGGAGCTACCAGGTCTGGGCTCCCTGATGGGCTGCAGCTCTTCTTTCCTTTTCTTTTCCTGCAATTTGACAAGCAAAGAGCATGTCTCAACCCTGTTTGTGTTACAGCTCTTTTAGCCTTGCCATTTGGTGGGTCCTGAGTTCTTGTCCTGCAACCAGGAAGAATGAGGTATGCAGACAAGTGGAGGATGAGCAAGATGAAGAGGAGCTTTATAGAGCGATAGAATAGCTCAGATGAAACCCACAGGGGGAAGCTTCTTTCTACATCCAGGGTGTCCTGACAAGTGTTCAGCTCCTAGCAGAGAGGGTAGTTCCTTTCTGCTAGGGAAGTCATCCTGACAAGCTGTCAGAAGAGAGGGCAGCTCCTCTCTGCAGCTGGTTGTCTCGTCTGCACAGCTCTCAGCAGAGAGGAGGTCCTAGAGTGGGTAGCTCCTATCTGCAGGCAGGTCATCCTGACCTCTGTAGCTTTCAGCAGAGAGAAGGCTTTGAATTGGGTAATTCCTCTCTGCAGCTGGTCATCCCAACATCTGCTCAACTCTGGCTGATCCTGAGGCTTTTATGGGCCTCAGGGCAGAGGAAGTATGTGACGACTGGTCCATGGGCAGGCCCAGAAAAGGCACCACAGGTTCCCTCTCCAGTGCGTGGGACTGGCAGCCTCGCATCCAGGTTTCAGGCTCTCCCTGGCCTGGAGGTGGGGCCTTATCAGGGACTTACTCCCTTCCTCCCAGGAACCTGTCTTCCTCCTGCTGCTGTTCATGGCACCCAGGCTTTAGGTGCCAATGGGCATCTGCAGGCCTGCACTGAACTGCCCTCAGCTGCCCGTCGGGTTCCCTCCTATGCTGGTCAGCACCCAAAGTCTGGAGGGGGATGAGGCAGCAGGAGTTTGGAGTGTCAGCACTGCCCTGAGTGTGTGCACACACAGCCGGGCTGTGACAGTGCCCAAGCTCGCCCCTGACTTTGCTCTGAGGTCAGAGCAAATGCTGACAGCAGGAAGAAGCAGCCAGGCAGTGGAAGCAGGCATTTTTAAGCCTGCAAAAGCAGAGCGGGGGACTTCCCAGGCCCCCAAGAGTACAGGGATGCCAGGGTCTGTAGCCATGGTTTGGGCCGCTGCAGCTCTGCAACAGGAGGTGCTTGGGTGGTCCTGCCTGTTCTGTGGAGCGAGAGGCCCGGGTCTGCAGCTGTGGTTTGGGTGACTGCAGCTGCACCCAGGGGAGCTCCCACCCCATCAACTTGGAAGAAGTGGGGCTCCCACTTGTCTCTGGTTCCCACTGGCTCCACAGAGTGTGCAGCCCTGGCCGCACCTCCATGCTGCAGCCAGCGTGATGGCAGTGGCTGCTCCAGATGGGCTGCCATCTGGAGCCACCACTGCCATCAATAGCTAAGGCAATGGCTCTCAAATGTGAACGTGCATCAGAATCATCTGATCATTACTCCTTCCCCCCAGTTTTTTTATCCAGTTGGTCTAGGGTTGAATCCTAGAATGAGCATTTCTTAAATTCCCAGTTGACTCTTATGCTGCTAATTCAGGAAACATTTTGACAATCATTAAACTAAGGGCTTGTAAAATAGTGTGATGTGGGTTTTCCTGGCCATGGCAGGTGCTATTGGCTAACCAACAAAACACCCGTTCCTGACCCACTTTTTCTTCACCTTTCTCCAATATAGAAGTTAAGAAAAGGTAAATGACCACTTTCTCAGACTACTTTGCAGTTAGGAGCGAGCCTGTGACACTATAACACATTTCTAGTTGACGGGACTAAGCAGAAGGCTGCAAGGGATGAGGATCAGTTCTGGGAAGGTTATTTCTCTACCTAATTGCATATCAAGCACTGTATTCTCCCCTTCTTTGACCCTGAGCACAGATATGATCCCTGGAACTGAAGCAGCCTTGTTAGGGCCATACCATACATACATAAAGGAAGAGACCAACAAAATAAAGTTGGCATGCGGCCAGTGAGGAACACCAAACCGGTGCCAATAGCCCTCCATCTCCAGATGCTGCATTTTGTGGGACAAAAATCTTTATTGGTTAAGCCACAGTGAATGAACTTTCTGTTACTTACAGCCAAAATTACTCCTAACTGACAACAAACCATAGTTTTATGTATGTATATGTGTATGTATGTATTGGAGACAGAGTCTCGGTCTCTCCCCTAGGCTGGAGTACAGTGGCACAATCTCAGCTCACTGCAACCTCTGCCTCCCAGGTTCAGACGATTCTCATGCCTCAGCCTCCCAAGTAGCTGGGATTACAGGTGCGTGCCACCATGCCCAGCTAATTTTTGTATTTTTATTAGAGACAACGTTTTGTCATGTTGGCCAGGCTGGTCTCAAACTCCTGGCCTGAGGTGATCCACCTGCCTCGACCTCCCAAAGTGCTGGGATTACAGGTGTGAGTCACTGTGCCTGGCGCCCATATGTATAATTTAAACAATATATATAAAGGCCAACCTAAACCTCCCAGACTTCATTTCATTAAGCTAGAACATAAGAATAAAATTAGACAAAAAACCCCCAATCGCATAATGATAGCAGCAACTATAATACCAACATCTACCATGATCATCATTGTATAAAAGAATGGGCATTTTAACCTACGCGAAAAAATGAGAAAATTTTAATTGACTCAATCTAGCATTTGAAAACATCTTTCTTCCTTATTTTGATGTAGATACGTGAACATGTGTCAGCGATCCACAGGCCTCTTCAGACCAACATTTGGTAGCTCCTAGTAGAGACTTCACACCTTACATTCTCCCCTTAATGAGATGTAGTTCAGGTAAACAAAGCTATTCACTTACTGAGATGTGTCTGTTTAGCTTTGATCAGCAATCATTAATAGATGAAGTCCACTTAGCATTTCACAAGTGTTTGGGCTTGACTGTGTCTTTCTGGTTCACACCAGGTTTCCAAGTTTAGTCAACGCTTTCCTATAGAGATTCCTTTCATCAGTTGATAAACTGTTCTCGCCTGCTGTGTCCTGATATACGTGCCTATATAAGCATACATAGGCGCATGTAAGCATCAGCAATGAAAAAATTAAGCAGAGGTAGAGTCACAGGAAGAGTTAGAAAAAAATGGCATGTGTATCTTAAAATATCCCTTACAGATGTGCTCATTGCTGAGAAATTGCTTTGCTCAAAACTAAATCCAGCCTGAATTTTTATGGTTACAAAATAATTAGTCTCTGAGTCAGTTTTTAATCCTATGCTAATGAGACCCCCTGCTGTCTTGACTCATACCTTCAAATTAGAGGTTGATCCATAATTAATAAGTCTTATAATCCCAGTACCTGAGACAAAGAGATCTTTGGGTGGCTGGAAAAAGAGCAGAGAAGTGTAGCAATGGTATTGCAATTGCATTCCTACCACATACCAAGTTGGATCGTGGTACAGAAATGGTGTCTTTGGGCAGTAAGTCCACTGGTCCAAGCTTGTTTGACAACGGAAGTGTCTAAATGCCCCTCTCAAGTCTTTGGAAGGAGAATGGGTGCTCTCTGTCCTTAGCAAAAGCTTTTCTGCTTACAGCAACACCGGTCTGTGTCTGCATGAGATTTCCACTTAGCTTGAGAACCTTGCTTTGAACTACCTTTAACTTCTGACCAAAAAAAAAAAAGAAAAAAAGCATCAGGGCAAAGAATCATTTGTTTTTTTCCAGCTATTTTTGAAACTCTGTGACTTCTCCACTTGGTAGTTTTACAACCTTGAAATTTCCAATGATTGGAGGAAAGAAACCCTTGCTGATTAATTAAAATCTAATTTTATATTCTCTCATAATTACAGCAGTAGAGGAAAAAAAAAGTGAGACTTATTATTCCAAAAATGAAAATGATCCCTGGACTGTTTGGGCTTATTATGAGTTCCGTGTTACAATTTATTTTAAATTGAATCAATAGAATAAACATGGAAATAAGTTCTGTGAAATCATTTATTTTTAAAGCATCCAAATAGGCTGTACCATTTTGTTAAAAATTTTCTAGACTCTACCTGGATAGACTTCTTGATGAAAACAAAGGGAAAAGAGGGCTTCAATTTTGTGATAGATCTGGGACAATCTTACAGGTCTTCCTGCGCATAGTTTCATGACCATGATTTCTGACGCTCTTTAATACACCACAGTAGATCCTCTCTTTACTCGAGAGGACCTGAAATTCTAAAAAAAAAAAAAAAAAAAAAAAAAAAAAAAAAAAAAACTCAAAACAAAATTAATTTCAGTTTACTTTGAATTTTTAGTCTTTGTATAACACTGGAGAACTGGGATGGCTGAACTGAGACATGCAGGAAAGCATTAGAGAGGCTGGATTTCCTGTCTCCTAATTTGGTTCAGAGCTTTTGGGCTGGGGTGTGATGGGTGTCCATATGAGAGGTGGTGACCCGGCACTTTGGGATTAGAGCTGGCTCTCCTTGTGCAATTACCTGGTTCACTGCTTCTAAGAGGAAGGACAGGTTGATTTTTGCCTCTTCACTTTCCGCTGAGTCTTCATGTAATCCACAGAAGTTTATAGCTTTTAGTTGTGTGTGGGAGTCGGGGGCGGGGTGGGGCGGGGTGGGGAATGGGAGATGGTTAGTGGTGGATACCCCGGGAATTTTAGATATCTACCTTGTGAATGTCCTGCTTAAATGGGTGAAGTACAATATAGCATTAAGTGTAAAAAAGTATGCTATGAAATTGTATATATTTATGGGGTTTCTTGTATGTTTTATATTTACGTATAAGAGCACATATGTTTTAAGTAGACAAAAATAGGCAATGCATAGATAATACATGTTTTATATAAATGATGCTATGTATGTACATATATGTATATTTTTATTTTAAACGCTTTCTTACATATGTATTACATGTATGAATGTTTTATATATACTATATATAGTATCAATATATATTCCTACATAATATAAACCGTAAATATGTGTATATATTTATATTTATATATAACATATGTATAGGTATGTGGGTATATATATGTATATTTGTAGAAATATTTCTTACTATACAGATATATATAGTTATATGTGTATCTTAGGCAGGATATAAAATATATACCAAAATATCAAATGTATAGAGCAGTCATTTCTGAGAAGTAGGATTGCGGATAATTTTTATTTTCTATGTGTCTTTCTATATTTTCTAAATATTCTATGAATATAAAGCTTCACAGTGCAAGCACAGAAAAACATTTGAAAGGAAAATGAGATGAAATGCCTTCCTGCAAAATCATGCAAGTCCTCAGGAAAATTATTTTCCTGCTCTGGTGAGTGAGGGTTCCTAATTCTCTGCTTGTGAGTCTTTGTCTTCATCTCAGATTGTGGTCTGCATCCCCTGGCCATACCGTCTACATGCTCCATGGGTTTCCATGGTTCTAGGATTTTTCCTTCTCCCCTTTTTCCTTCTCGTGGCATGAAGAAACTCACTCATCTGAATACCATCACAAAGAACCCCCTGATCCCTCAAATATTCCTGTTCCCTGTGTTCACTGATGCTACTACAATTTTGTCACATGCATGTGTTATTTCCCTCAATCTTTCATGGCAGACAAGGGGGAAACAAAGCTGTAATATTAGTGAGGCACAAGTTCTAGACTGGTATTCTCATATCCATGAGAACTGACAGGGTTTTTCATAACACAGATCACTGGGTCCCACCCCTGCAGAGATTCTGACTCAGTAGGTCTGACTGGAGACTAAAGAACTGCATTGTTAACAAGCCCCCAGACGCTGCTGATGTTGTTGGTCCTTAGACCACATTTTGAGAAGCAAAGTCTAATGGTTTTTAAAGCATGAACCCCATATCATCAGCATCAGGAACACCAATGAATTTTCTCGAATCACAGACTTTCAGATTCTATTCCAGAGGTGTTGTATGCCTACCATATACCAAGTGGATCCTTATCACCAGTTTGATGACAGAAGAATCTGTATTTTAACAAGACTCCCAGGGCATTCAGTGCACATGGAAGATGGAGAAGCACCAGAATAGATACCAGGAGGAAGGCAGGTGCATCCAAAAGCAACGAAAAGGCATGCTGACCTGAAAGAGCCTGACTGCCTGCCTCTCCCCTGGGTACCCAGTTAAAGTCACCGTGTCCTCAATCTGAGAATCAGCACCACGAAGAAAAGATGAATTTCTCAGGGGTAAAGAGGCAAGTTCCTAGGACTGAGGCATAAAATCAGAATGCCAGTATATTAATTTATAATGAAAAGCAAAGCAGTTGAGAGATGTGCAACGGCTGGAAGAATCTCCCTGGGAAGGCAGGCAACAGTGAAAATCCAATCAGACCCAGCAGGTGACCGGGCGAGCGGAGAGCAAGACCCCCAGGAGTCAAGGGCAAGGTTCTGAAGTTCAAGGGCTCAAACAGTGAGAGCCTTATCCATAAGAGCAAGACTCTTCGGAGACCAGCCCAGGGCATCTTCTGTCCCGTGCCCTGTCTGAATGGTATCAGGCAGTCTTCTTGGTCCATCTTTGTTATTCCTCTTTCCAGGACTGAACAAACCATTTCCCATCAACATGTTCTTTAGAGAGGCAACTGCTTCAATTAGGCCACCCATTATGCTTTGTTGATGTTGTGTATTTCTGCTTTCTTTGTTCACTTAAAAGTTGAACTATTAGTGGAAAATCCCCTTTCTTTTATTTCCAGGTTCCCTGGGTTTATCACAGAGCAGGATTCACATGATTCTTACAGATTGTTCTGTGATGTTTTCAGCATTTTCTTTTCCTTACTCAAAACAAATCTATAGAATAGGAATGATGATCCCCATTTTTCAAGTGAACAATTGAGAATAAAGGAGTTGTTGTCAGTTGAATTGCGTCTCCAAAACTGATATGTTGAATGATGTGTACCTAACACCTGATACCTGTGAATTACTTGGAAATAGGGCCTTTGGAGAGGTAACGAAGTTAAGACGAGTTCATATGAGTGGGCTCTAATCCATGGTGACAGGTGTTTTTATAAGAAGAGGAAAATGCTGTGAGGAGACAGAGACACACAGGACCAATGCCATGTGAGGTCAGAGGCAGAGGCTGGAGGGATGCAGCTTTAAGCTAAGGAACGCCAAGGACGGAGGCCACCATCGGAAGCTGGAAAGAGGCAAGGAAACATTCTACCCCAAGTCTCAGAGGGAGCCTGTCCCTGCTGTCACCATGACTTTGAACTTCTAGCCTCCAGAACTGTGAAACAAACATATCTCTACTGTTATAAACCACCCAGTTTGTGGTACTTTGTTTTAGCAGCCACAGGAAACTAAGAGAGAGGTTTGTTTGTTTTAATTGCATCCTAGGTTATCCAAGTTGGTGGTGGAGACAGACACTGGTGGGCTCCCACCCCCAGATCCCCTTGGTCCTCACCATGTCAGCATACACTGATGGCATCAGTCTGCAGACACCTGCTCTCCTCTATCTGAGGGCTTTCTCTTGGCCCAAGAGGTGAGAAGTTTGAAAGTGCTGAGAAGTCAGCACCTCCAGGAGCAGCCTTCAGCCAATGATAGATGGAAACTGGAGGATAAATACACCAGCTTTATTCCTGCAAGTGAGGCCACACTAAAGTGTGTTCCAATCTATCTCCCAGAGGTCTCAAGTGGCCTTGAGCCTCTGCTGCCCACGTTGGTGACCTGGTCACAACTCACCCCACGTTGGCTTCCTCTCCTTCCCTGCTCCCCAGCAGTGTTTCCTAGGACCATCTGCAAATAAACCCCTGCTGCCCTGCCTTAAAGAATCTTCTGGGGAAACCCAGCCAAAAGCAGACCTAAGACTGACTTACACCTACGGCTGGGTTCCTTCCACGCTAGCACTTTTGGGAGACACTAAATGCCATTTTTATTCTTTGGTATTTTCTCAAACAGTGAGCATATAATCAACAAAACATGTAACCACAGACTTTAAAACGAATTCCTTTGTGCTCCCATAGATTTTGTTATAAACTTCGCAGAAGGTGGGAGGTGGGGTGGGGCTGCTGATGCAGTGCATCATGGTGAAGCTGTATTTTAGTGTTAAAGACGCATCAGGCCCATGCCAAATGCCTTATGCACACTATATTATTAAATCCCCGATACATCTTTGCATTACAGTTAGTTTTGTGTAGGTTGTCCTTCGACATAGAGCAAAACTCTTTGAGGTCAAGCATCATGTCCAACGTATTAAAAGAGACTGAAAAAACTCCCATTAATGCAACAGTGTTTGGGGAAGTGAGGGTCAGGATGGTGGTGTGCCTTCAAGGCACTCCCTGTCTTCTTTGCACACCCACAGTGCTTTGTGCTTCTTAAATGTTCAATGAATATGTGATAGGATTGAATCATGGGCAAACAAGAAAAATCCAGTCTAGTGGAGCATCAAGTTAATACAATTTGGGAGCCTTTGTTACTATGATAAAATATCTATAACATAGTATGTATTATTTTAACCATTTTAAGTGTAAGATTCAGTGGCAATAAGTATACATGGGCTGGGCCCTGTGGCTCACACCTATATTCCCAGCACTTCAGGAGGCCAAGGCAGGAGGATCCCTTGAGCTTAGGAGTTTGAGACCAGCCTGGGCAACATAGTGAGACCTCATCTCTACAAAAAATTTAAAAGCTAAATTAGCCAAGCATGATGGTGCCTGGCCTGTAGTCCCACCTATACAGGAGGCTGAGGCAGGAGGCTGAGGTAGAAGAATAATTTTGACCACAGAAAGTCAAGGCTTCAGTGAGCTATGATCCTGCCACTGCACTTCACCCTGGGCAAGAGAGCGAGACCCTGTCTCAAAAAGAAAAAAAAAGAAAGAAAGAAAGAAAGAAAGCCCCTGATAACTTCTAACTTACTTTCTGTTGCTATGAATTTACCTATTCTGCACAGCATAAGTTGGCTCAGTGTTTTCCAGGTTCATCCATGTGGTATCAGGTATCAGAACCTCATTCCTTTTAAAAGCTGAATAACATTCCATTGTAAGTACAGACCACATTTCATCTATCCATCCTTCTGTCTGTGGACATTTGACTTGTTTCTACCCTTTAACTTGTGAATAATGCTCTTGTGAACATTGATGTGTAAGTATTTGTCTGCATTCCTGTTTTCAACTCTTTGGGGCATAAAGGAGTAGAATCACTGGATCACATGCTGATTTCCTGTTTAACTTTTTAGAGAACTGCCAAACTGTTTTGCATGGTGGTTACACCATTTTACGTAAAATTGGGCCTGGGAGCTGGAGGAGGAGAGTTTCAAGTTAAGAATTTAAAAATATCTTACCTTTACACATATTACAAAAATACATTCTGCCATCTTCAGATGATGATGTCTGCCCTCTTGTTCACAAGATGGCTGCCTCCGTATTGTGTGAATATGTCGAGTCTTTTCCTCAGAACCTGTGCCAGTGAGTAGCCTTGAGTTTCAGTTTCATTGGCTTCCTGATAAATTCATCTCTGTGGATTTACATCTAAGAACAACTTCTCGTCATTTACTGAAAATCACTGAAGTTTGAATCTTACAAATAAGATGAGAAAGGGAACAGTTACCTTGTAAATACTTCTTGGGACCAACATGCTGATGGGGCTTTAAGATGTCAGCCTGTCTCCTGGTGATGTTTGGGTGAACATCTTCCCTTGACAGGGTCTTTCTCAGTATCACCTTAGACCCAGACAGGAAGGGCCCCTACAAAAAGTCACACGTGTTCGAAGGCCTCTCTCCTGCTGTGTTTCAAAGTTCCAAGCTGTTTTGTTCAGGCTGTTCTTCAGGTGCCTAGGACTCTGACATTTCCTTCTAATGGGCCAGGATTTGGTTTCAGAGCCATGTGTGCCTTTTCCCCAGTCCATCCTTCCACAGCTGTGCATACATTGGTGTCCACAGGGTAATCAAGTATGTCTATTGGAGGTATAGGCGAATTGGATGAAACTTGAAGTGCAGGCTAAAGTGTCTGAATATGTTCCCTCAAGACATCCCACAGGTAGGACAGAGTTGGGGAATGGAAAGGGAAGAGGCCCAGTCATGGGTCAGGGACTGGAACTAGGATCTCCTTGTATTACCATGTTCCATCATGATGCCCCCAAAGGAGTCCAAACACTCAAATTTTCAATTTGTCTTCTCAGGTTGTTATGATGGCATGCTATTCTCCAAGACATGAGGACAGAACATATTTAACTTAGCAGTTCATACCTTAATTTCTAACTTGTAAATTTTTAGTACGTGGTTTGTGGGTCATTGTTTCTACTTTGCTCTGGGTTCCACAAATGTTAGGTATGGTCCTGCTGTTTCCTTCTCATCTGTAGTTTGCTAAATTCAAATTCATTCATCCAAATACCTGAATAAACATGGATCAAATTCATCAAGAGGGTTATTATTTATTTAAGAATCTTGTTGTCAAGTAGTCTCAGGATTGGTTGGGCAACTCAAGAAAGCAATGACAGCTTGGCACTTTCTTCCCTTCTCATCTGTCCTCTTCAAGATGAGAGATATCTGTCCTCATGTACCCACGATGGCTGCCTCAGCTCCAGCCATCACATTGTCGCAGACATTGACCTGAGCAAGACAAAGGGCATCAGGAAGGCTTTCTTTTCCTAGTAGTACTCTTCAGTGTGGAAAATCTTACCCAAATGCCCCAGCATAATTCTCCTTCCATCTTATTATCTACTTCTACTCAAATCACAGCCAAACAGAATGAGTTATTTGATTGGCTTAGACCATTTGGAAATTGTCATTTGAAAGTTGCACACATTGCTGCCTGAAAATAAGAGAAATATCAGGTTACTCTCAGTAAAAAGGAAGGGAGAACTTGATTTAGGCTGGGAAGCCATAGCAACAGACAGACAGAGCAGTTACTTTCCTTAGAATTGTAAAGGAGGATTAGTAATTAGGAAGCAAAGAAGAAAAGGGGATTTGTCACTGGATAGAAAAGGCAGTCACAGTTAAGCTTGTAATAAGCAGATGGTGAGAAGAAAATGTTCAGATCAACTTCTATGGGTCTTCATTATAAATGGTGAATGATTAATTATGTTGCGTTTCATTAAATTTATGAGTTGTATTTGTTATACAACACATCACTAATAAATAATGGCTGATGGATTATTATTGCTGTTCTCCATCGGTTTGGAGAACGTGATGTCTTTTCATGAGAATTAACTGTTGCCAGGAGAAAAATCAACCATAAACCCTTCGTTGCTCATGAAACAAAATGACTTAATCAGCTCATCCTAGAAATGAAAGAGACCTGGAGCCACCATTTAAAATCCTGACAAAGCATTCAATTCTGACATGCCAAGGAGAAGCATCTGGGTTTGATTTTCTTTTGTCTTATCCCAGGGACAAGCATAAATGTAGGAAAAGTACACACATGTCAACAACGTGCCATACGTCTGAAAGCTGCTCAAGTGCTCACCTGACCCTGAGGTATTTTTTTACACTGTCCTATTGCTTGCCTGCAACTCAAAGTTTACATCCCAGTACTAGTAAGATTATGGTGCCCTTCTTCTATGCACAGAACAGTGTGTTTATATAGAACATAAATATTATGACTGATGGATATCACATATGTAAAAAAATGGCCTGGAGGTCAGCATTAAGTCTCAGTAGCTACATTTCTACACAGTCTTGATAAGTGGCATTTTTAGGTAGGAGTGATAGGACAACAATAGAGGTGATATCCACTTTTGGAAGTCACATGTGGCAGGATACCACAGTGTAGGGCAGACCTGTATATAACATAGCACACTCACTGCGCGCTGCTCGGGATTTCTCACCATGTGGTGACCAGGTTCCAAGAGGCTGTGTCCTCCCTGAGACAAGAAATAGAAGCTGCCCATTTCTTAAGGTCTGAGCCCAGGAATTGTCACAGTATCATTTTTGCTATATTCCATTTGTTAAGAAGTCAGAGAGCCCTTATTCAAAGGGCTGGGACATACACTCCACCTGTTGAAGGGAGGAGTATCAAAGAATTGGGAGGCCACATCTTAAAACCATCACATCAGCTTGAAGGCTGTCTCAGGGAGCCTTACCTAGCCACCTCCTCTTAAGCAGTCCTGGCTACTCCCCAGAGTCTCTCTCTATCACAATATCTCTTTGGTTTTCTTCATAGCACCATTGCCTGGACTTACTTTGTAAATGCATTTGTTTAGTTGTATAATTAATTTTAAGCTTATTTCCCATTTAGTATATAATTTCCACAATAGCAGGAACATTAGTGATCTTGTTCACAGCTATATCCCCATATAGTAGGTGCTCACTAAACAAAAAGTTGCTGTACAATAAACATTTGTTGAGTGGATGAGTGGATGAAATTTTTATCATGTAATTCTTTTAACAGCTCATAACAAGGATGTATGCAAGACTTACCATTAACACTGGTCCCTCAGGCTTCATTGTATAATCTAGGACTCTCATTAATATGACCACTCCCAGACCTAAGAATCCAGCTAATTATCACAGATTTAATCTGTGAAGCTATAACTCAAGCTGCCTGGAACTAACGTAACTGTGGCTGAGCATTGCCCTGTGGAAATGCACCAAATCTCTGTCACACAAATTCCTAGCTCTGACATGAAAAAATTGGATTAGGAAATAGCTAAGGAAGAGACATTCGTGAAGGCACAGCTTTCTGAGTGCAGAGAAGAAAATGTCTCTGCACATTTGTTACTGTCCATGGTTATAGAGTTATTGGGAAGCAAACAGTAACAGTGCAGCGGTAATTCTGAGAAAATGGGCTGAGTGACTTATTGCCTGTTGGTTCAGAGCCTGCAAATCTGTTTTCCAAAGTGCAGCCGGGAAAAAGCTACAGAATAATGTTCTGCTTTTTACCTGCTCCCACGTCCTTTATTGGGTCCCAGGAGGGAACACTGAGCGAGGAGTAAGAGAAACTCGCACACCAGATTCTATGTATGACGCAGGCTGGATAGCTACAAGATGGATATTTACCAGACTTCAATTTTCGTCTCAAATTAATGATGCATCTCCATTAATGAGGGCAGACCTCATCATGATTGTGCATCTCTATTTCTTTCTGGAAGAAAATAAAGTCAATTAAAAGCATTGCATTTCAGAAGAAAAGCAATTCACACTGTGTTTTATTAGTAGCACAATGGTGCTGTTTTCTTTGTTACCAAGACAAAAATTAACAGGCGTCTGTGGCACAAAGGTGGGTGACAAGCAAAAAGGGCTATTAGTAAGGTGGTTGTTTTCAGACTTCGAAACAGAAGGAGCCTTCCAGGATTTAAAAACAAAATAAAAGCTCTTCTCTGTGCTGTCAGTCTCTTCTCTGAGTTTGTAGACTTCCTTTCAGTCACCACCTTATACTATCTGGTCGAAAAATTTAAAGAGTGTTGTTTTTTTCCCTAGCACATCTCAAGTATTAAACTAATATAAAGGAAACCTTTAAGTCATTTCTGGAGATTAAGAAGTGGTTTTAGATTATTTGATGGCTGTAAAGTTCCAGTTGGGAGTTTTTGGTGTTTAATTTTATGTGTTGTATATTTAATATGTATTGTTTTTATTTTTGATTCTACTTTATGTATTATTATACATATTTGTTTCTGTTTTAGTTAAAACAGTAACAAGTTTGGCTTCAGGAGAAAAAAGAAAGGCTTCCTTAGAAGTTGGTGACATTTTCCCGAAGAAGTCACTATGAAACTAAAGAGAGTAGAACTCAAAGAGGTAACATCTGACAAAGATTAGTGAGAAAAACAGGGAAAGACCCCTGGTCTTCTGAAACACATAAAACTGAGCAGAGGAGACACTCTGACCAGAAACCTGGTATGATCCAAATAGAACTCTTCATCTTTCATCCTAAAATTGTTTTTTTCTTTCTGACTCCCCCAATTCTTCCCCAAAATGTTACCATTTTTTCAGATTACCAGCCTGGAATATTCTATCTCTGTGTCTTTTATTTTCTTGTTGTTTCCTAAAATTAGACCTTAAATATGCCATTTATTTCCATTTTTTTTCCTCTTATACCTACCTTTTTGTTGTTCCTTTTAATTTTTTCATTTCCAGTTCAGAGTGAATTGTTGGCTTAGTTCTGGTTATACTGAGTTTGTATAAGACATCTAGGATGCAATGTTCACCAAATGGGTGTAAATATGGGATTAGAATTCAGGAGAACCTTCAAGGTATGCAAGGAAATCAGTATTTGAAGCCCACTCATAAGAAGAGAGAGTAGTGGATCTCATGACACTGAACTGAATGGAGGTAGTCCAGAGAGTGGTCAGGTTTAAGAGCCCAACCACTAGGGTAAGAGGAACAAGAACAACAGCCAAAGGAGGCATGTGGAGAAATAGAAAAAAGGAATGTGGTAAGTCCAGTACACTGGTCAGCAAAGAAGCTTTGAGAAGGATTTGTCAAGTCATCACTGTCAAGTATTGAAGAGAGGTTCAAGAAGGATGGAAAATCTGATCAGCGAGTTGAGTTTGACTTCCAAGAGGGTACTTTCTAGGTTGAGTAGAGTCTTAGGAAACAAATGGAATAGGAATAATGGATGGCCTGTGGTGCAGAAGTCTAAACAGGAATGAATAATCTTCAGAATGGGTCAGAAAGCTTCTCAGATCATACTCACCTTTACTCTTGTCCTAATCTGGATTTCTTCCCTCCTTTCCCAAAGGAGAGCCCGAGGAAAGGGCTTGAGTGCAGGTAGTTTATGCAGAAAGTGATCCCGAGAAAGAAGAGTGGGGTCTGGGGAGAAGTGAAACAAGGAAGAGAAAGAAATATAAGGATATATTGCAAAGCCAGTGAAGCTGAAGCTGTTTGCACCTCAGGACCAGAAGGTGAAGTGAATGTTAGCCTGGTTCCCCACTTCTTCTCCTTATTTCTTCCCAAACCTGACATTTTTGAAGCTCTCTATTCAAGAGTGTTGGAGAAACATCTGGCTAGGAGACTCTCTATTCATCCTTGCTAACCTCTCACTCCCCACCCCCTACCAATCTAATGAAGACTTTAGCTCCAGACACTCCTGCACCTATTCGTCTTTCTCTCTCCCTCCAAATCTTAGGGAGTATATTTTATTTACTTCATCTGGAAAGGGAGTCTTCCTATTTCTTCAGGTCACTCTCTATTCATTTTTTCAAGTCCCCTCTCCCTCAGTGGATTTTGGTTTTGGAGACAAAAGTCACATCTGTGTAGTTCTCATATAAGACAGCCACCCCACCAAACACACACACACACACACACACACACACACACACACACACACACACGAACAAACCCAGTGAAACTGGCAGATAAATCTCCTCTCTCCCGTTCCAGTGTGAATCAATTTTGTATCATGCCCTTAGACTGGCCTTCCCTCCTCCATTTCACTCTGAGAATACTTGAATGAGAGAAGGAAAAGGGAGAAATAATATGGAGAAAACCATAGGTGAGTATCTCCAAGTATATTCAGTTATTCATGTCTTCAAATGAATACTTGAAACAAGTTTCTATTTTCAAATATCACCCAGACACAGAAGTTTATTTTTCTTCCCCTTAGCTTGATTGTAACAGGCTGTAAGTTCATTGAGATTAGGTACTATATACTAAATATATTTTAGCCCCATCTGTTGCCTAATACAACCCTGGGTATACGGTCACCACTGCAAGATTTGTATAATGGTAATATCAGTGACTCTTGGAAACATTTTTGGGCCTGAAAGATGTACAGGCCTTTTTTTTTTTTTTTTTTTTTTTTTTTTTTTTTTTTTATTTTACATATTGACTAAAGCAGGTGAGCACCTTTATTCCGGTGGGAGAGAGACGCTGCCTATGTAAAGGTTCATTAGGTACTTACCAGCCAGAGGAAAAACAAGGAGCAGCAAATTGCCTTCATGGGGGAAAATTGCCAGCCTGCCACTGGGCTTACCCATTGTTCTTTGTAGGACCTCAGAGGGCAGAGGAAGTATCACACATCATCTAGCAACATCAGTGACTGCAAATTCTCATCGCAGTCAATTCTCCCTACTTCTCTACCAGAATACTTCTCCTTAATCTTGTTATCCTTCATAGCCTTTCCTTGGTAGGCGCTCTTAATATGATCAGTTCTGTTTATGTTGTAAATTCTTTCCTATTGTCCACAATAGAAAACTCTTGGGTAATGCAGTGGTTAAGAAATGTCAGGAGATTATCTATCTATCTATCTATCTATCTATCTATCTATCTATCTATCAATCAATCATCTGTCTGTCTATCCTAGTGCCTTTTTAAAATTCCCCCTTAAGTTAAGATTACTTGTTGTCTCAGAAAATCTTTCTAATTTAAACTGTGTCGTTGTTCATCATTTCATAGATCTGTGTGAAGTGAAGAATTTTCTGTTACAGTATGACTGGACCAGACTAAACACTCTTGGTTATTTTCACTTTGTCTTTATTTCCAGAGATTCATGTCACTGCAATGGACACTGAGCAATGACCCAGTCCATTCCTTTGTTTCTATGTGGACAGTACATGAAGTATCCACACTGAACACTATTCGCTTTCAGTAGTGAGGAAATGTTTCAGTGATTTTGTTTATATGTAGGGCATTTGTAAACAATTCCAACTAACCTAAAATCTGGGCAGGAATTGAAATAGGATTCCATATGAAGGAGATATTTCATCACACCAAATTGGGAGAGCCACTTTGGGAAACAGTTTGGCCATTTCTTATGAAACTAAACATGACTTTACCATATGACACAGCAATCCCACTCTTGGATATTTACCCAAATGAGAAGAAAACCTATGAATGCACATGCTTGTGGCTTTATTCATAATTGCCTGAAACTGGAAACAAACCAAATGCTTCTCAAGAGGGGAATAAACAAGCCTTGGTACATCCATATGTACAATGAGATACTTACTACTCAGCAATAGAAAGGAAGAAACTGTTGTTCCACACAATAACATGGACGAATCTCAAATACATTGTACTAATGGGAAGAAATGAGACTTGACATATCACATATCATATAATTCTATCCATAAGACATTTTTGAAAAGGGCAAATGGTAGAGGCAGGAAACAGATCAATGGCTGCCAGCCTCCGAAAGAGGTTGATGACAGAGGGATGTAGAGGAATTTTGGGGGGTGAAGAAGTTATTCCATACCCTGATGATGGCAGATACACAACTTCATATACTTGCCAACTCCTACAACTCACAACACAAAAGCACACACCCCAGACACACACACGCACACACACACTCACATACTCTATAAGGATAGATGTGCATCCACTAGCCATCTCTGTCTCTTTTTCTTATGATTTTCAGTGGCTTCATTCTCTCCTATGCAATGCAGGAATAGCAAGTGCCTTACACACAGGTACAGGCTCACATTAACTCTGCTTAATAACTTCAGAGAAAAGGGGATACTTCTTGTCTCCAATGATGTACATATAAAATCCGAGGAAGAAACTTGGCCCATTTCAGATCAAGTGAAATTTCTTGGCCACTTATACAAAACTGATGAATATCTATTTTTGGAGATTACACATTTATTCCTATGACCTGTGAAGATGGGATATAGTGATATATCTATCACATGGAGTAGAGGGCAGGCCTGGCTCCAAAACTCAAAGGTGTTCCTACTAGAAAAGATCAGGAGACCAAAACAGCAGAGACCACTCTACTACTGGTCTTACATTCACAGTGTATAGGGAGGCCATTACTTGGGAACTAAATGCAATAAATTGCCATAAGCTGTTTCAGTTAGGCATCTAAATCTGTCCTCCCAAACCACGTCACAGTCACTGGGACCTTGAGACAAATAGAGGTTCCTGATTGTCTAACTGGTTATGTCTTTGACCTTGTTATTGTTTCTATTGTTTTTCTGAGTGTTTTTGTTTTTCTATGGATTGTAAACACTTTTGAGAATCTAATGAGAGCTTTAGACTGACTACCTTGAAAACTATAGCAGACCTGAGGTCCCATACCCAACTCTCCATCATCTCATCCTTCCTACCCCCAACTTCCACCAGTTCATAAATCTCAGGAAAAGATTATTCATCTAGACCAGTGGTGCTCAAATGCTAGCCCACATTATGATCCCCCAGAGAGCTTGTTAAACCCAGATTTCTGTGTCCTACCCCATTGCTTCTGATTTAGTAGGGCTGGAATTGGGCCTGAAAGTCCACATTAAGAAGTTCCTAGGTGATGTGGATGTTATGGTCTGGGGACTAGACTTTGGAAACCACTGCTCTAAACCATAGACTAATGATGTCATCACTTACTGTCCTAAATCACACTTCTCTACTGCAGACTTTTCCTGAATGTGACTTAGCCATCAGGGAGTCTGCATTTGAGTTTCTTGTAATATATGCAATCTTGATGCCTCTGTAAGGAGCACTGTTGTGAATAAAAACAGTAACATCATTAAATACTTATTCACATATTGACTCATATCTTAAGATTGAGCTACTTAAAATATGGACAATGTTCTTCCAGTGGATTAAAATATATGAGAAATCAGCCCTTAAAATTACACTTAAAGATCTTAACAATTATTGTGAAAAGAGCCTGCCTTTTTAAACAAATCATTTGCATGTTTTCAGTTATCCCATTTTGAAAAACCCTAACAATGCATATTCATATATTTTTACAAAGTTAAGGCCAGATTGTGTAAACAATTTTGTTTCTATTTTTGCATAACATTCTGTGTGTGTCCTCACACCATTCCAAATCCTTCAAAAACAGAATTTCCCATTGGAGGTACAAGACCATCATGTGGATGAGTAAGAATTTGCAAAAAAAAAAAAAAAAAAAAAAAAAAAAATTCATGTTTGATTTTGATCACTGAAGTTTCTGATTTCCAAAAATTGAGAATTATAAATAATACTTTGATCATAGCCTCAAATATAAATGGTTTATTTCCCTATTATAAATAATGCTTTGATCATAGCCTCAAAAATAAATGGGCTATTTCCCTCAAATATAATCAGTACGTCTACTGGATCAAGGCATCTGAATTTCGTTAAAGACTTTCCTTCACAAATATTGTACACTCTGATTATCTAGGCAACATAGCCAGTTCCAAGGACATTTGTGTAGGGTTTTAAGTCCCCAAAAGAAGGGAGACATTAGAGGCAAGTTGCGCATATGTCGTTACTCCCTCACCTCTTTAAGAATGTCTCACCACGACTTCTAATTTCTAGCCATTTTACCTTTTAATAAAAATCTACGAGGCAACTTATTAGGCAAACACAAAGAAATAGAGAGGCCCTGGAAATGACTGTGTGACCTGAGGATGAAGACGGGGGTGATTCCTTCATGCCCTGTCTACTGTAGCCTGGGTGGCCCCGAGTAGACACATGTATCTGAAGCATTTGTGACTCCTGCCGACAACCCTGGGGACGTTCAGACCCTCCAGGGTCCGAATCACACCCATTTCACAGTCTGTTGCAATACAAACCTCTCTAACTGATGACCATTCTCTCCCAACTTCTGACTTCATGGTCTTTAAGGTCATGTCTCTGTCTCTGTTTTTATCTCGGCTGTAGATCCGTTCCTGCAGGAAGCCTACACTGAGACTCAGATTTCTTTACAGTTCTACTGGGGAGTTTTCTTGGAATCCCCTGTGGGGGAGTCAAAGAGGCAGGGTGGGGCCAGGGGAGAATGGGCTGCTGTGCTATGCCATTGCCACAGAAACCTCAGCTGACCCTAAGGGGCGCTCTGGAGCTGTCGTAGTCCTCCGGAGCTGTCTCAGACTGGGGCACAGAGGCCTTCGTACCTCATGTGTCATTCAGTGGCTGCAGGCTGTCCCCTGGATGGGGCATGAACTTGGTGAAGGCATTTCCAAAGACGGCACTCAGGCCTGCACCATCAGCAGCTGAAGGTCCTGAGAGCTGGAAGAGTGAGAAACTTGCCTCTCGAGGATTTGGATGTTGCTCTCCAGCATACATTGCCATCTCATGTTGCTGCAGGCACAGAGCTCCCTTCCTTGAGTAGTTTCCAATCACAGTATTTAGTGAGTATAATTTAACCAGGTTTTGGGGTTACGGGAGTGCTCTTTATACCATTTCGCTGTCCCAGTCCCTTCTTTCTCTCCTTCCCCAGCTTTTTTCTCACCTCTCTCTCTCAGAATCCCTTTTTCTCAGGCTTTTTCTATTACGCAAAGCAGAATATGACTTTTTTCCAACCCAGAAGTCAAACCCTTGGCCTGAACAGGGGTGGGGCATGAGGGCTTGTCCCCTTCCAGCAAGCTGGCCTACCTAATCCCTCTCACGGGGTGGAACTGGGCTTTCCCTTTAACAATGTCCAGTAAGGCTTTCTTCTTTCCTTGATGCATTTTTATTTCTGTTGCACACAGCAATACCTACCTTCTTTAGACCAAGGCATGCAGGGCCTTGCACCCACACACATACCAGCTCACTTCTGGCTACATGTTTTCTGTCAAGACAGGGAGTCTGGAGGGCAAAAAATGTGCCTACCCAGACCTGGACACCTCTTTGCAAGGTGTGCACCCTTGTAAGACCAAGAGGCAGGCACCCAGGTATATTAGTTTTTTATTGCAGCTATCTAAATTATCATAAACTCAGGAGTTTAAAAAAGCACTAGTTTATTATCTTACAGTTCTGAGTGTCAGAAGTCTAAAATAGGCCCACTGAGCTAAAATCAGTGTGTTGGCAAGTATGCATTCCTTTCTAGAGACTCCAGGGTGAATTCCTTTTCTTGCTTTTCCAGCTTCTAGAGGCCCCTTCAGTTTCTCCTGGCCCCTTCCTTCATCTTCAAGTTTTTCTCCATCACATCAATTTGACTCTTACTCTTCTGCCTCCCTCTTCCACATTTAAAGACCTTTTCAGTTATATGCCACCCCCATCTCACAGATAATCCAGGATAATCTCGTTATTTGAATGCCAGTTGATTATTAAACCTAATTCCATAAGCAACCTGAATACCCCCTTGTCATATAATGTAACATCTGCATAGGTTTTGGGGAAAAGGGAGTGGTCATCCTTGGGAGTGGGAGGTCATTATTCTGCCTACCGCACCAGTACCCCAGGATCCTTTGCCTGGACAGATCATCTAGTCCATCTCCAAATGCAGAGGCACAGTCAGTGAGAACACCCCAGGGCTGAGGGGTTCCCAAGGTTGCTGGCGAGTGGTGAGAAAACTGGCTTGGACGTGCAGGCTGGGGGTGCACACACAGGCACGGAAGACCCCTCATGGTGCTGACAGAGACATGACAAGACATGTAAGGAGCAGGGCAAGCTGCCAGTCAAACTGGGGACCTTCTATTTGCACCTAGACCCTGGGACTCATAGAATGGGCTGGGGGTGGTGGGGTACACTGCTAAAAGGGGGAAAAAAGAGAGAAGTTGTGTTTCTATTTTCTGGTTCAAAGAAGGTTAATTGATATTTAAATCCAAATCCTGTAAGTTCTTTGATATTTTTGAGGAATTAAATCACAGATGTTTCTGTTCTCTTGCTGCACTTTATGTTGCTTTATAGTTTGGCTTTAATTATTTCTGGAACAAAATAAGGGATAAATAAATACACTTTTCAACTTTACTGGAAATTTTCTTCTTTATGCACACAAGCTCAGAAATATAACATGGTGTTATCTTATAATTTCGTTTAATTACATAACGGATGATTTGTATTCTAGGAGAAAGAGAGGCTACAGTGTGGTTACCTTGTTGATTTGAAAATTTATCATTACAAAAAAAATATTGGTTAGGCTTACTTTGATGTGGTTAGAACATTTCCAAGGTAATACGAACTTATCCACAGTAAGCCAGTGTATACATACATGATACAAAAACAGTCTTCTAACCTACAAAGCCTGGTACTCAACCTCAGTGATTCTGAATCTTGAAAGCCACACAATGACTCTTTCTTAAGTGACAAGTGTCCAAGTACCCAAAGCATTAAATAAACTGTTAAATGACAACAAGAAGAAGGAACTCCAAGCAGTCTCTGGAGTTTAAGCATCTGCGATCTTATGTTACCAAGAATTTGACATCTTTCTTATGCCGAAAATTAGCTAAAAGCTTATTTGTCAGTTCTTTCCTTTTTAATCTTCGAAGCTATATTGTCGTGTCCTGGTAACAGTACAATGCTTCCCTGAGGTACAGCAGTGAAGCTTGAATATTTACTTTCCTAAATCTTCATTTAATTTTGTTAGCTTTTTTTCCTCCCATAGATCTTTGTGATTGGGCTCAACCATTCTCAGCATGAAATCTCAACCTTTTTGACCCTTAATCCCAATTTCCAAGATGCTGAGGAAGCACTTGTTCCTTTGTACTTCAATTTTCTTGAGAAGCTTAAAATAAAACACTCCAGGCAGCTGACTGTGTGTGAGGAATCATGCTATAGTCTCAGAGTGTTTTCCTCAGAGTGGAGTTGAAGCATGTCTCCTGCAACAAACACAAAGCTAGTAATGGGTAGATTAACTTAAAAAATTATCTAAAGTAAGGGCTCATGAAAATGATTCATATGTGCCTTAAACATTTTTATTTTAACTTAAAACACAAATTGACATTCATTTGCGAATCTTTGATGTACAGCGAAGGTCTCTTCTCTGACTCTGGGTACCTTAATTGGTGCTATGTGTTGTCTCTCTTAATAAATCATACCTTTAAGGTATCCCCTGTGACACCCAACTTCAGTTTCTTTACATTGGAGCAAGAATGAAAGTGACTTGCAAAGCAATCCGATTGAATCATCTTTCTTGATTGTTACAATTTCTCTCCAATACCTTCACGGTTTTCTCAGCCATACCTAATTCAACAAACCGTTTTTATTGGCTCACTTTCATCAGACCATTCTGAAGCATTTGCCGACAACAGAAAAAAAAAAAGTCTGTTTTTTTAAAGGATTCAAGTTAGTTGTATTCAGCAGTCTTAATGAGGACTGTAGGCCGAGGCCTCCGGCTTGGGAGCAGTCCTCTAAGACCGTCTGGCCCAGTGTTTCAGCCCACAGCTTATATCCAGGTCATGGGGGCTCAGTATGGGCAAAATCACATCAAAGTTACTCAGAAGTTATATTGAAGCAGAATCACATCAAGGTTTGGGTGTAAGAATACATTTGGTTTTACATCACTAAAGTTCATTTGCTTATAGTTTATAGAAGCACAGTCACTAACCCTGTCACATGTAATCTTCTGTGTATGAAAAAGAAAGGACTAGGGTCATTTATCTTTTGAGGAATACAGTGACCCAGGCAAGAGACGGGAGAGATCCATGTGCTCTATCCTGTTTTGTCTTCAAAGCATCTTTCCGGAGAGCTGCACATCGTCACAGAATCAGGGGCTTTGTGAAGTTACCCTGGCAAGCAGAAATAAACAAACATGGCTTTTGTTTGCTACTTTGTCTCACATATCCAACTTCTACTTCACCGAAACACCTTTTTCTCCGTGCACTCAAATTTCACTGATTTGCATAAATCCAATTTACATAAATTAATTTTCTTTCATAATTACAATAACAATTATAATTTGAATATATTTGGTAATAAACCCAGTAGACTCTTGGTAAGTAACCCTGTTATCAAGGCAGAAGAGCAGTGCCTGGGCTTACTAGAGAGACGCTTTGGCCGAGGAGTGGGAATGTTTGGGTCACTGTAGTGGAAGCTGGCTGTAGCCATCATTGGCTCCTGGGCCCACTTTTGCCGTCACTGCAGCATTGCTGTCTTCCTTCCTCAAGTGCCCATGCCTGTCTACCTGAGGGAAGTCTGGAATTACTGTGGTGCTGGGACTCTCAGGCATGAGATTCATGAGGGACAGGTGTTGATGGGTAAATAGTCCAGCATTCTTCTACTTCCTTGGGACTGTTCTGAAACAGATTCTACCCAGTCCCCAAGCTGTCCACAGTAGTCACCTGCTCACTGATAGACCTTTTCTTGGTTCCCTTTCCTTCTGCCTCCCCTTCTCCACTCTCATGAGTATTCCTGGTATCGCTTCCCAAATCAACAACTTACACCCAAATCTTTGTCTCTAGATCTTCTGAGGGGATCCAAAGTAAGACAATCACCCATCAACATGCTGTAAAGACAGAACTGAGAAAATTGATCTGGTGAGCGTACTAAATAGAAGCTACATAAGAAATATTCCACTGTTTTTGGAAATCTCATCTGGTCTCTCTGTCTGCTGACTGTTAAGCAGTTTTCATCCTTATATTTACACACAGGGTCCTTTCCTGCAACCAACATTTTGCCTTCTTCTTTGTGAGCCCAAGGAAGACGTGTGTTGGGGAATGTGTTACAAGTCCCTGGGACCAGAGTTTGACTGGTGTCTTGCTTTTGTCCTTCTGTCCCAGTTCACCTTTTTAACTCTTTATTTGCCCTGAATTTTACAAACTCGTCATCCTGGGTCTTTGGTACCTTCTGTGGCTCTACTTTGGTCTCCTATCCTCTAGCTCTGCCTCACCTAGAACTTGTGGTTCTGGGCCCCTACTATAGGGAATCTACTCTAAACTGAGATCCTGTCTTGGATTTATGCCCTGAAACTTCCATTCCCACTTCTCATTCTGTCTCTCTTTTCCTCCTAACCCTTCCACTTTCCTGGGCTGTGCTCATAGCCCTCTGGCCCATCTCTTGCCTGTGCACTTCAGGTGGTATTTCTAATGCATGGCTTTCAAAATATTTTCCTGTAAAACTTACCTTCCTACCACTTAGAGCCATCTAAATGTTTTTCCTGAAAGATACACAATATTGAATTAATGCTCTTTCAGAAACAGAATGAAACTATTGTACTGTCTCTCCCCCATTCTTAAGAACAAGTGTTTGGATTGTAAAGTGATTGAACCACACTCCATTCTCTCTTATTAATGGAAAATTGGCCATAAATTGCTGAGGCGTGACTAGCTCATTTCCCAACACAGCTGCAAATCCTTTATGTGGGGATCACTTTCGATTTCGGAGAATGAAAGGAGAAAACTCTACAGAGCTGACACCTCACTAAACGGTACCTTGTGTCACTCCCTACAGAGAACAACTGTTCTGAAGAGGCAACGAACTGAAGATAGTGCCACCTTCAGCCAAGGCTGTTTCCTTAGAGTGCATATTTTTAATGTTTTTATGGTGTGGTAGATTTGGCTGCAAGCTTTGAAAAGGCAGCCATTAAACGTTTTCTTTTTTTCCCACCATTTAAAAAGCTAATCTAAAATGCATATATGCCTGAGAAGTGCTCTGTATTTAGTGCACAATTCATAATGACATCTTATTATAATTTTGAAAGCACATTACATTTTGCAAAGCATATTACATTTTACAAAGCATCTTCACCCATAAATTATCCATTTCAATCTTTAGAAATCCTCGTAATATATATATCAGTATCCCCATTTTATTCGATGTTTGGATAGATTCATTGATATATACTCAAGGACACAATACATAAAAAGATACTTAAGCTCATATCTTCTGATACCATGTCTAGTATCCCGGTAGATATCCATCTTCTGTCTCCCACACCAAAATCTTCTTTTCTCCTGGGATCAGCCCTTCCTTTGGAAAATTGTTTTTTTCCTGACTTCAGATGAAAGTCATAGAGTGGCTGCTAAACACTGTGCCCCACTGACCCCATTTCCCAGGGTCTATAATCTGTGCAATAAAAAGAGAATCACAGTCAGTATTTTTTTTCCTTTTAGTGAGAACCAAGAGTCGCTTCTTCCCTCTCAGTTAATGAACTTCAAAGCTCTTCTCTGTCATATTTCCAGTCTCACAAGAAAAGCAGTAAAGTCCATGAGAATGAAGCTGACATAGGAAGAGGAACAAGAAATGATGAAAGGGAATCCTTATGGTTTGTAAGTAGCTTGTGCCAACCCATGAGGCCAGCTGATCCCATTCCTTATCTAGCTTTCTTACCATGTCAATACAGTCACTCCTGCCCCTAACCCTAGGAGTTGGAGTCTGCCATGTGCGTTAAAGACACAGGTATCGGGCAGGTGCGGTGGCTTAAGCCCATAACCCCAGCACTTTGGGAGGCCGAGGTGGGCAGATCACTTGAGGTCACGAGTTGGAGACCATCCTGACCAACATGGTGAAACCCCGTCTCTACTAAAAATACAAAAATTAGCTGGGCATGGAGGCATGTGCCTGTAGTCCCAGCTACTCAGGAGGCTAAGATAGGAAAATCGCTTGAAGGATTCAGAGGAGAAGGGGCAAAGACAGGAGGCAGAGGTTGCAGTGAGCTGAGATCGCACCACTGCACTCCAGCCTGGGCGACGAGAGTGAAACTACGTCTCAAAACAAAACAAAACAAAACAAACAAAAAAGACACAGGCATTCCAGTGCTGCATTAGCTCACTTGAACCTTACAAGAACACCATGAGTTAGGTGGCACAGTTATTAAATATTAATTTTTAAGTTGAATTAACTGAGACTCTGTTCATTTGAGTCTAATCCACTGAGATAAAGTTAGTAGGTGACCAAGATGAGATTACAGCTCCCTTCTTTTTTATACCAAGTCCAAAACCTTTCTTCCTTACCACATAGTATATCTGCTGCTGGTGGTTAAAGAAGGTGAAACAAGACAGAATTCTACCAGTTGACAAGGTATACTTTTCCACTGCGAACTCAAAATCTCCATGTGGTATTAACTCAGATGATTCCCTTTTTAAATTAATAACCATTTTTTCTCCAGCTCACTTTATAATACGATAATTTCTATTTAGTTTAATCATTTATTGAGCACATATTTCACCTAAGAACCAATACTATTGGTGGAAAATTGAACAAATGTATAAATATAATCCCTGAATTCTATGCATTCTATAGTCATTCTATAGCTTTTATTATTATTATTATTGCTCTAATGTGCCTGTTATTTTTCACACCAGGGGTGGTGTCCTGTACAAGTCCCCTCAGCCAGGATGGAGACCTGTCTCCTCCCAGCTGCTGTGTGTTGGGTGTTGACTCACCGCTTCCTCGTTTTCTGAAGCAATTACCTTCAGCTTCCAGGAGGCTGCTGCAAGTGTCTATAGTTTGTGCCCTTCCCTTGAGGCAGCTTTCAAACAATCACAGAGTGATCCTGGTGCCATTCACACTTTAAAACTTCCTGTGGGACCAGGATGAGCCTAGATTTGATCTAAAGCTAATATTTGCTTACCTTCTTTCCCTGTCCTGTTCTGCTTTTTCTCCCTCCTCAGCAGGCCCCTCCTGAGAGTACCCCACCACTTGCCAAGCATCCCCATCTCAGGCTCTGCTTTTAAGGAACCAGACCTCAGACACCCTCTTCTTAGTGTCTCATCTACATCTTCACATCCACATCATCTTTGTCTTTTCTATTGGCTCTTGCACCCAACCAATCACACATTTGCTATGCTGATCAACTGGAATAGAAGGAGCAGCTTGGTGGTTTCAGGATTTGGTAGTGAATCCATATACCCCATGCTGCACAGGGATACTGAGCCGGCTAAGCTGGTGGATGTAAAGAGTGAAGGGTAACCTGTATATCCTAAAATAGTATAGCAGCAACTGCACTAATTTTAGATAAGGACACAAAATGCCTGGGGATATAAAGATGTGTGTGTCTGCGTTTTAATCCTAGGTGAAATTATACCAAGAAGCTTGCAAGAAGCACAAGAAAAAAGAACTATGTTATGATTTTCACTTGAAGTAGATGCAGGGGCTGGGAAATAGATGCCAGGCAGCCCTCTCCAACGTGGGTATGCCTGGCTGAGTCCCTGAGACCAGAGTGGCAGTGTTGAGTGACCACCGTGTGTTCAGCGAGGACGGAATGCCAGAATATGCTCTAAGGAAAAGTGCAGAAAATAAACTTAAAAAGACAACTTATCAAGATTGGTAGTTTCTCAAGGAGTTAGGGGTCACCAGGTGAATAGTGAGGACAGAGCTAGCTATAGGATAAGAAGAAAAAAGGCAGAAGAAGGGAGAAGGAGCTCAGTAAATGCCAGATGGGGTGCTCGTTGATCTATGTATTCCAGAAAGTTTGGCTGGAAAAGGTGGCCAAAGAGAATTGATCTTGATTGGGCACATATATTATAAAACATGAAATAGTGCTTACCTTTTAACAATTACGTGAAGTATGGACAATGTCCCATCTTCCATTTGAGGAAACCAGATTTGAAGTTAGATAACTTGTCTGAGGTCACACGGCCAGCAAGGGATGGGAGCTGAGGCTCAAACCCATCTGTTCAATGCTAAAGCATTACATGCTGTGTTGCTTCCTGTGCCAACTATTTTTCTGCTCTATAACCTCACTGCATCCCTTTGAAATTTATTTTCTCCACGTCGAAGAATTGGAAATCTGCAGCTCACTATTGACCAGACTCTGTCACTGATATCGTACAGCTAATTATATATGTATATTTTGTAACTGTAATGGTTGTTAAGGTAACATTAAATAATACGTTCTAAGCATCTGTTTATGAAGAGTTATGTCCTCTGCATAGTATAAGGTTCAGTTTCTTTTTACTTGTTCTCAGTTTTTCCCCTTTTTCAGCTTTAAAATGTACTAGAGGCTGGGAAAGAAAGGGCAAGGGGAAGTGGGTGGGAGGGAGAGATTGGGAGAGATTTGTTAAACGATATAAAATTACAACTAGATAAGAGGGTTAAGTTTCAGTGTTTATACCATTTTAGGATGATTATAGTTAAAAATAATATATTATATATTTTCAAAACAGCTTAAAGGAGGATATTGAATGTTTCTGTCACAAAGATATGATACATGTTTGATATGATGGATATGCTAATTACCCTGATCTGATCACTGAATCTTACATGTATGTAAACATCACTATGTGCCTCATAAATAGGTACAATTACTATATGTCAATTAAAAACATATGTAGTTAAATTTTTTTAAAATGATGGTTAAAAAATGAAAAGATGCTTTCTAGGTATGGAGCATCCAGAATTACTGTGTTCAAGTGCGGGGGCTCAGTAACATCGCGATGTGGCCTTTTATCTTATGGTTTCTCCCAGATTCTACTTCCAGAAAAATGTAGAAAACACACATTTTTAAAGTGTGTTCTCACTTCAGTCCTCATTCTCTTCCTTCATTAATTGAGTTGTCTGCCTTTCAATCATACTCAGATCTAACGTGGAACCACCATAATTGCATCACAACCCTTCTAACTCCTGACCTCTGATCATTGCCTTTGTCCTTAACCAGTTCTGCATTTCTTCTCATAGCAGTAACCAAGCAAAAACCACTTCCTAGAAAAGTCTTCCCCAACAGCTCCATAGGTTATAACACCGCTATCTTTCTAGAGCCTTGTAGCATATGTGAATATGTATTAATACCTCATTCATACACATGCATACGTGTAATATGTTATTTTAGATTAGGAAAAGTTCCCTGAAATCACCACAATCCCCATTTCCCCATTTTATAAATGAGGTGCTGAAGCCCAGAGCTGTGACTTTGTCTAGGGCTACACAATCACATTGTAGAAAACCCAGGACCACAGCCCATCATCATCTGTGCTTTTCCCCGTGACTCTGCCACCACTCAAGAATGTCAGGACAAGGCACATTACATGTTTGGCAGGTTTTCTTTCTGTGTGTTCTTTTTTGAGATGGAGTCTCACTCTGTTGCCCAGGCTGGAGTGCAGTGGCACAGTCTCGGCTCACTGCAGCCTCTGCCTCCCTCGTTCAAGCGATTCCCCTGTCTCAGTCTCCCAAGTAGCGCGCCACCACGCCTGGCTAATTTTTGTATTTTTAGTAGAGACAGGGTTTCACCATATTGGTCAAGCTGGTCTTGAATCCTGACCTCAGGTGATCCTCCTGCCTCGGCTTCCCAAAGTGCTGGGATTACAGGTGTGAGTCATCACACCCGGACCCTTACGGGTTTTCTATGACTCATGTTGGTGTGGAGGACATCCTGGGGCTGCTTCCAGAAGCATATCCTGCAATGAGGATTGGAGTGAAGGTGGTTTATTCAAACTATGCTTGAAACCAGTGAGGTTACAGAAGTAGCAGTTCAAGAAAGAAGAAGGACCAACCAAGGATATGAGTTCAGGCAAAGTTTCAGCCTTGGCTTGATCCCATGAGACTCTCAAGAGTGCAAGCGGCACTGCAGACCTCTTTCCTTCTGGGTTCAAGGAGCTGAGTTTTCATATATCATTATCAGTCAGTCACTGGGTTTGGCTCCCCTTAGGAGACATAAACTTCTAACTCCGTGCCCCAAGTGGCTCCAGGAACCCAAGAGAAGACCTCTGAAGGAAGCTGCAGGTGCATATGTACAGGTGTACAGCTATCTTCTTCATCCTTCATGTCTGAAGACCTCTTCAAAAAGGCCTTCCATGGCCCCCCTATCTAATTCAGGTCTGTCTCTACCCACTACTCTCTACACTATTGCCCTGTTTTATTTTCTGTAGTGCACTTAGTTGCTCTCTGAATGTATTTGTTTATACGTTTAAAAGCTCTAGGTCAATGAGGCCTGAGATTTCATATTTCACCAGTTTACCTTCAATCCCGAAAGAATGCGTGGCATATAGTAGTTGTTTAATGTATATTTGTTCAATAGCAATGAGTGGATGGATTAAAAAAAGTCATGAAGCAATGAGTGGATGGATTAAAAAAAGTAGAGAAATGTGGAACTATTAGAAAGTTCTGGCAGTATGGACTATGGCACACCAAATTTGTTATTCTCTCCTTATCATTGTGCAAGGGAACATATGTGAAGGATTGCATTAAAGTTTAATCTGAGAAAGGTGTATAGTCTTTCACATCATTGTAGATAATATTAGTCCTAATGGGTGTATTTTACAGTGGTGTAATGCTTCCAGAATACTTTTTGAAGAAAATTATGGCGTTGAAGGGAGCCTTTTAGTTCTTTGATACATTATATCTCTCAATAGAATGTAATAGCTTCTTTTTCCCCCAGAAGATGTGTGCGTTTCATTATATGTCATTATCTGATATATATGTTTGGCATAAAAGGCACTTTCCCTTTTTTTGCATGGGACACATGTAGTAGAAAATTTCCATGAGTTGATGTTGTATTCTATTCTGCCACGTACTACATTTGGGATAGCTGCAGTCCCTTTTCTTTTCTGCCAAGGTGTGGAGAATATATTGATTCATTACATAATTTGTATTCTATTACTCAGATCAGAAATTGGCCTAGGCATTCATACTGGCACAAATCTTTCCCCCTGCACCAATAACTTTTTTTTTCCTTTAGCCAAATACTGTTTCCCTGAGCAGCAATTTAGTCATTACTCCGTGATATAAAAAAAAATGTGAAATCTGTCACAGGGAAGATGATGTTGTGACACAAAGAGGGATCCTCTGGGAGGTTTAAGCAGGTTTTCAACAAGATTGAAATGAATGTGACATTGTGTTCATATTAATAATTAAATGTATTCTTTTTGATACGTGTGTGAACGTGTGTCTTCTTTACTACAGAGAGAATGAAAATTGAGAAAATGTGATTGACTGCAGACTAAGAACAGAAACCAATCTTAACTTTAAATATAGCATCTTAAATATGTGGGTCATGCTTTAATTTAAGTTCCAAGGCACTCAATCTAAAACATCAACTGTATAATTGTGACTTCAGGTATAGGCTAATAATAGATAGCTAACGTCACCCCCAGGAGGGCTGCAGTCATCTTCAGATGTCTTTCTCCTGTGCTAGGCATGAGAGAAGCAGCTATGGCTCGCCTCTTCACTGCTGTGTCTCCAGTATGTGGACAGTGTCGGCATAAATAGGAACCTAACAAATAGTTGTTGAAATTGGAAATAGAAATAGGTATGATTAAAATGGGAGTGGGGAGATGTGGGAGAAGAAAGAAGGGAGGAGGGGGGGAGGGGAGGAGAAGGAGAAAAAGAGAACTTCTGAAACAAATACGCCAGAAGCTCAGTCCCATGAGGGCAGTACTACACCCACTGCGTTATAAAGAAGTGCTCAAAACAAGTGAAGCGACTTGAAGATGTCAAAGTCCTGAGATGTTAATTAGGAAGAAAGCAAATCAACTGTCAGTATAAGATGTGGAGGATTGCAATATAATTATCTAGATTCTTCACTCCTCTCTGTATCCATTCCTTTGCCAGACAACTTTGCAGTGTTCTCTAGACCATGAGGTGAGTGATTTGTTCCATTCCTTGATATGGGCTCAGCCATCTGCTTTCCTTTGGCTAATAAAGTGATAGTTCAGAGACACAATGAATGTGTGTGTGATTCTGGCAATTCTTCTGTGGGGGACCTCTGTTTATATTGATAATGAGATTTTAAAAAATGTGTTACAAAATTTATGAGCCTATGTGAGAATACAGTGATACATTGATGAAGATACAAGAATTAGCCAGGTGTGGTGGCACACACCTGTAATCTCAGCCAGTCTGGAGGCTGAGGCGGGAGGATTGCTTGAACCTGGGAGGGGGAGGTTGCAGTGAGCTGAGATCACACCACTGTACTCCAGCCTGGGTGACAAAGTGAGACTCTGTCTCAAACAACAACAACAATGTAAAAGAACAAACAACAACAAGATAAAACAGGTAACAACCCTGTTATTACTGAGATTATTACAGGCCATTCAGAATCTGTTTGTATGCTAATAGCTTGAAATGATATAGAACTTTTTTGACTGCAGTTCCTTAATACCACATATTTACTGCTGATGAGTTTATTACTCATGATGGTGCATCCCCCACTATGCCACCATAAGTCCTGTTTTCTAGTGACTCTCTTGAAGGTTGTTGAAGAGCATCACAACTGTAAATCTTGACCAAACTATGCAGGAAAATAGGTGTAATTGTTTTCTGGTCATATTTGTACCATTTGGATTTTTATAGAATAAAAATAGAACAACACACCTTCCAATCACTTTTTATCTTGAATTCTTATGCTATAATAACTATCCTAGAGGGTGATTTCTTAATGTTGATCTCATTCCTGTCTTTTTCTCAACACCAGCAGGAAGAGTAGGTGAGGGGCTCTTAGATGGAGCAAGTAGAGAGGTTCCACAAGAGCAAGGAATCTCTTGTGAGGCGTGGTTAAGACTGATTCGGGAAACCATTACTTCGTTACATCAACTGGAAGGGTCTAGTGGCATTGGAGACCAGTGGTCACTAAACCCTTGGAGAAGGCAGGAACAGCCGACTCCAGATAATTTCTTGACATGGGCATGGGGTCTGAAAAAGAGACAGTGTGACAACTCTGGGTAGCAGTGCAGAAGCTCAGAGTAAATGATGCTTCTGTCACACCCATTGCCTTCAGGTATTGTAGACTCATGGAGGCACCATGATCAGAATGCAAAATGGATAAGCTCCAATCAAGCCCAAGGATGGGCTATAGATCATCAGTAGCCCAGAACCTCCTTATTTTGTCCCATGTCTGATGTGAGGTGAGTCACCACAAAGTAGCAAGTCAGCACTGTCTTGCTGGCTCAATTTCATGTAACCTCATAAAAGAAGAAATATTCTGCTGGCCAGTCAGTGCAATCTGCTCACTCTGCCACCCTCCTGGAACCCCAGAACAACTGCATAGGCAGGAGTCCTAGAGATCTTTGGGGCATCTGGTCAACTCCGTGCATGGGATAAACGGTCAGAAAGTGTGCTGAAGGGAGAAACAGTGACCAAGCCCCACACGGATCCCACTCTGGGCTTTGCATGCCCTGCTCAGATGGCACAACCAGCTCCAGCTGGTCCCAGCCACCAGAGAGGGATTTAGAAAAAGTCACAATAAGTGCCTTAGAAGACCGGAACCCACATGAAAACAGGTTCAGGGTTGAGCACGTGTCCTACCAGATTACACTGCTGACTCCAGCTGGTCCCAGGCACTGGAGGGGATTTGGAAAATTTGAGAAAGGCACTCCAGAGCATGGACCCACTGGCATCCTGCATCCAACTTGACCAAGTCTGAGGGAGTTATAATGGAATTCTCTGCTAGCTCCCAGCCCAGGCCTCAAGAGGACTTGAATATTTCTGCTTGCTCTCTATCGCCTCTGCCATCTCATGAGAACATGCCATGCTAGCACGTTGAAAGATGAGACACATGAAGCTGAGCTCTGTTGTCCTGGTAGTTCCTGCTGATAATTAGCCAGCCCTGAGACATGTGAGAAATCAGAACCAAGATCAGCAAAACCACGTAGGCAACACCCATCTGAACTCAGTTATGAGTGCAGTGAACATATGATTGTATACCACCAAAGTTTTATGCTTATTTGCATGGCAGTGTTATTACAGCAATAGGTAACTAATCCAATTGGCTAGCTGAGGGTTTAGAAGCTAAGTGGAAAATCACTGCTCCACAGCAAGCATCAGACATCCCAGCAAAGCTTTTCCATTGTCAGCAGCAGCTGGAAGGAATGTCTGTGTGTGCACAGACATGTTTGATTCTTCCGATATAGAAATGACCAAAACAGGGGAATTCTGCAGATGAAGAAAGATGAGTATGAAGGCTTTCTTCGGGTTGAAGGCAATAATAATTGCTTTTCTCAGCAGACTTTTAGGTACAGTCTCCGAGTGTACAGATTTTAGCTTGAAAGGCTTCAAGGAACAATACTAGAGCAATGCAAGATGGTAAAGGCCAAATAAGTGCTGTTACAGTACAGGATGGAAAATAAAATCTTCTCAGGCAAAATTGGAATCCTCAAGTATCCTCAGGGACAGAAGAGAATCTGGATTGGACATGAAGAACTAGTAGGACTTGTGTAGATGAGAAAGACAGCATTTTAGGTGGCAAAATCTTGTGTGGCAAAATAGGAAGAGTTCCTCAAGGGAAGAACGCAATGGCAATTTGTACTGTATCTTCTGAGTTCAAGAAAAGGTCCTGGTTTAAAGTAGGAATGGGGGCATAGATTGGCATATACTGATAATATTAGAAATAGAAGGAAGATCCTTTCTCTTCCTTTGAATCTAAAAAAACATTCTTTGCTTCATGATCAAGAGAGCTGATGTGCTTTGTGGTAACATGGATGTGGCTGGAGGGCATAATCCTAAGTGAATTAATGCAGGAGCAGAAAGCCGAATACCCATGTTCTCACTTATAAGTGGGAGCTAAACATTGAGCACACATGGACATAGACATGGGAACAATAGACAGTGGTAATTACTGGAAGGGAGAGGAAAAGAGGGGAGAATGGTTGGAAAAGCTACCTGTTAGGTACTATGCTCACTACCTAGGTGACGGGATCCAGACCCCAGCATCACGCAATATACCCATGTAACAAACCTGCGCATGTGCCCCCTGTATCTAAAATAAAAGTTGAAATTAAAAATAAAATATAAAACAAATAAGTCAAGAAAAAGAGAGAGATGATATCAACCTTCGTGTAATTCTGGACTGGTTCCAGTCCTGCTTGTTTTCCACTATCATTCACTCATTTTACAAATAGGTATTTGTTATTTTTTATGGGTTGCATGCTTGATGGGGTAGAGATAGAGCAATAAGTGAACATGGCTGCTGGCCTCAAGGGCTCACAGATAAGCAAGGAGGAAAAAGGTGCCAACAAAATTGTTGTACAGTGTGACAAGCAATATAAAAGACATTATACTGGGTACCAGGTGCTGTCTTCTGTAAAGGAGATCCAGTCAGCTCAGTCTTGGTGGGAGGGGAGAGGAGCTTATGTTGGGATTCACAGATAAAAAAGGTATTGATCCAAGTCTTTAAGGATGAGTTGGAGATCACCCAGTAGACTCAGAGACTAGTGACTTTTTCCGTCACTGGACCTAACACGAGCTTTTGAAGGCATAAGTTAATAATTAATCCTTATAAGTTGACTGTATGTTCTCTCTGATGACTCCAGCATTTGATTTATATTTTCCTTTTCCTTTTTTTTTTTTTTTTTTTTGAGACAGTGTCCCACTCTCTTGCCCAGGTTGGAGTGCAGCTTTAGAATCATAGCTCACTGCAGCCTCAAACTCGTAAGTTCAAGCAATCTTCCTACCTCACAAGTAGTTGAAATTACAGACACACACCACCACACTGGGCTAATTTTTTCTATGTTGTCCAGGTTGGTCTTGAACTCCTGGCCTTAAGCAATCCTCCTGGGCTGGCCTCTCAAAGTGCTAGGGTTGTAGGTATAAGTCATGGTTCCCAGGCCAGCATTTTCTTATTTGATAAGTTCAGCTAGTCTCAAGGAGGCACTTTCTGCTGCTGTTATTATTGTTATTACAATATGTGACTGGTTGAATTTGATACTCTTCTTTTGGTCCATAAGTGTTTATTAAATTCTTCGGGTAGGTGATATTCATGGAGGTAAGGCATTCTGATGCTTGGGTTGGACCATGTGGGATATCTTAATTTAAAGCTAAAGGAGGTGAAGCCAAGGGGATTCTGAACTGTAATTAAAATGCAAAAAAAAAAATAGCGAAACTGGAGAAGTGATACTGAGTGTAAACCCTAAAAGGCGAGATAAGGTCTATCTTAGCTCAGAGTCCCTAGAAGCAGAGCCTGCGATGCAGATTCTTGTTCAAGTGAGTGATTGGGGAAGGACATTCAGAAGAAAGGGACTAAGAGAAGCAAGACGGGACAGAGGAAGGAGTTAAACAAAACTGTAGCTTCAGCTGAACTCTAAGCCTCAGGCTGATCCCATGGAGAGTTCTGGTGTATACATGCACTGTAGCACTGGTCACCTTGAGTAACAGGCCTTTGTGCTCCCCTTTCAGTCTATCAGTAGTTACAGGCTGCTACCCTCCCATCTGAAGTGGGAAGAAGCAGCATAACTCCTAGGCATTCTTGCCCAAGGTGATCCCCATTGGTCAGGGACAATTCTCTGGAAAAGACAGCTGTGAGCAGTTTATAGTCAACTCTCATAGCAGCTGGGGAATGGTACACTGGCCCAGGAGAGAGAATTTGGATGAAGCATCAAAATCAAGGAGACATTTGGGAAAAACATGCCATGAAACACAGACAGTCATTAAAAAGGGGTACTGGGCTTTTCTTTCCTGGGTACTGGTTCCATCATTTTTAGCTTGGAAAGTTTCTCTGTGTCTCCATTTCCTTGTCTATACAATGTTAATAATGGCAGTGTCTACTTTATTTATTTTGGTGAAGATTACATGAGATATTTCATGTAAAACTCTTAGAAAAGTACCTACCACATATTAGAGATTTAAAAGTGTTTGCCATTTGACGGAGCTTCTGACTATGACCATCTCATGCCATGCTTCTCGGGGTTCCCAGTTGTCTTTACCTTTTACTAAGCAACGTTTGTCTCATTGAAATGCACAAGCTCTCCAATTAATTGCACAACAAAATTCCCGAATCTTTGAAAAAAAAGCAGGGTCAGAAATTTGAGACTTTGGAGCACAAATACATTGGCCAATTAATGAGTAGGTGAAGGGGATCCTTCACATTCATAAAAAGGTCCCTGGTTCTGGATAGAGAAGATTTAGTGGTTTTATTAACTAGCTGGGCATATTACTTCAGTCAAAAACATGTGCATGCTGTTCTGCCAGAAAGATGGAGCCACACCAAAGACTTTCTGCGGAAGGCATACATGATAGATAATAGAGGTGACAGCTATTGGTGTACAAAAAAAAAAAAAAAAAAAAAAAAAAAAACTTGTAAAACTAAGATTATAAGTGTTATTATTTTTCCTTCCTCCCCTTTCTGTTACCATGACTTCTAATATTATTGGTACTTTTACTGCCATTTTTTGAACGTCCAATAAATGTCAAGCACTACACAAGATGTGTACCATAGAAAGAAAATGAATGAACAATGCTTTATGGTTCCAGTGAGGGAACAAAATGTCTGTATACTTTCAGAGTCACAAAATCAAAACAAAACAAAAAAACCAAAAAAACTCTGTTATTTAGTAAAGGGGCCCTGGGTTATCTGGAAAAAGCTTTTTTTTTCTTTTTTCTTTTTTAAATTGTACATCCAAAAAAAGCAGTAATGTATATGTGACTTTAAAAAATGTATATTTATTTTAATATATTGAATGTAAAACAGGAAGCCTTTGTGTCTAAATGGGTGATAATCATATCTGGAAAATTATTTTATATGGAATTATTGAAATTGGCCAATTAATGAGTAGGTGAAGGGGATCCTTAACATTCATAAAAAGGTCCCTGGTTCTGGATAGGGAAGATTTAGTGTTTTTGTTAACTAGCTGGGCATATTACTTCAGGTATTGCAATTAAAAAATAATAATGTTGAAATAAGTGGACTCAGCCTGTGATTGTTTGCCTAAGGTAAACAAAATGTTGTTAGTATTGTTTTATGGGAAAGCCAGCAATGTCACTTCACACTTAAATTGGGTACCATAATGATGTCCTATTTTTTAAAAATTCTGTAACAATTGGTCAGGATAATAGAGGAAAATCCAGTGGGTCTTGCTTTGGGAGAATCATTTCTATTTGTTATATTTCTATATTTTATCACAAATTAATTTTCTAAAGACCTTGGAGTAGTTCCAACTCTTGTTAATTCATGCAATTCATGCTGAGGCAAAAGAAAAGTACGAAATGCAAGAGATGGATGGCCAAAAAGCATGTGAAAATACACTTATGCTCATTAGTAATTATGGAGGAAAAATTACAACTATAGTAAGGTATAGTTTCATAACATCTTATTGGCAAAGATATTTAAATCTGATAATATCGAGTGTTAGCGAGATGTGGGAAAGCACTTTTGGTGAAAGTGTAAATTGGTTCAACTCCTTCAGGGCAATATTCAGTAATATCAAGCATATCAGTTATCTTTTACATGCAATAATACTGTGCAACAAACCACCCTAAAATTTAATGTCTCAAAATAAGAATTATCTATTGCTACTGATAGGCTCACTGTAGTATCTACTGTTAGCTAGACATGTCTAACAAGTTTAGGTAAGTCATGTGATTGAGTTTTGACCAGCTGAAAGCTGGTCTAGGATGGCCACTGATACACGTGGACTCTCCTCCACCTGTTTCTTACATGTATCTGTTATACCCTTTTAGGCTAGATATATTTTTGACAATTTTAGATAAACAAACATGAGGAAGTTTAATTATGCAAAGAAGCAAGTAGAAATGCACAGTTTTCATGCCTGTACCTGGATAACATTTGCTACCAACCAACTGGCCAAAGTAAGTCACATGGCCAAACTCAGACTCAGAGTACAGGAGGGTTACATTGTTATAGGGAAAACCGCATGGAGGAAGGGAGGCCATTAACTGGGGCCTGTCTAATTCATTAAGTAGCATGGAAGATTTACGTATTCTATGACCCAGTGATCTCATTCATAAAATCTCTGAGTCAAGGAGATATTTATAGGTTTGTTGATTGTGGTATTGTTTGTAATTGAGAAAAAAATATTTGAAAAGGTACTAAATGTTTACCAAAAGAAGAGTTAAAAATGTGATAAAGTCGTGTGACAAATGCCATGGTAGAGAGAAAATGAATGAACTGGAACTATAACTAATACAAGACATGAATCTTCAAACTGAAATCTTAAGTACAAGAAAGCAAGTTGAGAAAGGATATTTAGAAAATGATATTATTTATAAGAATTAAAATAAAGAAAACACACCTACATGCAAAAGAGATTCTTTGTTTATAGAAACATATGCAGTAAAAGAAACACCTACCAATTTATGTGGTTACCTCTGGGAAGGTAGGAAAAAAGAGGAAGAGAAGAAGAGAGGAAAGAAGAATGGAAGAGGACTTGATTCAGTTGTGTATGAATTATGTCTTTAAGAAGTTTTTAGTAAATATATAGGTGTTGGAATACCTTCTCCATTTTGAAATAATTAATAATAGTAGCAGTGTCTTTAATTTCAGCCCATGTCTGTCCTTAAATCTAAAGTAACTCTCTTTAAACAGCATATAATTGGATCTTGATTTTTATTCACTCAGCTACTCTATGTAGTTTGATTGAGGAGTCTAATTCATTTACATATTACATAATTGTTAATAGAATGGAAAAACATAGTCTATGCAAATGGTAACCAAAAGAGAATGGGGTTGGCTATTTTATATCACACAAAATAAACTTTAAGTAAAAAAAAGTTACAAGAGACAAAGAAGGACATATAATAATAAACAGGTCAATTTAACAAAAAATAGCAATTATAAATATATATGAATCCAACATCAGAGCACCTAAACATATAGCAAACATCTGCAGAACTGAAGGAAAAAATAGACAGCAATATAATAATACTAGGAGACTTCAGCACCTTATGTTTAAAAATGGATAGACCATTCAGATGGAAAATCAATATGGCAACAGCAGACTTGAAAAATACTGTAGACCAAATGGATCCAGCAGACATATACAGAACATTCCGCTCAATAGCAGCATAATATGTTCTTCCAAACACACATACAACATTTCCCTGGATAGATTACCCAAACAAGTCCTAACAAATTCATGAAGATCAAAACCATGCCAAGTGTCTCTTCTGATCACAATGAAATGAAACTAGAAATCAATGTCAGAAGGAAAGATCGAAAATTCACAAATATGCAGACATTTAACAACATATTCTTGCACAATCAATGGGTCAAAGAAAATATCGAGAAAATTAGAAAATATTTTGGAACAAAAACGAAAACCCAACATATAAAAACTTACAGGATGCAGCAAAATCTTTACTAAGAGAATTTTTATAGTGATAAGTGCCTACATTAAAATATGGGAGAGATCTCAAACAAACAAACCTCATACTCCAAGGCACTAGAAAAAGAAGAACAAACTAAGCCCAAAGTTATCAGAAGGAAACAAATAATAAAGATCAGAGCAAATAAATGAAATAAAATACAGAAAACAATAGAAAAAAGAATAGGGGTTTTGAAAAGATAAAATTGATACAACTTTAGCTAGATTAAAAAAGAGACAATTTAAATAAATAAGGTCAGAATAAAAGAGATAATACAAATGATACCACAGAAATGAAAAAGATCAGAAGAGACTACCATGAATAATGACACAGTAATACATTTTATAACCCAGAAAAAATTGATAAATTCCTAGAAACATGCAATCTACCAAGACTGACTCATGAAAATATAGAAAATTTGAACAGACCAATAACTAGTAAGATGATTGTGATGGTTAATACTGAATGTCAGCTTGATAGGATTGAAGGATGCAATATTAGTGTTGGGTATGTCTGTGACGGTGTTGCCAAAGGAGATTAACATTTGAGTCATCAGGCTGGGGAAGGCAGACCCGCCCTTAATTGGGTGGGCACCATCTAATCAGCCCCTGGCAAATATAAAGCAGGCAGAAAAACGTGAAGCAATGAGACAGGCCTAGCCTCCCAGCCTACATCTCTTTCCCATGCTGGATGCTTCCTGCCCTTGAACGTCGGACTCCAGGTTCTTCAGTTTTGGGGCTCGACTGGCTCTCCTTGCTCCTCAGATTGTGGACTATTGTGGGACCTTGTGATCATGTAAGTTAATACTTAATAATCCCATATATATATATATATATATATATGGCCATAAATATACACACACACACATATACACACATACATATATACACACACATATACATATATACACATACATATATATACACATACATATATTACATATATATATATATATCTCCTATTAGTTCTGTCCATCTAAGAGAACCCTGACTAATGCAATTATTGACAGGTAATCAAAAACCTCCCAACAGAGATATTAGGACTAGATAACTTCACTAGTAAATTCTACCAGATATTTAAAGAATTAACACCAATCCTTCTTAATCTTTACCAAAAAAATGAAGAGGAGGGAAACACTTATAAAATCGTTTTATGAGGCCTGCATTATCCCAATACCAAAGCCAGACAAAGATGCTAAAAGAAATCTATAAATCGATATCCTTGATAACCATATATAAAAATGCTCTCAATGAAATATTAGTGGCCAGGCATGGTGGCTCATGCCTGTAATCTTAACACTTTTGGAGACTAAGGCAGGAGGATTTCTGGAGCCCAGAAGTTTGAGACCAGCCTGGGCAACATAGTGAGAACCCATCTCTATTAAAAAAATAACAGTAAAATTAAAAAACAAAAACAGAATAAAAACCAAAATATTAGCAAACCAAATCTAACAGCATATTAAAATATCAGATAGTAAGATAAAATGAGATTTATCTCTGGGGTGTGAGGATAATGTATTATGGAAAAATCAATTAATGTGACACATCAAATTAATTGGAGGATAAAAACCACATGATCATCTCAATAGAGGCCCAAAAAGCATTTGAGAAAATTCAACACCTTTTCATGATAAAAACTCTTAACAAACTAGAAGCAAAAGAAAAGTTCCTCAACATAACAAATACCATTTATGAAAAGCCCTAACATCTTACTCAACTGTGAAAAACTGAAAGTGTTTTCTCTAAGATCAAGAACAGGGCAAGCATGCTACTCTCATCACTTGTATTCAACGTAGTCCTAGATACAGGAAGTCCTAGTCCTAGATAGAGCAATTAGGCAAGAGAAAGAAACTAAAAAGCATCCACATTGGAAAGAATGAAATCAAATTCTCTTTGCTTGCCCATGACTTGATCTAATACATAGAAAACTCAAAAGGCACCACGAGCATCCTTCCCCAAACTACAAGAACTAATAAACAAGTTCAACCTAGTTGCAGAACACAAAATCTACATACAAAAATCAGTTGCATTTCTTACACCACCTAGGAACTATCTAAAAAGGAAATTAAGAAAACAATCTCACCATAGCAACAAAATAATAAAATAATTAGGAATAAAACCTAAGGAGACAGAAGACTTATTACACATTGAAAACTATAAAATATTGATGATAGAAATTAAAGAAGATGCCAATATATGGAAAGACATCCTGAAATCTTTCTGTTTATACAGAAAGATTTAATGTTATTAAAATGTCTATACTATCCAAAGCAATCTACAAGTACAGTAAGATCCCTATCAAAATTTCAGTGGTGTTTTTTTAACATAAGTAGAAATAATAATTCTAAAATTCATTTCAAACAACAAAGGATCCCAAATAGCCACAACAGTCGAGAAAGAAGAACAAAGTTGGCAACATCATACTTCCTCAATTCAAAAAACATTACAAAACGATGGCAATTAAAACAATACGATACTGGCATAAATAGATATTTAGACCAATGGAACAGAAAAGAGAGCTCAGAAATAAAACCACATGTGTGGTTAACTGATCTTCAGTAAGGATGACAAGAATATGGAATGGGGAGAGGATAGTTTCTTAAACAAATGGTGTAGGAAAACTACATATCCACAAGCAAAATAATAAAATTTGACACTTATCTCACACTAGAAACAACCATCAATTCAAGATGGATTAAAGACAAACATAAGAAGAAAACTTAGGGCAAAAGCTTTACGACATTGGTCTTGGCAATTATTTCTTGAATATGACACCAAAAGCACTGGCAACAAATGCAATATAAACTAGTGGAACTACAGTAAACTAAAAAGCTTCTGCAGAGCAAAGAAAACAATTAAAAGAGTGAAAAGGCAATCTAATGAGTGGGAGAAAATATTTGCAAACCATATATTTGATAAGGGGGTAAATATTCAAAGTATATAAGGAACTCTTTGAACCAAATACCAAAAAAAAAAAATTGGGCAAAGACCTTGAATAGACATTTCTACAACGGCGAACAGGCATGTGAAAAGATGCTCAACATCATTAATCATCAGAGAAATGTAAATCAAAATCATAATGAGATATTAGCTCATACTTGTTAGGATGGCTATGATTAAAAAACACAAAAGTTAAATGTTGGTGGGTATGTAGGGAAATTGGAACCTTGTACAATGTTGGTGGAAATGTGAAATGATGCAATCCTTATAGAAAACAGTATGGAGGTTCCTCAAAATTAAAAATAAAAATACCATATGATCCAGCAAATTCACTTCTGGGTATTTCTAAGATAAATGAGGATCTCAAAAGGCGTCTACACTCTTATGTTCATTAAAGCATTATTTGAAGTAGCCAAGATGTGGAAACAACCTAAATGTCCATTGATAAATGAATGCATAGAAAAATGTGGTATATGCATGCAGAACAATATTATTCAGCCTTGAAAAATGAAGGAAATTCTGCTGTTTGCAGCAACATGGATAAACCTTGATAACATTATGCTGAGTGTAATAAGCCAATACAGAAACAAAAGTACTGCATAATTTCATTCTATTATGTATGTATCTAAAATAGTCAAAAACTGGAGGCAGAGAGTTGAATGGTGGTTGCCCAGTTGTATTAGTCCGATCTCATGCTGCTATAACAAAATACCTGAGACTGGGTAATTTACAAAGAAAAGAGGTTTAAGGCCGGGCGCGGTGGCTCATGCCTGTAATCCCAGCACTTTGGGAGGCCGAGGTGGGTGAATCACGAGGTCAGGAGTTCGAGACCAGCCTGGCCAACGTGGTGAAACCCCGTCTCTACGAAAACTACAAAAAATTAGCCGGGTGTGGTGATGGGCACTTGTAATCCCAGCTACTCGGGAGGCTGAGGCAGGAGAATCATTTGAACTCAGGAGGTGGAGGTTGCCATGAGCCGAGATCGCGCCACTGCACTCCAGCCTGGGTGACAGTGTGAGACTCTGTCTCGAAAAAAAAAAAAAAAAGAAAGAAAAAGAAAAAAGAAAAGAGGTTTCATTGACTCAGTTTCACATGGCTGGGTGGCCTCAGGAAACTTATAACCATGGCAAAAGGCACCTCCTCACAGAACAGCAGCACTGAGTGAGTGCAAGCAGGGGAAATGCCAGATGCTTATTAAACCTTAGGATCTCATGAAACTCACTCATTATCATTGGAACAGAATGGAGGAAACTGCCCCCATGATCAAATTACCCACATCTGGTCCCCACTTTGACATGTGGGGATTATTACAATTCAAGGTGCAATTTGGCTGGGGACACAGAACCAAACTATATCACCAGAGCTGTGGCAAGGCAGAAATGGGAACTTGCTATTCAACACTGTAGTTTCAGTTATGAAAGATGATTAAGTTCTAGGGATCTGCTGTACAACAGAAGGCCTATAGTTAACAATACTGTACTGAACACAAAAATTTGTTGGGAGTAGATCTGTTAAGTGTTCTTACTGCAATGAAAAAATAATATTAACATTTTAACGGGATTATTCTGCAAACATAAAACATTTAGAGAATTTTACCTTGGAAAAAATGGAGAAAGAACACTTTCAATCATCAAAGAAGTGTACACATGTGAATTACTAAATCTACCAATGCAAATAAACTGACATTTTCTTGAATGACGTAAGAGAAGGGCTAGTAATGTATGTATCCTAGCGAACTGGACCAAATAAGTTGCTATTCAGTTTTTAAGCAAATTCTCAAAACAGACCAGTTTCTATTGAAACAAAACCAACAGAGCCCACTTATAGATAAATCAAGTTTAAAAAAAGTCCCTGTGCAAGCATTATCACCCACCATAGCAATGGAAATAAATGCTTTTTATATGCAATTAGGTGCAGATCCTTAATCTTACTTTGGTGGCCCCACTTCATGGAGCGGTTCAGAAATGGACTAGTGATAGAGGAATGAAACAGCACCCTTAGAGTCCAACTGACCAGTGTTACTCCAAGGCTGGTCCATTATGCAGGAGCACCGGCATCACCCTGGAGCTTAGGAGAAATGCAATACTCGGGACCTGCGTCAGGCACTCTGAGTCAAGATGCCTGAGGGCGGAGCCCAGCAATTGGTATCTTAACCAGCTTCCCAGGTGGTTCTCCTACACACCCAACTTTGCAAAGCATTGCCTTCACCTCTTTTCAGATAACAACAGTTAGTTGTATTTAAGCAATGAACACACCCACAGAATAGCAGTGACATGTGATTATTCCACTTTTACTGAGAAATGCTCACAGGAGGTTTCCATAGGACTGTGATGAGAAATGGGGCATCAAGACAGGGATTTCAGTCCTTATTGCACTGAAATATATTTATTACACTGGTCATGTGAGGATAATACCAAACAAAGTTGGGGACTGAAGAGCTAAGAATGAAACTGGAAGATACACATATTTGCACTTATTTCCCATACTTTGAATATTTTCATACCTTGAATATTGCTTTTTAATGTAAAAACATATAGCTTTTTGTCATGTAGTATATACATCACTGTCTATTTCACAGAGATTTCTCACAGAAAGAAAAGAGACTGCTCAGCTTCAAATCACAGTTTTATTTGCCTTAATGAAATAAAACACCTGTGGAATTTAATGGAATACGGTACATAAAAACGAAGTTAACTTTTATTCTAGTGGCCACATCTATAAAAGTACAATTTTCAATGAAGGTAGAAATTCTGTAAAATTTGATCACCAACTATTCCCAAAATAGCTGACTATGAAATATGTTATAATTTTCATTTATGTGTCCATTTGTATCTTATTTTACTTGCCATCTATGAATTGTAAAGAACATTAACATCCTCAGAAGAGTATATTCTTTGTTAAAACACCTGTATGTTCTCTTATATTACTATTGACATTCATATGGAAGGAAACCAAAATAATTCACCCCACAGTATATTTCCTTGACATATTTTGAGATGGCTATTTAGAGAGATTGCAGATAGGAATAGCCCTGCAAAGCTGTCTTGTTGTAGAAGAGATTTGTACCTGTAGAAAAACTAAAGTGAAATAAAAAGCAGATACAAACAGTCTTTCTCTGAGGCTCTCCCTTGTTCAGATCTAGGAAAGAATAATGAGAGTTTGACACCTTTGAAAATCTGACTAAGAAACTTCAACCACAGACTACCATCTATTTTTTTTGAGGACTGTTATATGTGAGGTTTCATCTGCATAACAAGAATGTTTTTGCTAGCTCAAACTTTTCTCCTTTTCTATTTCTGTCCCTCAGCACTCTTAGACCCTATTTTTTCTGTAACCTCAAGACGGTTAAAAGCATTAACTATTTGGACATTTTTGGTGTCTTTATGTTTTGTGTGTCTCCTGTGCACATATTGTGTTTGCCTTTTTTTCCTGTTAATCTATTGTCTGTTTTATAGACTCAAATTATCAAAGCTTCAGGGAAAAGATTTAAACTTCCCTACAATATATTAGTTTAACAAGTGTATATTGAGCATAAAGTATATGCCAGCCACCGTTCTTGGTGGTCAAAATAAATTAGCAACCAAAACAGACATGGCTGCTGATGGCATGGGTTTACAAGCTAGGCCAGGTTTGGGAAGACAGACAAAATACAAATGCACAGTTTTATAATATGTCACAGGGTGACAAATGTTGTAAATAAAATTGAACCAAGGTGAGTGCATCAAGAATCATGGTAGTGCTATGAGCTGGGTGGCCAAAGATGTTCTCTGGTTAAGTGACTCCCTGGGGTAAGAAAGAAAATGAAAGGGGTGGGGGTGGTAATATGGGAAAAAGGATATCAGTGAGAACCAATAGACAGTGCAAAGACTATGAGGCAGGAACATGCTAGGAGTTTAGGAAAGTAATGGGTCCAATTTGGCTGAAGCTGGAGAAGAGAGGAAAGTGCCAGAGGTCAGTTGACAAACCTGTCTGATTTGGTAACTTGTGGGCAATTGGCTCTTTTAATGCCAAAAGAGATTTTGGAGGTTTATCTTAAATCAACTGACTTAATTTTTATGCCATAGGCAAATTATTCAGCTAACAGCAAAATACCATTTAGAGGATAATTTGCACTCCTGTCAGTATTAATGAATGCTTTATCTGTTGTCTGCAATATAAGATTGGCTGCATGGTTGGGGAGACCAAAAAGAAAACATGCACTTCTGAATGGTGTCCCCTTCCTCTCTTTTAGGAGAGCTCTCTTGCCCATCTCCCATCATTGTATTGAAATTTAGAAACTTTTTTTTTTCCCTGGGCCAAGACTCAGAGCAGGATGGGAATGGAGGGTTTTATAAATGACGTATAATCACCTTTATTTTTTAACCTAGGATGATCCTTGGAATTTTGGCGAAATCTTTTTGACCTCACCTATTACATTCCTAGCGGTGAATTTTTAATACAAGGTAAAATGTTTTAAAATACTTTGGATAGTAGTGACTCAGGGCAAGTCCATGTCACAATGTGTCTGTGATGTATCTGCAGCTACTGAAAATTTTGGAGGCCATGGCTTTCTTCACCCTGGCCTTCTTCAGCTCCTAGAACCTGTCAAGTCTCCTCCTGCCACAGAACAGTGCATGTGCTGTTTTTTCCTGCTTGGGCATACATTGCGATGATCTGGAGATGCCCAGACCACACCCCAGGCACATTAAACCAGGATCTCTGGGGTAGGATCCAGCCACCGGTATTTTTCAAAGTTCCTATGAGATTTCAATTTGCAACCACTGGTACTTTGCTTTCTCGCTCACCTTCCATCGCACTTCACCCTGCTCCTCTTTGGTTTCCTTGCTTAGTATTACTTCCTGAGACACCTTTGCTGACACTCCCCTGTGCCAACCCCAAGTCAAATCCTCCTATTCTATGTGTACCTTCCCTTTGGAAGGTTTTATCATAGCAGTAATTTTACATTTCTTTGTGACAATATTTGCTTAACGTTTGTCTTCTCCAAACTCTTTAATAGACTTACCGTGACATCTCACACTCGGAATCCTAGTATCTTAATACCAAGAATAATGGTTAAATCTGTGTTCAATTACTTCCCTACCTTATTTTTTCCTGAATTATCAAGTGACCTCTGTAAGCATAGCAAAATAATGCTGATGGAGGTCATTTAAGGCAATTTATTTTTCCCAAACAGAGCTTTGTAGTTCAAACTAAAGTAATTGAGAGGACACTCATAACAGGAGACTCTAGTTAGAATGCATGTCCTTATTTTCTGCTAAACAATTTTTGTGAACGTGGACTTTGTCTTATGTGCAGGAAATCATATGGTGTTTAAAAAATGTATTTTCTCCTCTTTGTGAGCTCCATAAAGGAAGTGACTATGTCTGATTTTCTAACCATTAAATAAATTCCCAGGACCTAGGACTTGGCATCCATTAAACATTCAATAAATGTTTGTAGAATGAATGAATGAGGCTTGCGGGGGACTTCTCTAGTGGGTTATTTTATGTTTCAGGAGACTCCAATTCACTTAAGGAAGAAAAGCAGTGATTCTCCTTCCTGGCTGAATGTCAGCATCACTTGGGATAGGAGGTGCTGAAAAACACTAATGCCTAGACCCCAACCCAGACTAACCTCCCAAACCAGAATGTTGGAGGTTGGGGCTTTTCAGCTTGAGACCTCTAATTTTCTGTTACTGATTAATAAATTACCTGCTTAATTGTCAGTTTAATTTATCAGCTTGAATCAACATAGAGTTATTACCCCACAGGCTGTGTAGGTCAGGAGTTCAGGCACATAGTAGCGGTATTCTTTGCTCAGGTTCTCATCCAGCTGAAATTAATTTGTTGGCCAGGGCTACAGTTCTCTCTGTGGCTCTTGATGCTCTTTCAAGCTCACTGGTTGTTGGCATAAGTCATTTCCTTGTGGTTATCGGACTGAGGTCCCTGTTGTCTTCCTAGCTGTTGGCCAACGAACACTCTGTTTCAGGAGGCCATGCTAGGTCCTTGTCACGTGGGCCTCTCTATCTCAGCAACAGAGAATCTCCTTGCTATAGAACCTGCTTCCTGCTTCTAATCTCTCTGATTTCTCTTCTGTAACCAGTGAGAAAAACCTCTCTGTTTTTAAAAGGCTTGGATGATTAAGCCTGGCCTATCCAGATAATCTCCCTTGCTGTCAACTGTGACACAGAACATGACCCGATGACAAAAGTGAAGTCTATCAAATTCACGTTCCTGGTGAGGCAGGAGAATAGGCGCTGGAGGCAGGGAACCTAAGGACTTCCTAGAACTAAATCAAATGGAAACACTTCAGCTATGACAGGAAATATCCTCTTCATTACACAAGGTATACACCAAGTAACCAATGGGAAACCTCTAAAGCATATTGAAACCACAGACAACTCTGTGACCAAGGCCTTTGAGCCACTTGCTCGGGTCCACTCCCACCCTGTGGAGTGTGCTTTCATTGTCAATAAATGTCTGCTTTTGTTGCTTCATTTTGCTTTGTTTGTGCATTTTGTCCAATTCTTTTTTTAAAGTGCCAAGAACCGGACACCCTCCACCGCTAACACTGGGGAATATGCAGGGAGTGTAAACTGGGAATGGGTGTACAGTGTATTTTGGAGACTATCTTATTGTGCTGACCACAACTGGTGTTAAACAACTTTCCAGCTGAGATTGAGAACCATTGGACTAAACATATCAAATATTTCAAATGGCAAAGTATTAAGTGATCTTTCAACAAAGTAAAACTAAAGTAATTGAGAGGACATTAAGTATAAAGCATGTCCTTATTTTCTGCCAAACTATTTTTGTGAACACGGACTTTGCCTTTTGTGCGGGAAATCATATCATTCTGCTGACCACAACTGTTATTAAACCTTCCAGCTGAGATTGAGAACCACTGGACTAAACATATCAAATATTTCAAATGGCAAAGTATTAAGTGATCTTTTAACAAAATAAATTTTTAAAGAAATTCTTCTTCTAGTCATCAAAAAAAAAAAAAAATCACCAATTAAGGGACATCAATAGAAATTCTAACAGAGATTTACTTAGGGCATGATGTGAATCACAGAAGAAATACCATCTGAGAATGCCTACCTGTGGAATTGAAATTAAACCATTTCTAGAATCTGGTATATCTGTCCGGTTCCAACCAGAAATGGCACTCACCCAGGCAGTCCACTTGAAGACACTCGGTGAAAAGATTGATTACTGAGATTGAAGTTGAGGTTCAGGGAAAAATCATGGGGTAAAGAAACAGACCATCAGGAGGGGAAGATAGCCATCATCTGGGGGGAAGATTTGGCATCTCTGGAGTCCCTGAAGAGTCAGAAGTGTGGAGGAGGCCATAGATGGGAGAGACAGAGCTGCTGTCAGAGCCCAGGTAGGGAAGCAAAGATAGAGCAGGGAGAAATTGACTTTCTCATTTCCCATCTGTTGATCTCCTGCGAGTACTTCCTAGAGGCCTGGCTTAGGTGGAAATTGGAAGAGAGGCTGTACAGAGAGAAGAGCCTCCTGGGGTACAAAGCAAGGAAGATAATGGGAGAAGGGAAATTGGTAGGCAAATGGAGAATAAACATCACATCTTAAAGATGATCTTTTTTTCTGATTGAGGAAATATCTGTTGAAAATTGAAAAATGGTGTAACATGGGAATTCTTTATGCCCTAAAATAACTTACCAGACTGGTTTCTTACATGGGTAGGTGTTGCCACCCAAATTACTTACTATCAGTCCTGGGGCCCAGGTTCCCCGCTGGTTCTCTTTTTAACTTTTTAATTTCCATGTAGATTGGCTGAAGGGAAATGAGGTTGGCAATGGGGTAGGAGGCAGGAAAAGAGAAGTTGAAGATGTGTATGTATCTTATTTTCAACACCGATTATATATATATATATATATATAAACATATATATATATGCCTTTAAAATACTATAAGCAAAATGTTATCTTGTTAATAGAAAGAGTAATTGTGTCAATAAGTTAGGACATTCCTAGGTAATATATCTCACACAAAATATGAATAATCTACTTGATATGTAAGAGTAAAATGAAAACAAATGATATTTTTAGCAGACATGGAACTTTGAATTATTTGTTAATTTCTAATTTATGCTAAGATTTATAGTATAGGCAAATTTTAAATCCTCTTCCAGCACATTTCTGATCATTCTTCATTACAATCAGAAAACCACCTAAGCAATTGCCTAGGGAGAGGGACAATTTCTCTACTGTTTTTGTTTTTCTTCTCTTTACCTATGCATGTGTTTGCATGTTTAACTCTCTCAAGTGTTGTCAGAATAACACTGAACATATTATACAATCACTTTACAATTCCTCAGTTGCATGTTATTAATATAAAAGTAATAAACAGTATTCAAAATTAAAAAAATTTTAAAATTTAAATTTAAGAATGTTGCTTCATTATATATTAGCCTTACCTATTTCTAAAAATATAATAAAATGCTAAAACAAAGCAAAACAAAAGGTAAAAGATTGAAATGATGGGAAGAAATTATAATAGGAGACAGGAATATCAGCAGAATGAAATCCGACAGATTTCTGGAAGACAGAAGTTAGTTGTAATCATGCCAACAGGTGATTTGAATGAGCTCAGAAGTTAGTAGTTGTGTTTTGAGTTCCTCATTCCATGGCCTGTGAAATTGGCTCATATGTAGAACAGAACTGAAACCAGATAGGAAGTAGGGGGCTGATTATATTGTTTGCTAATTGGCTTATAGAATGTCTTCTCCAGCCTTCGTTCATCATGAATGCAGCTGCAGGACTCATTTCTGAGATAAAGCCAGAGAGGGACCTTCTAGAAAGAAGTTCTCCCCACCAGAGCTTGGGCATCCAGAATAGGGGTTAGCTCTCCAGATTGGGACCCATCTTATTATGCCATTTGGAGAAGTAGCCCAACTTTCTGGGTACTCTGTTAGTAGAGTGTGGAAAAGAAGCCTACCAACTGAACATCCTCATAATATATACAGAATTTTAGTGAGTCCTCTCCTTAATATAGAAGTTGGTAAGGGCTGAGCATACCCCAGCCAGCTACTGCTGTTATAGTCCTATGATAACAAATGACTAGAAAACAAATAATTTCCATATATTTGTAAAAAACTAGCATTGCAAAGGAAAAAGATGCAAAAAGATCAATAGACTCAAGGGGATACATACATAATTCAGAAGAGATACAAGCTTATGGTTAACATCTTAGAGATATTTGAGAGGCACCAATAAGGAGAGAAATGTCTTTAAATTGAATCCATAATTAAATAAATTAAATTGGTTAGTAAAATATTTTTTAAAAAACCTTTAGGCAAATACACTGTCACCAGAAAATTCCTCCATATATATGAAAGAAATAATACATATTTTATGTAAATTTAGTAAAAAAGGAAACACTTTGAAACTCATTTATTGGGTCAGCATAACTTTGATAATAACACTTATCAGTCATATTCCAGTGAAAGAGAAATAACAGGTCAGTATCTTATATGAAAATACATGAAATAATCCCTTAAAAGTTAGCAAATAATATATACATCAAACATAAGATTACATAAGTATGTAAAGCAAACATTGACAGACAGAATTGAAGTAAGAAATAGACAGCAATACAATAATAAAAGAAAACTTCAGTACCCCACTTTCAATAACAGACCAATTAGAGAAAAAATTAATTAGAGAATAGCAGACTTGAACAACACTTTAGACCAAATGAACCTAACAGACATATGCAGAACATCCTACTCAACATCGGCAGAATATACTTTTTTCTTAAGCACACATGAAGCATTACCAAGGATAGATCACATGTTTAGTCACAAAGTAAGATCTAACAAATTTAAGATCAAAATCACATCAAGGATATTTTCCAACCACAATGCTATAAAACTGGAAATTAATAACAGGAGGAAATGTAGAAATTTAACAACATACTCCTGAACAATTGGTCAAAGAAAAAATCAAAAGGGAAATTTAAAAATATCTTGAAAGAAACAAAAACACAACATATCAAAACTTATGAGATGCAGTGAAAACATTACAAAGAGTGAAGTTTATATTAATAATTGTGTACATTACAAAAAAAAATCTCAGATAAACAACTTTTTACCTCGAGAAACCAGAAAAGGAACGAAGTAACCTCAAAACGAGTAGAAGAAAGCAAATAATAAATATCAGAGCAAACCTAAATGAAATAGAAACTTAAAAAACAAAATATCGAGGAAATTACAAGCTTTTTTAAAGAAAGATAAAATTGACATACCTTTAGGTAGATTAATAAAGAAAAAAAGAAGAGATACAAATTAAAAAAAAAAACAAAAAACATTTTATGAGGCTGGCCAGCATTACCTGACAGCAAAGCCAGACGAAGACACTGCAAGAAAAGCAGTATTCCTGATAAACATAGATGCAAAAACACTAAACAAAATACTAGAAAACCAGATTTGACAGCACGTTAGAAGTATCATTGAGATTTAACCCTGGGATGCAAGAATAACTCAACATAAAAATCAATTAACATGATACCTCACATTAACAGAAAGAAGGATAAAAACTACAAGATCATATTAATAGATGCAGAAAAAGCATTTGACAAACTTCAACACCCTTTCATGATAAAAGAAATTCTCAACAAACTAGAAATAAAAGTTCCTCAACATAATAAAGATTATATATGAAAAGTGCAAATGTAATATTATACTCAAATATACAACTGAAAGCTTTTTCTCTAAGATCAGCAACAAGGCAAATATGCCTACTCATCACTTCTATTAAACATGGTACTGGAAGTCCTAGAAGGAGCACTTAGGCAAGGAAGAAATAAAGATACTTAAATCAGAAATAAAGAAGTAAGAGTATCTCTGTTTACAGATGATACAATCTTACATGTAGAAAGCCCTAAAGAGTTCACCAAGTGAGAAAAAGTTGGTACTAATAAATGGGTTCAACATAGCTGCACAATACAAATCAACATACAAAATTCAGTTGCATTTCTTACACTAACAATGAACTATCCAAAAAAGAAATTAAGAAATCAATCCTATTGACAACAACAACAATAAGAATACAATAACTAGGAATAAACAACAAAGGAAATGAAAAACATACACTGAAAACTGTACAATATTCATAAAGGAAAGACAGAAAATAAATAGAAAAACATCATGTGTTCATAGACTGGAATAGACAATATTGTTAAAATATCTATACTACTCAAAGCAACTTACAGATTCAATGTGATCTGTACCAAAATCCCAATGACATTTTTAACAGAAATAGAAAAATCAATCCTATAATTCATCTGAAACCACAAAGGACTCCAAATAGCTGAAACAATCATCAGAAAGAAGAACAAAGGTGGAGGCATCATACTTCCTGATTTCAAAATACATTACAGAGCCAAAGTAATTAAACAGTATAGTACTAGCATTAAAACACATATTTAGACCAATGGAAAAGAGAGCCCAGAAATAATTTTCCACATACACAGTCAACTGATATTCAACAGGAGTGCCAAGAATATACAATGGGGAAAGAATGGATAGTCTTTAACAACTTGTGTTGGGAAATTTGAATATCCACATGCAAAAGAATGAAATCAGACTCTCTTCTCATGCCATACGCAACTCTCAATCAAAATGGATTAAAAACCTAAATATAAGACTTTTTTGTGTAACACTCCTAGAAGAAAACAAAGGAAAAAGTTTTATGACATTAGTCTTGGCAATAATTTTATGTCTATGACACCAAAATACAAGCAATGAAAGCAAAAATAGATAGATGGAGTTACAAAGAAACTATCAATAGAGTGAGAAGGAAACCTGTGGAATGGGAGAGAAATTTACAAATTGTGCATGTGATAAGGGATAAATATTTAAAATCTATAAAGAACTTCCACAACTAAACAGAAAAACAAGACAAAACAAAACAAAACAAAATAAAACAAACTATCTGATTTTGAAACTGGGCAACGGTACATTTGTGTAGTACAGCTAAGAGGAAAATAAAAGAAAAAGTAGAGAAAAGAAATTGGAGAATTCACTTTGAATGGATTTCTTTTGAAAAAAGGCATAAATGGCCACAGGTATATGAAAAGATACTCAACATCATTAATTATTGAAATGCAAATTACAACCACTATGAGATATATCATCTCACATTTGTTAGGTTTGCCATTATTACAAAAAACAATGACAACAAGTATTGGTGAGAATGTGGATAAATTGGAACTTAGACACTGTTGGTGGGCACATAAAGTAGTTCAGTTACTATGAAAAACCATATGGAGGTTTCTAAAATAATTAAAAATAGAATTACCATATAATCCAGAAATCCCACTTCTGTGCATTTATCCAAAAGAATAAAATCAGGATCTCAAAAAGATATATGCATCCTCATGTTTATTCAGTATTATTCATAATAGCCAAGATGTGGAAACAATATAAACATCCATCGACAGGTGAATGGATTAAGAAAATGTGGTGTGTGTGTGTATAATGAAATATTATTCAGCCATAAAAAGGTAATCCTACCATATGGAACAACATATATACACCTTGAGAATATTATGCTAAATGAAACAAGCCAGTAACAAAAAGAAAAATACTGCCGATTCCCCTTATATAAGGTAAATAGTCAAACTCATAGAAGCAGAAAGTGGAATAGTGGTTGCCTGAGATGGGAGGGAGGAAAAAATGAAAACAAAATAACTTCGCATTCATAAAAAATCTCCCCTAACCCAGGGTTCTCCACTGAGCTATCTTCATAATATGTATTTCTATGAATACTGGAATAAAAAATGAAAACAAAATTTTATACCAAAACTATATTCAAGCGTTAAAAGTTGTATGGAATAAAAAAGTAAACAATGTGTGTAAATATATAATAGGTATTGTGAGCAAGTTAGATTTATTCCAGGAATGCAAGATAGTTTAAATACTTATCTATTAATGTTTTCTATATCATTAACAGAATCTAGGAGAAAAATTAAATAATCACTTCAGTCAATGCCAAAAAGCAGTTTATAATATTCATTCTTTTAAATGTTGCTTCCTGATTTGTGATAAAAATCTTTAGCAAACTAGGAATAAAAGGAAGCTTTCTTAAATCTGCACCTTTTAAGCTTTCTTAAATCCTAGATATCTAGGAAAGAAACTTGAGATCAGGATTAAGATGAGAATATCTGACTATCATTATGTATTTTTAATTTTGTACAAGAGGTTCTACCAAGCTGCAACAAGGCAAAAAGGAACAAACAAACACATAGTTTAAAATTGGGAAAGAAGAAATAAAACTTATTATTAGGAAATAACATGACTTTATTGATTTTTGTGTGTGTTTGTGTGTGTGTAAAACATTTAAGGAGATCTTCAGAATTAACATTTAGTTTGGTAATGGGACATAAGGTCATCTTAAAATCATTGTGTCATATACACCAGAAGCCAATATTTAGAAAATAAAACTTAAATATGTGATATCATTTATAAAGCATCAAAGATATCAAATGCCTAGACTAAGTCTAACAAAAATTGTGCAGGACCTTTACATAGAAAATTATAAGATGTTATTGCTTAAAAATAAACCACACAATAATACATACCATTTTCATAAAAGAGAAATATTAGTATTTTTAAGGTATTAATTCTCCTCAAATACATCTATATATCTATTTATCTATTTACATTCCTTCTGCCATGATTGTAAGTTTCCTGAGGCCTCCTCAGCCATGTGGAACTGTGAGTCAATTAAACTACTTTCCTTTATATCTATTTTATAGATACATCTATCGAATATATCTATTTTAATCTATTTACATATATATGTAAAATTTCTATCAAAATCATAGGAAGTTATTTTATGGAAATTTGCAAGTTGATTCTAAAATTTATATGGAAAAGTAAGATGTCAAAAATAGTTAAAGCTATTTTGAAAAGTATTGTGTTGGTGCACCTACAGTACCAAATCTACCTATATTATCAGTATAAATTTATTATAATTTAGGAATAGGTAGCATGATGCCAGGATCAACTGATAGAACAAAGGAACAGAGCAGAGTCCAGAAAGACCCAGGCATCAATTTACTTGATTTATGTCAAAGGTGGCAACACAAACTAGAGGCAAAGGACTTTTTCCCCTTAATAAATAGTATTGAATTGATTGGTCATTAATATGGAAAATATGAACATTGACTCCTACTTCTCACCATATGCAAAAATCAAGTCCAGGTGATTATAGATCAAAATATGAATGATAAAGCAACAAAACTTCTAGAAGACAACAAAAAATATTATCTCATGACCGAAGTGTAGGGAATGCTTTCTTCAAGGGGACACAAAAACATTAACCATAAAGGAAAAGACTGATAAAATAACGCTTCCTGTTCATTAAGACATCATTAAAAGGGTATAAAAAACGAATCAAAAAATAGGAGAAAATAATTGCCACACATATAACTATCTACGGGCTTCTAAACAGGGTATACATTCCAGTTAGAATAGCTACAATTAAATACACTAACTATACCAAGTGTTGGTGAAGATTTGGGGGGAATAGAACTCCCAAGCATTGCTGATAAGAGAGATACTGATACAACTGCTTTGGAAAATAGCTTGGAATTATCTTCTAATATTTATTATAAATACATTCTATTACCCTAGGTGGAGTAAAATAGAACACATTAAAAATGTGAGTATATGTGCAACAAGCAAAAATGTTCTTAACAACTTTATTTGTAATAGGCAAAGATTGAAATAAATCCAAATGAGTATCAACATAATTTCCTGTATATTGATATAATAAACAACATTCAGATATCGATATGAATAGATTATTTTGTAAGCAACCATGTGGATAATCTCATTATCATAATATTGAATGACAGCAGTGAATCACAAAGAATATATGTTACCTTGTTTCTATTTTGTATGAATTTCAAAAACGATAATCTGTTATATGATATTCAAAGTCAGGTCAATGATGCTTCCTGGGAAGGAGGGGTCAGTAATTGAGAACAGGGCACAAAGGGAAACTTCTGAGGCACAGATACTGTTTTATTTCTTGACTAATGCTGTGATTATGCTGATAAGATTATTTTGAATAACTCATCTAGCTATAATTTGTCCACTTTTTGTATGCATAATTAAATAATTTTAAATAAGCACAACTGCGTTGCATGCTCGAGATAAAGATTTAGATTGACATTAACATTCTCACTTCAGTAACCTTATATCTTAAAAAACGCTTCAAAATTCTGTTGGGAAAAAAAAAACCTAGAATTTTCTAGAATTCTATCCAGGAAATGAAAGATATATTTATTTTTGTGATGAACTCATTATGTCCGTCTTTTATACACTATTCCTAAAAGAATTCAGGAGAAATACAAAGGACTTAGGAAACAATAGAACTAACCCAGGAGAACAATAAAAAGAAATAAGACAGCTGTATTTATGGCCTTGAAGCATTTTATGTCATCCAACAAGTAGTATGTTTTAAAAAAAGTAGATGCTTTTTGGAATGTGATAAAATACAAATTTTGACAACAAGAAAAAAATAAACAAATACAATGAAATTCTCCAGGAAATTTACAAAGTTGTATAAAAAGATCATGTTACACATTTGAAGAAAAACAAAATGTACCTTATCTTGAACAAGTGATGGAATGTAATAGAATACATTTGACATTGACATTTGAAATATTCTCTCTTTCAAGTGACTCAGCCTGAAGGACATACTACCTCTTTGTGAGTTAAAGCACAACATTGATTACTGCATAATCATTACTGTTTTAACACTGTTTATCAGTTCATAATTTTCAGAACCAAACTATGGATGCAAAACTTTATTAAAATACAGGTCAGACTATAAATGCCATACAACGTAACATTGTTAAAGTCATACAAGACTTGGAAAATTCTGACAAAGTGGTAGCGGTAGAGGCTGTGAAAGCCAAATTAAGGATTTCACAACATTAAATACCTCATCTCATATAGCAAGTCATCAAGAGCTGCAGCTTAAAGTTGATGGGTTTAAAATAGAGATCTTAGTACATGATGTAAAATCTTTATAGATTTAATTTAAAAAATAAGAGGAACAAGGTAGGAGAGGTATAGAGAAAATGTGCTAAATGGTCCTTGTGTATTGACCCTCACCAACTACTGCTTAGTATTGATAAATCTAGACATAAAGGCAGGATTTTACTTAGTGTTACCTCTAAAAGACTGAATGCAGAAACAGTCCAAAATTCTTGTCTATTAGGGCAGGGTATGGAGGGGTGAGAGAATGTGAAAGATATGGGAAAAAAGTCTTGTTTTTTTTTTTTTTTTTTTTTTTTTTTTTTTGAGACAAGGTCTCTCTTTGTTGCCCAGGATGGAATTCAGTGGTGTGATCATGACTCGCTGCAGCCTTGACCTCCTGGGCTCAAGTGATCCTCCTACCTCAATCTCCTAAGTAGCTGGGACTAAAAGCATGTACCACCGTGTTGGATACTTTTTAAACTTTTTTTTTTTTTTTTTCTGCAGAGACAGAGTCTTATTATATTGCCCAGACTGGTATCAAACTCCTGGGCTCAAGTGATCCTCCCACTTAGGTCTCCCAGAAGTGTTAGGATTATAGGAGTTAGCCACCATGCCCAGTCCTGAGAAAAGCCTTCTCATTTTGTACCTCTTTGTTTTCTGATGTTTTATTTCTATGTGATTATATTACATCTGTTAAAATAACAACTAATAAAAGTGCTCAATTAAGATAAAATAATTGTTAAATTGTCTAGAAGAAGCAGAAATATTTAAATAACCCATATACCATGCTCATGTTTAGAAATTCCATGCTAAAGACCTAATTTTGCTACCACTGTGAAATGTCCCTCATTTTGTTTTATGTGGAAAATTACAAAATTAACCACATTTTGCAGCTTTTACCATATAGAGGTGGATTTTTCCCATCCCCTAAAATCTGGCTGGTCTTGTGACTTGCTTTGGCCAATGGAATGGTAACAAATTTGATGCAAGAGAGGTGGAAATTACTTACAAATTGTGATTTCCTTCTCTTGCTGCTCTTAAACTTGAGATTTCCGTGTGAAGAAATCTGGGCACGGTGTCTGAAGGATGAAAAGCATATGGTCGCCTATAGCTGGCCAAATTCCAGGAAATGAGTGAGGCCATGCAAGATTATCCAGCTGTCAGCTGACCTGTGAGCTCATCACAAACTCCTGTGTGATCCTGTCCAAGATCACTTTAATAATCCCAGATAAGATAAACTGTCTAGTCATCCTACAAAATTGTAGGCTAAGCAGACAAGCAGTCATTATTTTGTGTTTTGCAGTGGTTCTTTGGAGTAGTACTAATTGATAAATTTCTTTTAAAATAGGGACATTTTGATGATTAACATCTCATAGGAAGATTGTAGATAGTAACAAGATCATATTAAAGTAGATTCTTGAGAGATGACTAAATAAAAGGTCATATATCTCCTACCTTCATGACATTGGCTAGTCAAAGTTTGATATAATATCAAGCATCAAAAGAGAGGTACATTAGATTTCATCAAAATTAAATACTTTTGTGTTTTAAAGGATACTGTCATAAATAAATCTATCTTAAAATGGAAGGTGAGTTTTTCTGGACACAACATTTATGTGACTTTCTTCATTGTTCCACGTTTTGTGATATAAATATTCATGCAAAAAATACTTATACCTATTTAGATTCATCTAAATCTGCCCAGGTTATGTTTTGCAATGCTTTGTACATCAAACCAGCTTTGAGATACTGCCAGAACTGAAAAAGACTCCCACATAATTGAACTAGGATTAAATATTAGGTTTTTTCAACTGTAAAATTCACAAGGGAGTATTAGTTAGAACATTCAGTTCTTTATCTGAGACAAGGATTTGCTGAACAATATTCAAATAAGTCAGTAGTTGTTTCCAAGAATGTTTACATCTTCAGAGATAGTAAAAATTAGGTTCCATTAGGAATTAATCTAAAAGATCATTTAAAGTTTAGGATTGAGGCATTATGTATGTTTTATTTTAAAGAATTATCAGGCTATAGAAATCTCCAAAGGAAAATCGTAACAATCTAGATTTACTGTAGTCAAACATCTAGATTAGGTGCTTTAAACTTCTGACAATCAATTCAAGGGTAAAAAATTACAGCAAAGTGCCAAAACAACTCAATGAGGGAGAGAACAGCCTTTTCAATAAATGGTGCTTGAACAAATGGATTTCCACAGTGCAAAAAATGAATTAGGACCTCTCCCTCACACCATAACCAAAGGATTAATTCAAAATAGATTATAGATGTAAATGTAACACCTAAAACTGCAAAACTTTTAGAAAAAAATATAGGAATGAACCTTCATGATATTGGCTAGGCAAAGTTCGACATAATACCAAGTACAAGTGCCAAAAGAAAAGAGAGATATATTAGACTTCATCAAAATTAAATACTTTTGTGTTTCATAGGATACTATCATAAAAGTAAGAAGACAATCTTCAGAATAGGAGAAAATATGTGCAAATCATATATCTGATAAGGTTGTGGTATCCAGAATATACGAACAATTCTTAAAACACTGCAAAAGACAATTCAATTGAAAAATGAGCAAGGACTCTTAATAGACATTTCTCCAATTAAGATGCAAATGGTCAGTAAGCACAGGAAAACATGCTCAACATCATTAGCCAGAAAGGAAAGGCAAATCAAAATCATAATACTATAACACTTCGTACTCACTAAGATGGCTAAATTTAAAAAGACAGATAATGACAAGTGTTTGTGAGTATGTGGAGAAATGAGAGTCCTTATACATTGTTGCCAGGAATGTAAAATAGCATCGCAGCTTTGAAAAACAATCTGGCGGTTCCTCAAATGGTTAAGCAAAGAGTTACTGGGTGGCCCAACAATTGCACTCCTATGTTTATACCCCCCAAAAATGAAAGTATATGCCTACACAAAAGCTCATATATCATGGTCACACTAGCATTATCCATAACAGCCAAAAAGTAGAAACAACCCAAATGTCCATCAACCAATGACATAAACAAAATGCAGCATATCCATAAAATGTAATATTATTTGGTCATAAAAACTGAAGTACTGAAACCTGATGTAACATAGACAAACCATGAAAACATGCTAAAAAGCCACTCACAAAGACCACATTTTTTTTTTGTAATTTTACTTGTATGAAATGCCAAGAATAGGCAAATCCATAGAGATAAAAAACAGTAGTTGCCAGGTACTATAGGAGAGGGAATGAGGGATGTGGGATTCCTTCTGGGGGTGATGAAAATGCTCTAAAATGAGATTGTGGTGTTGGTTGCAGAAATCTATGAACAGACATAAATCAGCTGAGTTGTAAACTAAAATTGAGTGAATTATATAGTATGTGAATTATATCCCAATAAAACTGTTATGTTTTAAAAATTATATCAGATGACTTACTTGACCTCATATGAATAAATTTCCAAAACCGTAACGTCCTTGACCAAATAAAATTGAATTTGACAGATTTAGATATTTAAGAGAAAGCCAAGGAATCTTTCATTTTCAGTCAAGGATAAAAAGCTAGATATCACAAACTCAAATCTGCTAACTTGGGATGAACTTCCTGTTCCTGAATACTTAGAGAAGAAAGTGTTTGGCATTCTATCCTTGGTCAAGAAACAATTACACTGTTCTAAGTCTGGCTTGTTATATATTTCTTTCTTTCTGTTATTTTTTTAAAATGTATTATTTATTTATTATTTTTAAGATGGTGTCTTGCTGTGTCGCCCAGACTGGAGTGCAATGGTGTAATCTCGGCTCACTGCAACCTCCGCCTCCTGGGTTCAAGCAATTTTCCTGCCTCAGCCTCCTGAGTAGCTAGGACTATAGGCTAGCGCCACCATGCCCTGCTAAGTTTTTGTATTTTTAGTAGAGACAGGGTTTCACCATGCTGGTTAGGCTGGTCTTGAACTCCTGACCTTGGGATCTGACCTGAACCTTCATGACATTGGCTAGGCAAAGTTTGACATGGGGTGGGGAGGGCCACCTCGGCCTCCTGAAGTGCTGGGATTACAGGCATGAGCCACTGCAACTGGCCTATATATTCCATATCTGGGTTGTCCAAGCTATTATTTAGGAAAAGCATCAAGAGAAGTTATGAGGATTTTAAAAATACGAAATATAAATAAAAACAAAATAAAAGTGAGCTCTTAAAAGTACATTTCCCCAACATATTCATGTGAAAAACACATGCTTATATTTCATCTTCGTTTCTGTCTTCAGCTTGCCAATGAAACAGGCAAGGTGTGATATTTTAATCACCGGTGTTGCTTTAATATTCTAGTGACATCTTTTTTTTTGCTCTAAATTCTGCACAGAGTAATTTCTCAAACAGACACTTTGAGAAGAAGTGAGAGAAACTTTATCTTGTTTTACATGAGAAATTTGTCAGATGAATTGATAAATAATAAAAATAGCTTATGGGAAGGGGTGACAAGTGGGTTGTAAGGAGAAAGAATTGAAATCAAATTACTCATTATTTTTAGTGTTAAATAAGATAATTCAAAAAGTATAATCAGTGACTCGATTGGGTTCAAACTACAGTTATGTATTTAGATTAATTTCCAATTTATGCTTATTCATTTTTTTCCTTGCTACATTGTAAACTTCTTAAATCCAAGTAAGAAATAACTAGTTTCTTACCCAAAGTATCAGTGAAAGTCACAGAGTGCTTAATAATAATGACAACAACCACTTGAATTCTGCACTAGATGAAGCATTCCCATTTAGTCTTCAAAGTATTGTCAGGGGTAGAGGTATATGATTATTTCACGTCACAGATGAAGAAATGGAACCTCATTTAGATCAAATTATTAAATTATTACTGAAAAATTGAATATACATAGAGGACTTGAATCTAAGTCATTTGCTGAGTCATTTATTTAAGAATTTCACTATTCTTTGGGAGGCCAAGGTGGGCAAATCACGAGGTCAGGAGATCGAGACCATCCTGGCTAACACGGTGAAACCCCGTCTCTACTAAAAATACACAAAATTAGCCGGGCATGGTGGCGGGTGCCTGTAGTCCCAGCTACTCGGGAGGCTGAGGCAGGAGAATGGCGTGAACCCGGAACGCAGAGCTTGCAGTAAGCTGAGATTGCGCCACCACACACCAGCCTGGGCGACAGAGCAAGACCCCGTCGCAAAAAAAAAAAAAAAAAAAAAAAAAAAAAAAAGGAATTTCACTATTGATTGACCTAATGATGATCCTATACAATGATTGACAGATTTGTGGCCATGGACCTGCTTTCCAGCTCACTCAAAACTCAGGGTATTTGTGTACAAACAGGTAAGTCTAAGTTTCCTGGGGGCCCTGAGTGCCTTGAGTGCATTCTAAACACATCCACTCATGTGTACAAGTGCCATTTGCTCCCCTATTTGGGAACCTAGAGACTTTGCCTTTTGATGGAGCTGAATGTTTTCCTCTTTTATTCTCATGGATGTGTTTCACCCATATCCTCTACCTATGGTCACCCTGTTCCATTTTTTAAAAAATATCTTCCACTTTATGAACCCAAATCTCTCTCTATATGTCATTTTCATTCAGTAACTCTATGTGTAACCTTCAGAGCTAGGTATCAAGTCTGTTCTTTTTCTCATGATAAATTTCAAATGTTCAAAGATAGCTTTTATGTATACTCCTTTAGATAAGTTGTTTTCTACACTAAATAGAATGCTTTCTCAACAAGTTTTGATAAATTGTGCAGTAAATGAATGTATTCATTCCTCTTTCTATGTGACGATATATTGGGGTAACTATTTTTTTTTTATTTCAAAAGGTTTTGGGGGAATAGGCAGTGTTTGGTTACATTGATAAGTTCCTTAGTGGTGATTTGTGAGATTTTGGTGCACCCATCACTAGAGCAGTGTACACTGTACCCAATGCGTAGCATTTTGTTCCTCACCCTCCTACCACCTTTCCCCCTGAGGCCCCAGAGCCTTTTGCATCCTCATAGCTTAGCTCCCACTTACAAGTTAGAAAAAACAACTTTTGGTTTTCCATCCCTGAGTTACTTCACTTATTAGAATAACGGTCTCCAGTTCCATCCAGATTTCTGTGAATTCCTTTATATATCACATTTTCTTCGTCCATTTGTTGATTGATGGTCATTTGAGCTGCTTCCATATTTTTGTAATTGTGAATTGTGCTGCTATAAACGTGTGTGTGCAAGTGTCTTTTTTATATTATGACTTCTTTTCCTTTGGGTAGATACCCAGTAGTGGGATTGCTGGATCAAATGTTAGATTCTACTTTTAGTTCTTTAACAAATCTTCATGCTGTTCTCCATAGTGGTTGCACTGGTTTACATTCTCACCAGCAGTGTAAAATGTTCCCTTTTCACCATATCCATGTCAACATCTATTATTGGTTGATTTCTTAATTATAGCCATTCTTGCAGGACTAAGGTAGTATCACATTGTGGTTTTGATTTGCATTTCTCTGACAATTAGAGATGTTGAGCATTTCTTCATATGTTTTTTGGCCATTCATATATCTTCTTTTGATAATTTTCTGTTCATGTTCTTAGCTTCATTTCTGATGGGATTATTATTATTATTATTTTTCCTGCTGATTTATTTGAATTCCTTGTAGATTCTGGGTATTAGTCCTTTGTTGAATGCAAAGTTTGCAAAGATTTTCTCTCACTCTTGGGTCGTCTGTTTACTCTGCTGATTATTTCTTTTCTTATGCAGAAGCTTTTTAGTTTAATTAAGTCCCATTTATTTATCTTTGTTTTTGTTGAATTTACTTTTAGGTTCTTGGTCATGAAGTCGTTGCCTAAGGCAATGTCTAGAAGGGTTTTTTCTATGTTGTCTTCTAGAATTTTTATGGTTTGGGGTCTTAGGTTTAAGTTTTTGATCCATCGTGAGTTGATTATTGTTTAAGGTGAGAGATGATGATCCATTTTTATTCCTCTACATGTGGCTTGCTAGTTATCTCAACACCATTTGTTAAATAGAGTATCCTTTCCCCACTTTTTGTTTTTATTTGTTTTATCAAAGATCAGTGGGCTGTAAGTATTTGGCTTGTCTCAATTTCATTCTACAGGGTTTGGATTGTGCCGACTCTACCACCAGATTCATTTTCCTTGCCTGTCTAAGCAGTGGGTTATTTCTTCCTATCTGTAGGGATGGATGCAACCCAAGTCAGGCCAATGAAAATCAATTCTAGGACTTTTGTTGCGAATATTAAGAAAACAAGAATCTTTCTTACTATTGGTAGTACTAAGAAAAAATGGTGATACATGATTCTAGAGCTCCTAGGAATTAACAACCACAAAGAGACTGCCCAAGAGTGGAGCTCACACAGAGGAAAGCAGTGCCAAGAAAAAGAGAGAGAGATTGAGAACATTACTTTTCATATACAAAAGCTAATATGGTCTTTTTTAAAAGTGTTAAGACCATTTTATTTGCATTTTGTGAATTGTTTCCAAAATGATCTTTTTGAAAATCTATTTTTTATTTTTATTGATATATCATAGTTGCACATATTTTGGAGGTATATGTAATATTTTGATACATGTATACAATGTGTAATGATTAAATTAGGTAATTGGATTATCCATCATCTCAAACATTTATCTTTTCTTTGTGTTGGGAATATTACAATTCTCCTAGCTATTTTGAAATATAAAATAAACTATTTTTTAACTATAATTTTACTAGTCTGCTATAAAATGCTAGAATTTATTTCTTCTAACTATATTTTTTTTACCCATTTACCAACTTCTCTTCATCTCCTCCTCCCCACTTCCTTTCCCAGCCTCTAGTAACCACCATTCTACTCACTATCTCCATGAGAGCCACTGTTTAACTCCCAAATGTGAGTAAAAACATGTGATGTTTGTCTTTCTGTGACTGGCTTATTTCCCTTAACATAATGAGCTCCAGTTACATTCATGTACTGCAAATGACAGGATTTCATTCTTTTTATGACTGAATACCATTCCATTATGTATATACTATATATGTATATATACATTCATGTTACTGCAAATGACAGGATTTCTTTTTTTAATTGCTGAATACTATTCCATTGTGTATGTATACATTTTTCCACTGATGGACACTTGGATTGCTTCCATGTCTTGGCTACTGTGAAACGTTTATAAACTTAGGAGCACAGATATCTCTTTAATATACTGATTTCTTTTCCTTAGGATATGTATCCATCAGTGGTATTGCTGGATTATATAGTAGTACTATTTTTAGCTTTTTGAGGAACTTCCATACTGTTTTCCATAATGGCTGTACTACTTTATATTCTCAACAACAGCATATGAGTGCTCCCCATTTTCTGCATTGTCACTAGCATTTGTTATTTTTGTCTTTTTGGTAATAGCTGCTCTCACTGGGATGAGATAAAACCTCATTGGGGTTTTGATCTGCATTTCCCTAATGGTTAGTGGTGTTGAGCACTTCTTCATATACCTGTTGGTCAGTTGTAAGTCTTGTTTTGAACAACATCTATTCAGATATTTTGCCCATTTTTAAATTGGGTTATTTGCTTATTTATTGTTGAGTTGTTTGAGTTCCTTATATATTCTGGTTATGAATCTTTTATTGGATAAATAGTTTGCACATATTTTCTTCCACTTTTTTACATTGTCTTTTCACTTTGTTAATTGTTACCTTTGCTGTGTGAAAGCTTTTTAACTTGATGTAATCTAATTTTGGTTTTGGTGACAGTGCTTTTGAGGTCTTATCCAAAAAAAATTTGCCCAGACTAAAGTCCTGAAGCATTTCCCAAGTGTTTTTAGTAGTTTCATAATTTCAGATTTTATATTTAAGTCTTTAATCCATTTTAAGTTGATTTTAGTATATGGTGAAAGATGCAAATCTAGATTCTCCTGAATTTGGATATCCAGTTCCTATCACCATTTATTAAAGAGACTTTCCTTTTCCCAATCAATGTTCTTGGCACCTTTGTCTAAATGAGTTGGCAGTAAATTTTTGGATTTGTTTCTGGGTTATGTTTTGTTCCACTGTTTTATGTATTTATTTTTTATACCAGTACCATGCTATTTTCGCTACTATAGCTTTGTAGTATAATTTAAAACCAGATATTATGATATCTTTAGCTTTGTTCTTTTTTCTCAGGATTTATTTAGCTATTCTGGGTCTTTTGTGGTTCCATATGAATTTTAGAATTGTATTTTCTATTCCCATGAAGAATGTCATTGGTGTTTTGATAGAGATTGCATTTTAACAATGTTAATTCTTCCAATCCATGCAGATCTTTTCTTTTTATTTGTGATCTATTCAATTTCTTTCATCTATGTTTTCTAGTTTTCCTTGTAGATATCTTTCACTTTTTTGGTTACATTTATTCCTAGATATTTTTATAGCTATTTTAAATGAGATTGTTTTCTTAATTTCCTTTTCAGATTGATTATTTTTAATGTATAGAGGTGCTCCTGATATTTGTATGTTCATTTTGTATCCTGCAACTTTACTAAATTTATCAATTGAGTTTTTTTGGTGGACTCTTTAGTTTTTTTCTAAATATAAGATTCTGTCATCTATGAACAAGAATAATTTTACTTCTTCCTTTTCAATTTTATTTATTTCTCTTACCAAATTGCCCTGTCTAGGACTCCTAGCACTGTGTTAAAATAAAAGTGATAAAAGTGGTCATCCTTGTCTTATTCCAGATCTTAATGGAAAGGTTTCCTATTTTTCCCCATTCAGTATGAGAGTAGCTGTGGGTTTGTCATATATGGCCTTTTTTGTATTGGTGTATGTTCCTTTTGTACCCAATTGTTAATGGTTTTTATCATTAAGGGATGTTGAATTTTATCAAATGCTTTTTCAGTATCTACTAAAATGATCATATAACTTTTGTCCTCAATTCTGTTTATGTGGTATATCATATTTATTGATTTGTATATGTTGAACCACCCTTGTAGCCTTGGAATGAATCCCATTTGATCATGATGAATGATCTTTTCATGTGTTGTTGAATTTGGTTTGCTAGTATTTTGTGAAGATGATAAATCTATATTCATCAGGAATATTGGCCTATAGCTTTTCTTTTCTTTGATTTTGGTATCAAGGTAATACTGACCTCATAGATGGAGTTTGCAGATATTGCTTCCTCTTTAATTTTTAAAAATAGTTTGAGTCAAATTTGTATTAGTTCTTCTATAGATGTTTGGTAGAATTCATCAGTGAACTCATTAGGTCCTGGGCTTTTCTTTGATGGGAGAGGATTACTACTTCAGTTTTATTTCTCATTAATGTTCTGTTCAGGTTTTCAGTTTGTGGTTCAGTCTTGGTAAGTTGTATGTATCCATGAATTTATCCATTTTTGCTAGGTTTTTCTGTTGTTGGCATATAGTTGCTCATAATAGTCTCTAATGATTTTTCCTTCCTGTGGTATCAGTTGTAATGTTTCTTTTTTCATCTCTGATTTTCTTGAATCTTCTCTGTTTTTTCTTAGACTAGCTAGAGGTTAGCTGATTTTGTTTATCTTTTCAAAAAGCCAATTTTTTGTTTTGTTGATCTTTTATGTATATTTTAATTTCAATTTTATTTTTGTTCTGATTTCTATTATTTATTTTTCTACTAATTTTGAGTTTGATTTGTGCTTATTTTTCTAGTTCCTTTAGATTGATAAGTTATTTGGAGTCTTTCTTCTTTTTGATGTAGGCATTTATTGCTATAAACTTTCCTCTTAGTACTGCTTTTGATGTATTCCATAAGTTCTGGTATGTTGTGCTTCCATTTTTATTTGTTTCAAGTAATTTTTAGATTTTCTTCTTAATTTCTTCATTGACCCATAAGCCACTCAGGAGCATATTTTTAATTTCCATGTATTTGTACAGTTTCCAAAGTTCCTCTTGTTATTGATTTCTAGTTTTATTTCACTGTGGTCAGAAAAGCTACTTGATATGATTTTGACTTTTTTGAATTTGTTGTGATTTGTTTTGTGTCATAACATATCATCTATCCTGGAGAATGTTCCATGTGCTGATGAAAATAGTTTGTTTTCAGTAGCAGTTGGATAAAATGGTCTGTAAATGTCTGTTAGGTCCATTTGGTCTAGAATGTAGTTTAACTATTGTTTCTTTGCTGATTTTCTGCTTGGATAATCTGTCCATTGCCAAAAATGAGGTGTTGAAGTCCCATGCTGTTATTGTGTTGCAATATATTTTCTGCTTTAGATTTATTAATATTTGCTTTATATGTTTGGGTGCTCCATATAAATTTACTATTGTTATGTCCTCTTGCTAAATTGACCCCTTTCTTGTTATATTATGACCTTCTTTGTCCCTTTTTACAGTTTTTGACTTAAATCTCTCTTATCTGATATAAGTACAGCTAGTCCCGTTCTTTTGTTGGTTTCTGTTTGTGTGAAATATCTTCTGCATCCCCTCACTTTCAGTCCATTTGTGTCCTTACAGGTGAAGTGAGTTTCTTGAAAGCAGCATTTAGTTAGTTTTTGTTTTTTAAATCCATTCAATCGGCCATTCTGTCTTTTAATTGAAGAAGTTAATCCATTTACATTCCTTGTTATTACTGATAAGTAAGACATTACTACTGCCATTTTGTTACTTGTTTTCTAGCTGTTGTGTAACACCTGTCTTTCTTTTTACCTTTCTTACTGTCTTCCTTTGTAGTTAAGTGATTTTTCTCTTAGTATGTTTTAATTCACTGCTTCATATAGATTCTTCACCATCTTGGTCATTATTATGAACACTTTTGGCTATGGTAATGTAAACGAAGCATGCCTCCAACTAATACTCACATTGGTAACAAGGTGATTATTATGTGAATAGAAAAGTGGGCATTTTATTGGGGGATAAAATTGAATAAGTGTTTTAGAAGCAGTCTTTGAATCTTGATTGCCTTGCTAAGACTTTAGATTTTATTTTATACAAAAAGACACCATTAAAGTGGTTTTTGTTGTTGTTGTTTAGGTATTTTTTTTTAAGAGGAGGCTGATATTATGCAGGCTGTGTTCCTGTGCTTACTGAGGTTAAACTAAAAACCTCTAGGGGCAAAGGAAGGCTATATTAAAAAACACAGGGCTTGAATAGGAAGAGAAATTATTCAGGCAATGAAGCAGAAAAGCAGAGAAAAGATGAACCTGGTCTCCAGCACTTTGAAAGAAGAAATAATAAAAGTGTTGGTAAAAGTTTCAAAATTTCACAACTGATGGGTCATAGGAATAAGCAAATAAAATGTGTGGTTATGAGCCAGAATCTTTTTCATTTTTTTTCCTTTGTATTACATTATTCTACTCACAGGTATTCTCTAAAACTTACAAATAAATAAAAAGAGCTTAGTTGAATTTAAGTAAAGTATAGAGTCCATTCTCATGACTTTTTTCACTGAATTATTTTTCAGGACACCATTGTAAAAGAAAATTTATATTGTGCATTATATCTATGCTTTGTTATATTTATGAGTAAACTGCAAATTTTAATGTTATTGAATTATACTTTAATTTTATTGAGTTACACTTTAATTTTATTTGGTCCAATGTTATGATTAATTTTTTTCTAGAAACTGTTTCTATTAAAAAAACACCCACCCAAAAGGAGAGGCCATTCAACAATTACCATTTTTTTATGTGCATGAATTTCCTGGGTTAAGATTTTAAACAAGAATTGCTTTTCTATATTTCATGATGTCTGAGGTCTCGGCTGAGAAGACTATCCTTGTGATGATTTGAATTTCTTAGGGGTCTGGCATTTTCTGGGAGTTTCTGAAGTTTAGCCAAGGATGACTTGAGGCTTAGGCTGGCGTAACTTGAAGGCTGAGCTCAGCCAGGACTGTCAAATTGAGCACTTACATGTGACCTCTCCAAATGGCTTGCAATTCCTCACAACATGCCATCTGGAGTCTGGGTTTTTAGCATGACGGTGTTTTAACATGAAGGGTTTTTAATATGAAGCAATGGTAAATGTTATCAACAGACTTTTCTGCATCTATGGATTTGTGTATGTTGAACCAAACTTGCATCCCAGGGATAAAACCTACTTGAGTGTGTTGGATTAGATGTTTAATGTGGTGCTAGATTGGATTTGCTAGTATTTTGTTGAGTCTTTTTGCATCTGTTTTCCTCAAGGATATTGGCCTGAAGTTTTCTTTTTTTGTTGTTGTGTGTCTGCCAGGTTTCAATATCAGAATGATGTTGGCCTCATAGAATGAGTTAGGAAGGAGTCCCTACTCTTCAATTCCTTGGAATAGTTTCAGTAGAAATGGTATCAGGTATTCTTTATATATCTGATAGAATTCAGCTGTGAATCTGTCTTGTCCTAGGATTTTTCTGATAGGTAGTGTTTTCATACTGAATAAACTTTGGAACTCATTAATGGTGTGTTCAGGGTTTCAGTTTCTTCCTGCTTAAATCTTGCGAGGTTGTATGTTTCCAGGATATTACTAATTTCTTGTAGGTTTTCTAGCTTGTGTGCATAGAAATGTTCATAACAGTCTCTGATGGTGTTGTGTATTTCTTTGGGTTAGGTGGTAATGTCCCTATTGTAATTTCTGTTTGTGTTTATTTGCATCTTCTCTCTTCCTTCTTCATTAGTCAAGCTAGTGGTCTCTCAATTTTATTTATTCTTTCAAAAAACCAACTTATGGATTTGTTGATCTTTTGTGAGGTTTTTCATTTCACATCTCAATTTCATTCACTTTAGCTCTGATTTGAGTATTTCTTATCTTCTGCCAGCTTTAGGGTTGCTTTATTCTAGTTTTTCTAGTTCCTCAAGATGTGATGTTAGGTTGTTAATTTCAGATTATTCTAACTTTTTGATGTGGATAAACTTTCCTCTTAGCACTGCTTTAGCTATGTCCCAGAAAGTCTGGTATATTGTTTCTTTATTCTCATTAGTTTCAAAGAATTTCTTGATTTCTTAATTTTGTTGTTTACCCAGAAGTCATTCAGGAGCAGGTTGTTTAGTTTTCATATAATTGTATGGTTTTAAATGATCTTTTTAGTACTGATTTCTAATTTTATTGTGCCGTGGTCTGAGAGTGTGGTTGGTATAATTTTGCTTTTCTTTCCTGATAATTGTCTTGTGGCTGTGGTCAATTTTAGAGTATGTGCCATATGCAGATGAGAAGAATGTATAGTTTGTTGTTTTAGGTAGAGAGTTCTGTAGATGTCTGTTAGATTCATTTGGTCAAGTTCAAGTTCAGATCTGGAATATCTTTTTTTTCTGCCTCGACAATCTGATACTGTCAGTGGTGTTGTCAAAGTCTCTCACTATTATTGTGTAGTCATCTAAGTCTATTAATAGGTCTCTAAGAACTGTTTTATGAATCTGGGTGTTCCTGTGTTGGGTACATATATATTAAGATAGTTAAGTTTTCTTGTTGTATTAAACCCATTACCATTATGTAATGCCCTTCTTCATCTTTTTTTAATCATCATTTTTTAAAGTCTGCTTTTCTGAAAGTAGAATAGCAACCTTTGCTTTTTTTCTGTTTTCCATTTGCTTGGTAGATTTTTCTCCATTCCTTTGCTTATGTAATGCCCTTCTTTGTCTTTTTTGTTTATCATCATTTGTTTAGAGTCTGCTTTCTTCTGAAAGTAGGATAGCAACCTCTGCTTTTTTTCTGTTTTCCATTTGCTTGGTAGATTTTTCTCCATTCCTTTGCTTTGAACTTATGATTGTCATTGCATGTGAGGTGGGTCTCTTGAAGATAGCATATAGTTTGGTTTTTCTTCTTTATCCAACTTACCACTGTATTCCTTTTAATTGGGGGCATTTAGCCCATTTACATTTAAGGTTAATATTTATATGTGTGGATTTGATTCTGTAATCATGTTGTCAGCTGTTTATTATGCAAATTTGATCATGTAGTTGCTTTATAGTGTCAATGGTCTAAGTACTCAAGTGTGTTTTGTAGTAGCCAGTAACAGTCTTACCTTTCTATATTTAGCACTCCTTTAAGGATCTTTTGTAAGGCAGGCCTGGTGGTTACAAATTCCCTCAGTATTTGCTTGTTTGAAGAGGATCTTATTTCTTCTTTGATTTTGAAGCTTCAGTTGGTTGGATATAAAATTTTTGGTTGGGGTTTCTTTTCTTTACATATCCTAAATGTAGGCCCCCAATTTCTTTTGGGTTGGAGGGTTTCTGCTGAAAGGTCTGCTGTTACCTCAATGGGATTCCCTTTGTAGGTGACCTGTCTCTTCTCTCTAGCTGCCTTTAATAATTTTTATTTCATGCTGACCTTGGAGAATCTGATGAGTATGTGTCTTGAGTATGGTTATCTTGTACAGTATCTCACAGGGGTTCTCTGGATTTCCTGAATTTGAAAGTTGGCCTTTCTAGTGAGGTTGGGGAAATTTTGTGAATGATATCCTTAAATATGTTTTCCAAGTTGTTTGCTTTCCCTCCTTCTCTTTCAGGAATACAGATGAGTCACAGATTCGGTCTCTTTACATAATTCTATGTTTCTCAGAAGTTTTATTCATTCTTTTTAATTCTTTTTTCCTTATTTTTGACTGACTGAGTTAATTTAGAAAACAATTTTTCAAGCTCTGAGATTCTTTCCTCAGCTTTATTCTTCTGTTAATATTTGTGGCTGTGTTATGACATTCTTGTAGTATAGTTTTCAGCTATATCCGATCAGTTTAGTTCTTTCTTAAAACAGCCATTTCATCTTTCAGTTCCTGTATTGTTTTATTGTATTCATTAGATTCCTTGGATTGGGTTTCAACTTTCTTCTGAATCTCGGTAGTTTTCATTCCTATCCATATTCTGAATTCTATGTCTGTCATTTCAGCCATTTCTAAGAAACTAGTGTGGTCACTTGGAGAGAAGAAGACACTCTGCCTTTCTGAGTAGCCAGAGTTCTTGCACTGGTGATTTGTCATCTGTGGGGGCTGAAGTTCCCTTAATCTTTAAAACTGCTGTTCTTTGGATGGGTGTTTTGGCTTTTATCTTCTTTGATGCACTTGGGGTTTGATTGTGGTATAAGGTGGGCTCAGTTAACTAGCTTTGACTCTAGAAGACATCAGTGGGCCAAAACTTAGCTCTGCACTCCTGGGCTGCATGCTGTAATTCTAGAAGGCCAGTACTAGGTCCCCAGTTTTGTTGTCTGACTCCTCAAGATTAGGAACCTGGTGTGCTGGAGGGGCCAAGTTGTTTCTTAGTCTGCTAGCCCCAATGATCCAATGAGAATGCCATCCAAAGTTTTTCATAGGGGCGGTGCCAGTGATATCCGTGCTTGCTTGTACACACCAGCAGTCATGGTAGTGCAGCAGGCTGCACACACATCAGCTGGAGAGGGGCATTGGCAGGAGCAGGTCATCAGTGGTGATGGGGTATCAACAGGGGTGTTGTGTATGCACTTTCACTGGGGTAAGTGGTGGTGGTGGCTTTTATGATCATTTGAAAGTAGAATATGTATATTGAAAAATGAGTTTATGTTTTTTAAAAGTTATTTTCATGTAAAACTTTTAATTGCAGGGCAATTAAAAAATTCTGTTAATATTTCCTTTAGATTAGCCAGTGTTTTTCCTGATTTCCTTTCTGATTCAATTATTCTACCCTGTCTACTGCCCGTTTATCTCTGCAGTAAATACTCTAAAAAACTTGAAGGCTGCTTTCCTTATATGGAAAAGGGAAAAAAAAAACCCAATCCTTTGGGTACCCATAATCATTCCCTGTCTGATGAAGCTACTTGGTCTCATGTGGATCTATAGATTTCCAACATTTTTCCTAGAAACTCTCCTATAAAACATTGCTGTCAACTTCATTTTCTTTTTTTTTCTTCATCAACTTTTATATTAAATTCTGGGGTACATGTGCAGAATGTATAGGTTTGTTACATAGGTACATGTGTGCCATGGTGGTTTGCTGCACAGATTAACCCATCACCTAGGTATTAAGCCCAGCATCCATTAGCTATTATTCTTGATGCTCACACTCTCCCTGCCCCCAGACAGGCCCCAGTGTGTGTTGTTCCTCCCAGTGTGTTCATCTGTTCTCATTGTTCAGCTCCCACTTATAAGTAAGAGCATGTAGTATTTGATTTTCTGTTCCTGCATTAGTTTGTTTAGGATAATGGCTTCCAGTTTCATCCATGTCCTTGCAAAGGACGTAATCTTGTTCCTTTTTATGGCTGCATAGTTTTCCATGGTATGGACGTTTTCTTTCTATCTTTCTATCTATCAGTCTATCATTGATGGTCATTTGGGTTGAATTCATGTCTTTGCTATTGTAGATAGTGCTGCAATGAACGTATGTGTGCATGTATCTTGATAATAGTATGATTTATATTCCTTTGAGTATATACCCAGTAATGGGATTGCTGAGTCAGATGGTATTTCTGCTCTAGATCTTTGAGGAATCACCACACTGTCTTCCACAATGGTCGAACAAATTTACTTTCCCACCAACAGTGTAAAAGCATTCCTTTTTCTCCACAACCTTGCCAGCATCTGTGGTTTCTTGACTTTTTAGTAATTGCTATTCTGACTGGTGTGAGATGATATCTCATGTGGCTTTGATTTGCATTTCTCTAGTGATCAGTAATGTTGAGCTTTTTTCTTATGTTTTTTGGCTGCATAAATGTCTTCTTTTGATGAGTGTCTGTTCATTTCGTTTGCCCCCTTTTTAATGGGGTTGTTTTTTCTTGTAAATTTCTTTAAATTCCTTGTAGACTCTGATATTAGACCTTTGTCAGAAGGATAGATTGCAAAAATTTTCTCCCATTCTGTAGATTGCCTGTTCACTCTGTTGATAGTTTGTTTTGCTGTGCAGAATCTCTTTAGAGTAATTAGATCCCATTTGTCAATGTTTTCTTTTGTTACAATTGCTTTTGGTGTTTTTGTCATGAAATCTTTGCCTGTGCCTATGTCCTGAATGGTATTGCCTAGATTTTCTTCTAGATATTTTATAGTTTTGGGTTTTACATTTAGGTCTTTAATCCTTCTTGAATTAATTTTTTATAAGGTGTAAGGAAGAGGTCCAGTTTTAATTTCCTGTATATGGGTAGCCACTTGTCCCAGTACTATTTATCAAATATGGAATCCTTTCCCTATTGCTTATATTTGTCAGGTTTGATGAAGATCAAATAGTTGTAGTTGTGTAGACCTATTTCTGAGTACTCTATTCTATTTTGCTTGCCTATGTGTTTTTGTACAAGTACCATGCTGTTTTGGTTACTGTAGCCTTGTAGTATAGTTTGAAGTCAGGTGTGTGATGCCTCCAGCTTTGTTCTTTTTGCTTAGGACTGTGTTGGCTATATGGGCTCTTTTTGCTTCTGCATGAATTTTAATATACTTTTCCCTAATTTTGTGAAGAATGTCAATGGTAGTTTAATGGGAATAGCATTGAATCTATAAATTGCTTTGGGGAGTATGGCCATTTTCGTAATATTGATTCTTCCTATCCATGAGAATGGAATGTTTTTTCCATTTGTTTGTGTCACCTCTCATTTCCTTGGGTAGTGCTTTGTAGTTCTTCTTGAAGAGATTCACTTCCTTTGTTAGCTGTATTCCTAGGTATTTAGAAATGATATGGGGAATATCACCACTGACCCCACAGAAATACAAATAACCACTAGAGAATACTATAAAAACATCTATGCACATAAACTAGAAAATCAAGGAGAAATAGATAAATTCCTGGATGTATACATCCCCCCAAAACTGAAAAGGAAGAAATTGAATCACTAAATAGACCAATAATAAGTTCTGATATTGAGGCAGTAATAAATAGCCTACCAACAAAATCCAAAGCCCAAGACCAGATGGATTTACAGCTGAAATCTCCCAGAAGTACAAAGAGGAGCTGGTACCATTTCTACTGAAAATATTCCAAACAATTGAAAAGGAGCGACTCCTTTCCAACTCATTTTATGAGGCCAGCAGCATCCTGATACCAAAACCTGGCAGAGATACAACAAAAAAAGAAAACTTCATGCCAATATCCTTGATGAACATGGATGCAAAAATCCTCAGTAGAATGCTGGTAAACTGAATGCAGTAGCACATCAAAAAGCTTATCCACCACCATCAAGTTGGTTTCATCCCTGGGATGCATGATTGGTTCAACATATGCAGATCAATACATATAATTCATCACATAAACAGAACTAAAGACAAAAGTTACATAATTATCTCAATAGATGCAGAAAACGACTTCAATAAAATTCAACATCCCTTCATGTTAAAAACTCTCAATAAACTAGATATTGAAGGAACATATTTCAAAATAATAAAACCTACATATGACAAACCCACAGCCAATAGCATATGGAAGGGGAAAAATCTGGAAACATTCTCCTTGAAAACCAACACGAAATAAGGAGGTCCTCTCTCATCACTCCTATTCAACATGGTACTGGAAGTTTTGGGCAGAGAAAAAAGGCAAGAGAAAGAAATAAAGAATATTCAAATGGGAAGAGGGGAAGTAAAATTATCTTTATTTGCAGATGACGTGATCATATATCAAGAAAACCCCATTATCTCAGCCCAAAAGCTTCCTAAGCTGATAAGCAACTTCCATAGAGTCTCAGGATACAAAATCAATGTGAAAAAATTGCTGGCATTCCTATACACCAACAACAAGCAAGGAGAGAGTCAAATCATGAATGAATTTCCATTCCCCATTGCCAACTCCCTTTTCAAAATGGCTGATATTATGTAGATTCCTGGTTCTGGGTAGTTTAATCTTCTTTTCTGCTTGTACCTAATGTTATCCTAAGGTTTGTACGCTCTGTGCCCCCATCAAAAATCAGTTGATAACTCAAGTGATGGTGAACCAACCCAGAGCCCCAGGAGTTCAGAAAGATAGAGAAGTGGATGTCTCAGTAGTAAGTCAAGTCAGGAGATCCAAGGAGGAAAGTCAGTGCCAGAAATATTCAGTGGCAGAGAAAGCAAAAACAATAGGGTCTGAGGGAGACAGGTGAAGGATTTTTGTTCTTGGAGAGATGTGGTGTTTGGGCTGCCACTTTAAGTTGGGTGCCAGACATAGATTTCAAAGATAAGAGAATACAACACAGCAAACAAAGACACAAACAAAAAATATTTTATTTGGCTGGCAGTAAGTGATGGGGCAAGGAGATGGAGAATGTAATAAAATTACTGCAAATAGCTTACAATATAGGTACAAATTTGTAGATGAATAAGGCAAGAACTAAATTGTTATGTCTTTAAGTATATTCATTTTCTAGGATTGCCATAGCAAAGTAAAATAAACTGGGTGTTCAGAGAAACAACTGGGTGGCTTAAAACATCAAATATGTATTCCCTCATGCTTCTGAAGATTATAAATCTGAAATCATGGTGTTGACAGAGTTGGTTCCTTTCTGGAGGCTTTTTCCCAGGAAGGTCTGTCCCATGGCTTTCTCCTAGCTTCTGTTGGCTACTGGCATTCCTTGGCATTCCTTGACTTGTAGATGCATCACTCCAATCTCTGCCTTCTTCACATGGCATTCTCCTCTCTGTGCATGTCTGTGTGCAAATTTCCCCCTTATTAGAGTGCCAGTTATTGGATTAGGCCCACTCTAATCTAGTATGTTCTCATCTTAATTAGATTAAATTTGCAGACTATAATTCCAAATAAGGTTACATATACAGGTACTGGGGGTTAGGACTCGAACATATTTTTATTGAGGATACAATTCAAACCATAATACCAAGATAAAGGTGTGTAGAAAAGACATGCAAATACTTGTCTCAGATTCTTTCAAGTCTTCCCATCTAGAATCATGGTTGACCTCAATATGTAGAGCCCAAAAAACCCCACACATGACATCCAGCTCTAAAAGTTAGTGGGGCAGGGCGCGGTGGCTCATGCCTGCAATCCCAGGACCTTGGGATGTTGAAGTGGGCGGATCACTTGAGGTCAAGAGTTCAAGGCTAACACGGTGAAACCCCATCTCTACTAAAAATATATAAATTAGCTGGTCATGGTGGCACATGCCTGTAGTCCCAGTTACTTGGGAGGCTGAGGTGGGAGAATTGCTGGGAGACAGTGAGCTGAGACCGTGCCTTTGCACTCCACCCTGGGTGACAGAGCAAGACTGTCCAACCATGTCTCCCACCTCCAAACTAACAAACAAACAAACAAACAAAACAAAAATAAAAGTTATTGGGAAACGAGTAGAAAGGATCCAGCAAATGGTGAGAAAGCCCACAGAGAATACCAGAAACTTGGGATGAGCAGAATATACAAGTGAAGAATGAAAACCCCCAAACGAAAACCCTTGGTAACAACTTGTGTGTCTGCGGCAGATTGCATAGTTGTCCTCAATTATTACCCTTCCTTGCATCCACACCCTTGCTGTAGTTTCATAAGAGTATATTTTCCAGCCTCTTGACTTTGACTACGAGACTTGCATAAGTCAATGGAGTGGAGATGAGGTGATAGGGTGTCAATTCCAAATCACACAAGACCTAAAGCATTTCTGATTCCCTCTTACGTCTCTGCTGTTGCCATAAAAACAAGTTTGCTGGTGCAAGAATAAAGAAACACATAGAGCAGAACTGCGTCAGTCTCTCAACAGGCCTGGAGTGAGGAGCACAGCCATCCTGGTGCAGTAGGCTGTAGCAGAGTCATTCATCACTGAGGATTCTCCAGGGACACCTGGGAGAATAAATGACTCCTGTCTTAAGACACCAAGTTTAAGGAAGCTTTGTTATATAACATTATCATGGCAAGAACTGATATAACAACCATAGCATGAAACTTCAGAAGTCTTAATTTCAGTTATCTAGAATGCTTACAATTTTTTTAAAGGACTAAAATAAATTAGACAATCTCGTACTTATACAAGAAGGTACGGATGTGGCAAATCAAGGGTTAATATTTCACACAACTGCAAGAGAATGTTAATTTTAGGGGATAAAATGCTGGGGAAGAAGAAAAATCAGTAGGGCATGTCCAGTTGGAAAAAGTGCTGAAAATTAAAACGAAAAAAAAGAAACTGAAGGTTTTAAAGATAGCTGTTTTAATCTCCTCGGTCTGCTATAACAAAATGCTGTACACCGGAGGGCTGCTTAAGCAATAGAAATTTATTTCTTACAGACCTGAAGGCTAGAAAGTCCAAGGTCAAAGTTCCAATAGGGTTCAGTTTTTGGGGAGCACTCTCTTCCCAGCTTGCTGATGACTCCCTTTCACTGTGTCCTCACATGGCAGAGAGAGAAGGAGATCTCTGGTACTTCTTTCTCTTTAATAAGAATACCAGTTCTATCAGGTCAGGTTTTCAGCCTTATGACCTCATTTCATTTTAATCATCTTCTTAAAGACCCTGTGTCCAATACAATCACATGGCTGGTTAGGGCTTTATCTTAAACTGTTTTCTGTTGCTTATACTAGAATATCCGAAACTAGGTAATTTATATTTAAAAAATTCTTACAGTTCTGGGAGCTAGGAAGTCCAAGGTTGAGAGGCTGAATCTGGTGAGGGTCTTCTTGATAGTGGGGACTCTCTGCACAGTCCCAAGGCAGTGCAGGGCATCACATCACAAGGAGGCTATGCCTACTAACTCAGGCATCTCTTCCTCTTCTTATAATGCCACCAGTCGTGCTCTGATGATAACCCTTTAATCCATTAATCCATAAACAGATTAATCCATTAATGAGGGCAGAGCCCTCATGACCAATTCACCTCATTAAGGCCCCACCTCTCAATTCTGTCACACTGAGGAATAAATTTCAACATAAGTTTAGAAGGGTACAATTATTCGAACTATGGAAGGCTTCAACTTAGGAATTTTGAGGGAACGCAATTCAGTCCATAGCAATAACTTACATAGCACTCGTGGTCCTGAATTCTTAAGTAATAGAATGAAGAACAGAAATAACTAATAGTAATAATAGTTCCTTACATTGAGATGATATTTTATATTTTTCACTGTTTTATTTTCACAATAATTAATGTTCTTACCATAGTGGTATAGATAATTACTGCCCTTATTCTATAAATGAGGAAGCCAAAATATTTTACAAATGAGGAAAATGAGTGATTTGCTTAAAGGGTAAGAATGATGATGACTCTAGAGTGGAAACCTAAAAAGCCTGAGTACTCACCCCCAATATCCTTTTATAACGATAGCTTTTAAAATCAGAGAATAGAAATTTGGCACCTAATATTACATAAGCCACTCCCATTCTGCAAATTAGATTTGAGAAGTTCTCCATTTTCCAGATAATTTCAAAATCCATCATTTTAGAGATGAGTGTACTGAGGTGGAAGAAGTTGGGTTGGCTTGTTCTAAGTTACATGTGATGAAATCTAGTTCCATCTTCCCAACCCAGAGCACCCAGCTTAGACACCATTAGCAGATATAAAGGTAACAGTAACTATTGCTAAACTATCAATTTTCACTTGTAAATTAGACACGATGACAAAGCATCTACTGAAGATTAGTAATGAGTTTGCATTCTAACAGAGACTGCAGGTTGACCAGTGCTAAAGTAAAGATACATTGAAGTGGCTGTGGGTATATAGAAGTGAGGATTACAAAAGTTATAAGACTAATTAAAATCTGCTCAAAATCAAAATTAAAGTCTAATTCTTTCCAAAATTAGAAAGTTATTCATTTAAATATATTAGCTATATGTTGTCCATTTCTTTCTTTTTACATTGGAAACCATTTTGTATGCTCTATGTACCAGGCATTGTGTTACAAGTTGTACAACAGTAGAAAACCAGAAGAAATGCTTAAATATAAATAGCAAGTTGTTGGTGGGGGGAACACAAACTATTGAAGAAAACTGAAGTGTGGGAAAAAAATCTGTAAGTATCTAATTTCAAGAATTGAAAAAAAATCTTCTTACAGAATATTCTCACCTGATCTTAGAGAAATTAGGTTCAGATATCTAAATGCACATATTTTCCACCCATGCCCTCATAACTAGGAAGCTATTGGATAATGTCCTCCCACAAAAGAAGAAATAACACAAAGGACAAGAGAAGGAAGATCCAAAAAGGAGAGGAAATGTGACACACAAGACCAGTGAACGAAGCCCAAAATGAAGCAAAGATGTGTCCCAGGAAGACAGGCCTACAGAAAATATCTGGATTAGAGCAAGAAGGCAGTAGCTCTGAGACAAGGGTTTTCATGGGGAAAAAGGGAAGGAATTATTAGGTTGTCTATTATGATATGCCACTTGGAGTAAATAAATCTTCCAAGAGGTATCATCATTCCCTCTTACTCATAGGGAGCACATTTCAAGACTGTAGTGGATGCCTAACCTATGGATAGTACTGAACCCTATATATACTGTGTTTTTCCTATACATACATGTCTATGATAAAGTTTAATTTCTAAATGAGGCACAAGAAAGGAAAAAAGCAATAACTAATAATAAAATAGAAGAATTATAACAATATGCCAGCATCACTGCTCTTGTACTTTGGGGCCATTGTAAATAGAATTAGGGTTACTTAAACACAAGCACTGAGTCAATCTGCTAAGTGAGATGGCTGCTAAGTGACTAATGAGCAAGTAGTATATACAGCGTGGATCCTCTAGACATGGGGATCATTCAAGACCCAGCTGGAATGGAGCGGGAGGGCGAGCAATTTCACCACACTACTCAGCACAGTGTGCAATTTAAAACTTATGAATTGTTTATTTCTGGGATTTTCCTCTTCATATTTGCAGATCGCAGTAGACCACGGTCACTGAAACCCTGGAAAGTGAAACTGTGAATAACTGGGGACTATCATATATTGTAGATCTGATGAAGTATTCTGAAAAATCATTAGGATAGATACATGGATAACTATGCCTGGTAAAATTGGCAATTTTTACTTCCAGGTAGAACAAATAAGTTCTAAAAGAAGGGACGTGCAATCAGAATTAATTAATTGGCTCAGCAGTGGGTAACATTTACTTAGGTAAAATATAAAGAGATGTTATTGATTAATTGTAAATGTTATGTAAGTATGTTATGAGTATGAGATAAATGTTTTTAAAGTACTTTATTAATTATACATTTCCATATAACAAAGTATCCAAAAATTTGTAGCCTAAAGCAGTTAAGTATTTATCTTCATACTTTTTTTCATTCAAAAGTTTGGAAGCAATTTAGCTGTATGAATGTCTCATGAAGCCACAGACCTGAGGCTGGCAGAGACTGTGGTCATCTGAAGACTTGACCGGGAACATGGCGACCATTTCTAAGCTCATTCACATGGTTGTTGGCAGGAAGCCTTGGCTACTCAGTGGCCACTGGAGAGATGCCCAGTTCCTCACTATGTAGGCCTCTCCTCATAACATGACTGCTAACCTCTCCTGGTGCAAATACTCCAAGAGAATGAACAAGAGAGAGACCACAATGGAAGCAACAGTGCCTTTTTATGACCTGGTCTGCAAAGTCCAACACTGTCACCTCTGCTTTCTTCCATTTGTTAGAAGCAAGTTACAAATTTCAGCCCCATTTAACAGGAGGAGGATTCAGCCTTCCTCATAATGAGTATCAGAGAATTTGTGGATATATCTTTAAATCCTCATAGAAATTTTTAAATCAATTTAAAGAGCACCAAAACAAAAACTTTAAATTTGATTAATCAAAAAGTAGTATAAGCATTTTATTTTAAAGTACAAAAATAATTGATATTAAAAACAACTGAAAGAAGTAAAAGTGATTGTCTTTGGAGAGGAAAATTGAGAAGGCAGGGAGAAAAGAGGTAGGAAGCTAGTTTTTACATTATTTTGCAGCCCTTTTGTAAGTATTTTTTAAATTAAAAACAAAGAAAGAGAAGATGGAAAATGAAAAAAAAAAAACTTTCTCACCATGTGTTTCAGCATTATTTAATGCCATATCTGTTTACTATTGAAAGTTTTCTTGTATAACACTTGCGTTACTTCTTCCATGCTGTGAGATTACAGACCTAAAGAGAGAAAGTAAAATGTTAATGCAATTCTTCTCCCCACCTGTCTTTCCTAAAAGAAAGACAAGGGAAGGGAAGGAAAAGAAAAGTAAGAGAATGAAAGAAAAGGGGAAGAAGCAAAGGAAGGGAGAAGAAAGGGGAAAAGGAAAGGACGTAGTTATATTCTTCTTCAAAGTCACTTTATCTGGCAGTACCTTTAATATTTTGTGAAATAAGAAAGCATTAACTAAATTTAAATAGAATCACCATACATCAATTATCCAGGAGCTTGATTCATATTTGTTGAGTGAATTAGTGAATTTCCAGAAACCTTAACCCACAAATGCTGTCAAGTTGTCGAATGTTATTGATTTTTCCCACAAGGATAGTAGATGAGAACAATTTCTATATTCCTGGGGAAAATCTTATCTGCAGGCTTTCTTGTTTTTATTTCAATTTGTGTACATTTTTATCTTTGTACCCATGGCACCAAATATTGCTTCAGAAATATAATTTTTGAAAAGAAGGTATCCAATACTAGGCTGTGCTCTAGGGCATGAAGCCATCATTTTCGCTCTAGGACAGATCTGGGTGGGATTGTCTCTCTGGTCACTGTGTCCTTGTGTCCTTGTTCAATTTACAGTGACCCAGGAGACCTACCTGGAAGCATGTTTTCTTGTTTCTTTCTCCTGTGTGGCCGCGATATTGTGAATATGTTAACTGAGTTTCCTGCACCATGATGTGCCACGGTGTTTGTATCAGTAAGGATGTAAATTCAGCCCCACTGAATGGCAGAAACGACCTAACATAGGTCAAACTAGTAAGAAGTTTTATTTTTCTCCTATAAAAAGTGGTAGGGAAATAGCCTACAATTGTCTCCCTTTTCCTTTCTGGTCTGCCATCTTAGGATGTGGCTTTCAGGCTCACTCTTGTTGCCTCAACGTTTGCAGACACTGGCTTCTCCTCTGGCATTGCTTCTGCATTCCTGCCTTAAGGAAGTGGAAAATTGAAGGCCAAATATGTGAGTCAGCCAAGCCTTTCCTCTTCTAAGCAGGTTTCTCAGAAGCCCCAAGCTATGAACACAGATTTGTTGCCTGACCACCCTTCAGTGTAAGGATGGCTGAAAAATGTAAGATTCCTTTTTCATTTTCAGTTTTTTTCTCTTTGCTTATTTCTTTTCTTTTCACCCAGACACATTGCTGCTTGTCCTAAACTATGTATATTGGTTATGACATGGTCAAGCCAGTGCAGCCACTGGAGGAAACAAAAATGAAGCTTGCAAGAAAGAAGTTGTTTAAGTCCACAGATCCCGGGGGGGGGGTCACCCTATGTTATGCAAGGCCACAAGGGACAGCACCAGTGTGGTCAGGGGACAAAGACAGGAGGCAGGGGGAAATCTAGGCGAGACAGTTTTTTGGGTTTCCATGAGAGAGGCAAGGCAGGGCAGGATAAACAGTTTAGGACTGACTAGTTTAAATAATGCCAGTGAGCTTCAGGACACTGTGGTGGTTTTTCGTTGGCTGGTACCTGGTCCTGCGATGATTTGGGGCAGGGAAAATCATGGCTTGATATGTGAAAGTAAGTTACATAAAGAAGTGGTTGGGGCTAAGAATTTGAGACTTTATGTATAAAAGATGTGCTCATGGCCGAGCTCCTTGATCTGTAAGAACCTGCTAGCCTTGGGAGAGCAATCTCTGGCTTTTAACATGTCAAAACATCATAAAATACAGAAAATAAAAACATTATGAATATACTGCTATGGCAAGTTGCTTGCAAAACAACAGCAATTATTTCTGTCCTTTTTCCCAGTCCCCTTGCAATATGACTTTGAACCTTCTCCCACTGAGAGGTGGCGTCTACTTCCTTACTCCTTAAGTCTGGGTTTGACTTGTAACTTGCTTTGGCAAGTTGAATGAAGAGGAAGTGATGCAGTGCCAATTCCTAGCCTAGGCCTCCAGGGGTAGGTGCTTGAATGCTTTGTATCACTCTCTCAGAACTGTACTGATTCCCCCATCCAGGCTATCCCACTGGATGGTGAGAGACACAGGGCCTGTCACCCCTGTCATGCAGCCAACAGCTAGCCAATCCCCAGAACTAGAGTTATCTAGTTGAAAAGCAAGTGATTGCAGACATATAAATGAGACTAGCTGAGACCAAAAGAACCACCCAACTGAGCCAAGCCCATAGAGCTGACATACAGAATTATGAAAAACTTGTTTTAAGCTGCAAATTTTGTGACAAATTATAATGCATCAAAGGCTAACTGACACAATTGCCCTGTAAAAGTAGGGTTACATTAGTAAGGGAGAAGGTAAGAAAGGAAATTGATTAGGCAACTAGTGGAATCTGCCATGGGGTGAACCAATATTTCCCAACTCTGTGGTATTCTTGGGACTTAGTGGAACTGATGTCTTTTTTAATTAATTAATTAATTAACTAATTTTGTTAATGATTTAAATTTTTATCAGGATTGCAATCAAAGAGAGAGATGTTTACTGCAGCATTCCAGTCCAAGTAAATCAAGAAATAATGACAAAACAGAGTACGAGAAATTGACGCAATATTTTACAGGTTGAGATGGTGGGGAAATGTGTGCCGTGTGACTGCCCAGAACCCTACTCCAGAGCATCCTGTTTTGACTTGGCAAAGTAAGAGTAGGTAAGAGTTCCCAGCTGGGTGAGGCTAGAACTCCCTTTTCCTTTCCCAGCTTGACTGCCAGGTATTCACTATCTGGGGGAGGCTGAGTCTCCAAGTGGAATTTCTTCAGTGGGTGAAGCTCCAGATGTTTGAGGAACTTAATTATGGGCAGATATCATTCAACAGTGTTCAGTTCTTAAGAATATAGGGCTATTCACCAGAAATGCATCACTCAGGAGCCTGTAGTTCCAGAAAATATTTATGGGGATTGCATATTGGTGGCCCAGTGGTCAAATTCAATCTGTATAAATGCTTTACTGAGACTCTACAGAGCTTTATACATCTTGAAATAATTTTCTATTTTAAAAATCAGAGTGTTTTCAAATACATATGTGGATGGTAGGGACTTTGTGAGAAATTCATGATGGTGTACTCACATCTCTACATTTTTAATTTATTTTTAAAAATTCAATAATATGGCTGGGTGCGGTGGCTCACTCCTGTAATCCCAGCACTTTAGGAGGCCGAGGTAGTGGATCATCTGAGGTCAGGAGTTCGAGAACAGCTTGACCAACATGGTGAAACCCTATCTTTAATAAAAATATAAAAATTAGCTGGACATGGTGGCGGGCACCTGTAATCCCAGTTACTCAGGAGACTGCAGCAGGAGAATTGCTTGAACCTGGGAGGTGGAGGTTGCAGTGAGCTGAGATCTTGCCATTGTACTCCAGCCTGAGCAAAAAGAGTGAAATTCTGTCTCAAAAAAGAATTCAATAATGTGATAAATATTTAACTGTTACTGCTTTTTTCACTTTTTTTAACTTTCAAAATTTTCATTTTACTGGCATAAGAACACTTGACATGAGATCCGTCCCCCTAACGAATTTTAATTATGCAATTCATTATTGTTGACTCTAGATATTTGGAGAGCATATTCTTAGAGCTTATTCAACTCATTTAACTGAAACTTCATGCCTGTTGATAATAACTCCTCCTTTCTCTTCGCCTCACCCCCTGGTAACTCCCATTCCAGTCTTTAATTTTATGAATTTGACAATTTTAGATTCCTCATACAGGTGGAATTATACAGTAGCTGTCTTTCTGTGACTGTCTTATTTCACTTAGTATAATATTCTAAAGATCCATGCACTTTACCATGATTTTAAAACAAAGCTGAGATAGTCAGATATTCAGGATGCATATCATCTGGGCACATGGAGGGCGTCTGTGCATGTGACAACCCTGCGTCTTTCTCGGCTTCTCACTCAATGGAACAACTGCAGCCAACATGGTGGTTTGGGCCATCATCAGGTTTAGATGTTTTCATTTTTACTTATATATTATTTAATTCATGCCAGGTAGGACTGATGGCTAGATAGGAGAATGAAGAAATGCTAATGTGGAAAATTAACAAGTTGCCTACAAATCTCATTAAATTGTCTTTAGCAGCCTGTGGGTTACAGTCATGTTGTCTGCTTCTTGGATAGCAGGGAGACTTTCCATGGCTCTTCAGGAGCCAGTGGTAAAAAGGAAAAATATAACAATGATTATTATATCCAATATGGCATATCATTTATTGAAATAAGCACTAACTATACTCATAGAATGTAATTTGGAAAGAAATACTCTTAAGTACATGTCAGAAACCTTTTCTTGCATTTCCTCATTTTGAAACATGAGAAAATTATACATATAAACCATTTTATGTCTTATGCAAATGTTACAATTCCAAATATCAGGTCATAAAATTTAGTATTTGTGGTACATACATTGAATGCTATGATATTAAATTTTATCAAGTACAGTTTTATGTATATTCATTGTGAAAACTAATTATGATATATCTTTGATTATCAACTTAAACAGTATGTCTCATATGAAATTAGAAAATTTAAAAGTATAACTTTATAGATTTTGTATAATTATTAACTACTTGAATACATACATATATCGTATAATATATTCATATATATAGACTATATATAGGTATATATGTATATGTATTGATACGTGTTGCGATTTTTTTCTCTCAGATTTCAGTCTTGAGTTCTCTCCCTCTTGCAGGTGGCTATAAACTCTAGCCCTTACAAGACTTCAGGTGATTTGGTCATGGATGTTTACAGTACGCCTTTCATGGGGTGCCTTTTTATACTGGAGGATGGCCTAGTACCTAGGTGTCCCACCTATGAGCAGGTTTTCTCACAGGAAACTTGTTGATACTGGCAGATGCTCTTGTGGTTCTCCTCTGACCTGTGTCCACTTTATTTCTAGCAAGATAGCCACTGTCTAGAAGAGCCCTGACCTGGAGAGACATGAGTTTCAGGTGTAGGGTTCAGGTGAGACACAGAGGAGGCAGCACCGGGGACACATGAACTCACAGAAGCAGTGCATTACAGTGTATCCCTAGAGGCCACCAGAGAAGAGGAGAGCCGTGGAGGGCAGGGGAACAGTCATGGTGTCACTGTGCTCAGACAGCAGGTAGGGAGCCCACGGGAGAGATACCTGTGGGCCTGAGCCTTAAAGGGTCCAGGGCATTGCCCAAGCAGCTTTCCCTCAGGCAGTTCTGATGGGTGGGTTTAGAGAAAGCCAACACGAGCCCCAAAAGGCCACACTGTGACTTGGGAAATGTCAGCATAGCATATGTGCACAGTCCATGTGGGATGGAAGGGCCAGTGGAGTGAGTCTGGTGGGTTGTATGTATCTGTATGTCCCATAAGGAGATGGTGTACCAGCAGGCAGGTGTATAGGACAGTTTTCTGGATCCACCGCACGGAGGAGGAGGCAGAGAGCTAGAAACTGTGTCAAAGATGACTAAGCCCTTCTTGTAGGAGATAGTTAGCCGTATACTCAAAATGGATGCCAAGGCAGGGCAAAATTACAATGTTCACTACAACATGTGTGTGTATAAGCTGGGTTGATGTATGAATGTGTTTCTCCAGGGCTGCTGGGCATCTTTCCAGATTTTGAGTCGCTTCTCTCATCCGTAAGCTTGACTATGCATCAGACTCTGGGCTTTGACAGAGGACAAGTTATCTGCAGCTTTAACCACAATGTCAGCAGAATCCAAACTGGCTGCCCCACTCTGGGTGTCTCAGTTTCTTCAGTCTGGGCATCCCAGCTGTTCCCATGTCTCCCAGCAATGTGTTTCTTCTTTGTTTCTGAAATGGCCTTTTCTTAGCAAGCCCTTTCATGTTGTGGACTCTTTGGGAGCTGCAGGTAAAATTAATTTGCCAGGAATGATTCTCATTGGAATTTATTTCCGAGAAGTCAACATCTGATCATTTTGGACCAATTCAATAGAGGAACGCTGAAATTTTCAGAGACTAAGCAGGACAAAAAATAATGAAGGCCATCTTCTTGCTTTTTACCCGAGGGATGATGGAAGTCTGGAGTTTCAATCTACTTTGAAGTTCCCAGCCAGAGGGATAATTTAAATTAATTAATATAAAACAATAATGCTTTGTGCAGATGTGGTTGAGCCTGCATATAAGAAACTCCACATGCTTCATAATTAACTGCTTGTATTAATCTTCTGTCGTAATTCACAATGGGCCTGCTCTCTGAACATCTCCATCTGTAGCAGACCTGGTTTCTTTTCTTAGCAGTAGGTACTAGGGCAGAGAGAAGTTAAGTGGTTTCCTCAGCTTCCCACAGATTTGTAAAGAATAATTAATCAAGGGCCAACACTAGAACCTATTTTCAACTCACTTGACATAGCTATGTTTTCTGGGTGCACAGCTGAGATTTTCCAAATTACAATAAACATACCTTCTTCACGTCCTTACTGTGAGCTACTGAGCTGCCGGGAGTGATTACAAGTAGGTCTCTTCTTAAGGAGACTAGACTTTCACATAGAAAAACCTCATGCAGTTTTCACATTTTATTTCTGAATTGGATTTTATATCTCTCAAGGGACTAGACCATATTTCACTCTTCATTATTATTGCAAATCTATGTTGGGAGCACAGCTATTTATATATATTTGGAGCACACAAAAATTTATTGATGGAATTTATAGAGGACTAAGTTGATATATTCATAATTAAAGGAAAGAGCTTCTCATATTTGTGCATTGGAGTCATCTCGTAAGAATTCCAGAAGAACACGGGTATTATTTGTTCAAATCTGGACAGGTGTATGGTGGAGAATGGTTTAGGTAATGAAAGAAGCAGTCCCTTAGGGGCTGGGTGAAGACCAATATGTGAGAAAAAATGGAGCGGGGAGAGAAGGAACAGGAGAAGGGAGGACACATTTGATAACACAAGGTCCAAGTGAGGTGAGACACCTTCATCCCAATGGCATTGTTTGGAACATTCTATGATATAATCCAGACAAAGCCCTTTCCACGGTGTCTAATGCACAGTAAGCACTCAGGAAATATTTGCAGAGGATTTTCTATGGGGCAGGCACTCCACTCAGTGAGTTTTATGAAGCTCACATAATTTTTAGAACAATCCATGAGAGCGATGCTATTGTTACCACCAATTTACAGGTGAGGTAGCTGAGAAGAGAGAGTAAGTTACTTGCCCAAGGTTATGTAACCACTAGCCAGGAATCCATCATTTAGTTGCTAGAGTACTCTGCTTCTTTGTTAGCCCTTATCATTAGTTAATGTTAATTGGCTATTGTTATTAGCCATTATTATTATTTGTTAATAATACTTCATACTACTAATACTAATACTCCATAATACTAATACTCCATATTACCACTCTGCACTATCTTCAAATGCCAGTTTTTATTACCATTCATAGAATTTTATTACGATTGTATGCTTTTTAAGAACCTAGGATCTGGTATTCAGGGTTCACATCTTTTTTATTATTTTTTTCTAACTGTGTAAGACTAAACTTAATCTTTCTCAACTGGTACTGTTATCTGAAAAATGGAATCATATTAGTATTGTGACCATTAGTGCATTTGACAGCTGTGTTTTTAACCCTCTCCTTCTGGGCACATGGTAGGATGGCACTTCTCAATCTTCTCTGAAAGTAGGAGTGGCCATGTGACTCACATTTGGCCAGTGAAATGTGCATGGAAGAGATTGGTGTAACTTCCAAGCAGCTGTTTTAAGAGCACAGTGAACAATATCCTCTGTTCTGCTTTGGCAATCACGATAGAGGGTTGTCACCTGGGTCCTTGAGTTAACTATATTGAGCAGAGTCCTCAGATGATGCTGATGGGCATGTAGCATGATGACAAGTAAATCTCAGTTAGTTTAGCACTGAAATTTTGAGGTGTTTGTTCTTGTAGCATAATCTACTTGACATAACTAGATCTGTCTAGATCTAGATGCAGCCTAACACAGTCTGTCAGTCAGTCAGTCAGTCAGGACTGGTTAAGTTGTGCTGTAGTAACAAACAATCTTTTAATGACATTATGTAGCTTATGCTTTATATACATCAGGGGTTGACTGAGTGCTTTTCTTCCTATCATCCTCATTCAGGGACCTAGACTAGCAGAGGAGCTGCCATCTTGAAATTTTGTGATTGCCATGGCAAAGAGCGTGACAAATCATGCATGCTGTGAAAGCTTATGCCTGCAGTATTTGCAGGAACTTTTGCTTGCATCTTGAGAGCCCCCACCTAGCTACAAGAGTTCAGAGAACAGCAATCCCACCTCTATTTTATTTATTTAAATATTTTTTTCAATTTCTTCTGGGGTACAAGTGGTTTTTGATTACATGGATGAATTGTACAGTGGTGAACTACCTCTACTTTAGGGAGCCAGAAGTACTTGGTGAATAGCAGTGATAAATTAAACCTCTTACGTCTTTCTCTGAATCTACATCATTTAATATGCATATAATCTATATTACTCCTTTACATTTTGTATGTTTATATATAAATATCCTAGGTACAAAGAGCAATTTGTCAGCAATTGACATCTTAGTTCTAGGATTAAAAAAATATTTAACGAAATCTATCTAGATAGACTAGAATTTTCTTTGAGACCTCAACACCTTCTCTTAACTTGTATAGAAATTGTTCTTTTGGACGGAAGAAGAGATTATGATCTCCATCTTGTGCAATACTTAGTTATCACAGCCCTTTTGGAAAATACTAAGGCTTAAGGGCATTGAAAGGGACATCAGCACAACTTTTTTCTCTCCAGTTTTCACTTTTCTTCATTCTAGTTTAAAAAATCTTTATTGCGATTATGTTATAATGTAAATCATAATTATTTTTTATATTTCTTATCGTGTATCCCTTATTACCATCCTGCAAACACATGACTATACAAATTATGAAATTTTCAAGATTAACTAATTGAGATTAAACTTGATTTCAAATCTAAACCTTATTTTTGTATGCTGTAACTTATTGATTATACAGGTCATATGGCTAATACTCATTTGATTTAAAAAATAGAATAAAAGTAGAACAGTGTCCCTGATACCATTACCATAATTTTTCATTTTGATAATAAGCCATCCAGTGTCTGAATGAGTTCCCATATGCAACCATTCATCTGGAACTTCCAATAATGTCACTGTGATTGCCTATACACAGAACTTTAAACCAGCTGAAGGCCAACCAGCTTGCTTGCATAGAAAATTAAATTCTTCTCCTTAGAACACACCAGGGACAAGCAGAATGTGAGGATCAATGCAAATTAATGGCATATTCCTTGATACAGATTAAAACAGACAGAAGAAATGTAGTCTCTCGGGTTTAATCACAGCCTTAGCAGCAACCAGACTTTAGTTCTCAGTTGCAACTCCAGTACTTTTTCTCTGAGATACAGATGCTGTTCAAGCAGCCACTGCTGCCCAGCAGTGAGAGAGGCATGTGTTTGATGGACTTCTATTGCATTAGGGTTAACAAAAGGGAATAGGACCTGTCAAACCAATATATTTGTCAAGGTCCCATAATATTTTTCAGATGTCAGTGACAGGAAAGCCTGTGTGTAGGTACTAAAAGTTTTGTGGCCAGAGTTCACCAATGATTTCATGTGTCTAGCCACTGAATACGTTTCCCTCTTGACTTTGCTGCTGAGAAGTTCAGAGTTGAGTCTGGACATGGTTTAAACATTTTTTTTTTGCAGAATTTAGACAATTTTGGGGTACTGTTCAGCCTTTGTTTTGCTTGACCTAACCTCATGCACTGTCTTTTGTTAATTATTTTAAGTTTTTTTATGAAACCAGGCAGGGAATAGATGAAATCATACATTAATTCATTGATATGCTGATAGCTAAATATCAGTCTTTAAAGTTACAGTGATGAGACCAAGGCTTACCAAAGTCCAAAATACCTCATAGCTGCAAGATATATAAGCCTCTAGAGATTGATGAGGTTGTTAAAATGGAATCCACTTGGATTGAATGGTGACCTATCTCAGAGCTGTTTTAAGCAGAAGTGCATTCCTTTCTTAAGGAAATACTAGAAAATGTGAGCAAGCCCTAGAGAAAAAAGAAAAGGCCAACTGTTCTAGATAAAAAACAAAAATAAACAAAAAGATTGGAATATAGAACACGTCTCAAACATCACATTTGAAAGTGGAAGCTGGTGCTTCATTGTGAGGAGAAATGGAGAGCTGTTATCAGTATTAATGAACTCCTTATACTTCCCGGGTAAGCCTCAACTGCTTGGGTTCTGGTGTAGCATAACTAACTTAATGAATCAGCAGGGGTGGAAGACAGAGGTTGTGTTTCAGTGGTGTGGTCTGTGACAATCTGTAAGGTACACTATGGTAAGTCAGGAAATACAAGTTGTCTGCAGCTCCTAGGCATGTGGAGTTAAGCTCCTGAGGCTGGTGCTCTATCTGCCTAGTAATTTATTGGCGATGGTGAGCTCAGAAGGGAATCCAAAGGCACTTTGGACAGTGCTCTTTAGAAATTTAATTGAGCCAGAGGCTCTTGATTGGCAGCCAGTGTCTGTGTGGTGTATAGAACAGGAACATATTTTGAGTAGACCAAGTGGTTGTGGCTGGAACAAAGAGCGTGTGTGTGTGTGTGTGTGTGTGTGTGTTGTGTGTGTGCATGCATGCAAGTATAGGTTGGTGGAGCTCTGTACAGAGGTGGGGTTGTGACTGTGGAAGGAGGCAGGGCTGTGGCAGAATCCTTTGTGATGATACCCATGCATGTTTAGGGTTTGGGAAATGCCAGAGCAGCTCTTGGTCCAAGCATTTTTTAAAGAACTTTGCATATATTAACACTTTTTTAAGATTCATGCTATAGATACTATTATTATGCTCATTTTAAAGAAGGGAAAATTGAGACATAAAACACACGAATGACTTTCCCATGGTCACTCAACTTCTAAGTCTGAGAGCTCAGATTCAAACCCAGACAGTGGGACTGCAGACTTACCCACTGCTCCCCATAGAATTTTCTGTTGTGAATTCCTGGTGGAATGGCCCTGGTGCACCATGCACGGGCTGTCAAGATACACTCAGGAGTGGCAGAGTTGGGAAGATCTTCCAACAGCAGTCCTGGGCTACTTCACTCCTCTACCATCACCTAACATATAGGACCTATTTTATTTAGCTTGGATCTTAAACAGGATAAATTCCCTTTTCTAAAAAAACAATAAAATCATTTCTGGAGGCTTAATGCCTTCATGTTCCAGCCAACTGGCCCGTGAGGATCACATTCCTTCACTTGTACATTTCAGGGAACAGAAACTGGGCCTTGATCTTTTCTTTTAAAGTTGACCCACTTTCTCTGCAGTGAGCATCTTGACAACAGGTGTGACTCCTTTTGTCAAGCTTCTAAATAATAGTAGGTTCCCTTTCATCCTGTTCTTAGGATAAAGCATCCCTTACTGGTCCTCAAAATGTACAATGCAGGGAAGAGCTCAAGTGATCCTCTGCAGGATAAAGTAAGTCTGCCTCTCTCAGTTAAAATTCAACAAAACATGGCACCCACTTCATAGTTAAGCTCTCAGAAATTGGACTCATTAGAATCCCTAAGTACTGACACCACCACCAATTATCTCATGACTCTTTGAACCTTGCTTTTGTCACAAGAGATCATGACCAGACAAATGCCTCCTTGGAGGGGGAACATCCCTCTGTAATAACTTGCTGTAAAGACCATTAATAGTGAAACTTCTGCCTCTGATCTGCAATATGCTCCAATTACAGTTGACATGATATTGGAAGACAATCTGTTGCCAGATACCAATATTGAATACTGTAGCTCTGCTGTTTGAAAAGGGTAGAAGATAGAGAATGTTATTATTACCCAATAAAATATCTGTATTCTAATGTAAACAATTGAGGGCATATGTAAGAAGAAACAAAAAAGAAGGAAATAAGATGCCAGTGCCCCTAATTACTTCCTGGATTTTTTTTCTCCTTTTTTCCCTCACTCTTTTTTTTTTCCTCAAACCACTCTAGATCTGTCCATTTTGTGTGTTTACTTTAAATTGTTTTTGTCTTAAGAGATTCAGGATCACAATTAGCATTTATAATGAAGATTTAAGGGATGTCAGTTATGTAGGAATTTTAATGGCAATTAAAATGTTATCAGGAAAAATTTAAATTCCAACTGAAGGAAAAGAAAAAGAAAAACAGTATCATTAAAAAATCGGCAGTGACATTTTAATGCTGGAAACAAAACTCTTTTCCAGATCTCACAGGTAATATTCTGTGCATGGTTAGACCTTTTAAAATAAATATCACGTTGGATGGGGACCCACCCACCTGCTTAGTGGAGACCAGGCAGCTTTTCAGAGGCTCCAGGCCACAATACTGGGCTCTCAGAAGAATGGTTTACATATGGCTCATGCCTGGAGGACTGTATCAGTTAGGGTTTAGCCAGGAAGAGAGAGATACTATGAGTAATACCAAATGAGGGCTTTATTATGGGAATTAGATCTTACTCATATGTGGCAAGAACTGGAAGTGCAGTTCTGGAGGGAGGAATTAGAGAACCAGATTAGCTACTAACTTGTCCCATTGCAGCACTGGTGTAGTGACATCAGAACTTGCAGGAACATTCTGTAGCCAAGGGCATCTGGCCATCAATGTGGGAGGATGGATAAAAGAAGGAGAGGCCTATGGGAAGCTGTTGCTGCTTTGAAGACCTCACTTTTGTGGGTCTAGAGCCCAGCATCTGGTGGGCATCTGGTGCTGGATGTGGGATACCATTGGCCGGCGGTTTCTGCAGGAAGAAAGAGGAGTGGGACAAGAAGCAGAGGAGATGTGGACAAACTGGGCCTGCCAGACACTTCTGCTGTGTTCACTGCAGCTCTTTAAGGAGTAATGACTTCTGTTTCACTTCCTTCTTCCAAATCCCATGCATGTTCTTCATTTGGCCAACTCTAACTGAGATCAAATAAAGAATTCTGGGGAACACACTTCGTAGGATAAGCCTAGTTGATATAACGCAATCCAGTACTCTAACAATACAATAGCTTATTTATGTCAAGGATTTTGGTTGTTTATTTTTAAACACTTACTGAGCACTCACCACAATTCTAAACATTCCCATAAAAAGTGTGTTTTTGACCTTTAAGGAGCTCACAGTCTAGTTAGCAAAGAGAGAGACGTGAATAAAACAAAAAAAAAAATCGATGAATTCAAGGTGATAAATGCAGTATTTCAAATATGAAAAAATATATATTTAGAAATAACAAGGAAGAGACTTTATCTAAGGCAGTCATAGAAGGCTCTGTTGACCATAAAATGACAGTTAATAAAATCCAGCAATTCAGCTCCTAGGCATCTAACCTAGAGAAATTAGAACATGTCCTCACCAAGACAGATATCGCAGCATTTTGTTTATTATTAGTTTTTATTTAAAAACCTTTTATTTTAGGTTCGAGGGTACATGTGCAGGTTTTTACGTAGGTAAACTCGTGTCATGAGGGTTTGTTGTACAGATTATTTCATCACCCCAGTATTAAGCCTAGTACCCAATAATTACCTTTTCTGCTCCCCTCCTTCCTCTCACCCTCCACCCTCAAGTAGACTCTAAGGTCTGTTGCTCCCTTCTTTGTGTTCATGAGTTCCCATCATTTAGCTCTCACTTGGGTTTTCTGTTCCTGCATTAGTTTGCTAAAGATAATAGCCTACAGCTCCATTCATGTTCCAGCAAAACACATGATCTCATTCTTTTTTTATGGCTGCATAGTATTTCCTGGTGTAAATGTACCACATTTTCTTCATCTAATATGTCACTGATGGGTATGTAGGTTGATTCCATGTCATTGCTATAGTGAATAGTGTTGCAATGAACATTCACGTGCATGTGTTGTTATATTAATTTATATTCCCCTGTGCGTATACCTACTAAAGGGATGCTGGATCAAATGGTAGTTCTGCTTTTAGCTTTCTGAGAATTGCCATGCTGTTTTTCACAATGGTCTAACTAATTTACACTTCTACCAACAGTTTATCGGTGTTTATTTTTCTCTGCACTCTCACCAGCATCTGTTATTTTTTGGCTTTTTAATAATATCCATTTTGACTGGTATGAGATGGTGTCTCACTGTGGTTTTGATTTGCATTTCTATAATGATTGGTGATATTGAGCTTTTTTTTCCATAGGCTTATTGGCCACATGTATGTCTTCTTTTGAGAAGTTCATGTCTTTTGCCCACTTTTTAAGGAAACTATTTTTCTCTTGTAAATTTGTTTAAGCTCCCTATAGATGCTGGATATTAGTCCTTTGTCAAATGCATAGTTTGCAAATATTTTCATCCATTCTGTAGGTTGTCTATTTACTCTTTGATAGTTTCTTTTGCTGTGCAGAAGCTCTTATGTTTAATTATATCCCACTTGTAAATGTTTGCTTTTGTTAGAATTGCTTTTGGTGTCTTTGTCATGAAATCTTTCCTTGTTCCTGTATCCAGGATGATATTGCTTTGGTTGTCTTCAAGGGTTTTTATAGTGTTGAGTTTTACATTTAAGTCTTTAATCCATCTTGAGTTGAGTTTTGTATATGGTATAAGGAAGGAGTCCAACTTAAATCTTCTGCATATGTCCAGCTAGTTATCCCAGCAGCATTTATTAACTAGGGATTCTTTTCTCCATTGCTTGTTTTTGTCAGTTTTTTTGAAGATCAGATAGTTGTAGGTTTGTGGTCTCATTTCTGCACTTTCTATGCTGTTCCATGGGTCTATGTGTCTGTTTTTGTACCAGTGCCACACTGTTTTGTTTACTGTCATCCTGTAGTATAGTTTGAAGTCAAGTAATGTGATGCCTTCAGCTTTGTTCTTTTTGGTTATCATTGCCTTGGCAATTCTGGCTCATTTTTTGTTCCAGAAACATTTTAAAGTAGTTTTTTTCTAGTTCTGTGGATAATGCCATTGGTAGTTTGATAGGAATAGCATTGAATCTGTAAATTGCTTTGGGCAGTATGGCCATTTTAATGATATTGGTTTTTCCTATCCATGAGCATGGGATGTTTTTTCATTTGTTTGTGTTGTCTCTGATTTCTTTGAGCAGTGCTTTGTAATTCTTATTGTAAAGATTTTTCACTTCTTTGATTAGCTGTATTCCTAGGTATTTTATTCTTTTTGTGGCAATTGTGAATGGGATTGCCTTTCTGCTTTGGTTCTCGGCTTGGGTGTTGTTAGTGTATAGGAATGCTTACGAATTTTGCACATTGATTTTTTATCCTGAAACTTTGCTGAATTTGTTTATCAGCTGAAGGAGCTTTTGGGCTGAGATTATGGGGTTTTCTCGACATAGAATCTTGTCATCTACAAACAGAGAGAGTTTGAATTCCTCTCTTCCTATTTGGATGTGTTTTATTTCCTTTTCTTGCCTGATTCCTCTGGTCAGGACTTCCAATACTAGGTTGAACAGGAGTGGTAAGAGGGGACATCCTTGTCTTGTGTCAGTTTGCAAGGGAAATGCTTCTAGCTTTTGCCCATTTAGTATAATATTGGCTGTGGGTTTGTCATATGTGCCTCTTATTATTTTGAGACATATTACTTCAATACCTAGTTTATTGAGAGTTTTCAACATGAAAGGGGGTTGAATTTTATCAAAAGTTTTTTCTGAGTCTATTAAGATAATCGTGTGGTTTTTGTCTTTCGTTCTGTTTATGTGATGAATCACATTTATTGATTTGCATATGTTGAATGAACTTTGCATCCCAGGGATGAAGCCTACTGGATTATGATGGATTCACTTTTTTTTTTTTTTTTGAGACGGAGTCTCGCTCTGTCGCCCAGGCTGGAGTGCAGTGGCCAGATCTCAGCTCACTGCAAGCTCCGCCTCCAGGGTTTACGCCATTCTCCTGCCTCAGCCTCCCTAGTAGCTGGGACTACAGGCGCCCGCCACCTCGCCTGGCTAAGTTTTTGTATTTTTTTTTAGTAGAGACAGGGTTTCACTGTGTCAGCCAGGATGGTCTCGATCTCCTGACCTCGTGATCCGCCCGTCTCGGCCTCCCAAAGTGCTGGGATTACAGGTTTGAGCCACCGCGCCCGGCCTGGATTCACTTTTTGATGTGCTTATAGCAGCATTTCAATTAATAATCCCAAACTAGAAACAGTCCAATGTTCATCAACTTGTGATTGGATAAACACACTTTAGTACATCCATAAAATGGAATATTATGTAGTAATGAAAAAGAACAAACCACTGAAACACATAACAATATAAATGAATCTCAAAACATTACACTAAGTGATAAATGCCAGAAATACTAAAAGCATATTTGTGCTTGCCTTGGTTGAAGATAGGGGCATGGATTGATTGCAAACAGAAATGAGGCAACTTCAAGGTTGATAAAAGTGTTCTACACAACTGAATATATTTACTAGAAATCATCAAACTGTATACTTTCAATGTGTGAATTGTATGCTGTGTCAGTTAGACCTCAACAAAGTTGTTAAAAGCATTGCTGTTTTATCACTTGGGCATGGCAGTTTTTAACCCTAAGGTGATAAATATATCCCAAGTACATGTATGCATGTGAATTCTACAAAGGTCAGTTTTGCTCATCAGAGACCCATTATGTTAGGCTAATGCTAGCAGTTATAACTGATACATTCAATATCTCCAAGAGTTAAAATAATAGAAATGTATTCCTTACTGCTATTAGTCTATAACAAACACTTCCCATTTGGCAGGCAGCCCTCCATCACGTACTTTTTCAGGGACCCAAGCTTTTCCTATTTTGTGACTTTTATATTTCCAAAGTACTTTCTAAGATTGTGCTGTTCATCAGCATCAAACCAAGGCAAGATAAAGAGAGCATGAAGGAACACATGTGGTGGTGGTAGTGTGGTTTAAAGGCCAGGTCTGGAAGTGATAGGCTTCATTTCTATTCTCATTCCATTGACTAAGACTCTATCATTTGGCCATATGTAAAGGCAAGGAATGCTGGGAACATCATCTAGCAGTGTGCTCAGGACAGAGAGAAGACAGGTTTAATGAGATGCTGACTGGGTTCAACCATATCAGCTGTACCTATTTCCCTTCTCATCTCTTTTTACTTGCCCATTTGAGGTTTGCGACTGATACACAGAGACACACTGGGCAGATAAGGATGCTATTTCCAGTGATTAACTGATTTTAAAGAGAGAGTCCTTCCTGACATTACTGGCCCTGAGCATCAGACAATGTTGTTTTTGTTGCATCATTATGAACTGCACTTATCTTTGTCTAGAATGTGCAGCAGAATTCACAGAGGGGGACTGCACTGATATTTGAACTGTTCTATAGTTATACATCAAACTGTGGCAGTGATCACAAATATCATCCCTCCATGACACTTATTTTTCCTTGTGGACTTGGAAATTTGTGGATTAGGTCTGACTGGCGAAAGTGAGTGCGCTTAGCCTTTGAAGGAGCCTATTTCCAGTGATGGGGCAGGCTTCATGATGGCAGAATTTGGCTCATTACCTGTAATGACTTTTGTGACTTAACAATCTGAGCAAAGTCCCTATCTGAGCAAAGTGATGGCTGCTATTTAGAGAACAGATCGATGCAACCACATATGACATCAATATTCTAGCTAATTAGAGTTTTCCACTCAGAGACCACTGGTAGAAGTCATAAAAACAATGGTGCCCTTTTTGTTGACAGACCCTAACCTATTTCATGCTCAGCTCTACTAATTCCCTGCCTCATAAAGAAATTATTTAAGAGGGTTTATTAAAGCTTTCAGCGTGTTCATAAAATAGTCCTAGGGTGGCAGGAAGAGGGTATTGATGGATTGTCCATTATCAGCTGTGCGTGAGATCTGGAGAAAGGGCTGATGCTTGTTGCTTCTCATGATGGAAGACCAGAAGTGCTTAATTACACTGAAGCACTATTATCCCAGCAGCAATTCTGTTATCACTATAAACACTTGAAATCTTTAGGATGAACTGCTCTGACTCAATAGTGGTAATTGACTGGAAAGGAGCATTTAAAAAGTTCTGCTTGTACCTTTCACTTGTCTTGGGAACTCAAGTGTTCCTGCCTAGAACCTTCCAATGCCGTCTCAGCACAGAAAGAGTGTCCCGCCTCAGCCTCATGGGGTCCAGCCCCACTCACCTCTCCAGAATCATCTCCATCTACCCTGCACTTGTGGCATCCCTACCATCCTGGCCTTTTCTGTTTCTCAAACAAACCAAGGGTACTTTGCCCTGGCAGATTTTCTATTTACTGTTCTCTCCATTTGGAGTCTCTCTTTCCCTAGCTCTTCACAAGGCTAGCTCTTTTTCACCTCTAAGTTTTCAGCTGAAATATCACCTCCTCTAGGAGGCCTTCCTTTACTATTCAATCTAACATTATCCATTCCTCTTCCCCATCATCTGATTCTATTTTCTTCATAACATTTTATCATCATAATTCTTCCTTAATTTATCCGGATGCTTATTGTCTGTGTCTCCTAATAGAATATTAGTCCCATCAGGGCAGAAGTCTTTTTATCTATCTTGTCATTAATTTTAGTACCCAGAACTGTGATGCTTGAATAGCTGTGTGAAAATAAGCAAAGGCCACTTAAACGAGAGCAAGTGAGGTCTACTTATTCAGAGCTTGTTCTGGCAAGAGAATCAACATCATTTGCATTTGGCAGACTCAAAGGTAGGTAGAGGAGTGGGAAAGCTCTGGAGTTAGAAAAAAGGGAAGGCTTCAGGTGTGCACTGACTGGAGACTGTTGGCATGAGGAAGCTGGAGGTGAGCTAAATAGATGTGGGATATCCTACAGAATGGGTTACAGGGGGTGTATGTGGCTTTCTCCAGTTGTTTTCACGTTGGAAGCAGAGGCCAAATTTAGGGAGGCTGACAGTTATTAGTCAAGTCCTGGCCATTTTGAGCCAATTGCTACAGAGGTTGTGGTTTGGCTTCCAGCGCCAGTTGCTTCAGGTTGTGGGTAAGAGTTCTATTTTTACACACAGCCTGGCCATTGTCCTTTCGTATATTCAGTCTCTCAGAAGCAACTCAATACACATTTGTTACTTTAAGGTCTTTTCTGCTTTGATTTTGCATCTGGCATGCATTTTTCTACTCATTCTTCATATTTTTCTTCTTTCCTTGTTTTACAGAACATCTTCTTTCTTTAGGGCCTTATCTTTGGACAGGTAATTTATCTCAAATGACGTTTCATTCACTGGGATCACACAACCGTCATGCTTATACTACACATTGTTCTAATGGGATGTATACATAGGCCTTAACCTGTCTCCAGGCTCAATATTCCTAGTTCTTCCTGCTTATTACAAATCCAGGATTTCCTTTTCAACATCTACCTCTATTATTTTTCAGTCGTACACCACCACCTCCACTAAATTCTTACTTTCCCACTATGCATGGGGTCTCTTTCTGTCTTTGTTGGGACCACACACAGCATTGAGTCTTTTCTGTAATGTTCAGATCACATCACTGCATTTGGTCTCTTCCATTGTACAATATTGTTACTTCATTTCTTGCTTCTATCTCAGCAGTTATCACTGAGATGCCCCAGATTGTGGGCTACTCCAAGCACCAACATAATTATTTCCTTGTACCTCTCTTAACCACCCAAAACAAAACTGTCCTTTAAGGGGGAGAAATGGAAGTTTGTCATACTTGTTCACTAAATTTCTTTTAATTCCTGTGATGTTACGATTCCCTCTTAGACAAAGACACAGTTAGAGGCCTTCTTCTCACTCACCTAAGACTTCCTTACCCACAGGTCTTCCCTTTTATAGCTGAGTTGAAACAGAACTAAGTAAAAGACTCTCTATAGTCTTAGAAAGCAAAAGCTTTAAAGAAAAGAAGCGAAAAAAAAAACTGTGCCAGAAGGGCTTAGAGCTCCCCACAATACTTTTTACCTCCTAGGTTTAAATGGCTTATTGTCCTGGTTGGCCAATTATCTAAGTGCCATTTAGTCATAATTACCTTGATGAAAACTGTATTTATGCCCTCATTTTTCCTCTTTTGAGTGTGAAAACTTGGAGGACAGGAATCAAGTATGACATGGTTTATTTATAGAGCCAGGTCAAGACTGGCTCACTGTGGGCACTTAAATGCTATTGATAAATAATGCATACAGTGGAACTCTGGTTTGGAATTGGATTAAACCTCGAGTTCAAGCGTGTTCTCCCTCTGGTTATATCTGCTTCATATCCTAGCAAAATGCATCAGTGAAGTTCAATATCAGTAACTAGAGGAGTGAGAAACCAGCCCCAAAGAACTAAAATTTTTGCACTCTGAGCTATTGAGAATCTTTGTCCTAGAAACATAAATTTTCAGCTTGCTACAATGCTTTTGTTGCAGACACAGCAGTTGCCTTCTTCCAACTGAATGAGGAATGCAAAATTGGCTTCATAGAATAGGCTGATAATTGCATTCTAAGCGTCGTGTGTGCAATTTTTTAGCTTGTAGTTCGGATACAGCCACATGTGAGACAGACTGCCAAAAAGATGTGATAATCCTTACCCTCGATGAACTTATAGTTTATTAGAAGTGATGAGAAGTAGACACATAGCCATAATTAAAAATAATGAGAAAATAAGCTATCAAATATACAACAGTGTGGTCTTACAGATAGATGTAGGACATCAACATCCACTTGGGATAAATTGCAAAGGACTTTAGGAAGGACATAGCACTTGTTAAAAGTATTAGAGAACTGAAAGAAAACTATAGGTAATATTAGAGATGACCTTTCAGATAGAACAGGGTGAATAAAGCGCTGAGGAAAAAGCAGGATTTTGAGGAAGAGAAAAACAATTAATATATAGCTCCTTGATTAGCAGCATTAGTATTATCGGGAAATTGCTAGAAACAACTCATTCTTGGGTCCAGCCTTGACTTCTAAATCAGAATCTCTGGGTCTGAGGCCATAAGTCTGTGTTTTGGTAAGGACTCCAGATAATTTGATGCATACTAAACTTTGGGACACCCTGCTCTGAGAATAGGCAGAGAGCCAAATCTAAGCCTGCAGGAACGGATATGAGGTTGCATTTTATTTTCCCCTCCTGCTTCCTCTTAGAACTGCTCCATCAGGTTTACCTTTGACCTGTTCTTCCAATAATTCCTTCAGAAGAGTTTATAAATTTGGCTAAGTCCCCTTCATTCTGAAAATGCTTTTTCTTGAGGCCACATTTCCTTCTAGTTCTTCTATCCAAACACTTCCCCCTTATCAGCTAACTTAAGCCACTGAGTCTGGGCTTCTTTTTCACTCCTCTTTGAAAAGCCCACTTGCTAACGTCACTGGACATCTCCTGATGCTAAGACTATGTTACCCCTTACCTACCACCCCTTGCTTTTGCTACATATAACACTATGCATTGTCCTCTTCTTCTGGAAACGTAATGCCTCTTTGGTGTTTGCAGCCCATACATCCCTAGTTGTCCTGGACGATTTGACTTATTTTTTACTTCCAGTTTAAGATCTCTCTGCCTTCTGTTTGTACTTGGTGTTTCTTGGTCTTCTGTCCTGAGTTCACTACTCTTCTCATTGCTTCTTCTCCAATGGTTTTATTCATTCTCATGGGTTCAAGCATTTTCTATGTGTTGGTGACCCACAAGATTGTATCTAGCCTTGACTGCTTTCCTAGACTTTAGAGTCATATGTTCAACTTCTTGCTAAATATGTCTCCCTGATGCCAAGAAGAATATCAAAATCATTCTGCCTAAAACTGTACTCCTCTTTCCCCTCCAATGGGTCTCTACTCCTGTAGGCCCTTTTGTAATTTTTTGAACTAATTATATGCTAACCTAGAAGCCTTCTCTAGACAAACATCAAGGATTTTAATAAACCCTGAATATCGTCTTTTTTTTTTAATTCAACCCCCAGTTTCCATCTGTGATACTCTTGCATGAATTCAGGCTGCCATTATTTATAATAGGGAACACTTTCACAGCCTACTTCCTGTTCTTTAATTTTTCTTGCTTTCTTAAATTCTATATTTCCAACCACCTTCCCAGTGGTCTATAATATTATCATTCCATCCTCTGCTTCAATCCTACTAAAGGTTACTTCCTTACATAAGAAAGAATCTATGGCCTGCCTTTACTTACCTTTTACTTTCTTGTCTCTCACCACTCACTAGCTTACCATTTATGACTTAGCAATATTCATCATATATAAAATGCTTCTTGTTTCCCTGCCTATGTTTGTGTTATCCGTTCTATCAGGGTATATTCTTTCTGTGAGTAACTCATACTCAACCCTGGAGATTCAGCTTGGATGTAGCATCTTCCAGGAAGACTCAGACTGAGTCAAGTGCCTGGCTTTGTGCTTTTGTACCATTCTGTGTATAGGATCAACATGGTGCTTAGTCCTCTGTACTGCTGGCATCATTTCCTGTGCTCGTCTTCTCTGGATTGCAAGATCCTCAGTGCTTTCATTTTCTGCAGTTACTGTAATGCTCTTTATTGATCTTTATTTTAATCATGTGAATTAAATTTTCCATTTCCATTTATTCTTAAATTTTATTTTAGCCAAACTTTCTTGAATCTATTTTGATCCCCCTCATTGATAATTGTCCTTATTTTCTCAGTTTCAGTTTACTGATTACTTGCCTTCTTTCGTGGAAAGTAATGAAGATACATACTCCAAATTTTGTGGTGAATTCTAGAATCATTTTCATATATGTATATATTTTTATGAAACTGTTTTCCCTTTAATCCTATACATTAAAGGGAAAACAGTTGATATTGCATGAGGAGGTCAAATGGTTTCCAATTAAAATGAGGATTGACTAGCTTTATGGCCTACCTTTTCCTTCTGGCGTCAAACGAAGCCAGAGATAGATTCAGACACTCTTCTGCCTTTCCCAATTTACTTCCCTCCACTCTCACAACCAAAATCGTTCATCCTGAAGGTCCTCGGTCAGGGTTCTTTCCATTTCTACCCTGTCTTCCAAGGCTTACCCTTATATAACTAAACATTTCAGGACACAACCTGTCTCTAAGCCTCCCACTCTATCTTCTGCCACAGTGCGTGCTGGAAGCCACAGTTTCCTAAGGATGAAGTAAAAAAGATGCAGATGGGGCCCAAGGTGGAGGGAGGACCCTCAGGATAGCTCAGGGCATGACTTCTTAGCTTTTGGGACATGGCGTTCCATCTTTCAGAATTGTGCAGCCCCTTCATCTAGGAGGTAATACGAAGAGTGAGAATGAATAAGTCTTTTTCTGTCTTCCCTCGGCCTATTTTGAACTTGCTCTGAGTATAGAGCAAGTATTGTGTAGTCTAAAAATAAAGTCCGTAACCCAACCCATTTTGGTTGTAGTTAGTAGAAATTCCCTTCCCACACGGCATCTGGTCTTCTCTTAACTTTTGTTTGCATTGTTATTTCCAATGTTGTCTTTTTCTTTAACTTGTTTATATTTGTGCATATTTTAATAAAAGATAGAAAAATATATGGCAGGCTCAGTTACTTTGCTACTATTTAATCTAGAAATCATGTGTATATATTCTAAGGAAAAGCTTCATAGAGAACAATTTTTAATTAAATGCATTTGGACAGGCTCCTTTTTGATTGAATTTCACTATCAGGAAACACTGAGAGAACCAAGTCACAGGGCTTCACCCTCCTGCCAAAGAGCTGTGCTTCAAATCTTCTCATATAAGCAAGCTATTCTTCTGCTTGTAGTTTATTTATACCTGTGAATATCTGGATATTTTAGTAGCAGTCATGGTGGACAGAAATTTGTTGCACCCTGGAAATGTAGTGTGGTTTAGTGCTTAGGCATGTCAGCTCTGCAGTCAGACAGCCTGGGTTCAAAAAGCTCCATCATGCAATGAATGTGTTTCTGTTCTAGTTTTTGAATCACTCTGTGTATAGTTTCCCCAACTATGAAGATGGAAGCAATACATAAACTATCTTCAACTCTTTAATACAGTGATGATTTAATACAGGTATTGTAAGTAATCAATACAGTGAAATCCTGAGAGGATCATCTGATGTTATAGATTTGCAGCATATGTTCTTTGTTGTTATTAAGAGAAAGATGGTTTTCTAACACATTTTAAAACATATACAACTTAAAAATTTAAAACTAATTAAATAATTTTTATCTAGAATGCTTTCTCTAGTCATCTTTCTACCTTCTTTGTATAATTCCATTAAAATTGTTTCAAAAGGAGCTTACTCATTTTCCTTACAATTTGATATTTGTCAGTGTTGCCTTTTCCTCAATCTCAAGTGACAGGGAGGAGCTGTTTAGCTTTGCCTTGCTCCTCTCTCTGCCACGCTGTGGGAATAATGTTACTGACTGTAAAGTTTTCATAAAATTGCTCACTGTCACTCCTGGGACACCCACAGTAATGATTAACCCAGCATGAATGGTGCATTGTCACATACTCTGATGAGATGTGTGCAAAACTTTAAAAATAACTCACTTCCTCTTCTCTAGCCAATGCTCCCATTAGGCAAAGAAGAGCCCAGAAACTGCTGAAAAGTGAGTGGGGCAGGAATATTTGGAACCTGCTCTGCTATTTTAAAGTTTAACATCTCCTCAGGTTTGTATTTCAAAGCATGGCCATCCAACTATGTGGCACTGAAAAACACAGCTGCCAGAGTCTGGTGGGTGGCAGGGGTGGTGACTCATTATACATCTCTGGGATCACTGGTCAGTGAAAATGATTTACCTTAGAACCTGGGGGAAGAACAAACCCCAGAGTCCTGCTCTCATATACTAAACATGACATTAAATAGATTTGGTAGTAGGGTTACCAGTTGACCTCAGTTGATTGGGACTATTCTGGTTTTAGCACTAAAAGTCCCACTTCCTGGGAACCCCGTTAGTCCAGAGTAAACAGAACAGATGGTCATTCTGCCAGGAATGAAGCTACAGCTTTACCATTTAGAAGCAGGTATATGAACTTGGATAAGCCACATGGCCTAATTCCTCTTTTATAATGTGGAAATAATAATATCTGCTTAGCAATATTATGAGAATCAAATGCAATATTGTCCATTAAGGTGTTCTGTGTCCAGTGACATACTATGCCAATGTCAGCAAATGCAATCATTGAGGATGTCTTTCCTCTGAGCCACAAAGGACTACCCGGAGAAATCCAGGACGGACATGGTTAGACAGGTTTAAAGCCTGTATCTCGAAGACTTCTCCAAAGCAACCGTGAGCATGACTCCACAAGCAATTGTCTCAAAGTTGGCAGAAGAATTCAAAAGGAGTTTAGAGGTCGGGGAGAAAGAAAGTGTGGTGTCACAAAGATCCATTGCATGAGATCCTGATGACTCCAAATTTTACTCAATTCTTGCAGTGTGCTGAGGGCATAGGTGCCCACCCAAACCTTTGTATGTGGCCTGGAGTAGCCTGGATTTTCTCTGGGAACCTGCTATTCTTATATGTAAAATGAAAGACCATTTTACATACACTCGGTTGTCTCTCCACCCTTCCAGCTGTAAAGCTATACATACCAATGGCTTTCAGGTATTAGCAATTGAGGGAGATGGAGGTTGTCTCCTCAACTCAGTTGCTTTCTTAGGTGTCCGGCCATTGTCTTTTTCACTTGGTTACATATTTCTTTCATTTTTTACCTTGCTCTCTTCTTACCTCCTTTGTGTATGTTTTGCTCTTATTTCCCTGTTTGCTCTGAGAATATTATATTCCATGAAGGATGTGCAATTCACCTGTCTTGTTGACTGTCATCTCTCACAACCAGCCTGGGAGGTGCCCAGCCAATATGTGTTAAATGAAAGAGTGGACTGGACGTTAAATCTGTTAGATCTGTTATATTCTACAGATCACAAGTCACACCAGCTTTATGTTCTTTAAATAAATAAATAATGATCGAGTACATTAAATGACCCAAGTATGAGTAATTAAGTTAGAGATTACACAAACTTTATGCCTGTGATATTTTATTTTCTTTCACAATCAATCTTTGGTTAAAGTTAATAATGAGGAGGGCAAGGATCTGAACCATACAGTTCTTAGACACCTTTAATGTAAGTATGTTTCTGACTTTTAGATATGAGAACAGTGGATTATAGCTTAAAGAGGAGATAGCTTATTGAAAATTTAAGGTAATCAGCAAAACTTTTCAAACAATTACCTCAACTGTTAGCTACCACTTACCCTGAAACTCTTCTTTCTCTTCATCTCACAGATTGTGCATATCATCTAAAGTAAAAGATGGTAATACATTCACAGTGCGAATGTGGCGAATTCTAGTTATTTGATGGCGGTAAATTGCCTGAGATGATCTCCTCTTCCTTCTATCTCTCTCTCCCAAATCAGCCATGGGATGTTGACTGGCATTAAAATAAGAAAAACAACAGGGCAGGCAAGAAAGGGGATAAGGAAGAAAAGGGAGGGTGTGTATAACTCAGATTAGGTCTGCTCCCACTATATGATTTGCAGCAGATGTTATCTGTTCAACTTGAACAGCTGATCCTTGATTTAAAGATAATTTGTTTATTATAATACTAAATGGAGCCCATAAATCTCTATTACAGGCTGATGAGAACTGAAGAAAATAGTGTATGCTGAAAGCACCAAACAGATCAAATTTTTCCTAGCTTCATTCTCTCCTGTAATCTCAAACACTGATAAGCAATATTGACATTTTCACAGAGGCTTATAAGCAATAAGCAGTTTGAATTTTATATAGTAAATGTGTCTTGAGTTACATTTTCAAGTGGAAGTTGGGCTTAGCTTTGGTAATCTATCCAAGCAATATGTTTTGGTGCTGGCTGAGTCTTGTCCTGAAAGTCTGCGCTATTTCAAGCTTCTTGTGTACATTCAACTCCCCTGGGTTCACGTTCTCAGGGAGAAAATTGGATGCACGAAGAATGGAGTTTGCATAAGGCCCTTGTAAGCCTGATTACGGGTATTTACACAGCTGTAATCATTATAAATAAGTTACTTCATAAATTTCAACAAATGAAATCATGTCATGTTATTTTGTCTGCTTTTTCTCTTCTTTGTGCCTCCAAGTCACCAATGTATCATTTATTTTGGCTCATTTTTGTGAAAATGAGATTTAAGGAAGAGTCCAGTTACAGCATCTGAGAGCCACTGCTCTCCCACCTCAGTGTTTATCTTTTCTGTTGGAGAGAAAAACTGGCAGAAAATAAAATATCTAATGCACTGATACAGGAACACATATGTAGTGTTACATTTCTGGAGGATTTTTCTTTTCTTTTGTTAGGCATGTTAAGGTATTATTTACATGTAGTAAAATTTACACTTTAGAGGGACAGTTCTTGGAGTTTTGACAAAAGTGTAGACATATGACCACAACTAGGATTACCATACAGAATATTTCTATCACCTCAAAGAGTCCTACACCTCTTTGGATTCAACTCCATCTTCTACTATTGTTATGTTTTCTGTCACTATAGTTTTTTCATTTCCAGACTCTCATATAAATGGAATCATGCAGTGTGCAGCCTTTTGGTTTAGCTTCTTTTACTCAGCTTAATGTTTTTGAGATTCATCCCTGTTGATGTACGTATCAGTAGTTCATTTATTTTTATTATTGTGTGCTATTTTATTGCATCAATGTATCACAATGTTGTATCCATTCCCAAGTGAGAGACGTTGGGTTATTTTCAGTTTGGTGTTATGAATAAAGCTTCCTACATACATAGTTGTGCAGGCCTTTTGTGGATATGTCTTCATTACTTTTGGATGAATACCCAGGAGTAGGATTGCTGCCTCATAGAGCAAATATACGTTTAAGTTTATAACAAATGGCAAACTGTTTCCAAAGTGTCTGTACCATTTTACATTCCTACCAGTAATGGATGAGAGATCCAGTTGCCTCTACCTTCTTCTTAGTAGTAGGTGTTGTTGAGTTTCATTAAAAAGAAATTCTGATTGTTTGGTGACATCTTATCATGTTTTTTATTTGCATTTTTCTTATGCCTGATGATGTTGAGTCATTTTATGTGCCTATTAAACATTTGTGTACCTTCTTTGGAGAAATGTCAATTTAAATTCTTTGACAAGATTCTTCAAAAATGAAACGTAGAATTGCCATATGATGAAGAAATTTTATTCCTTTCTATATGCTCAGAAAAATTTAATGCAAGAACTCAAACAAATACTTGTACACCAATGTTTATAGCAAAAATATTCACAATAGCCAAAAGGTAAAAACAACCCAAATATCCACCAAGAGGTAAATTGATAAACAGAATGTGGTATTTACACACAATGGAATATTATTCAGTCTTAAAAAGGAATGAAATTTTGATATATGCCACAACATGGATGGACCTTGAAAACATTAGGATAAGTGAAATAAACCAGACACAGAAGGACAAATATAGAATTTCACTTATATTAGGTACCTAAAAGAGACAAATTTGGCAGGGTGCAGTGGCTCATGCCTGTAATCCCAGCACTTTGGGAGACTGAGGTGGGTGGATCACCTGAGGTCAGGAGTATATTAGGTACCTAAAAGAGGCAAATTTGGCAGGGAACTATGGCTCATGCCTATAATCCCAGCACTTTCGGAGGCTGAGGCAGGTGGATCACCTGAGCTCAGGAGTTCGAGACCAGCCTGGCCAAAATGGTGAAACCCCATCTCTACCAAAAATACAAAAATTAGCTGGGCGTGGTGGTGGGTGCCTGTAATCCCAGCTACTCAGGAGGCTGAGGCAAAAGAATCTCTTGAACCTGGGAGTTGGAGGTTGCAGTGAGCCGAGATCACGCCATTGCTCTCCAGCCTAGGCAACAAGAGTGAAACTCTGTCTCAAAAAAAAAAAAAAAAAAAAAAAAAAAAGAAGAAAAAGGAAAAGAAAAAGAGGCAAATTCATAGGGATGGAAAGTGCAATGGAAGTTATCAGAGGCTAGGGAGAGAGGGGACCAAAAATTAGTTGTGTAAAGGCACAGAATTTATGGTTAGGATGACGAAAACATTCTGAAAATGGACAGTGGTGAGAATTATACAACAGAGTTAATGAACTTTTGGCCACTTAATTGTACACTTAAAAATAGTTGAAATAATACATTTTATGTACATTTTACCACCATAAAAATAAACCTTTTCTTCACTTTATATTTGAGTTGTCTTTTTGAGTTTTAGAAGTTTTATTTTTATATTCCAGAGACTAGATCCTTATCAAATATATGATTTCAGAATATTTGCTCTCATTCTGTGAGTGTCCTTTGATGCAAAAAGGTTTTTATTGATAATGAAGTCTAATGTATTTATTTTTTTCTGTGAGTGTCCTTTGATGCAAAAAGGTTTTTACTTATAATGAAGTCTAATGTATTTTTTTTTCTTTGGTTGCTTGTGCATTGGATATCATATCTGTAAAACCATTGCCTAATTCAAGGTCATTAAGACTTACATTTGTTTTCTTCTAAGAGTTTTATAGTTTTAGTTCTTGCATTTAGGTTTTTGATCCATTTTGAGTTGATTTTTCCATAATGAGATAGGAATCCAAATTTGTGTTCTGTGTGTGGCTAACCGGTTGTCCTAGCACCATTTGTTGAAAGGGCTAACCTTTCCCTATTGAATTTTCATGGCACCATTTGATAGGAAAAAAATTGATATTTTCAATCAATTGGCAATAAATGTATAAAATTATTTCTGGACTCTCAATTTTATTCTATTTATATGTTTTCCCTCATGCTAGCTTCACGCAGTCCTTGTTACTGTAAATTTGTAACCTGTTTTGAAATTAGAAAAAGTAAATCCTTCCATTTTATGTTTTCTGGATTGGTTTGGCTAGTCTGAGTGCCTTCCATTTATACATGACTTTTAGTATCAGCTTGCCAATTTCTGTAAAATGATGATTGGAATTTAGATATAGATTGATTAAATCTGCAGATCAATATTAGGATTATTGCCATCTTAACAATATTTGGTCTTCCAATTTGTGAATATGGAATATTGTTTCGTTTATTTAGGCCTTCTTTTATTTCTTTTAGTGACATTTTATAGTTTCTGGTGTACAAATCGTGTACTTAATGGGTTAAATTTATCGTATTTTACTCTTTGTGATGGTATTTTAAATGGACTAATTCTTTAAATGTCATTTTGGAATGGTCATTGTTCATGTATAGAAATACAACTGATGTGGTACATTGATCTTGTATCTTGCAAACTTGCTAAATTTTCTAAGCTCCAGTAGTGTATTTGTGCAAGATTTATGGTTTTCTATATGTAAGATATGTCATTTGCAAACAGAGATCATTTCACTTTTTTCATTCCATTTACTTGTTTCTTTCCATTTCACTTGTTTCTTGTTTATTTCTTTCCTTTTGTTTCTTTTACTAGCCTATTTGCTACCTCCAGTACAATGTTGAATAGAAGTGGTGAAAAAGGGAAAAAGATTCTTAAGAGGCAAACTTTCAGGATTTCACTGTTAAGTATGTATTTTTTATATAGATGTATGTATTTTTCACAGATGTCCTCTATCAGGTTGAGGAAGTTCTCCTCTGTTCCTAGTATATTGAGTGTTTTTATCAGAAACTTGTATTTTGTCAAATGCTTCTTTTGTATTTGTTTTGGATTTTTTTATCCTTGATTCTATTAATATGATTAATTATAATGTTTGTTTTGTGAGTCAATCTTGCATTCCTGATATAAATCCCAATTGGTCATGGTGTATGTGTATTTAAATATGCTTCTGGGTTTAGTTTGCAAATATTTTGTTGAGGATTTTTTTCTAACCTATAAAGAGGGAACATTAATTAGAAGTTTAGGTGGAAAGTTAGGTTGTTGATTGGAGATCATTATTTTTAATGTAAGTACTTAAAAGTATAAATTTTTCTTTGAATACTGTTTTCTTTGAACATCTCATAAATTGTAGTACATTGTGTTTTCATTTTCATCTGTCTCAAAGTATTTCCTAATTTCCCATACAATTTTGTTGACATATTGTTTATTTAGAAAAGCATTTTGTAATTTACACATAATTTTGAATTTCCCAAATTTCCTTCTGTTCTTAGTTTCTAATTTCCTTCCACTATGAAGTGCTTTGTAAGATTTCAGTCATTTTAAATTTATTGAGACCATTTATAGCCTACCATCTGCTAAAGAATGTTTCATCAGGATTTCAGAAGAATATTTATTCCACTGTTGTTGGGTTGAGTACGGCTTAGGTGTCTGCTAGGTCTATCTAGTTGGTTTATAGTACTCTTTCACTCTTCTGTTGTCTTGCTGATCTTTTGCCTAGCTTTCCTATCCATCATTGAAAGTGAGATTGAAATATCCAAAATTTATTGCTGAATTTTCTATTATTCCTTAAATCTTTCAACTTTTACTTAATGTGTTTTGAGACTCTGTTGCTATTTGCATACATGTTTATAATTACTATATCTTCTTCAACTATTGATCCTTTTATAATTATACAATTTGTTTGTCTCTAGTAACAACTTTTTGTTTTGAAATCTATTTTGTCCTATATTAAGTTAGCCAATCTAGCTCCCTTTTGGAATCTGTTTGCATAATATATCTTTCCCAATACTTTTACTTTCAACCCACTTATGCCTTTGAATTTCAAGATTGTCTCTCATAGACGCAAACTCGTTTTATTTTTTTTTTTAAGTCAATTCCACCAAACTCTGTCTTTTAATTAGAGATCATAGTGGGTTGATGTGCTATCCCCTCACAAATGATCAAACCACTATGACTATATGTGTGTGTGTATATATATACACACACACACACACACACACACACACACGTATGTCTACCTTATACCTGTGGGTGTGAACTTGTTTGGAAAAAGGGCCTTTGGAAATGTAATCAAGTTAAGATCTTAAGATGAGATGAATTCTGGGTATGGGGAGAGGAGCCTTAAATCCACTGACAGGTGTCCTATTTTGTGTGATGTTTATTCTTTATTCTATTATCGTGGTTAATTACAATGATTGTTGTAATTAATCATATTACATGTAAGTAACGAGAAAGAGAAAAATTTGACACACAGAAGGGAAAATCATGTGAAGGCAGAGGCAGAGGTTGAAGTTAGGCAATTCTCCGCCTATTCCTTGGTAAGGAATAACAAGGATTTCTGGCGGCTACTAGACATTAGGAGAGAAGGTGTGGAATAGCTTCTCCTTCAGAGCCTCCAGGAGGAACCAACTCTGCTGACATCCTGATCTCAGATTACTGGCCTCCAGAATTGTGAGAAAATGAATTCTTGATGTTTTAAATGACCCAGTTTGTAGTATTTTGTTACAGCAGCCTTAGGAAACTGATAGAGACAGTGTAATCCTTTTATATATAAAGTAATTATTGATAGGGTAAGATTTGCAACTGACATTTTGCTATTTTTTTGTATATGTCTTACGTCTAGTTTTCCTTCCGTCATTAATTATTGGCTTCTTTTTGTGTTAAACGGGTATTTTCTAGTGTACCATTTTAATCACGTTGCTATTTCCTTCACTGTATAACTTTGTAGATTTTATTTTTAATAATTGCCCTGAGGATTACTACTAACCACTTAATTTATGACGATTTACCTGGATTAATTTTATAATCTAATTTAAAGTGTTAAAAACTTTGCTCCTACTTAGTTGTTTTCCTCTGCTTTATGTTGCTATTGTTACAAATTCTATGTTCATACAATATAAAGAAGATTTATAATTTCATATAACTTTATTGATCTACAATTACTGCTTTATCTTACAATCATGTCAGAGAAAAAGGGGAGTTACAAACAGGAGATGCATTTATACTGTCATTTATATTTACCTACATATTTACTTTTACCAATGTTTTTTATTTCTTTGTGTAGATTTTAGTTTCTGTCTAGTGTCCTTTCATTTTAGCCTGAAGAATTCCCTTAAGTATTTATTATAGGGCAGGACAGTCAGTAACAAGCTCACTACGTTTTTATGTGAGAATATCTTAATTTTCCCTGCCTCTTTGATGGAATTTTTTAATACATAAAGTTATTTTATTATTATTATCATTATTATTAATGCATTTGTTTGTTATGTAATTGTCCATTTGTTGTCTTTTTAAAATAATTTCAACTTTTATTTTAGATACAGTGGGTACATGTGCAGGTTTGTTACATGGGGATATTTAATGATGGTAAGGTTTGGAGTATGGATCCCGTCATCCTGCTATTGAGCATAGTACCTGATATGTAGTTTTAATCCACCCCCCTGTACCCTCTAGTATTTACAGTGTCTATTGTTCTGATGGTTGTGTCCATGAACGCTCAATGCTTAGCTTCTCCCACTTATAAGTGAGACATATTTGGTTTTGTGTTTCTGCATTAATTTGGTTAGGATTATGACTTCTAGCTCCATTTATATTGCTGCAAAGGACGTGATTTTATTCTCTTTTTATGGTTGCATGGTGTTGCATGGTGTATATCTGAACATTTCCTTTATATAATCTACCATTGATGGACAACTGAGTTGATTCCATTGTGAATAGTGCACTGATGAACACACAAATGCATGTTTCTTTTTGGTAGAATGATTTTTTTTGGGGGGAGGGGGGTGTATACCCAGAGATGGGATTGCTGGGTCAAATGGTAGCTCTGTTTTAAGTTCTTTGGGAAATCTCCAGATTGCTTTCCACAGTGGCTGGACTAATTTACATTCCTACCAACAGTGTATAAGCATTACTTTTTCTCTGCAGTCTCGCCAGCATCTGTTGTCCTTTTAACTTTTTAATAACAGTGATTCTGACTGATTTGCATTTCTCTGATGATTGGTTTATGCTGAGCATTTTTTTCATATGTTTGTTGGTCACTTGTATGTTTTCTTTTGAGAATTGTCTGTTCATGTCCTTTACTCATTTTTTTAATGGGACTATTTGCTTTTTCTTGTTGATTTGTTTCTATTCCCTATAGAATCTGGATATTAGGACTTTGTTGGATGTATAGGTTGCAAATATCTACCCTATTCTGTAGGTTGCATGTTCGATCTGTTGATAGTTTATTTTGCTATGCAGAAATTCTTCAGATTAATTAGGTCTCCCTTGTCTATTTTTGTTTTTGTTGCAATTACTTTTGGGGCTTTAGCCAAAACTTCTTTGTCTGGCCAGTACTAAGCAGATAATATTTCCTAGGTTGTCTACCAGGATTTTTATAGTTCAAGGTCTTACATTTAAATCTTTAACCCATTTTGAGTTAACTTTTGTATATAGTGAAAATATGGCATATGTATTTTGTAATTTTTGTAGGTGTACTGCTTTAATCTTCTGAATATGGCTGGCCAATTATCCTAGCACCATTTGTTTAATAGGAAGTCCTTTCCCCATTGCTTGTTTTTGTCAGCCTTGTTGAGGGACAGATGGTTCTAAGTGTGTGGCTTTATTTCTGGGTTTTCTATTTTGTTTTATTGGTCTATGTGTCTTTTTTTCCAGTACCAAACTGTTTTGATTACTGTGTCTTTACAGTATAGTTTGAAGTTGGGTGGTATGATGCCTCTGGATTTGTCCTTTTGGTTTAAGACTTCTTTGACTATTCAGGCTCTTTTTTGGTTCCATATGAATTTTAGAATATGCTATTTTTCTAATTCTAATTTTCCTAATTCTGTGAAGAATGACATTGGTAGCTTGATAAGAATAGCATTGAATCTGTACATTGTTTTGGGCAGTATGACCATTTTTACAATATTAATTCTTCCAATCCATGAGCATGGAATGTTTTATTTATTTATTTGTATCATCTCTAATTTATTTCAGCAGCATTTTGTAATTCTCCTTGTAGAATTTGTAATTCTCCTTGTAGAATCTTTCATCTCCTTCATTAACTGTATTCTTGCATACTTTATTTTCTTTGTGGTTATTGCAGGTGGCATTGTCTTCTTGATTTCACTCTCGGCCTGGATGTTGTTGGTGCATAGAAATGCTACTGATTTTTGTACATTTATATTGTATCCTGAAACTTTATTGAAGTTGCTTATCAATTCTAGGAGTCTTTTGGCAGAATATTTAGGATTTTATAGTTATAGAGTCATATCAGCAACAAAAATAGTTTGACTTTTTTCCTATTTGGATTTTTTTTTCCTATTTGGATACTTTTTTTCCCTCTTGCCTGATTACTCTGTCTAGGACTTCCAGTACTATGTTGAATAGGACTGGTTAGAATGGGCATCTTTGTCTCAGTTCTAAATGGGGAATGATTTGAGCTTTTGCCTATTCAATGTGATGTTGGCTGTGGATTTATCATAGATGGCTTTTATTATTTTGAGATGTGTTCTTTCAATGCCTAGTCTGTTGAGGGTTTTTATCATGAAGAAACATTGGATTTTATCAAAAGTTTTTTCTATGTCTACTGACATAATTACATGGTTTTAGCTTTTGATTCTATTTAGCGCTAAATTCTTTCATCAAGAAGCTAGAAAGTTCTCAAATTGACACTCTAACTTTACACCTAAAGGAATTAGAAGAAAAGCATCAAGCCAAACCAAAGCTAGCTGAATAAAAGAAATACCTAAAATTAGAGAACAACTTAATGAAACTGAGATGCAAAAATCTATACAAAAAACAATGAAACCAAGAACTGACTCTCCGAAAAAATAAGATTGACAGACCTCCTAGCTAGATTAACAAAGAAAATAAAAGAGAAGATCCAAATAAGCACACTCAGAAAGAACAAAGGTGATATTAAAACTGATCCCACAGAAATATAAACGATTCTCAAGGACTACTATGAACAACTCTATGAACACAAAATAAAAAATTTAGAGGAAATGGATACATTCCTGGAAGTATACAATCCCAAGATTGAATCAGGAAGAGACTGCAACCCTGAATAGACCATTATAAACTTCTGAAATGGAATCAGTAATAAAGAATCTATCAACCCAAAACAGCCCTGGATCAGAAGGATTCACAGCTAAATTCTACCAGACATAAAACAAAGAACTGACACCCAGACATAAAACGAAGAACTGACACCAACTTTACTGAAATTATTTTGAAAAATCATGGAAGATGGGGTCCTCCCTGACTCATTCTGTAAATCCAGCATCAATCTGATACCAAAATCTGGCAGAGACACAGCAAAAAAAGAAAACTCTAGGTCAGTATCTCTATGAACATAAACACAAAAATCCTTTTAAAAAAAACTACCAAATTGAATCCAGTGGCACATCAAAAAGTGAATACACCACAATCAAGCAGACTTAATTCCTGGAATACAAGGCTGGTCAAACATATGTAAATTAATAAATGTGATTCACCATATACAGGATTATTTTTTAGCTTTTTAAAGATAACATCTCAGTGACTTCTGTCCTCCAGGGCTTCTAATGAGAAATCAGCTGTTAATTTCTTTCTTTCTTTTTTTTTTTTTTGAGACAGAATCTCACTCTGTTGCCCAGGCTGGAGTACAGTGGCACGATCTCGGCTCATTGACTCACTGCAGCTTGCTACTCTTGGGGTTCAACTGATCCTCCTGCCTCAGCCTCCCAAGTAGCCAGGATTACAGGCATGTGCCACTGCACCCTGCTATTTTTTGCATTTTTTAGCAGAGACCGGATTTCACCACATTGGTCAGGCTGGTCTCGAACTTCTGACCTCAAGTGATCCACCTGCCTCAGCCTCCCAAAGTGCTGGGGTTACAGGCTTGAGCCACTGTGCCTGGCCTCAGCTGTTAATCTTATTGAGGATCCTTTGTACGTGAAGAATTGTTTCCCTGTTTCTTTCTAGCTTCTTTCAAGATTCTTACTGTCTTTGGCTTTTGAGATAGTTGCTTATGATGTGTATAGGTGTGGATTTCTGAGTATATTCTATTTGTAGTTCATTGAATTTTGTGTATGTTTTGGTTAATGTCTTTCATTAAAATTAGGAAGTATATGGCCATTATTCCCTTTAGCCTGTTGATGTAATGGATTACATTTATTGATTTTTGAAAGTTGAATAGTCTTGCATACCTGGAATAAATCCCACTGGGTCAGGACGTATAGATCTTTTCATACATCGTTGGATTGAATTTACTAATGTTTTGTTGATGATTTTTGCATTTATGTTCAGAAGAGACATTTATCTGCAGTTTTATTTTTTATTTTTGTGATATCTTTATCTAATTTTCGTACTTAGGTAATAATGTCCTCACAGAATGAGTTAGGAAGTATTTCCTCTTCTTTTATATTCTTGAGGAGATTATAATGAATTTATATGATTTGTTTCTTAAATGTTGGGTAGAATTTACCAGTGAACCCAATAGGTCCCGGTGCATTCTATTTTGGAAGGTTATTCAATATCAATTCAATTTTTAAAATAGACATAGACCTATTCAAATTGTTTGTTTTTCCTTGAGTGACTTTTGGCAGATTGTTTCTTTCAATAAATTGATCCATGTCATCTATGTTACTCTATTTGTGGAAATAGAGTTGTTCATAACATTTCTTTATCACCTTTATAATGTCCATGGGACCCATAATGATGGCCCTTCTTTCATTTTTGATATTAATAATTTGTATATATTTTTTCTTAGTTAGCCATCTAGAGTATTATTAATTTCATTGATTTTTTCCAAAGAACTAGCTTTTGATTTTGTTGATGTTTCTTCATTGACTTCCTGTTTTTAATTTCATCGATTTCTGCTGTCTTATTAGTTCTTTTCTTCTACTTACTTTGAAATTAAATTTATTCTTCTTTTTCTAATTTCTTAAAATGGAAGTTTAGACTATTCATTTTAGATCATTATTCTTTTCTAACATAGGCATTCAATGCTATAAATTTCCCTTTGATCACTGCTTTCACTGCATTCCTTAAATCTTGGTAAGTTGTTTCCAGACTGGAAACTAGAACCCCTTATTTCCTCTTCTTCTTCTTCTTTTTTTTTTTTTTTTTTTTGCTCCTGCTTTTTTTCTCTCTCTGGGACTCCCAATATGGATGTGTCAATATGCTCAACAGTTTTCACAGGTCTGTGAAGCTCTATTCATTTTTCTTCATTTTTTCCCTTTAGTAACGGACTGAATAATCCTTATTAACCTATTCTTTCTTTTGCCTGCTCAAATATTCTACTGAGCTTCTCTAGTAAATTTTTTATTTTGGTTAATACAGTTTTCGGCTCCGGAATGTCTATTTGGCTCCTTTTATAATATTTATCTCTTTATATAATTTTATACTTGGTGAGTTATCATTTTCACACTTTTCTTTAGTTCTTTAGACATACTTTCCTGTAGTATTTTGAACATATATAGAATAACTGGTTTAACAAATCTGTCTAATAAGTCCAATTTCAGGGCTTCCCTAGGGAGTTTCCATTCATTGCTCATTTTTTCTAAGTGAGGGCTATAATTTCTTCTCTCTTTGCTTACCCTATTTGTTGTTATTCTTGTTGGACAAGGACATTGTAAATAGTATGCAGTAACTTGGGAAGTCAGATTCTACCCCTTCACCAGGGTTTGTTCTTGTTGCTGCTTGCTGTAGTTATTTGTTTAATGATTTTTCTGAACGAATTCTGTAAAGTCTGTATTCTTTCAGTGTGTCTACTGAAGTGTCACTTGGTTAGCTTTGTGGATAGCTCATATTTGAACATAGATTTCCTCAAATGTCTGGAACCAATAAATCTACTCTTTGCCTATGGGCTCTGTGTGTGTGTGTGTGTGTGTATGTGTGTATTGGAACATGTCTTCAACTCTCATCCAGGTAACTGACAACTCTGCCTTAACTTTCACTTTCTGCTTGTGTAAAGCCTCAAGGTCAGCTAGGAGTAAAAGCTAAGGGCCATCTCAAGTCTTTCCTGAGTATGCATATAACCGTATGCATGTTGTATGTGGACTTCTAGCTTCTCAGGAATATGTTAGAGATTTTGAAAGTCTCTTTGGATATCTTATTTTTCAGTTGTTCTTTTTACGCTTTTTGGATAGTCTATTGTTTGCCCAAATTGTTATCTATCCTTTCAGGCAGCCATGACATTCAAACCCTTGCTTTTTATTGTTTTTGACAAATGTTCCCAAGGAGAGATTTTTTGCACTTGGTGAGCTCCAATTTAGGTCAAATACAACCAAGTCTTCCAGGGACCCACCACTCAGGTGAAAAAAAAAAAAAAATGAGAATTTGAGGGGAATTAAGCTTTGGAAAACCTCCAGTTCTATTCTGTTCCCTCCAGACTAGGAATGTGGTCTTTTATTTACAAGGCTACTGCTAAATTGGAAAGTGAGGGATAGGACTAGGGCAAATTAAAGTGCCACAAAGTTTCGTATTGTTACTGAGATTTCACTATATTCCCTGAACAAACATTCTCCATGTTCCTGAAATCCATTAAAATCCATCTAAAAACATTGATTCTGACTTTTTTTGTGAGTTTTTCATTGTCTTTGAAAGGGAATACTTTTTCACAGGATCTTATTTTGCCATGTTTGCTTACATCTAAAATGTGTGTGCGTGTGTGTTCTTATATGCTAGTGCCCAAATATATGTAATGAGCACTGTATCCCTTTTAAAAATGGCATAGAGGTTAAGATTTGCTTTTAATTTGAGTAAAATATGTAGTAGGTGACATATAAAAAGACCCACTTTACTGACTGGTCAGATGTAGGATTGGAAAATCTGTAAGGACAATAAATCCACGTTATTTTAAGGGTTCTTGGACAAATCCTATTGTAGGACTTGGGCCTCCTCAAAGAATTAATGTTTTCTAATAATCACTTTTTTCTTTGGTCACTAGACTCACCCCTAAATTAGTTAAAACTTGAAGGCCTTAAAAAACACCTGACAATTTCAACTGTATTATGATGCAACAGTTTTAATTTAGGCACAAATGCAAAGTTGAAAAAACTAAGGGTGTGATTTTTATTTCATCATTTTATTTTAGAAGGTCAAAGGATTGCTTCTGCCTTGGAAGAACAGTATTTGAATGCCTAATCTCTCTCAATAAGCCTCAGAACACACTGAGTTGGGCCAGTAAAGAAAGATGGTCCAACAGTCATTTATTTAAGCAGGACAAGGACCCGATGTTACTGTCACTACAACTGCCAAGACCCTTTGGCTGAAATTCTTTTGTACCTCTAAATACTGAAGAAGAACTCAGTATTATTTAGGGCTCATTCTCTGCATCTTCTTACCTCCTTCTCTATGCCTTCTTATCTCTTTCTCCATTCCATACTTGGTTCATTGTAGTGAGAAACTGTAGTTTTTCATTTTGATCTTTGGTTAGGGGCCCTTCTTTTTTCCATCCTGAATCCAGAGGAGATGGGATGTGGCATGGAAGCTTGTTTTTAATCATATCTGTAAGTATACATTTTTTTGTGTGTACTATCAATTTGGAGAGGGAAAAAGACTCCACTCTTGGCTTCATCTATGTAACTAGAAATTTATTCCTAAATCAAACAGTCTTAGCAAGGATGACTTATTTCATAATATTCAGCAAACATTATGTAAAATCATGCAGCGTATGGGAGGCCTCACTCTAGAAAGAAGTGGAGCTAAGCATAAAGTATGTGTGCTAATAGCTTTGTGACTGACTTGGCCCACATTTATGAAACGATGGTTCTTCATATCTGGTCTATCAATTGACTGAGTTTACACTCTGATTAACCCAGACAAGGATAAATTACATTCATCTTGACTCCAGATGGCAAATGTGCTTATGAATTTTGGTACTTGACTACATTGCTTTCCTCATAAAGTTGCATACAGATGTTAAAGGGATAATGCTGGGTTGCATTTGTGAGATAAATACAAAATATCTGGTATATGAAGCATTTATTTGGAGTGTAGGTTCTTTGTGTGTCATTGCTCATGGTCCAGTCAGAAGACACTATGGCCATGATATATTTGGTCCGGCAATTGTTCTCATCTAAAATAACTACATCAGACTAATGTAGAGTTTGTATGCATTATTGTTTCATTCTTCGTTGCTTACATTGCAAAAAGTTCTGAAGTAGGCCGGATCGTATCTATATAGCAGACCTAACTTGATTGGGCAGAGCACATCTCGTTAATTCACTTGTTTACTTAACAAATATTTATTAAAAGCTTACTATGGCCCAACAACTCTGCCTGTTGCTGAAAGATAACACCAAGGATAATGCATAGTGACTAAACAAAGCTTTGCCTGGTGTTTGGATCAGAAGCTGTCAGAGGAACCATCAATACAAATTTGGAACAAGCAGCTGCTGGAGGCAAATGAGCCTTACTCCTTTCTTTTTCAACAGAACTGCTATGTAGAGCAGCTCTGTCCAATATGGGAGCCACTAGTCACGTGGAGTTCTTTAAATTTCAATTTTAAAATTAATTAACATTAAGTAAAATGTAAATATTTGTCAGTCATGCTAGCCTCATTTCAGGTACTCAATCAGCACATATGTCTAGTGACTGCTGTATTGCGTAGCACACATATAGGATATCTCTACTATCACAGAAAATTCTATTCTATTTAGCAGCCCTGACACAGAAGTTGGAAGGAAAAAAAAATCCTGGTAACTTCATTTACAACTTCATGATTAATATCAGGCAGAATTTATGAGTTAACACTATTTCCTACAATAGATACATTTATGAGGACAAGAAATTATTTAAAATGTGTTTTACCAGCTTTGAAGTTAACACAAAAAGACAGACTGTAGTTAATTTAAAAAGTTGTTACCTCGGGTGTCCTCATTTTCCTTATAGTGAATATTAGAAAAGATAGAAAGCTAATGCAAAAACTAATAATAATGATTGCGCTCATTTCTAACTCTTCACAAAATTCATCTTCCTCTTTCTTCTTTCAATACAGTGCAATAATACAATGTACTTGGCTGACGAACTACCCTCCCTTACAACTGGGTGTGGTCCCTTGGTTCTCACAATGTGAATTGAAGTAACATCAGTTCTGGACAGAATCTTTAACTGGCTGACATGCTTCCTTCATATCTTTTTTTTTTTTTTTTTTTTTTTTTAAACTTTGCTGCAAGTCAGTTTTTGTCCCATGGCTTCCATCAGGCAGCAAAGAAAACAACGCTGTGTTTACCATGGTGGAAAACCAGGAGAAGCCTAAGTCTCCAAGATTGTGTGGGGTCAAGAGGCCCTCTAACCTGAAACTGCAACTGATATACGGAAGAGAAATACATTTGCACCTTGTTTGGTCCATTGCATTTGATGATTTTTTTGTAAATGCAGCTAATATCACCTTTATTTACATAAGAGCAGATACAAACTCAATTTTGCTTGAGAACAACTTTTCAGTCTTAAATGTCAGAAACAATGTTTTTTGTTTTGCTCCCTCAATTATAAATATTCTGCATCTTTTGTAATTTATTCAAAAAATACATTTATTATTTCAAAAAAGACAAATCAATTTATGGCACTTCTTCAATAAATAGTACTTTTATTCTTTTTTTTGGTATGATGGTTATTTCAATTTGTTTTTCATTTATTTATTTATTTTTATTATACTTTAAGTTCTAGAGTACATGTGCACAACGTGCAGGTTTGTTACACATGTATACATGTGCCATGTTGGTGTACTGCACCCATTAACTCTTCATTTACATTAGGTATATCTTCTAATGCTCTTCCTCCCCACAACAGGTCCCAGTGTGTGATGTTCTCCTTCCTGTGTCCAAGTATTCTCATTGTTCAATTCCCACCTACGAGTGAGAACATGTGGTGTTTGGTTTTCTGTTCTTGCAATAGTTTGCTGAGAATGATGGTTTCCAGCTGCATCCATGTCCCTACAAAGGACATGAACTCATCCTTTTTTATGGCTGCATAGTATTCCATGGTGCATATGTGCTTTTATTCTTAATGAGATTGCTTTCTATGTCTGTAAAGCCCTTATCTTAGTTCGGTTTTATAAGAAGCAATGTCTGAGTTGGGGATTCTCTTGCATTTCTTGAGTGGGTACTCTCAGGAACCTGTGAATGGTGAGGGAAGCTGGATATGGAAGGGAAAAGAAAAGATGATTCAGCTGAAAAGAAACCTCAGCCTGATTGCACAGGATGCTCTAGAGTAGAAATCTCACTGCAGAGTTGTTCGTCCGTGAGGCAGCAGCAGTTTTTTGAGCCTTAATGTCTATCACTCCTTGGCTAGTGGGAACTCCAAGACATTTATCAGAGGGTGGGTTCTTACTGGATGAAGGTAATCCTCTGTGGAAGAGGGCCACTGTGAGCTGAGAGCAGATAACAGGACTGCGCTGGGGAACAGGTGCACCAGCCCAGTGAGAGCCCCTGGGCATTGCACCAGCATTCATTATAGCTCCTTTTCCTTAAACATGTGAATTCACGACCTGTGGTTCCCCATTAGATAAGGCTGATGGGAATATTCTCTTCCCCAAGGGGAATGTATACTTTTCATGACTTCAAATATGGTCTCTAATTTTGCAGAGCAAATTCTTTCATGGGAAGACAGGCAGCCAGAAAGTTTTGATGCAAATACAAAACTTTGGACAGTGCCTTTGAATAATAAAGAGAAGGAGGAACAACTCTTCCTTGGGATGCCACAGAAGCCTGTCTCTGGTGTAAGCAGGTTACACGAGAAGACAATTGTGTTTGATGGTACAAGAACCTGAATTCTGGAGCCAGATAGTCTCTGCTTGAATTGAGATTCTGTCACTAACATACTATGTGACCCTGAGCAAATAACTTGACTTCCTGCACCTCAGATTCTTCCTGTAAAATGTGGATAATGACGGATAATAATAGCTATTGATCGTTGAGTGTAATAAATAATTCGATGTATACAAAGGTGTTTAAACAGCACCTGGAAACACAGGGAGAGCCATGTAAGGACGGCTCCTGTTATAGGAAAGCTAGGCCTTGAAATGAGAGGTGACAGGTGCCAGGTACAGGATGGGAGAGGACAATGGTTAAAGAAGTCCGTGCCCTCTGGAGGCAGATATTCTAGAATTAAATCTCTACTCTTGACATTGGGCAAATTACTTAAATTCTTTTTCCTTGTTTCCTCACCTTTAAGGTTGGAATAATGATAGCACTTCTTATATAGAAACACAGTGAAAGTTAAGCAAAATAGTCATTGTCAAATTCTTGCAATAGTACCTCATGCATAATACACTTTCAATAAGTATTGTTATTCTTATTATGTTATTATCATTATTCCATGAGGAACGGCAGGGAACTTTTTCAGCAAAATGGGAAAACTTCATTGGGACAGGTTCATTGCTTGTACACAGGAGTTTTATAAGGTGAGTATGAGATTGTAAGATAAGTAGAAGCTGTGCTGGCAAATCCCTACTGTGCAAAGCTAAGGTGCTTTGACTTGGTTCTCTGTAGGCACTCTCAACTCATTGAACATCAAATATATTTGCCCAAATCTCTTTCAGAGGAAAGAAGAGGTACTCGTTATCTAATACCGCATAACAAATTATCAACTTAGTGTCTAAAGACAACAGCTATGAATTTAGCTCATGACGTGTAGGCTGAAAATTTGGGTTGCAATCAATTGAGGGATTTTTCAGGTCTCAGATAGGCTCCTTCTTGATTCTATGTTAATTTTATGCTTAGATTGGTAGCTCTGCCTCAAGGTTTTGGGTGGGTATTGGTTTGGAGCAGCTGGGTTCTCCTCATGTGGTCTCTCATCCCTTGGAATCTGAACCCAAGCTTATTATTTTTGCAGAGGCAGTGTCCCAATAAAGAGCACACAATGGCTCTCCAGGCGTAGGCTCAGAACTGCACAGCATCATTTGGAGGCATTTTATTGGTTAAAGCAAATCACAAGCTCTAGCCCAGAGTCAGAGTGGGTGGGAATTTTAATACAAAATCACAGGGGAAAGAACATGGATACAGAAAAGCCATTAATTCAGATATCAGTGAAAACAATCTAACAAATTCTCCAAGGATCACTTATTTAATTCATGAGAATGGTCAGAGGAAGCAAATACAGCATTGCTCCTCCCTTGAAAGTGGCCAACTTTTGTAAGGTTCTAGTAAGGTCACTGGCAGGGAAGGGAAGTGAGGAAAGACCAACTTGTGGAAGATCCTGGGCAGGGATGGTTACTCTAAAGTGGTGGGTCACCTTGGCCTTGCTATTTCTCCAACCTTCTCTTCTATGCATTTCATAGATTGGTAGTTGGCACCAGCAAGAGATCTGGTTGGGCAGAAACCTTCATCCTGGAGGATGAGGAGGCCTCCCTATTTCACATGATTTAAAAAGAGGCATTCAGTAACAAGAGAATTCATTATGGAAAAGAAAGGAAAATGTTAATATATAAAAGCAGAACTTTTAGAAAAAAAAATTTAGACTCTTCTCTTCCCTCTGTATCTCTTTATTCAGAGAGATGGAAAATGAATAAATTTCATAATAGAAGGACTAAAGAATCAGATAATATTGACTAGATGTCATTGGTTGATAAAGAAGAGTACAAAGTAATAATATTTGAACTCTACATTGTTACGCATGTTTAATATAATTTATAAAAGTGAATTTTCATGTAACCACTTAAAGTTTGTATAGGGAATATATATTTTATTGAGGACCATTCACCTGTAAGGCAAGAATCAATTGGTGAGCATAGGTTAATATAAAGATCAATGGCTATGTTATGCTGATATTGAATTGGGAAGCCAAAACTTAGGTTTTAAATCCAAGCCTTGCCTGGGTCCCTTGAGTTACACACCCAAGCTCTTCGAACAATAATTTATTGAATTGGGCTATGATTTGATTTGGGTTGACCCAGAAGCTGCCCTCGAGAAAAGAATTTGAGTATAAGTAGGGAAGGGAGCCCAGGAAACCCTGGTAGGGAAGGGGATTGAGGAAGCAAGGTAGCAAAGGGACAGCAGCTAGTAGGAGATGTATTATCAGGGTGACCAATGCAGGCACCTGGAGCTTAATCCCACTGAGAAAGTCTGGGAGTAGGGCAGACCAGATGCCTCAGAGATATCCTGTGTGAGAGAGGAGGGAGCTGGGGTGTTTGTTTATACACCCATTGCCATCAGTCTTTGGTTCAGGGCTGCTCCCAGGAGACATTACTTGCCTGGAATGTCCAGCCAGCCTGTGGCAGAGGAGGCTCCTGCAGCCAGAGAAAGTCTTTAGGCGAAGATATGCCAGTGATGTGCATGGAAATGGTAAATGCCGACGGAATGTGGATTGTGACTTGACAGCATCTGCTCCAGCCTAAATTCCGATTTTCAAATGTTTTTTTTAAAGTAGATACTCAAATTATTTTATAAAACATAAAACAGCATACAAGGTTGATTTTTTAAAAAGGAGTTACAATAATTTTTGTGATTGTGAGGGTGTGCTTGGGTGCTCAGTGCTTTCTCTTTCCCTATGGTGCTGAAAAACCAGCTCAGAGGTACCTCTGAGAAATGCAAGGGCTTCTTGAAAAGTAGCTTAAAAACACATGATTTCCATCTTTAAGAACATTTCCAGTTCTAGCTCTCTGACATTTTTGTACCAAGCTGCTTTCTGCCTTTTCCCTTCTGTTAATACCTCTTCTGTGTCCTTTCCTCTTAAAAATAAAATCAACACAATGTTCTTTAAAACCTCATAGCCGGGTGCGGTGGCTCACGCCTGTAATCCCAGCACTTTAGGAGGCCGAGGCGGGTGGATCACCTGAGGTCGGGAGTTCAAGACCAGCCTGGCCAAGATGGAGAAACCCTGTCTCTACTAAAAATACAAAATTAGCTGGGTGTGGTGGTGCATACCTGTAATCCCAGCTACTTAAGAGGTTGAGGCGGGAGAATCACTTGAACCCGGGAGGCAGGAGGTTGTGGTGAACTGAGATTGCGCCATTGCACTCTAGCCTGGGCACTAAGAGCGAAACTCTTGTCAGGAAAAAAAACAAAAACAAAAACAAAAAACAAAAAAACCTCATAAATCCAGTTGAATTTCAGTGGTAAAGGGGGAGGTGGGGAGGATTGAAGACTCAAAATGGAGAATAAACACAACAAAATGTTACAAAACAGCTAATTGGATGACTATTTAAAACCCACAGTGACTCTCCAGGAGAGGTAGTCATAGTAACGCGCCCAGGAATATCCTCCCAGTGTGTGTGCAAGCTGGAGAAGGAGGGTGGGTGGTGCAGAGGGCAGGGGTCTGCTGGGTGAAGGACCCTCCAGTACAGATTCTGTACACATGCTGAAAAGGAACGGCCTTAACATAAACTGTGGATCCCCTTAACAAACACAGAGGTTTATCTATATTTTAGGCAATTTACTTGTGGAATCAAAAGTTGGCCTCTTTAGAGATAACTTATATGAAAGCATTAAAAAAAAAAAACTTTGATAAAATTCACACTTTAAGGAAAAAATTAAAAAGAAGACCAAATGGAAACTGTGGGCGATATCTGTGATTGTGCCTTTTGAAGTTGTTCCTTAGACATTGCTCTGGGTTTGGACTCTCATCGTGTTATATTCACATTGACTGAAACTGTATGGAAGCCCCATTAGATATTGTAGTAAAAGTTGTGAGTGCCTGCCTAGTGCCCCTCTGTCCAGCCTGTGCACCAGCTGCGGTGAATAGTCAAAGCTAGTGACTCACAGATGCTTCCTATCCAGAGGATCTGCCTCTCCAGGAAATGCCTGGAAAGCTAGGCTCTTCCTAGAGCCCCAAACCAATGATTGATCCTGGGGTATAAAATCTTGGCTCCTTGCCTCAATTTGGGACATAACTGTGGTGCCCTTTATCCTTACCCATGGGATCGTCCTTAAGCCAGACACCAGCTAGAACTATTTCCCTTGCTCAGCTCCTTCCTCTGTTCCACCCATTTCCCTCACTTTCTTAAAGATTTTTTTCCTAAGAGTACTCCCTCAATAAATCACTTGCAAAGTATTCTCCTTTTTAGGACTTGTTTCTTTTTTTTTTTTCTTTTTTTTCTTTTTTTTTTGAGACTGAGTCTTGCTCGGTCGCCCAGGCTGGAGTGCAGGGGCACGATCTCAGCTCACTGCAGCCTTCCGAGTAGCTGGGACTACAGGCGCCCGCCACCACACACAGCTAATTTTTTTTTGTATTTTTAGTAGAGACGGGGTTTCACCGTGTTAGCCAGGATGGTCTCAATCTCCTGACCTTGTGATCCGCCCATCTCGGCCTCCCAAAGTGCTGGGATTACAGGCGTGAGCCACCACGCCCGGTCTTTAGGACTTGTTTCTAAAAAACCTATCCTAGACAGGCATCTTGGGAATAGCCCTGGAACAGGATGAGTCCATCTGCCTTCAAGCCCTTGGTCTACCACTGGGGAGCTGTGAGACCATGTGCAAGTGTGTTGATCTCTCAAGCATGTGGTTACACACTGGCAAAATTCAACTAGATCATTGTTGTTATTGTTGTTTTCATCTGTACCTACTCCCTTGTCAGCTTCTTCACTGTCTCACTTCCCTTCCCTCTCTCTCACAGGTTTCTTTGGAGATCACTCAATCTCTATATCACATGTAAAACCCCACACATGAGGCTTTGTTTCTAGAGAACTTGACCAAAGACACATGCTAATAGTTGGGGGCGGAGGCAGAATGTGTTCCTTGTAGCCCAGTGGGAGCCACCTAAGTCTACCAGTGATGGGCACCCTTCCTTCCCCTCTCCAACCAGAATGAGTCCTCTTTCATTGGATCTACTCATAGGATTTCCACAAGATTTCTGGCAAAATGAGAGCTCTTTGTTGCTAATATCTGAAATCTGTTAGACCAGATGATCTCTCAGGTAGGGTGTGGCTCAACTGTTCTAAGAGGGCTTTCTTTACTACTCACAAAATAACGGTGTCCCAGATTCATTGGGATTGGAGAATAAATGGGATCAGGCAAGTACTAAAGAAAATATGGTTGGCTGGAGGATTCTGGGCATCACTAGGAAATTCTTCAGATTAATTCTGTAGGAGGATTATTTATATCCGTTAGCTTTTCAAAGTCTGCCATTTTGGGGCTGCTCCCCCAAAAACCTCAAGCTTTTCATGCCAGAGTAGATAATATTGTTGTCCTGCCTTGATTTCCTTTACTGGACTTAAGCATTCATCCTCCAGTTGTCCTTAGTTAATGGCAGCTGTCTCACCTGGAGATGCTTGGGTGTTTATCCGCTGCTCTCCATGGCCAGAAATTGCCATGGACAATCACTGAATGATGTTGGAATTTTAAAGCCTATGGCCTTGCCTCCAGATGCGACCACACTGTGATGTAATTCACATTCTAGAGCTCCTCATAGTATCAGGCTGAAGCTCAACTACAGCTGAGACCACATTGTTGCTCAGTTCCTTTCTGATTCTATTCTGCTTCCTTCACTCCCTCATGGGTATCTGATAGCATTCCCTCAAAAAGTCATTTGCAGAATAACTCCTGGCTGAGGCCTTGCTTCCACAGAGCTCAACAAGCTAATGATTCAGAGGGTTGAGGGTCACAGGGAGTGAGATTTGGCTGAGAACTGACTGCAAATTGACAATATTGGAGTTCACAGTAAACAATCAGTAGCCACTCATTTAGAAAGCCTTGTATTTTATTCTCTTTTGAGGTTTCCCCAAAAATCTCTTTAATGTGTGAAAATAAAGAGAAAAAAGGTTTCCAGTGTGCTTTCTTATTCAAAAAATTGGAGAATTGTTTTTGTTTGTAGGTTTGATTCACAGTTGTATCCTTAGTGTTTGTAACAGGGGGTATTCAAATACTTGTTGAATGTAATTGGACATATATTCAACAGCTAGTTGGTAGACTTTTATATTTCTGAGTTTATTTAGGATACAATAAAGATATAAAAATGGTCAGTTTAAGGAATGGAACAGACAGTTAACTTTTAAGTTTATTAACTTCGCTTCTAATCTTTTCATTGAAGTAGAGCAATTTTTTAAATACTAATTACCATCTCCATTCTTCTGCATTCTGATTGTTTTGTTCTTTTAGAGAATATACTTCTTACAGAGAAGTTAGCTGTATTCAGAATTGGGCATTCAAATATCCATCATATCTAGGCTGTAAGCTACGATTTCTCTGGACTGCACTTTACTCAATTCTAAATGCCATTTTAAAAGCTAGTTTTGACATTTATTCAAACCATCTGAGGTCTCTAGTCCTCTGGGAAGACTGTGTGTGGTGCTGAATGACTAATATGGATTCAACTAGCCTTTGAGTGGTTTACAGAGCAGGCCATGATATCAGGATTTTTGAGAATTTCAATGCGATTAAATCTGGCACCATTTCTGCTGGTATCTTTTTTTCTCAAGGATAAAGTGCATATGTTTCTTGATGGATACAGAGGAGAAAGAAAATAAATTTGGAGAAATTTGGACAATATGTTATTTTGATTTCCTTTTCACTGCCTCAGTTACAACTTTTGACTGGTAGGGAAGTGCAGAGCTGGGATTTATCTGAAGTGCAAAATTTAAGGGGGTACCAAAAAATCAAGTAATCAAGAAATATAGTATTTTAATGCAATTTTTAATTATAGTAAAAACATTTAACATAAAATATAACATCCTTTTTTTTTTTTTTTTCTTGAGATGGAGTCTTGCTCTGTCGCCCAGGCAAAATACAACATCTTAATGATTTTTAGAATACAGTTTAATACTGTTAAGTATATTCCTATTGTTGTCAAATAGATATCCAGAAATTTTCCACTTGCAGATCTGAAACTCTATACCCATTAAACATGAACTCCCTTTTTTCTCCTCTCCACAGTCTCTGGTAACCAAAGTTCTGCTTTCCATTTCTATGCATTTGACATCTGTAGATACCTCATAAAAGTGGAATCATACAGTGTTTGTCTTTTTGTGACTGGTTTATTTCAATAGCATAAAGTCCTCAAGGTTCATCTATGTGTAGCATGTGACAGGATTTTCTTTCTTTTCAAAATTGAGTAATATTCTATTACACACACACATACATATGCAAATATATGCATACATATACATATATATATACAACACATGCATACATACATATGTATAACAGTGTATTTATCCATTCATTCATCAGTGGACATTTAGGTTACTTCTACCTCTTAGCTATTGTACATAGTGCTTCTATGAACATGGGTGTACAAATATCTCTTTGAAACTATGGTTTCAATTTTTTGGATATATACCCAGAAGCAGGATTGTTAGAAAATATGGTAATTTTATTTTTAATTTTTGAGAAAACACCATTCTGTTTTCTATAGCAATTACATCATTTTACAGTCCCACCAACAATGCACAGAGGTTCCAATTTTATCACATCCTTGTCAACATTTATTATTATTTTATTTTTCTTAATAGTAACTGTCCTAATGAATGTCAGATGGTGTCGCATTTGGCTTTGATTTGCATTTCTCTGATGATTAGTGGTGTTGAAAATATTTTCATTTTTTGGCAATTTGTATATTATTTTTGGAGAAATATCTATTTAAGTCCTTTATACATTTTTTAATTAAGTTATTTGATTTTTGTCGTTGAGCTGTAAGAGTTCTTTATATATTCTGATTATTACCCCTTTTCAGATGTAGTAAATACTTTCTCCCATTCTATAGGTTTCCTTTATATTCTGATGATTGTGTCCTTTGATGCATAAAACTTTTAAGTTTGATATAGCTCCATTTGTCTATTTTTGCTTTTGTTGTCTGTGCATTTGATGTCATAAAAATCATTGCTAAGTACAATGCCATGAAGATTTTCACCTATTTTTTCCAGGAGTTTTATAGTTTTAAGTCTTTAATGCATTTTGAGTTAATTTCTGTATATGTTGTAAAATAAAAATCCAACTTTGTTCTTTTGCATGTGGATATCCAGTTTTCCCAATACTATTTGTGTTCATTCTACATTAAATAGTCTTGGTCCCTTTGTTAAAAATACACAATGGTTTATTTCTTGGCTCTCTATTGTATTCCATTGATCTATTTGTCTTTATGCCAGTACCACATTGCTTTGATTACTGTAGCTTCGTAATATATTTTGAAGTCAGGAAATATGAAGCCTCCAGCTTTTTTCTTCTTTTTCAAAATTGTTTTGGGTATGCAGTATCCCTTCAGATTTTATATGAATTTTAGGATGAATTTATAAATTTCTGTAAAACATGCTTGTGGGGTTTTGATAAAGATTCATTGAATCTGTAGATTGCTTTGGGTCGTATAAACATCTTAACAGTATCATTTTCCAATCCATGAACATACTATGACTTTACATTTATTTGTGTCTGTTTTAATTTTTGTCAGCAAGTTTTATAGTTTTCAGTATGCAAGTCTTTCACTTCCATAGTTTTATTTCTAAATATTTCATTTGTTGTTGCTATTGTAATGGGATCATTTTATTTCTTTTTAGATTATTTATTGCTAGTGTATAGAAATGCAACTTATTTCTACATACTGATTTTGTATTCTGCAACTTTACTGAATTCATTTATTAGTTCTGACACTTTTTTGATTGTTTTTACATACAAGACCATATCATCTGCAAATAGAGATAGTTTTATGTCTTCCTTTCCTATTTTTATCATGAGAGGGTACTAAATTATGTCAAATATTTTTCTATATCAATTATAATGTTCATGTGACTTTTGTCCTTCACTTTGTTAATGTCATGTATTATGTTGGTTGATTTTTGTATGTCGAACCATCTTACATTCTATAAATAAGTCTTACTGGTCATATGTACAGTCCTTTTAATGGGCTGTTCAATTTGGTTTGCTAATATTTTGTTAAACATCTTTTGTTAAAGATGTTTGCAGCAGTATTCATTGGGAGTATTGGTCTGTTGTTGTATTGTGGTGTCTTTGGATTTGACATCAAGTAATACTAACCTCATGTAGTTAGCTTGGAAGTATTTTCTCATTTTAAACCTTGGAACAGTTTCAGGAGGATTGGTGTTAGTGATTCTTTAAATGTTTGATAGAATTATTCACTGAAGCCATCTGATCCTGAGCATTTCTTTGTTGGGAAGTACTGATTACTGATCCAATACCCTTACTAATGATAAGTCTCTTCAGATTTTTCTATTTCGTTGTGATTTAGTCTTTGGTAGGCAGTGTATTTCTAAGAATTTATGCATTTCTTTTAGGTTATCCAATGTGTCAGCATATACTTGTCCATAATGTTCTCTTTTAATTTTTTATTTCTGTGGTATTAGTCATAATGTTTCTTGTTTTATTTCTCTTTTAGTAATTTCAGTCTTTTTTTCTTAAAAATGCTTAAAATTTTAAAGTCATAGCATTCCATTTTAAACTGATAATAACAATTTCAAGTGCATATTAAAACTATTCTTTTGCAGGTCTCCTCTTCACTTTAAGTTATTGATCTCACAAACTATATTTTGATATATTATTTAGTCATTAGCATATACATAGTATTTTAAAAATGTTTTTGTCATTTAAATTATATACATCAAATTTACAATAGTATAGGTTAGTATATTTGTTCATGTATTTACCTTTACCAAAGAACCTTATATTTTCTAAGCCTTTGTATTACTGTCTACGGTCCTTTCATTTTAAGTTGAAGATTTTCCTTTAGCATTTCTTCTAGAGCATGTTTAGTGGTAATGAATTCTCTCAACTTTGATTTGTCTGAACGTGTCTTAATTTCTTCTCCATTTTTAGAGGACACTTTTGCCAGACACAATATTCTTGGTAGACAGTTTTTTTTTTTTTTTTTCTCTTAGGGCTTTGAATATATTCTCCTACTCCTTTTAGCCTACAAAATTTCTGCTGAGTAATACATTGATAATGTTATGGAAAATCCATTCTACATAACAAGTACCTTTTCTGTTACTGCTTTTGAAATTCTTTGTTTTTTATTTTAGATGATTTGATTATAATATGCCTCAGTATTGTTCCCTTTGGATTTGTCCTATATGGAGCCCTTTGAACTTCTTCAATCACTATACTCATTTCTTTCCTCAGATTTGGGAAATTTACAAGCATTATTTCTTCACATAAGCTGTCTGCCCCTTTACCTCTCTTTTCTTTCTGGATTTTCCATAATACACATATTGCTTGCTTAATAGTGACCCATAAATCTCTTATACATTTTTTTCACTTTTCTTAATTATTTTTATATATACTTTTTGCTGCGCTGATTCAGTGATTTCAAATGAAGTTTCTTCAATGTGCCTGATTCTTTCTTCTGCCTAATCAAGTCTGCTTTTGAATGCTACTAATACATTTTCAGTTCAGTTGTATTTTCCAGCTTAGAATTTATGTTAATTTTTTTCATAGTTTCCATCTCCATGGATGTTTTTATCCGATTTTTCTAATTTTGTTTACTTTGTGTAAACAAAATTTTGCTTAATTTTGTTTATATTCGTGTTCTCTTTTACTCATTAAGCAAGCATTTTTATGATAGCAGTTTTAAATGCTTTGTAAAACAATTCATATATCTGTATTTCTTTATGGTTGATTTGTCAAGTCTTTTGATTGGGCCACGTTTTATTTACTTTATAAAACATGGGCCATGTTTTTCTGCTTCGTTGTTGATTAATTATTTTCCTGATCTGTATACTGGCTTTGCACAGATGAGGGTTTCACCAGTCCGCCTGGCTGGGAGTTCTAGAACCTCCCAAATAGTTTCTAATCTTTTCATCCTCTTTGTGTCTCCCTTTGGAACTATACCTCTAGCATGCTGTTATCCTGTTTTCAGATACTTCCAAATTGTGGCATCTGATGCCTCAGTGCTCTGAGTCAAGCCAGATAGAAACCAGTCCCTCAGGCTACTCCCAGACAAGATAATACATGGTCCACTCTTTTGTTTGCATTTGGAAAGAGGAGCCCTGTAAGATAGGTTTCCTCCCAGTTGGTTTATGATATGCTGTATAAGAGAAGAGGCATCAGTAGGTATGCCAAACACCATGATTTTTCCTACAGATTTCTCTGGAATTTCATCTTGATTCTAAATGGCCTGGGTGCTGCAGCCTCCCAGTCTCTAGAGTTTTCAGAGGTGTTTTGATACATATATTGTTGTTAACTTGGTGACTCTGTCGGGGAGGAAGGGCCAGTAGCTTCCTAGTCTGCCATCTTGCAGACTTGTCTGGATGCTCTTTTATGCAATATTTTTTGAAATCAAAGTAAATGCAGAGAATTCATTATAGAATTTCAAAAGTTTAACTAAAGATAAGATCAGAGTGTATATTACATTTTTCAAGTGAAGTTCTTAGAGACCATTGACTTGTTACAGGTAATACATCTTCAATGCAAGGAAGAAAAGTTATGTGTAATTTAGTAAGTTGTCACTAGTTCAGGCTCATAGGCTAAGATGGTTGCAACCACTTTAAGGAAGAGATGGAATCACCTTCTGGAAAACAGGTGTTCCATTAGGCTAAGATGCAGAATTTTTTAAAAAAAAATAGAAGGAAAACAATGCGCTTACAGAATTAAAAAAAAAAGTTGGGGGAAAATTATGAAATATCAGAGGTGTATTTTGTCTTATTTAATGTGATCAGACAGCCTATGGTCAACAGATAAGCAAAAATGAAGGAAAATTTCAGATGGAAAAGTTAGAGATCCAAAGTGTGTGTATTCTTGCTAACACAAGTTAAAGAGGATATTTTTGATCTTTGTACTTTTACACTCAAAGGAGAAATGTAAATTTTGAAACACAAGGCATATTATCTGTTGTAAAATGCATCTTCCATTTTGCAAGTCAGTTTGGAAAAAGGTAGTAACTGAAAATTTAAAGAGCAAAATTTTAATTCTTATTCAAAATTTGTCTTTGAATTGTCCCTAAATTGGTAAACAAGTCTGAATTTTCTGTACTCAATCCTGTCCAACCTCTAGGCTTCTAGATCTCCTCTCTCTGGCTCATATTTCTCTGTGTACATCTGCTCACATTTATCTTTACTCAAGTCTCCCCTCAGGAAGATTTCACATTTGTAAGACTGTAAGCCGGTGCTCTCTCCTGCCTGGAGTCTTGCATTTAAACATTATTTTGCTGCAAGAGTAAAACAGCCTATTTACCTGTCAAAGGGATTTCAGACCTCATCTAGGAGACTGTAACTGCTGAGTGGAGTGCAGTTGGGAGATGTCACACTTTCAATTTTGCTTCTGCAAATGCTGCTCTGTGTAACATTGATCATGCAAAAAGAGCTACTGATGAGATAGTCTTTGAAAAGTATAAGATATAGAAATGATATTTTATATTGAGTGGAACCATCTTTATAGAGAAAAAACTTGATATGCCTGTACCATTTTTGACATATGTTTTCTAAACAGTCTGAGGATAATCAGCAACAAGTATTTTCCAAGAACCCTCAGACAGTTTGGTAGGATTGGAGACATGCAAAACTGACAGCCTCTTAGAATTAATGGTTCTACCTGGAGTAAGAATGCCACCTCAAAAATATTTTATGAACTTATCCAGTTATTTCTTTAGTTAACACATTCTTATGAGCTTAAAATGTGTGCCAGGCATTGTTCCTGAAACTTGCCTTAGAGAAGATAACAGATAAAAATTATTGTCCTCTTGGAGTTTACATTCTTAGAATTAGAAGGGGAGACATAGAGAAGACAATTAGCCTAATATGTAAATGTTATTGTGTATTACAAGATGGAAAGTTACAAGTAAATCGAAGTAGGGCAGGGTCAGGGGTATTGGGAGTTAGGAGGGTGGCGCAAATAGACTGCACTCTTAAATTGGTGCTCTTTTGCATAGCAATTCTTAAATACCCATTTCTCTGCCTTCTGTAGGAGGCTACAAAGCTTTTTTTTTTTTTCTGCAAGATCCAGAATATAAATATTTTAAATTTTGTGGACCATATATAGTCTCTGTCACATTTTTCTTGGCTTGTTTTATATAAACCTTTAAGATATATATAAAAAAGTATTCTGAGCTCCTGGGCTATAAAAGAACTAAGAACAGACTGCATTTTGACCATGGGCAGAAGTTTGCCAACCTTTGTCCCGGGAGATGTCAAAGTGCCAAGGTTTGCCATGGAAAAGGGAAAAAAAAATTGTTCTAATGACTTGATAAAACCCCTATGATTAGAGTAGATATGTAGAGAAACAAGACTCCCAGGAATGACTCCACATATCTTGAGTACTTCTAACTTGGCCAGTAAGAGCACACTTATAATATCCCTTATTTTTAGGACATTAGTTTCAGCAATACAAACCCATTTTTGACATTGAATGTGCTACCATATTTCTGTTAATCAGAGATAGAAATAAGGGGCTGTCTTGAAGTAGCCATGGCTAGAGTAAAGCCCTTCCTGAAACGTGCTGGTTGAGAACATTTGGCTGTGCATTCTGGATTAGCAAATGGATATTACCTTCAATTAGGCAACACACACAGTAACATGTGATAGACCGAAACATTTTAATGGCAATCACTGGCTTATAAATGTTACCTTTTTGGCATCTTGACAAAGGCGACTTGAGGTTCTTTATGTCTGAGGTCGCCAACTTAGTTGACTTGGGAGGCAAACCCTTATTGGTTTCCAGGTTTGTCTTCTAGGTCAGTCTTTGGAGAAAGCCCAGATCTGTCACCTTGTCAAGGTGTGGGTAGGATCTGGCTGTGTCTGTAATATGAGATGCTTATAAACATGAGACAAGACTAAGAGAACCAAACATGAGTGATGGAAAGGCCCTGCCTGACTTGATGCTCATCTCTGTCTGTAAACTCAGCTTCCCACTTGCCCACTGAACTCTGCAATCACCTCCACCATATCTGTTGCCAGCATATCCTAACCTTATTTCTTAGCACCTTTGCCCTTGCTATCTCCTCTGTCCTGAGCATGTTCTTCTTTCAGATAATGAAATGCTGCGTTCCATCAACCCTTCATTCCTCTACTCAGATGCCACCTTTACAGAAAGCCCCCCATCCGTGGTCACTCTCTCTCAAGTGACCTGGCTTTATTTTCTTCATAGCTCTGTGGCATGTGCATTTGGTGATTGAATACTTTTCTGTCTGTCCTCCCCAGCATCTAAGGCCATGAGAGCAGGAATCGTGTGCCCCCATTGTCTAGGACAGTGCCAGACACAGAGCTGATAGTCAGGAAATGTTTGCTGAACAAGCAAAGGGAAACAGGAAGAAGTTGAGAACACAGATGCACACTGGACACAAATGAGTTTCCCTAGATAATGCTGTCACCTGGGATATCACAGAGGACCACATGCAGCTTTGGTTCAAACTGTGCAGAACACAAGAGACTCCTAAAAAGAACAAAGCTTGGTGTGTCGACTTCTAAAAGCTGTTTTATCAGCATGAATCAATTGGAAATCTTGCTTAGCTAGCAATTGATTTTCCTAGCAATGATGATTAAGCAGCACAAGATGTAAAAATGCTCTCTGCGTCATCAAAGAAAATTAGATTCTGTTAAACACAGAACCCTTGTTAGATGTATTTCCTAATTATTTGAAAATCTGTGAGTCTCTATTAATCAGGCAACATGATTAACTAGGAGAGTTTGTTCCCTGGCCTAGCAAGGCAACACTGGGTTTGCTGTAATGTGACTGCTTAAAGCCAGCAAGTCTGTAAAAATGTCTGGGAGGAAGCAGGAGGCAAATATATTTTAACTATTCATGAGTTGATGTAAAAGCCAATTGTAGGGAAAATTGATACTGAAAAACAAAAACAAAAACAAACCCCCAAAACAGTCAGACTGATTCTTGGTGTTTCACAGTACTAATGATATCCAGTACAAAGCTATGAAATTGCAGATAATGAAGGCTCAGTGATCTGCTGTTACCTATTACCTCTAGCTGAGTTTTATTCCTTCTTTGGATAAATTAACAGAGAAGATTCTTCAACAGAGCCTTACTTGGGAAGAATAGGGTTTGGAGGAAGAGAGTGAACAGATTGATATTGCTCCTGGCTGTCCAGAAATAACCAAATGGAATATCTTGCACCTTGTGTGGCAAGTCAATCAGTATCTTTTTTTTTATTTCAAAGTCACAAAAATTTGAATATGGAAACTGTACTGTGAGAACTGGACCAGCAGGGGACATACAAATAAATAGCAGCTATCAAAGTTCAAATGGCCATGGCAATTTCCTCACAGTTTTTGTTTTTTGTTGACCTGAAATTGCAGCATATGCCTAGCAAGTCTTTGATATGAAGTGGTATATCACTGTATGCAGAAAGAATTTGTAATGCCTCTAAGTCTCTGTAGCAGCTTCCTTTTTAAGTGGGATAAAGAGAACATTTGAGAGGTAATGAGTTTTAGGCCCAATGCACTTAGGATGGAGAAAGTTAATAACCACAGGGAAGAAGACATTAGTAAACGAAGCCACTCTTAATCAGAACAGTAGAGAGGGTTTCAGCTCAGAACATCCAGAGTGGGAAAAGAAAAATAAAGGGGCAGGGCAGAAAGCAGCACAGTCCATCTACCTTGTAATAGAAACATAAAACTCATCAAAAAAATGAAGAAAGAAAGTGCATTCTTGGTTTGTGTCCATCAGGTAAGAAGCTTGGAAGTTGTCACTCCAGCCTAACAAGTAAAAAACTGGAAACTGAAAATCAACAACTCTTCTTAGATATCAGAGAATTGAGGTCACAGGACAAATTGCTGTCCTAAAAATTGAAGAGACAGCCAAGCAGATACAGAAAATTATAATTTACCAGAGCACAGATTCACAAACAGAAACTGCCGTTCATGAGAACCAGTACCAGGGTAGAAAAGCCAAAACTGTCATTGATAAATTGCTGGAGGCTTGGTGAGAATAGATCAGAGAGGTAAAAAGTCCACAGGGACCCAACCTTAGACGGCACTTACGCTTTTGTAAGTTTTTTCTCTAGGAGCACTACTGGGTACTCAGTAAAGACTGGAGAAATACCCCTTCATGCTTCTCAGCATGTAGCCAGTTTGAAATACTCTAGAACATTCTGTTCTTAACAAGTCCTGCCTTTAAGAAAAACCATTTGAGCCCCCGCCTGATGGAGGTAGCTTGGAGAGTGCTGAACACAGAGAATGATTGGACTGTGGGGGTCAGCTGACCCATTTCAAAAATTTTCCAAGAAAGAACTAAACCTTTGTTTTTTAAGCCAATAAGTGACAATCTAGAGTTTTGATTTGAGAAACACTGAAGCTAAAGACAATCTCAAGGGTAAGTGTGGCATGATTAATTAGCCTTTCTACCATGAACAAGAGGAAGCATTGTCATTGTATTTGTCAATGGTGAGACCTTAGCATAGTGATGTCCATTAGAGATTTTCTGCACTGTCCAGTAAAGTAGCTATTAGCACTAGTGGCCATTGAGTACCTGAAGTGTGGCCAGTGCAACTAAGAAGTTGGTATTTTACATAATGTTGATTTAGCTGTGTATGAATCATGCCTGCCGTATTGATCAGCACAGCACATACCCTATTCGCATGCATATTCTAGATTTGGTGGGGTGAAACAAAGAGCACCTGGATCCTGAGAATAATTTTTAACCAGTTCTTCCTTCCTTTAAAAAAATTACTCAAAAGTAAATATTTATAACATGATTCTTTTGTGAGCATGGCCTATTTCTTGAATTTCTCGAGACTGTAGGGTGAGGCAAGTATGCCTAATAGTTTTAGGCTTCAAAATATAATTTAGTAAAGATTAACAAAAGTCATGATTTTAAAGATATAATCTACTATACTGAGACATTATCCCCTATACAAAGTGTTGATTTTAGAATTTACCTAAAAGCAAACACCAAGATAAGGGTTTGAGGGGGGATGTATTTGGTGATGTGATTTGAAGAAGCACAAGGAAGAAGAAGGAGGGCCAGTGAAGGGTAGATTAATGAGTAAGCCATTTCTGTGGGAACTGAGGTTCAATCCTATTGAGACCTTCAGAGAGATTGTACAAAGTATACTTATCATTGACCCCCCCCAGGAACTGAAGAAGAAGGGGTATTTATCTATTTACTCATATGCCCAATTAGTTAAAAGGTAACCCTGAGGAACATTAATATCCCAGAACTTTCAGCGTTTTAAATCAGAGCTGTTTATTTGCCAAAAGACCTCAAACAGAGGTAGACATGGAGGCTTGAGTAGGAAGCTGCCTGCATGGTCAGGAATTGACCTCCAGAGCTGCAGATGACCTCCAGGGTGGGCTAAAAACAGTATTTGCTAAAATGTTCAAGAATATCGTAAAACCCATCCTTGGTCTCATTGAAGGAGCTGGTCTTCCTTCAGTATAAATACCTAATCAGAATATAAGCAAACTATGAAATAGGAAGCTCTTTCTCTCTCCTTATTTCAGAGTCACAATGTCCAATTGACCTCATAGTTCTTTGTCCTCTTCCCAATAGGAGGTCAATGTGTTCAGGCTCCCCTGGTATTTCCTGACTCACCTTAGCCCACATCACCAGCAGTACACGGCGCTTCACTTACAGTCTGCTCTTACTAAATTGTCCATGCTCTTGATTATGTTGCTACATCCAAATGCATCGTTTTCTGGCTCATTATTACAGGATTCTGATATTAGATGCGAGAAGAGCTATACTGTCACTATAAGCATTCATGTTCAGTGATATCCCTCAAGAATATGAGTTCTAATTGAGAAAAGCCAACCATAGAGAAATCTAGAAATGGTGAGACTTGATCCATTAAAACAGGTCAGTAGAGATGCTAGCTGAGCCCTGGAATAAACATTGTCTCTTGCCTACCCAATATCTATCGCCCTCTCTGTTTTCTTTCATCTTATTTCAGAATCATGATTTCTCAAGATATAGACACACCAGGAGCCCAAGAAAGATAAGCTTCTACCCTAGTTTTCAGAGGCAAATCATGATAGGTCTAGACCTGTGCTTGTCCAACACACAGTCCCTTGCTTCTTGTAGTGCTGGAGTGCTTAATATATGCATAGATTCTGTTGAGATGCACTTCAAGTGTAAATGTGAAATATCTTGTTAATAATTTTTATGTTGATTACATAGTGAAACAATAATACTTTGGAAGTACTATATCATATAAATATATCAATAATTAATATGATTAATTAATAAAACATTAAAATTTATTGCACCTCTTTCTTTTTACTTTTTAAATATGGCTACTAAATTATTTACAATGTACCTATGTGGCTTGCAGGATATTTCTAATGGACAGTGCTGTTCTAAACAAATCATGATGATCTCATTTCCCATGACTAGTAATCAATTTAGGGGTGGCAATGTGACCCAGTTCTCTCAAGGAGATCTGAGAATAAATATGTGTGTGTAATTCCTGGGAAAGTGCTTGTTTTCTTGATAAAAATAAATAGTCTTGGTTGGCATGTTGCTCTGTTCTTTTACTCTCTTCTCTTACTTTGGTCTGAAACACAGATGAGATGCCTGGTGTTGTGGTAGCCATATTGTGACCGTGAGGCAAGAATAAGCCAACAACTTTAAGGAATAAGTGTAACTCAGTGTGAAAGGTATCAGGTTTTGGATGATATTGTAGAGCACCTGCATCAACACTGGACTGTGCTTCTCTTGACTTCTTGATAAGTCTCTATTAATTTAAGCTCTGCATTGCTTTCAAGGTTTTATTTACATGCAGATGAATTGTGGATTAATGGCAGAGAGCCATTCCATCATCCTCCATTTACACTCACCATACTTAATGGCAAGCCATTTAAGGAAGGCATTTTGAAGGAGTTTTAATCTTATAAAATGGTCTTCATTCACTACTAGAGGGCAGTTTACTAATTATCTTCACTCAAGCTCTGTATTATTTCACCTCTCTATGAAGAGTTGATTCTGTATTTGTGTTTACCTAATATGTAAAATTATTTCACTATATAATCAACATTAAAAAATTAACAAGATATTTTACATTAACATTTGCAGCATATCTCAATAGAATCTTCTCACATTGCAAGTACTCTGGAACTACAAGAAGCAAGGGACTGTGTGTTGGACAAGCACAGGTCTAGACTTATCATGATTAGTTTCTAAAAACTAGGGTAGGAGCTTATCTTTCCTGAGATCCTGGTATGCCTGTTTCAGGATTAGGCTAGTCCTGAAAGTGTGTGTAGCAGACATTGTTTCTATTCTGCACAAGTCTACTTTGCAGGGTGTAGAGTACCAATATCTGCTGCTACAAGCAGAAGTTGTTAACAGCTCCCAGTTACCTCCTTCTCCAAAGAGTTCCTGTCAGCCTATGAGAGTCATCTCACCCAGAAACACCTGAAAGATTCTATGTTCTCCACTTGGGGACAACCCAGAGCTAATGGCTGACCTGTAAGGAAGGCAAAAAATGTTGACTCTCTTTTCTCCAGTTGGACCAACTCTATGGTACCATGCATGCTCCAGAGCACCCTATGGGACCTAGGCTGGACTCCAGCTAAGATCACATCATTGCTTGGCTCCACACCATTGCCCTGTCCTGCTTCTCTCATTTCCATTATCCAGAGAGCTCTTGCTCAGTAAGTCACTTGGTCAAGAACCCTTGCCTCAGGCTCTGCTTCTAGAAAATCTGGCTGAAGGCACATTTTTAAAAGAAGTTGACACTCACTGTTATAATCCATTAATCATGAAGAAAATTTATAAGTGCAATTAATGACATTATATCAATGTTTTTAGCAGTATCCTGGAATAGCTACCAATTCTTTAAATAAATTGGTAAAACAGGAATTTTCTGCTTCAATGGGTAATTCTTCATGAATTCTAAGAATTCATGAAGCTAATCTTTATACAAGGAGGAAGGCTATTCCACTGTGTAAAAGTAACATTGTATACCAAATCCTACATAATCTTGTGTTGCTCTGATTCTTCATTTCACTTAAAAATTTAAGCCATCTATAAGCAGCACATTCAAACTAAGTAAAATATCTTTGCTTTAAAACTAATTTTGCTGCACCCCTAATGAAGAGAATAGAGGAACCATAGATGGAAAAGGGGTTTGGGATTGTCACAAAATTGATTTCAGGCTCGACAGGGGCATGAACTAGCAAGGATAGTTCTTTGTAATTTCAGCCAGGTGCCCAGAGGAAATCAATGTGTAGATATGAAAAACATAACTCTACTTCTACTACAGAGTCAGGCACAGAATTCTGGTGGCAGAGTGACTGGGTAAGAGATTCTAATTAGGGAATGGGAAGAAAAGGAAATGAATATGCTCCCCTAAGGAACTGACTGAAGGGTGAAGTTCCCATTCATTTGCATTAGGTATTGTAGTCAAAGCTGGTTTTGTTCCATTAGTCAAGGGAGAACTATGGATATGGGCTAGATTTAAATGTGTTTTGTGTAGCATTTCCTGTGCTCTCTCTTCTTTACATTGCCCAATTACATGGAAATGCTTAAAATATTTTGAGAAAGTAGGTTATAGGTTTTATGTTCTTTGGAAAAATAAATTGCATATATCTGGAAAAAGGCAGCTCTACTGCTTTGGTCATTAACATTATCAGTATTGTTGTGTGGGTTCAGATGAATCTATAGGCTATCTTGAAAAGATGAAAGATGCATTATCCAGAGTTTTTTTTTTTACTAATTTACTTTCACACAAGCACCCCCATGGCTGTTTTTATTCATTCAACAAATACTTTAAAGTTCCTACTATACCAAGACTTAGTGTGATACTTTGGCAAGATCTTATGACTTCACAAGAGAAAAAATATATACAAATAGAATTCCAGATCAACATTGAGAGAGTTGTATGTTAAAAGACAAACACGTGAAGTGCCCTGGGGATTAAGAAGAGAAAAGACTATCTTTAGCTACTGCTGTGACAACTGGAGGAAAAGGTGGCAAATATCTGAAATCATTATTGTAGACATCATTTTGAATATTATTAAGACAGTCTACATGTTAAGCAGAGATAAACAGGGCTATGGTTTAATGAGCTAATCTCTCTCATATACTAAAATCACTCTTCTAAGTATTTTGAGTGCTAGAAACTTTTCACAAAGACTGAAAATCCAGGAGTTATTTTTCAGAAAACTTCCAAAGATTTCAAAAAAATGACTCACTAAATAGAAAGCTCTTTACAAAAATTGCTGGAGACAAAGTCCCAAAGAAAAGAATTCTGATGACATCTATTTATTAAAATAATTTTTTTTCCCAGCATCACTTCAAAGTGAAGAATTTCAATTTGAGGAGTCAAGGTTTCCAGGGTCAGAGGTTTCTAAAAATCATCAAAAACCAAGACAGAGAAAGAAAAAATATATAGTCACATCTCATCTCTGGATTTCTGAAACAATGAAAAGTGAGAGGGAGGGTGAAGGAAGGAGAGAGAAAGGAAAAGAAAGCACAGATTTACTAATGAGTTTAGAGAAGATCTTATGCTCTTACATACTTGACCATATTTTCAAAAAGAAAAGGAAAAACATTCATTAGCTTGAGGATGAAAGTAAGGTAGATATTGGAGAGAATAAAAAGATTTAACAGACATCAGAATTTTTACTTTTATAATATTTTTTGCTTTTGAGATCTGCAATAAATTTTAGGAATTTGTTTCTTGATTCTGTGTGTAGATGAGCTTTATTTTAAAGCAGAAAGTTGGTCTTAGTAACCTATGTTTACATAATATTTACTGATTCATCAACTACTGGATATTTACCCTGTGCCAGGCATTGTGCTAGACATCAGGGATAGAGATAAGATTTAGTACTCACAAGTTGTAATCTAAGGTGACAAACAAATTTATCTCTCATATCAATACTAATAACACTAAATGTATAATATGTTTCATACTCTACTAAACACCATATATTGGATTTATGAAGATGGTGGGTTTTTACTATTAAATTAGATTCTTACTCTTAATAAATAGGAGCCCAGAGTAGTTAAGTAACTTGCCCAAGATCCCCTCTGCTGAGGTTAGGCTCCTAACCATCACACTATTTGTGTATTATTTAAGAGCTATGTTAGAGTCTCTAATTATTTTTGCAAAAGAGATGAGAAACCCTGCCTGCCTAGAGTTGGGGATAGGGGAAAGGAAGAGAATTTGTTAAGGTTCTCCAACACTGGAATATTTGAGATGAATCTTAAAGAATGAGTGACTGGGGGCAATGAGAAGAGCCTATGCAGAAACACAACAATAAGAGCAAATAGTTAGCTCAGGATGGGACACTGAGTAAACTGGAAAGAGAGGCAAGAGCTAAAGCTGGAAAAGCACGCAAGATTCCAGGGAACCTGGCATGTCTTGCTTATAGGTGTTTGACATGATCGGGGAGGGTTATATATTAAGGCAAGTGCCACAAAAGCAGACTGTGAGACAAGGATTCATTCAGCTATAAATGATTTATTAAGGCAGCACTCCCAGGAGAAACTGGGTGAGGAAAGAAGGACAGGAAAGGAAAAGAGGCTAAGCAAGCATGCACTTTCAGGTAGAGTCTTGGTCTCAGTCTGATCCCATGTAGGGGCTCTGGAGTCTAGCATACATCTCAGAGTAAATTTTGCATAAAAGCAAATATTCTGCGATTCTTACAGTCCCAGAGAGATATAAACTCCCAGAGACTTCCAGTTCTCTGTGAATATGGGTGAAGCAACTCCAGTCACCCAAGGGTGGACGTCTGAAAAAGAGTGAAGAATACAGTCATTTATCAGCAAAGCAGGCAGAAACTGGGACGCTGTGAACAGGGACATGGACAGGGAACATGGACAGGGAACATCAATATCTGTCACAGCTGGTAATCCCATAACTGTCATTAGAATAGACATTCAATTAGGATGGTTGTCATTAAAATAGGCATGTCTATTCAAAGACATTTAAACTCTTGAATTGAAACATGTTAAAGTCTCCAGGAGAAAAGAAAATTGTCTATTAAGCAATGATAGTAACACAGGCAGAGATGAAAAGCCTGTGGAATTATAGGAGATTAGGATAGAAATCAGAAGGAAGCTTAGAAATTACCCAGCCTGAGGACTATGTGGAGATGAAGAAACCACAACCAAGGAAATCACTACATTCATATAATTAGTAGAAGTTTTTTTAATTTGATAAAATTAAGTTTTAAATTTGGTAAAGTGAATGTGTTTCCATATGTGTATCCTAGGAGGTAGAAAGAGGTGGGAAGATGAAGTATCCTAGAAAAAGACTTCTCCAAAGTCTCTTTGGGCATTTTGCCTTGAAAAACCAGAAGTTTTTCCTCCTGATTCCAAATTGAGTCTATTTTGTGTCCTATTACTTTCTATCCCACACCTTTAATGCTGAGGAGACATTCTATTCTAACTTAAAGTTGAAAAATGACAACATCTATCTTAATCACTGAGATTTTAATTGATTAACCATGCCTTGTCCCTTCACTGTCAGCCTAAGCATGTTTCCTAAGCTCCCTTGCAGTTTGGTGTGGCTTTGTAATTGAATCCTGGGATGTAAATAGAGACGATACACCTAGAAGCACCACTTCCAGGCCTTCCCACAAAAATATTCAGGTAGCCTTCCGTGTTCTTGTGTTCCATATGCTGGCCATAATAAAGAGAACTCCAAGAAAATGGAAAAAGGTAGGTCAACAAAATGATAAGATTCTGGATCTCTAAACTATGTAGAGCAACCCCTCCTCCCCAGCTCAACTAATCATCCCACATTGAACTATAACATGGGCAAATAAATAGTAAATATTTATTTTGGTCAATGACCTAAATCTGGACTTGATTTGCTATAGCAGTTAGCTACCCCTACTAATATGTAAAATTGGTAAGATGGATCAAACCTTATCAATCAAGTGCCTTTTGAGCCACTCTAAGGCACCAGGCTGGTATAGTGGGAAACCCAAAGATAAATAAACATGACCTTGTTCTGAAGTATTCTCCTGTGTCATAGCCAGTGAGAAGAGACATGAACACATGAGGACAGGTCAGGACAGTAGATTCTATTGGAATTACAAGCAATAATAAAACACTTCTGGTTGCATGGATGATCTTTCAAAGAAATAGCAGCTTACTAAAACCTTAAAGGATTAATCGGTATTTTTATAAGTTAAGATGGTAGAGTGAGAGTCAGTCACATGTAGGGATGACTGAAGCAATGAAAGGATATGGGAGTTCTCTTGGGATGTAATCAAGAAGCATGGTAAAACAATGGAACCAGATTTTTGAGGACATTGCATTTTAAACTATATGGTTTAATCAGGTAGCTGTTACTAGATAGCAAGTGGCTCCAAAATTTAGAGACTTAAAACTACAATTTAGTATTTCTTACAGGTCTATGGTTTGCCCAAGAGAGTTTTTCTGCTAAGGTACAAGCTTGGCTGATCTGACTGGGCTTGCTCATTCATCAGCATTTAGCTAAAGGGTCTGCTGGAGATTGGCTGATCTGAGATGATCTCAGCTATTACAAATTGCCCCTATTTTTTGTTTCTTAAGTTCTTCACCATGATAGCTTAGAATTATTTTTATATCAGTAGCAGGGGACAAAAGAGAGAAATCTGAAGTGCATAAGTACTTTTTAAAGTCTTTGCTCGCATCCAGTTTGCTTCTGTTCCATTGCATAAAGTAAGTCTCATGATCAAGCCCAGCGTAAGTTGGGAGGGTATACCACAGGGTATCAATAGAGAGAAGTGTGCAAAACTGGGACTATTAATGCCAGTGATATCCATAATTGGTACATGCACTCAGAGATGTGAATAAATAACTCTGAAACTGGAACCACCTGGGTTCAAATCCCAGCTGTATGATCTTAGGCATGGTATTTAAACTTTCTGTTCCTCAGTTTTCTTATATGAGAAATGGGGATAAACTATCACCTATATCATAGAAGTGTTTGAGGATCTAATAAGTTAATATATGTAAAGTGTTCATAGCAGTGTTTGGCACATGTTAAGTTCTCTCCATATACATGTTAGTTATTACCAGGTCAATTTTAGAAATTTGGCCAAGTGAATGTGTTTCCATATGTGTATCCAAGGAGGTAGAAAGAGATGGGAAGATGAGGTATCCTAGAAAAAGACTTCTCCAACGTCTCTTTGGGCATTTTGCCTTAAGCTACCCCAGATTACAATTCCAGTTTCTTTATTAGCGGGTGGTATTTTTGTAGATAGTCAAAGCCCAATTTCTCTTGACAAAGTTAAACAGTCAACGAAGACGTTACTCAAGGCTGTTTCAATAGTGGAGAGAGGCCAGATCTGAATCTGAACTAAATATCTCTAAAACAAAAGATGAAGGGTTTTTAAGAGCTGGGGTGAGAGGGAGATCATAGGTCATCTGTGTGTGCTAATTGATTTTATCCAAATTAAAAATAACCCCTTCCCACAAGATCAGCAAATCCTCTAGTGTCTTCATGATATGAGGCAGTTTTGCAACTGGGAAATTAGCCTTCTTCCCTTCCAGAGGAACTGGGAGATAGGGGACTATCCTCCTTGATGATCACATTTGAAAGAAATGGTTCACAGGGCCTTGAGAAAAACACCCCTGGGTTGGAAAACTGGCAAGATGCTTTTAAAGGCGTTTTATATCAAACAGACAGTGAAAGGGTTTACAACTATGAGTTTTGTAAAGTAAATGCTCTAAGAAAAGGGAGATCAGGGGACTAGAGCTGAGAGGGCACCTGATTAAACTGTAGTCAAGCTGAGGGAATGTTAGGGCCTTCTTGATCAAGAAAATCTTGTAGAGTTTCTATGCACTTTACCACTTCAACCTTAAACTGAGAAATTTAAAAGATTCAGTAGTTGGCCAATCAGTAACTTTTTGTCTAACAATATTTCTTGTGGGATTTGAAGCCCGTGGTGAGTAACTACTTTAGACACTAAACAGGGCCCTGGTGAATATTCAAAATGCCTATTTCATGGCCACGGATACTCTAAACAAAAATGTTTTACATGAATCAAGAAGAGAAGGGCGTTTAAAGTTTTTAGAGCCAATGACATTAATCAAAGCAATGAGCCAAAGGAAAGAAGAGGCACTTTCAATTTCTGTAACATTTTAATATTTAGTTTGTAATGCATCTATGCAGTTCTTTCTTGGAATAACATGCTTCTTGGAGCATATTTTTATTTGGATCTGGTGGTGCAGATGGTGCAGGAAAGTGTGAGTCTCTTGGGGTGCTGAGAAAATGAGAGGGTTGGGCTGGAATATAGAATGAGGAAGAAAGACCTATTTAGATGGTAAAGGAAAAGAGGGGAACAAAAAGAAATGTTGATGATGAGGTCTGAAGGGTGAAAGACAAAGGTACCTTACAGAGTAGCATGGACAACATATTTGTCTACCTAAGCCTCCTCCACATTTATTTTGGAAAACTCAGTACCATTCCCTTATTTAGGGTAACTCTTCTTCCCTCAGTTTCCCATGGAGTAGTTCTACAGGGGATGGACAATGCTAAGACCTGAATCAACAGGAGGGTTGTGTGTGCCACCCAAGATAAGCTAAACAGTGGTGTTTAAATGATGTAGACCAAGATGGATGAGACATTGTAGAGTGGCCAATTGTCCTTTTATCCTCATGACTAAAGAGTTTTCCAACGGAATGGGGTTTTAAGAGCTAAAATCAGGACAAGCCCAGAAAAAGCAGGATACTTGGCAGTTTAGATGAAGGTTTCTGTAGCTCACAATCAATCTTATCTTGATGAATAAGGTGGAAAATTATTGTAGTCAGATTGATCAGTTTTCAAATGAAAATCACCTTATGAGAAATCTGGTAGAGATCTTTGCTTTAATACCCCTCATGCTCAAACTGATTTAGTTAAGACAAGCATATGAGTTGGGATACTAAATAAGGGATTATAATTTTAGAAAATGTGAAAGGGCACATCTAATATTCTCTACTTAAAAATAAGATTTCATAAAATTTCTCCCATTTGGCTAAAAGGTCACATCAGACATTAATTATGCCATATCCTCATCTCTCTCCCTAAACTTCACAGGTACACATAGAGCACTATTAGTGAGGTATTACAGAGAATGGGAAAGAAATAGCCTAAAATGGTTAATTGCATCTACATTAGTTACTAATGTATTGTATACCATCCAATTCTGCATTCAGATGGTAACAGTTCTCTAAAGCCTAAAGTCTTGGTTTGAGTTTTCCACAAAGGAAAACCGGAGACAAGAATACCAGTGGAAGTCATTTATTTGGAAGTGAGTCCCAGGGGCAAAAGTAAGGGAGTGTGGAAAGGGGACAGGGAAGAGAGAAAAGCCAATAAGGGTGTATGAATCCTCTGGTTGCTGCTGTAAAAATCTGGGGCTGAATCCCGCTGAGAATTTGAGAAATTATGTAGAAATTTCCCCACACTTATAGGAAGATGAAGATGCAGGAATATTTGTCCAGTGGCTCTCTTCAAACCCCAGTTGAGAGCTGCCCCTAAGGGTGTTAATGGCCTGAGCGTTGGGGTTTTGCAGTTTGGCAATGTTTCATGGCTAAGATGCTGTACTTCACTGACTCATGCCCCACCCCAGTGGTGCAGAAATTAGTTGGGCCAAGGCAATGAGACACAATACACCAGAAGCATCTGCTGCAGCATCTTACCATTTCTGCATGTAAAATATTTTCCTTATATAGTCACCCTACAGGAACCTAACATAAGCTAACGAAGACTCTTGAAGATGGTATAGGAGCAACAGGCTTATTTACTAATGATCAACTGAGGCTGAGAGAAGTTAAGGAGTGACTTAAAACCACATATGGACTCTTGGTAGAGAAAGATAAGAAACTGAAATTTCTTTCCTTCATTCCAGGGGATATCTGTTCACACTGAATGTGTGAGTGTAGCCTAACAGCCTGGAATGTGGGACAGCTGCAAACATGATTTTGATATTAATGTGGGAATGATACAAAGTTTCTCTCCTCTCATGCTTTGAAAATTATACTTAATAGAAACATTTCATTGTATAAAAACAAAACAACACGTGCTATTTGGAAATAGAAATTGTGAAGTTGAATACTGAGCACAGTACCTGCTTACTGGGAAGCATCAGGCAAAAATAAAATGCTTTAGCTTAGTTTCAGTTTCTTCATCTGTGAAGTGAGTATGGCTTACTCTGTCTTGAGGTATGCTGCCGAAGGTTAAATGAAATCAATTAGGTAAAAAGCATTGTAAGTCGTAGCTACCAATGTTGTCAATATCATTAAAAGCACCACTGAAAATTTCCCCAAGTGTGACTTTTTGGAGGGTCTCTGAACCTGAGCTCCGCATACTTGCTTTCCAGTGCCCCTCCAGACTGCTGAAGACCACCATGGATACGATGAGACATGCAATAAAGATAAGGAGCAAAAGTTAGCGCGGTGGCTCAAGCCTGTAATCCCAGCACTTTGGGAGGCCGAGACGGGCGGATCACGAGGTCAGGAGATCGAGACCATCCTGGCTAACACCGTGAAACCCTGTCTCTACTTAAAAAAAAAAAAATACAAAAAACTAGCCGGGCGAGGTGGCGGGCGCCTGTAGTCCCAGCTACTCCGGAAGCTGAGGCAGGAGAATGGCGTAAACCTGGGAGGCGGAGCTTGTAGTGAGCTGAGATCCGGCCACTGCACTCCAGCCCGGGCGACAGAGCGGGACTCCGTCTCAATAAATAAATAAATAAATCCACAAAAATTTATTGTCAATATAACGACATATTGATTGTTTATTGACTGAACTTTAGCACATGAAAATTGTGTTTGCAAATAAATACAGACTAACCCAGCAAGGGCAATAATGGTTTGTTAAAGGGGTAAAACAAAAAGTATCTTAGACTACCGTTCAGTTTTTTGGTTACAGTGTTCCAAAGAGCCCAGTGAGTTTGCTGTGGGTTTGTGTATTTCTGTTTGACTATATAGCAGGCCCCAGAGAATACGGGATACTTTTCGTATCTTTGTTGCACGATTCCTTCCCTGGAACCCCCGAGAATGGCTTTGATTATTTACTCTCACAATATACTTGAAAAGAAGTCAGCATTATTTTGTTTGGCACATTTTTTTCTTTATTCTTTCTGGTTTAAAATTGCTCTATTAAGTAATATGCAAAAAAAGGCTTTACCCCAGGCCAGACGGACTTCAATGAAGGAGGTTATAAAAGAGCTGAGTTAAACTCACTGTTACATCAAACTCAAACCTTCTAGGTGATAATCCCTGAAGTCAAATTTCAAACTCTTTAGTTTTTGTTAAGCAGCCTGTAGGCAACTTCACTAATAAAAGCCTCTTATCTGTACTATATATCAAAGTTCACAACAATGAATCTCCACCATTATCATATGCACAATTTATGAACAGTTAGATAAAAATACGTATTTTTTTCTATATATTGATAGGGTGGAGTATGCATTAAACTTGACCATTGACAGCTCTTGCCAAGAACTAAAATACCAGAAATAAAATAAATACATAAATGTAAAAATTAAAAAAAAAAAATACTACTGGTACATTTACCAACATGGATGATTCTCACATGTATTTTGTTGAGTGATATGGTTTGGCTGTGTACCCATGCAAAAATTTCATCTTGAATTGTAATCTCCATAATCCCCACGTGTCAAGAGAGAGGTAATTGAATCTTGGGGGCCGTTTCTCTCCTTGCTGTTCTCATGATAGTGAGTGACTTCTCATGAGATCTGATAGTTTTATAAGTGTTTAGTATTCCTCCTGCATTCATTTCCTTCCTGCTGCCCTGTGAAGAAGGTGCCTTGCTTCTCCTTTGCCTTTTGCAATGATTGTAAGTTTTCTGAGGCTTCCTCAGCCATGCTGAACTGTGAGTCAATTCAAACTTTTTCCTTTTACAAATTACCCAGTCTCAGGCAACTCTTTATAGCAGTGTTAGAAAGAACTAATATATTGAGTGAAAAAAAATAATGAGACAAAAAGAGCTCATGTTGTATGACTCCATTTATATGAAGTTCAAGACCAGGTAAGACTAATCAATGGTGATAGAAGGCAGAGAGTGGCTATCTCCGGGTCAGTGTATACTGGGTGGACCTTAGGGAGCTTTATGAGATATTAGAAGTGATCTACATCCTTATCTGGGTGATAATTATGAGGGTTGCATATATACATAAAATCATGAAACTGTACACTTAAGAATCCCACCTTGTACACTTTATTGTATGAATGTTACATTTCAGCTTGATTACAGACACACACACACACACACACACATACACAAACATGCACATGATGAGGGACCCAGGTAGTAAAGAGTAGGTTATTTTAAAAACAACTAGTTTAGTGGTTCTCAAATCTATCTGTGAATAAGAAGTCACCTGGAGAGCCTGTTAAGAATACAGATTTTGTCTGGGTGTGGTAGCTCACGCCTGTAATTCCAGCACTTTGGGAGATGGAGGCAGGCAGATCACTTGAGGTCAGAAGTTCCAGACCAGCCTGACCAACATGGCAAAACCCCTTCTATACTAAAAATCAGTGGGGCGTGGTGGAAGGCGCTTATAATCCCAGTTACTTAGGAGGCTGAGGCAGGAGAATCACTTGCACCTGGGAGGTGGAGGTTGCAGTGAGCCAAGATCATGCCACTGCACTCCAGCCTGGGTGACAGAGCCAGACTCCATCTCAAAAAAGAAAAAAATAAAGAAAAGAAAAAAGAAAAAATACACAATTTTAGGCTGCTTCTTTGACAGATTTGGCCTCTGAGAGTAGGGCCTAGGGATGAGTACTTTAATTTTTTTTTATATGCACTCCAAAGTGATTACCACATGATCAGTCTGTAATTGTCTACATGTGGCATTTAGGAAGCAGAGTTAGTCTAAATATGGACTATGATGTGTGTTCAGAGATCCTTTCCATTGAGGGGCAATCTTAAAGTGACCAACAATGTGTTGGTCACTGTAAGAAGCCCAGGTTTCCCAAATAATGTTTTATGTCCCTCATGACTCTGTACATCACCTTTTCTGACCCCCATGAGCTTCCTTTCCATCTCCATCTTCCAAAACACTCCACTGTACCTGCAGAATCCCCAGTCATAAGTAAAATCCCCTATAACCACACCCTTTCCTGGGAATATTCCCTTCACTTCTTGTCCTAGCTTAGCACTTAGCTTCCTTTGTAGATCAACTGATGGTTGCTTTTCTTCTCACACGGTCAGTGCCAGCTACTCTGAAGATGGGGTGGGTGTCCTGCTTACTCTTTAGTGTGATCTCTGAGTCATCTCCCAAATTCCTCTCTAAACACCGCTCCCTACAACTTAGAATCCCAGGCCACTGCCATATTCCTCCTCCTGCTACTCCCCCCTTATTGCAATTATCTGTCAACTCAATGGCTTGTGGACTCTGTTACTTGGACGTTTTAGCTCCTAGACATCTGTCAGACTCTATTTCTAATGTCTTGGTGACTCGGTTTCTTATTTCTCTTGCCATACTATTGCCCTGCACCCTACTTCACTCACATTGAGTCTTCATACCTGAGATACTATCATTGCCAATAACTGTACCCCCTCCATCCTCTCGGGGTCAAACATCTCCCACTACCACTACCACCTCCACACCTTCCTTCTCACTCCCTCTGATACACCACCTGTATAGTTCTTAAATGCCACTGAGAACTTCAAGCAACTGATGCGATCACCTCTTCTTAGTCCCTCAAAACCATACAAAATTATCTTTCTCCTTATCCATCTTAAATTCTGCGGTCAGCCATTATAATCACATTTTTGCCAAAAAACAACACTTTGCTCAAGTACTTGTGAAACTAAGCCATAGTCTTTGCTAAATCCAACTTTCTGTCTGCCCTATACTTGGTCACCTAGAGCTGAAAGTGACTGGAAGAAAAAAAAACATACAGCCATGATTGTTTGTCTCACACTGACTTACTATCATCAACCTCAAGGGGATCTTACCACTATATGGTACTTACATTTTCCCCAGTCTATTTATTTATTCTCCAATGTCCTAGGCAACTATTTCATACGTTTTAATCTCTGCTCTACTCCTCCACACCTCCCTCCTCATCCTCAATCTCAGATGATGGCTCTGTTTTCTATTTCATAAAGAATATGGAAATGTGCCTAAGAACACTCCTGCAGTTTCACTGCCACTTGTCCCTGCTTAGTTCCATCCATGCCCTATATTTGGTTTCTCTCCTATTAAGATCTCAGCATTGCCCATACTTCTAGCTAAGAGCAATCCCTCCATTTATCCACCAGATTTCATCCCTTTCTCACTTTCTAAAGATGTCAGTCCAGAAATTCTCCCACTCTCATCATTTTTTTTTAATTGGAATTTTCCCAACAACATGCAAGCACTTTTCCATTCCTAACGCTATCTAGTCATTACCTCATTTCTTACCTTCCCCGTATAGCTTATCTCTTTGAGAGAGTTGCCTAGTGCAGTCTTCTATTTGCCTCTTTCATTCCCTCTTGAGCCCACTCTGATCAATGTTGTCCCCATGACACCACTAAAACTGCTTCAATCAAGGCCATGAATGATTTTTTCCACATTTACAGATCTCATTGTAAATTTATTCTAATTTCTTGTTTTACTTACTCTTTCAGCAGTAGATGATCAGCTTCTCTCTTACTTGAAATGTCTTCTCTATTTGGCTTTCTGAGTACCATAGAGATTATCCAATAGGTATTTAAAATAAATTTATTAAAAACTGAGTTATTATTATTTGACTGAAAACATTCTCATTTGCAATCTTCTTCATCTCAGCAATTCTCAGGCTAAAACTCTTGGTATTATTCTTGACTCCTCTTATAAACTTTCATCAGATAAACCTCTTCCATCAGATCAACCATATCTGATGAACAAGGAAATTCTATTGGTGCCCATTTGAAGTATATCCAGGATTTGAGAACATCACATCTTCTTCACTGTTAGCATTTTGGTTAAAGCCACCATTATCTCTTACCTGGATGATTGACAATGTCTTCCAACCAGTCTCCCTGGACCCTTTCATACAGTGGCTACTCTTGCTGATTTGGTTAAATATTTCTGGTCAGATCACATCATTCCTCTGCTGAAGATGATGTCTCCCTCTTTACTCAGAATGAGATCCAATGCTCTGATCATGACTCACAAGGCCCCAGACAGTCCATCTTTGATAGCCTGTCTAACTGCATCACCTTCTGTTCCCAGTCCTGTTTTCACTCCAGTCACACTGGGTTCCTCACATCCAGGCATCACTGACTCAGGGCCTTTGCCTCAGATGTTCCTTCTCCCTAGAACTTTCATCCTGAGATCAGCATGGCTTGCTCATGTCCATCCTTCATATCTTTTCTCAAATAGTTTCTCTCAATGAGGACTTCCTTACTAAACTTATCTAAAATTGTAACCCTTGTATTTCCAACCTATATTCCTATTTTTTCTTTTCTTTTCTTCTTATCATTTTTTTCCTCTAGAATTTTTTCCTTCCTTATTTGTCCTTTCTACTAGTTTTGGGTTTTATGAAGGCAGGATTTGGTATGTGTTTTGTTTACAACTATATTCCCAGCACCTAGAACACTGTCTAGCACACAGTAGGAACTCAATAAACACTTAGAACCATGTGAATCAATGGTTAAGTGAATGCAGGGGATGCTGGACTTTTACTTCTTAAGATATGAATATTTTATTCCATAAATACAAACTAAATGTGGATCAGCTTCTCTTATGTTTAAGCAATCACATCCTACTCTTAATATATACCATGCTTATGATCAACTACAATTCCCAGCTCTTTTTCATGTGAACTCCTGCCAAGCCAGGAGTACCCTATTATGTATTCATAGAAATATTTTTAAATTCCCACACATGGCCCTTTATAAACTTCATCTTGTTATTATAAACTCAACAGCCCAAGTCTGCCAAGAGATAATTCTGGATCTTGATTTTGCTATATCTTACATTACCATTAGCTTCTAGCTTTGACAACTGTTTTGTTTGACCTTATTTTTATTTATTGTAATGATGAATCAGATAGGACAAATTAAAACAATCCTGTGGGCTATCAGAAGAGAAGTTGGGACAGACTGCATCTTTCAAAAACAGCTGCACCAGTGAATGTTCTTTTATACTGTGATGCTACTACCCCTTATTGCAATATTAGGTCTAATTTCCCTTCCCTTTAAACTGAAGACTCTTAAAACTGCCTCAATCAATAAAATAGGGTAGAAGCAACTCTTTGTGACTTCTGAAAGTTAAATTAATGGCGACATTACTTCTGGCTGGTTTTTCTTTCTTGGGACATGCACCTTGGGACCCTGAGCTGACAGGTAAGAAGTTTGGATACACTAAGGCCACAATGCTGGAGAAATCACCTCGACAGACCACACAGAGATAGAAATTAAAGCCTGAGGTACCTCAGATGTTCAAGCCCCTAGCGGTTTACATTTCTGAAGCCCTGGCACTAGACATGTAAGTGATGAAGGCATCAAGATGACTCTAGCACTGCAACTTCATGAGGGACCCTGAGCCAGAACCACCTCACCGAGTTGATCCTGAATTCCTGACCTACAGAAACCATGAGAGATAAAAGAACAATGATTGTAGTTTTAAGCCACTCATTTTTTAGATGATCTGCTACAGAGCAATGGGTGACTATCACCTGTTATAGTAGAATGAGCTGCCTGGTGATCAGGAAGTAAAAGATAATGGGTGAGACTTTACACACTGTCTTTTATAGATTCTCAAGCCCACAGTATCTGATCCCATGTTTCATAGTTTGATACATCTGATTATCAACTCCTCCTTCTGTGGGAGAAATAAATAACAGGGTGCAGGTACACAGTTGAAATACTGTTGTGGAGAGTGGTGGACTCTACTGAGTTAGGTCTTGAGGGCTATATATCAGAAACACTCAAGGTGTGGGAGAGCTCTAATATTCTCTGAGGGGAAACACAATTGATTTTCTTTAAGCATGTGCTGAGTAGCAAGTCTTCAAAACACAGACTCTTTGGGGTAAACAAGAACAATGGTTTAAGTGAATTGAGATAGAATGAAGATGACTAGAAAGCAGGCTTTGGGAAGTTGGCACAAGAATGGAGATAGGCTTTGATTCACGATTTTGCTTTGACAGGCCCCATTTGTCATTTATTTGAAGAAAATGTGAAGAAACAATTGTTTTGCATGGTGTCGAAATCTCTGTTGATACAAGCTCCTTTTCTGCATTCACCAAGTCCTCTGTCCTCACCAGCTTTGGGTTTGATTTGCCAATGGGAGGACACTTTTAAGCTCTAAGGCAGAATGTTACCTTTCCATATCTTTTCTCCAAATTTACATGCTCACATTTGAGTGAAAAAAAAAAAACCCTCAAATTCTTTCATTTACTCCACTAATGTCTCATATATTGCACTCTTTGGAGTGACAATATTTTATATGGGATTTCAATGGATTCTTCTAATGTTGTCTTTTGATTTTAGGCAACCTGGGTTCATTTAAAGGCACAAACCCTATCTCAAATTCTTCATTTAAGATACTGGCTTTATCTCTGTTCTTTTGCTCTTATCATTGTCATTATACCATTGTTTTTATATTAAAAGCTTTACCAACTTAAACTGTAGATATTCTAAGTTTTTGCTCTTCAAGAATAGAGTAACTTATTAATGTTGTCTTTTCCCAACACCCCTCTTTATGATTTCCTAAACTGATTTTAATCATAATGTCTGAAATTTTCCCTTTTGGGGAGTATATAGAGTAAAGAAAATTAGCCATGATTGGGTTTAAAAAAAATGTAATCAGATTATTTTTTAATGAGCTATGAGGGGTTGTCTCCCTCTTATTTCTCGTTTTCCTATAGAGTCGGACCATGCAAAAAATGCACACAGAACCCGTAGCCAAAAGAGAAGCAGATCACAGTGTTGTTAATTTCTGGAACTTAAGTTTTGGACAATTTAATCCCATATTTAAGTAATATCTGAGCTGTTTTTAGTTCTAGGGCCAATAGGTGGTGTCACCCATGTCTTACTCAGAATCTGAATGATATCATTTGACATTTTTACTTCTTTCTGCAATGAAGTGATTCTAATACTTCCTCTCCAGTAGGTCACATGGGCAAGGATGGTGCTTCTCTCTGGAAAGCAGGCCTAGGGCTCCTGCAGATATGCTCACAGTATGGTATCAAGTAGAATGAACTTCCTGGTGATCAGGAAGTAAAAGAGAATGGGTGAGACTTTACACCCTGCCTTTTATAGATTCTCATGCCCACAATATCTGATCAAATGTTTCATACTTTGATACATCTGATTATCAACTCCTCCTTCTGTGGAAGAAATAAGTAACAGAGCAGAAAGAGACCAGAAAGTCCTTTGTGGGCATTCCTTTTGAGTGGGAAGAATGGGAGAAATTACCTTGGAGTAGGCCAGTATGGCTAAATGAGTACTGGAGCCTATCATCCTTCATTTGCACCATCTTCCGTAGACTCTATTTCCTCTTAACCAATTATGTCTAACAGCTGGGTCAATATTTGAACTTGATTGTGGCTGATATTTCAGGACAACTATATCAAGCCACCACCCCAAGACTTAGTGGTTTAAAATAATAACCATTCATTTTCTCTTGTGAATCTCAAGGTCAGTGGGGGTGCTTCTTGTCAGGCCTCTGAGCCCAAGCCAAGCCATCGCATCCCCTGTGACTTGCACATATATACACCTAGATGGCCTGAAGTAACTGAAGAATCACGAAAGAAGTACAAATGCCCTGCCCTGCCTTAAGGGATGACATTCCACCACAAAAGAAGTGAAAATGGCCGGTCCTTGCCTTAAGTGATGATATTATCTTGTGAAATTCCTTTTCCTGGCTCATCCTGGCTCAAAAAGCTCCCCCACTGAGCACCTTGTGATCCCCACTCCTGCCCACCAGAGAACAACCCCCCTTTGATTGTAATTTTTCTTTACTTACCCAAATCCTATAAAATGGCCCCACCCTTATCTCCCTTTGCTGGCTCTCTTTTCGGACTCAGCCCGCCTGCACCCAGGTGATTAAAAAGCCTTATCGCTCACACAAAGCCTGTTTGTTTGGTGGTCTCTTTACACAGACATGCATGACAGTTCTGGTGATCTTGGCTGGGATCACTTATGCATCTGCAGTCAACTGGTGGGTCAGCTAGAGGCCAGCTGGTCAGGATGACCTCAAATGGGATGACACTACTTTCTTCCAGATATGTCTCGGTTGTCTCCATCAGATAGCGTGGGCATGTCTTCATGGTTACTGCCAGGGCAAGAAAGTCTCTGCACGCATCCCATCTCTTCTTGTTTCATTGGCCAAAGCAACTCACACAACTAAGCCCAGATTCAAACTGGGAAGAGAACACTTATAGAACAGGGAGAATTCAGGGATCCTATTACTTGGGACTATGAATGCAACCAAGAGAAGCAATGTATCAGGAGAGTCATGGCATTAACTTCTTGATTCTGATGTCACCCCCAAAGAACTTTCTGTAATAATGGAAATGTTCTGTACCTACGTTGTTCAAAATGGTAGCCACTAGCTAGCTACCTATGACAACCTAAATTTAACTTTGATTTAAATAAAAGTGAGAAAACGAGTTTCTTAGTCACAAAAGCTGCATTTTAAGTCTTAATAGCTAGCAGTATACTAATAACTATTTCTAATATTTTACCTTAAATCAGTGAGGTGAAAAATTGTGCACCTACAATTTTCTATAGTAGGTTAAAATGGGACATTAATTTGCTATATTTTTGGCATTTTTGTGTCCTATTGGGAAGTGACTTAAATTGATTAGGTCACGCTCAGCCAGTTTATTCTTCTGGGGAACCTGTAGCAGCTTACTGTAATGGAGAAGGTGATATATCTCCTCTCCACAGACCTGCTGAAAAATTGCAATGAAGCCAAGTTTCAGACGTTGCTCTGTCTCACCTGTAGACATTTATTAGCAAACAGGCTTGAGAGTCTGTTTGAGACATACTCTGCTCTGCAGGATCAATCAAGACACTGTCTCTACTTTTAGGCATGTTTTTCAGCTTTATTAACTTGTAATTCTCTATATTCAAGGCATACAATATGATGTTTTGATATACATATGTATTGTGAAATTATCATACCGATCAAACTAATTAACGTAGCCATCACCTCACATAGTTACTTTTTGGTATGAATGTGTGTTGAGAATGCTTAAGATCTACTCTCTTAGCGAATATCAAGTATATTATATATTACTATTAACTATAGTCACTATGCTTTACATTATGTTTCCAGGACTTATGTATCATGCAACTGACCAATATCTGCCTATTTTCCCCATCCCTAGACCCTGGTAACCACCCTTTTACTTTTGTTTCTATGAGTTCAGCTTCTTTAGATTACACATGTAAGTGAGATCATGCTATGCTTGCCTTTCTGTGCCTGGCTTATTTTACTTAGCAAAATGTCTTTCAGGTTTCAGGTTCATCTATGTTGTTACAAATGATAGAATTTCCTTTCAGTTTTTTGAGAGAGAGACAAAGGTCTCACTATATTGCCCAGGCTGGTCTGGAGTCAAGCTATCTTCCTGCTTTATCCTCAGAAGTAGCTGAGACTACAGACATGGCACTGTATCTGGCTTTTTATTTTGTGACAAAATTTATGTTTTCCAAAAGTCTGTTATATTACTGTTTTGTTTAAAGTTTTTCCAGCAAGTTTTAGTTTTAAAACATAAATGCTGGAACATGCAGCAAATGTAATTTTTGTTAATAAGAAATTGTAATCTTTTGTGGATGGTAATACATGATCAATTTTTGTAAAGATGTTAAGAAAAACTGGGAAAATGGTGTATTTTTTGTTTACAGATTATATATTTCCCTTCAAATTCCAGCTTTTATTTTATATTATTTAAACTCTTTATGCATTTATTTATCCCTTGTGTTCCTCATCTAGCAAAGGCTGAAAAACTAATGAAGATTTCTTCATTGGTTGCCATTTTGTCCATTTCAGCTTTAAACTTTTTAATTTATGCATTTGGCAAGCTGTGATTTTATGCATGCCATTTTATGACTGCTGAATTTACATTGTGAGTATATATTTTAACAATAAAACATGACATTTTAATTTGAATCATCCTTCATTCAGCAAGAATGTAAACTTTTGGTAATTTACTATTAATATTATTCAGAAAGGGTACAAGATTGATATAATTTCTTAAGACTTGCATACTTAAGACCTTATTTTTCTTCTGTCCAAAGAATGGTGATTTGACTGTGTATGAAATTACTGGATTACAATCCTTTTTGTTTTTTTCTTGACTCTGCTTCATTATCTCCTGACATTTCTTTCCCTTTTTTTTTGGAAGTAATTTGTGTTTTCTTACCATGTCGCTGTTGGCTTTTTTTTTTTTTTTTCTGTGTTTTACTAATTCAAAAATGCATCCATAGTTGTCAAGTAGCAACGTTTTTCCTTATTGTTTTTGTTTGGTTGTCTGTTGGAATGTGTGAGCTATTTTAGCCAGCATACTGGATTACTTTCTTGAACTCTTTTCTCTTTTTCAAAAACTTAGATCATTATTGTGTTTGGTTCTGATTTTCCTTGTTTTGTCTCATCAGGTATGCCTATAAGTCTTAAGCTATTTTTTATCCCCTAACTCTTTATATTTAATTTTATACCACATTGTTTTTGTCTCTTTTTTTCCTTTCAGTTCCAAGAAAAATATCTCAATTCTGACCTTCACAGTCTCTGCCCCATCATGGACTAGATTTTCAGCAATGCTGCATCTGTTTTATCTTAGCTCTAGTGAGGACTTTAATTGGATTTTACAATGTCAGTGTCCTTAAAACCCTTCCCTATCTCCTCAGTTACCTTCATCTCAGCTCACTGTTTTGTACCTTACCCTGAGGTTATATATTCATCTTCATTATTTTTTCTTATACCTTTCTGTTTCTATTTTATACAGAAGAAGACATGTCTTCTGTGTTAATAGGACTCAGACGTTCAATCAACGGTGTTTGCTGAACATCTATTTTGTGCTCAGGGACACTTTTATTAGGCACAGACGTTATACAAAATAATCACCCAAACAATTGTATACTGAGAAAATCATAGGGTGCCCTGAGAGGATGTAACAGGAGGCCCACTTTAATCTGGAGGGTGAGGAAGGGACTCCTTAGGCAGCTACCAGTTGAACTAAAACCTGAAGAAAGAGCAGAGGGAGCCAGTTACAGAGAGGTGGAGGAGAGGCTGGATGCTCAGCAAAGCACACAGCATGGCCCAGGAAGCTAAAATGTTGCCTTCTTCCATATACGCATCTCCGAGATTTCATGAAATCATCTTTGCCTTAATCGGTACAGTTTTTTAATGTATTTTGTATTTTTTAAGGAGATCCTGTATTACTGTTTTCTGCTTGCGTTGAGAGGAGTTTTTCTCTGGACCCTGGTCAAGGCATAGGGCCTGTGGATCAGCCAGAGCTCATGTGCCAACTTTGATGACAATGGAAACCCTCTCTCATGTCAAAGCTGAACTGAGTTAGTGCCAGTGTGTGTAGTTTCCAGTGTAATCATACTATCGAAGCGTGTTCATCTAGTATGACATTGCTGGACTAGGCGATGTCTTCTGCTATGCAAATTGCCTGATGTGCCTCTCTTACTAAAGAATACCCAGGCACGGAAGGGCTGCCAGCTTTCTTCGCAGGGAGGGGGAGTTTAGATACCAAATTCTGAGTCAGGGTCAAGCTATTGAAAGGCATGTTTGTGTTCATGTTTCCCAGCCAATAGAGCTGCTTTGCCTCATGAACAATGACTTCATAGAGAGAGGACATTCTTTCCAAATTCTGAAACTACATTACTCAGCACTCCTTGTTTTTGGGTGATGTGATCAGTTTCTTTTATTTTAGTTGTTTTATCATCTGTTCATTTGCATGTGTTTTAGTGGTAGGTAAGAAGTTGTAACAAGATGCTGTTTTAAACCAGAAGTCTTATAACTGAGAACATGTGGTATTTGGTTTTCTGTTCCTATATTAGTTTGCTAAGACTAATGGCCTCCAGCTCCACTCATGTCCCTGCAAAGGACATGATCTCATTCTTTTTCTTTAATGGCTGCATAATATTCCATGGTGTATATGTGCCACATTTTCTTTATCCAGTCTATCACTGAGGGACATTTAGGTTGACTCCATGTCTTTGCTCTTGTGAACAGTGCTGCAATGAACATAGACATGCATGTGTCTTTATAACAGAACAATGTATACCCCTTTGGGTATACAACCAAAGTAATGGGATTGCTGGTCACCTAAATGATAAGATGCTAAGACCACATGGATGCATAGAGGGGAACAAAACAAACTGGAAGCTATCAGAGGCTGGAAGGTGGGAGGAGGGAGCAGATCAGAAAAAAATGACTGTTGGGTACTAGGCTTAATACATGGGTGAAGAAATAATCTGTATAACAAACCCCCATGACACACATTTACGTGTTTAACCAAAATGCACATGTACCCATGAACTTAAAATGAAAGTTAAACAAGTAAAATAGAAGTTTTTGTATGTGTTTTTGCTCTGTGAAATTCCTGGAACTAGTTGATTTTAAAACCAGTCTTTGGGCAAGTTAAAATGTCTTTTAACAGCAGAAAGGAAAAGCATGCACAAAGGTCCGGTCAGTATTCTTTATTAACTAGTTCTTTGATTGTCTAGTATGAATCTGCAGGGACTTGGGTAATATAGAGAGACGGTGAAGAGAGAACATTGATCTGTGTATGAGGATTCCCAGCTCTGACATTAAATGTGACCTTCCTCGAGTCACGTTCCCTCTTTGCCAATGGAAGAACCAGACAAGTCCATCTTTTTCAAGTTGCTCTGTACTATCCTAAGTCCTTGCCACTCCAAGTGTACTCCTGCACCAGAGGCATCATATCACTCGAGAGCTCATGAGAAATCCAGATTTCAGGCCCCACTTTAGAGCTATTAAATCTGAACCTGAGTTTTTAACAAGAGTCCAGTGATTCCTATACTTGTTAAGGTTTGAGGAGCTCTGATTCTGTGTGAGTCTGTGATGCTAGAGGGCCCCTCATAGGAAAGCCAGGGGATATGGAAGAGGGAAAAAGAAGGGTGTTGGATGAGGGAAAAAGCAGGGTGTTGGAAGAGGATCTTTCTTCACTGTACTCTCTCCAAACTGCTTCAAACAGGCAAACCTCTTTTTTGCCTTTCTTTTCTTTTTAATAGATTAGTGGTGCTCATATATTTCCTTTTGGGAAAGACAGGTCCTTCTGCAAATAAGAAAATTGTTTGGCTAGGGTATCATCAACATTATTTCAGCCCAAAAGCTTCACAAATACACTTTCAAAGGCAAGAGGAAGGAAGGCAAATTTATTATAGCTTCAGAGGAAAATAATTAATACAATACCAAGCATACAGAATTGTTTTCTCGGAGCTAGTGTGGGATTAGATTGTTGCAGGTCTGTTGGAAATTCAGGAAAGGTTACCTTGATTTCTGCAGGAGGGAAGAAACTGGTCCTATGCTACCACCAAGGCCCAGGAGAAGGCCCATACCTGGATGCTCACAGAGCTCAGAATAGGGGCAAGACAGCTCTCCCAATATTTCTAGCCTCTGAGACAATTCTAAGGAATGTCAGATTTTTGGCATAAAGCATAGAATGGTCAAATGGCATATTATTTCTGCAATGGGAAGATTTATTTATACTCATTTGACAAGATGCATTATTAATTTCTATTTGGCCAAGAAATGTTCATATGTCCACCTTCTATAATCTTCCCTTTCTTTCAGCTATCACCACAATAAGTCTGTATAATCACCCCCAACATAATGTCTTAAAGCATGAAGTATTTTGTTTTGTTCTGTTTTTCTCACAAATCTGCAGGTTGACGGAGAGACTGGCTAGCCTGGGCCAGGCTTGGCTGATCAGGGCTGGGCTTGTGTCTGTGTCTGAGATGTGCTGGCAGAATGACTGGGGCTGGCTGGTTTGCCGTTTGGTCCACTGAGATGACTCAGGTCTCCTCCCTGAATCATCCACATCTCTCTACTACGCTAGCCTGTACCTGTTATCACAAGAAATTGCAGAGAAGCAAGAGAGAAAGCAGAAATGCAAAGATGCTTTTCATGCCTTTGCTTTCCTCCCATTTGCTAACTTCCAACTGACTTGAAGAAGTCCCATGGGCACCTCCAGGGTAGGAGGGGCTAGAAAACCTCAGGGTAAAGGATGTGAATACGTGGAGGGTATTCATTAAAAAAACTTGATTGGATTTAAATCAATTAAATTGAATATCAAGCTGCCACATATGATCTTAAAACAGGAATTGGCAGGAAACCAGCTTAAGAAATACTAAAAAGTTGAATGACTTAAGAATGAAGTCTAAGTTCATGCCCTTTGCAGGGACATGGATGAAGCTGGAAACCATCATTCTCAGCAAACTAACACAGGAACAGAAAACCAAACACCACATATTCTCAGTCATAAGTGGGAGTTGAACAATGAGACAACATGGACACAGGGAGGGGAGCATCACATACTAGGGCCTATCAGGGGGTGGGGGGCAAGGGGAGGGATAGCATTAAGAGAAATACCTAATGTAGATGATGTGTTGAATGAGTGCAGCAAATCACCATGGCACTTGTATACCTATGGAACAAACTTGCACATTCTGCACATGTATCCCAGAACTTAAAGTATGATAATAAATAAATAAATTCTCGGAACATGGCTACCTCAGACAGATGGTGTTTGTTGTACTACAATAAGAAATAGGCACCGATACAAAGTGAAGAGACTGATGACTTTTCAATCAACCAGTTAGATTAAAATAACATGAGGAAAGGTCTATGGCAAGTATTCTATTTTCTCCTGTTTCTAGTTTGGGAGATACCATGCCCCGTCTTGCATATTAACTCACTAAACAAAGGCACGGTGTACTGCTGCCCAGTTGATTTGTGACTAATTCAGCTTTACAGGGTACTAATGTGGTATTTACGTGTGACCAGTCATCTCTGCCAAGTTCTTCTTCCATGGTCTACTTAGGCCCTCCTGTCAGGAACTCCCTTTAAAGTGCTTTTATGTAAGCATTGAATAAAGCCATGTGACTGACAACTACTGCAAGAAATGTTTAGCTCCTGAATCTTAGATAGTCAGAAATAAGCTATGTGACTGGCATACCCCTTTATCACAGAGAAAGCTCTGCTGGAGATGTCCAAACCTGGGAGGAAAACTCAGACTGAAATCTGTGAACTATCCTAAGCATGTCAGTAATAATCCAAATTAATTTGAGTCTTGTTTCCTCTCCCATTGGAGACAGGAGCATGTTGGGTGGGAAGGTTAATGCAGTACCACCTTGTCTCCTTTGGGCAATGCTGCCCACTTGGAATAGTTTTGTGTCTCTTCTCTGAAAAGGAGATATGCTTTGCCATAGTGATAAGGAGAATGGTTAAGAGGTCAATCCAGAGAGACGAGGATGCCTGTCAATGCTCCCTGTGCCACCTGGGATTATGATGGGTCTAGGAAGTGAGAGGCTGCAGTTAATTTTAGTTCTGAGTAACTCAGTCTCTAAGGGGTTTCTTTGAGAAATACAAATAACTCAACAGAACCTTGGAAAAAGGACCACATTCTCTGCATCCAGGGCAAGGGCCCACATCTGATTTTTATACAGGAGTCAACTCAGACCTAATTCAACAAAGAAAAAAGTAAGATTTCTATACTTTTCAAGAATCTATTAGGCTCATCTTCCATGCCTTTGCTAAATTAGAATAATTTTGCTCCATGGCTCAGGAAAAAAGAGCAGGAATTGGTAATCACTTGCTTCTAATCATTATATCATTTTTTTGGATGGCAAAGGAGAAATTTTCAAGGCCTTGAATACTAATAAGGTGCCAAACTGCTGACAGGAACCATGTATAGTGAGAGGAGTTCATACCTAACTTCTGGGCAAACTTTCCTTAAACAGCTACACTCTTCCATATGCATAAGAGGAGGAGGAAACTCTTAGATACAACCTGAATATTGGTCCCTGTCTCCTGCTTTCATAACTCTCCTCTCTCCTTTCATGAACCTCTTTTCTATTTTCTCTCAGTAGCTCAGAATACCATCCACCTTCCTATTTAAAACCCATGTTCCTCACCTCTTATCTTCCAACTCTATACTTAAGAAGATTTTTAGGATATTCTGGAGGTGCAAACCTTAGGCCTCCAAAAGAGCAAAATAATCTAGATAAGCGAATGAACGGATGTAGGGGTGAATCAATAAATGGATGAATAAATGAATAAATAAAATAGATTCCACTCTCTCTTCAGCCAACCCCAACAAAACAGAAATAATAAAATAAACTTTCATTCACCTTCCGTATGATGGTGTTCCAAGGTCAACTAAGGCTGAGACTTCTCCCAGAATTATGGGAACCACAGTCATGTCATTAAATAGGTGCATTTTCAGATTATTGGCATATCAGGAAAGCTCAGAACTCCCTTTCCTCCATAGTTCCTCTGCCCCCACCCCTGATACCACCAGACTATGGGGAGAGAAGTCATTCTAGAGCAATGCTGTCCAACAGTAAATTACTGTGAGCTACATATATAATTTTACATCTTCTAGTAGTCATTTTTAAAGAAAAGGAAAAGTAGACAGTGTTTTATATGTTGAGTCCCAGCAAAAAGTTATGTTGGAGTTCCAATTCCTGATACGCAGAATATGATCTTATTTGGAATTAGGATCTTTACAGAAGTTATGCAATTAAAGTGAGGACATTAGGGTGGGCCTTAATCTAATATGACTGATGTTCTTATACAAAGGGGAAATTTGGACACAGAAAGCAAAGTGCATAGAGGGCAAATAAAGGGAATAGACACAGAGAGAAGACAGCCTTCTGCAAGCCAAGGAGAGAAGCCTGGACAGATCTTTCCCTCAGAGCCCTCCAATGGATCCCACCCTGCTGACACCTCGATTTTAGACTTCTAGCCTCCAGAATAGTCAGACAATAAATAATCAGTTGTTTAAGCCACCTAGTTTCTGGTACTTGATTAATGGTAACTCTAACAAACTCACAACACATACCCTAACACAGCAAAAAGATATTGTAATAATATGTTTTACTTAACCCATTTGATAATATTTAATATATCAAAATGATTATTATTCCACGTGAAATCAACATAAAAATAATTTACATTCTTCCAAATCCAGTGTGGATTTGACTTTTACAGCACATCTCAATTTGGACTCAAAACACCTCAAGTGCTCAGTTACCATGAGCGGCTTGTTCCCCATTGGACAGCACAGGTCTAAGATGAGCTGAGTCATGCGGGGAGGGCACTGCTCCCCACTCCCCCAAGAAGAATAAGGGCACATCCACTGCCCCAGGGAACTCTACAGTTGGGAGCATCTGGGGACATTAACTTCATGTCTGAGGATACTACATGTTTTTAAAAAACATTTCATGTTTTTCCATTCATATGGCTTCCGTTTTTAAAGGTTCATATATTTTGAAACCTGACAATAGGGTGCATTTCCTGCTTGGGCAAATTGACCGATTCAGTGTTATTACTTTCATTATACAAATGCAAACTTTACAAGCAATTTACCATAGAAACTGAGAAAAAACCCACCTCCTTCCAACTAAAAATATAACAGTCTCTATATAAATATGCACAACCATATGATGAACAATTTCTGGGGCACAGAGCTCCATTTTATTTCCCTGAAAGAAGTCAGTGTGGTGGATCTTGAGTGCTCTGTGCAGGCACGGATTCCTCGTGCACACGCCCACCGCGAGCGGGTGGGCAGTGCCTTCATCCTTGGGTTGGCCCTTCATCTCTGACTCTTCTATTTGTTGCATGGCACCAGAGGAAAAGAGCAGAGGGAGAAGACATTTCTCATGTTGGTCAACTTGCTTTTTATAGCTTAAAATATAAACATCCACAAATAAATATGGTTTATTTTGTCAAATGCTTTTTCCGAGAAAAATAAGCACTGCCTGGAAAAGCTGGCACGAACTACTAATAAATGGGAGAGTTCTCCAGGTAGATTCTAGTAGGGGAGAGAAAACGGAGTCCTGTAAAATTATGAGGAAAATAGGAGCATGAAAAGTATGAAGCTGTGTTGGGAAAGGCACTGAGGCTGGCATTGGTCTGGGTCCGGGAGGGCCCCCCTGTATCTGTCTGCTTTTCGTCTTTTTCCTTATGACTCTGTCCTCTCTTTGGTGTGACATCACCCATTCCCATGGCTTCACTTGCCATATGTGTTTCACTGATGGTCTGTAAGCCACTCTCCGGCCTGGACCAAACTCTGACCCTCCAGAACCTTCTTTTTGCTTACTGTCCATCCTCACTCCCGGTTTCTCCAACAGACTAAACTCCAGGTAGCAACAACTTCAGCTTTTCCTCCCAATCTTCTCCTCTTCTTGTCTTTCCTCCCGGCATAATGCACACCATTTATTGCCTGAACACGGAAGATCACACATGATTCCTTTCTCCTCCTCGTTCTCCACCTCCAGTCAACCCCTGAGCCCCATGCCTCCTGCTGCTTAAAAACCACTTGAATCTCTGCTTCTCTTCAATCACCAGCACCACACTGCCTGCCTCAGGCCAAGCCGCTGACATTTCTCACCTGGACCACGCAGCAGCTTCCTCATGGCAAGCTACTTTCCGTGATTCTGTTCTTTCCAGTTTGTCCTCCAAGCTTTAGATGGAGGGATTTTCAAAACAGGCAAATGTGATTAAGTGCTTGCTGGTTTTCATTCTTCTGTGGTTCCCCATTTCCCTGAGATTAAAGTCTCCAGGTTCCTGCATGTTCCGGCAGCTGCCTGATTCCCCACCGACCCCATCACTTTCCTCTCTCTGTTGGGTTCTACAGTGAATCTGAAGGTGAGGTGCCAAGTGAACAGCCTGAGCCTCTCCTTGAAAGCTGGTAGAAAGGCAAATGCCAGGGTCTTCCATGACTTAGTAAATCTGAACCTCTGGGGCAGCAGTCAACATCTGTGTTTTTTAACAAGGCCTCCAGGGGATTCTGGTACATGGTCAAGTTTAAGAACTCTGGTCAACAAAGTGAAACCTCATTTCTACAAAAATACAAAAAAAAAAATTAGCCTGACATAATGGGAGGTGTCTGTAATTCCAGCTACTTGGGAGGCTGAGGCTGGAGAATCACTTGAACCCGGGAGGCGGAAGTTGCGGTGAGCAGAGGTTGTGCCATTGCACTCCAGCCTGGGCAACAAGAGCGAAGCTACATCTCAAAAAGCAAAAACAAAAACAAAAAAAAAACTACCAGTGACCGTGCTCAGTCATGTCAAGTAAAAAACACATCAGGACTCGGGAAGGAGGGACTTCATTGGAAAGGAGCGTTGTAAGGGTATGGGGAAAGACTGTGACCACAAGTTAGGCAAAAGTGATTTTTTCTTTGATGGAGCATGAGCGAGGTTAGAAAGCGCCGAGTGTGGGGAAGTAGGATGGAAGAGTGTGGGATGATGTGACAGTGGTTTCAGAAGTGGCCTCTTCTCAGGAGCTGCTGTTGAAGAAGGGCTGCGTGATCTGGCTTGGCCTGAGGAAGGACCAAAGCACAGGGACCTGGGGAAAGGAGAGAAAATCTTCAGGTTTGATTAACAGACATTTTGTTACAACTGGTCAGCAAGGACAAACAGTTCAGCTAATCATTTATAAGGCAAAACATAAGAATTTGGAGGCCCGTGTCTATGCCTAGCCTTGTCACGGGTCATCGTTGAGCCTTCTCTATGTCCTATGGAGAAGGGAAGTTCCTTGTAGCAGACTGTTCTGAACACAAAAGACTAAGGGATTACTGAACCTTCGCTGTTGTCCAGGAGCAGAGGGCTCAGGTAAAATGTAGCAGTATCAGTCACTTGCACCTGCTGTGTCCCCTCTTACCTGTGGCCGTTTACACTTGTAGTCCCCTCTGCCTGGAGCACTCCTGCCCAGTTCTCCACTTGTCCTCTTCGTTATACACTCTTCTGGACAGTTTGGGTCCTGGTGTCATGTAGAGTCTCCTCTCCCATGCCAGACTATGTATGTCACCTTCACTCTGCATCTTCAGCCCTGACCCAGCACCTGACAACTAGATGGAGTCAATAAATACTGGGGAAATGAAGGAAAGTAAAAAGTTTCTTGGAAGTTTTGTCAATTTAAGAAAAGCTCCATGATCGTCAACCATAATCCCGCAATAACTTTTTTTTCTTCTCTGCAGTCAGAAGGCAGCCTGAAGTTTAGAATTTCCCCCTGAGAGCTCCTCCACACTGCTCCTGAAATGGCTGTCGTTCTACTTATTCACTGGGGTTCTCTTTTTCCAGGCTCAACCACCTGGTGGGGTTTTTGTTGTTGCTATTGTTGTTTTATTGTCTCTTTAAACACCTTCTCTTGTTTTCCAGGGCAAGTTAGAGGTGTTAAGTTCCCTAATGTGCTACTAGTCTCCAAATGAAGAAATTTAACAGCCCATCAGCCCATGGGAGGACCAATTAGAATCAATTATAACATAATTGAACTGCCTTGTACTCCTTGTCGGTATAAAACTTCTTTCTTCTTTTTCTTTTTTTGGTTTGTGTGCATTTTATTTCTTTGGAGTGCCTTTTTCTTTCTTTTTTGAGATGGAGCCTCGCTCTGTCGCCCAGGCTGGAGTGCAGTGGTGAGATCTCGGCTCACTGCAAGCTCCGCCTCCTGGGTTCACGCCATTCTCCTGCCTCAGCCTCCCAAGTAGCTGGGACTACAGGTGCCTGCCACCACGACCGGCTAATTTTTTGTATTTTTAGTAAAGACGGGGTTTCACCGTGTTAGCCAGGATGGTCTCGATCTCCTGACCTCGTGATCCGCCCACCTGTATACTTTAAGTTCTAGGGTACATGTGCACAACATGCAAGTTTGTTACATATGTATACGTGTGCCATGCTGTTGTGTTGCACCCACTAACGCATCATTTACATTAGGTGTATCTCCTAATGCTATCCCTCTCCCCTCCCCCCACCCCATTACAGGCCCCAGTATGTGATGTTCCCTTTCCCGTGTCCAAGTGTTCTCTTTGTTCAGTTCCCACCTACGAGTGAGCACATGTGGTGTTTGGTTTTTTGTCCTTGCCATAGTTTGCTGAGAATGATGGTTTCCAGCTTCATCCATGTCCCTACAAAGGACATGAACTCATCCTCTTTTATGGCTGCATAGTATTCCATGGTGTATATGTGCCACATTTTCTAAATCCAGTCTATCATTGATGGACATTTTGGTTGGTTCCCAGTCTTTGCTATTGTGAATAGTGCCACAATAAACATACGTGTGCATGTGTCTTTATAGCAGCATGATTTATAATCCTTTGGGTATATACCCAGTAATGAGGTGGCTGGGTCAAATGGTATTTCTAGTTCTAGATCCTTGAGGAATCGCCACACTGTCTTCCACAATGGCTGAACTAGTTTACAGCCCACCAACAGTGTAAAAGTGTTCTTATTTCTCCACATCCTCTCCAGCACCTGTTGTTTCCTGACTTTTTAATGATCGTCATTCTAACTAGTGTGAGATGGTATCTCATCGTGGTTTTGATTTGCATTTCTCTGATCGCCAGTGATGATGAGCATTTTTTCATGTGTCTGTTGGCTGCATAAATGTCTTCTTTTGAGAAGTGTCTGTTCATATCCTTCACCCACTTTTTGATGGCGTGGTTTGTTTTCTTCTTGTAAAATTGATTGAGTTCTTTGTAGATTCTGGATATTAGCCCTTTGTCAGATGAGTAGATTGCAAAAATTTTCTCCCATTCTATAGGTTGCTTGTTCACTCTGATGGTAATTTCTTTTGCTGTATAGAAGCTCTTTAGTTTAATTAGATCCCATTTGTCAATTTTGGCTTTTGTTGCCATTGCTTTTGGTGTTTTAGACATAAAGTCCTTGCCCATGCCTATGTCTTAAATGGTATTGTCTAAGTTTTCTTCTAAGGTTTTTATAGTTTTACGTCTAACATTTAAGTCTTTAATCTGTCTTGAATTGATTTTTGTATAAGGTGTAAGGAAGGGATCCATTTTCAGCTTTCTACATATGGCTAACCAGTTTTCCCAGCACCATTTATTAAATAGGGAATCCTTTCCCCATTTCTTGTTTTTGTCAGGTTTGTCAAAGATCAGAGGGTTGTAGGTGTGTGGTATTATTTCTGACGGCTCTGTTCTGTTCCATTGGCCTATGTCTCTGTTTTGGTACCAGTACCATGCTGTTTTGGTTACTGTAGCCTTGTAGTATAGTTTAAAGTCAGGTATTCATGTACACCATAAAAGACAAACAGAGAGCCAAATCATGAGTGAACCCCCATTCACAATTGCTTCAAAGATAATAAAATACCTAGGAATCCAACTTACAAGAGATGTGAAGGACCTCTTCAAGGAGAACTACAAACCACTGCTCAATGAAATAAAAGAGGACACAAACAAATGGAAGAACATTCCATGCTCATGGATAGAAAAAAATCAATATTGTGAAAATGGCCATACTGCACAAAGTAATTTATAGATTAGATGCCATCCCCATCAAGCTACCAATGACTTTCTTCACAGAATTGGAAAAAACTACTTTAAAGTTCATATGGAACCAAAAAAGAGCCCATATTGCCAAGACAATCCTAAGCCAAAAGAACAAAGCTGGAGGCTTCACGTTACCTGACTTCAAATTATACTACAAGGGTACAGTAACCAGAACTTCTTCCTGGAAGGAAGATTGTGCTTTTCTTCACACTATGGTGGGGTAGCTGCATGAGTTCAGCGGCAATGGTTCTGACCTAAGCAATTCTAGAATAGAGTTTCATGGAAGCTAGCATGCCTTGTGACATCAGGGCCAGAGAAGTTCAGCTCAAGGAAGCCCTGACTTTCTCATGTCTGCACCTCACCCCCAGTTTTTTTTCCTTTCTTAAGAGAGCTGCTAAATTCTTACAAAGTACATAAAATACCTCACATGGGCCTCTGGAAAGTCAGGACACTCTACTTGTTGAAAAAGTGAGAAGGAAAGATTGAATCTGATGTCACCACCCATTTCCTTCCATTTTCTTCATTATTGGGTGTGAGAGGTCAGACAACCACGAGAAGATCAACTCTGTCCACCTTTCCCAACAACCATCCTCTGGAATCTGTCCTTTGGGCCATTGGTGATAGGAGCCAGTAGTTGCGTGATTTCCCGTTTCTGGCTACACCCAGCCTCATCAGTCCTGGGTTGTAGCTGATATGGTTTCCAAAGGCTTCAGTCCATGATTAAGTAATCAGTCTCCCCAGCAGCAGGTGTCTCTATAATGCAGGCTCTTTTCAACTTCCTTTCTTGACTCTTCCTGTTTTTCATTCTTCCTCCCTGGGAATCTATACCCTAATAAAATAATATAACGTAAGCCCTCAATTTCACCCTCAGCTTTCTAATGAACCCAGGGAAAACCAGTTATACTTGTGAAAATGGTAAAACGAGAACAGGTTTTGACTTATATGCATATTTTTGAATACTTTAGCAAATAGTTGAAGAGATCTAGTGACCAGTTCCTGACACAGGGCTCTAAAGTAATAGAAGGAAAACTACTTGATGGCTCTGAATTTTGTGTTGTTTGAATATCCATGACCAGTCACATATCGTTATATGCCTTCCTAGTTCCATTCAACTTTCTTCTTTACATCCTGGAGCAATTTCCTCCATCACTTACTCTCTGTACAGAGCCTATTTTGGTTTGGATTCCTTCAGAAGCAGATCCTGACATTAGGATGTATGTGCAAGTAGTTTATTCTGGAAGTGATCTAAGGAGACACAGTTAGGGGAGTGGGGAGGTGAAGCGGAGAGAAAAGCAGGGAATAAAAGGTATGTCAATGTGGAACCCAGTCCTGCCGGGAAAACTTCAGGAGACTTGTAGAACACAATTTGGAATTATCCCACTAGAAAGGCAAGGGAGCTGGGGTATTTATACACCAACTCCTATCAGTTGTATTGGTTGAGGGCTGCTCCTGGGGACAGGTGGGATTAATTCTCTGTCACCTCCAGCCTGCTCTGTATGTAGGCAGAGAGGGTTGGGAAGACGGAAAAAGTCCTAGGGTATCTGGAAATCAAGCCATTGTTCTCTATGATAGTAAAGCTAATGGGATATTGGTGGGATACAAGAATGCTATCAAATTTACCTCCCTTAAGTCAAGAGAGCAGAGGAGCTCTATGTCTAATGGTGTCTGGGAGTTCCAGGTTTCAGTAATCATCAGTTTTGGCTTCAGAATAAAACCACCTAGGAAACTTTTAAAAAGTACTATTGCCCAGACACCTCACCAGAAAACTAATACAAGTGACACATAAGCATATAAAAGAGTACTCAACATCATATGCTATCAAGGAGTTGCAAATTAAAACAGGCTATCACTACATTCCTATTAGAATGGCTGAAGTTCAAAACACTGACCATAACAAATGCTGGTGAAGATGGGGAGTACAGGAACCCTCATTCATTGCTGGCGGAAAGTAAAATGGTATAGCCACCTTGGAAGAGAGCCTGGCAGTTTCCTACAAACTAAACATAGTCTCACCATATGATCCAGCAATAGTGCTTCTTGGTATTTACCCAAATGAGTTAAAAACATATGTCCACACAAAAACCCCTGCACACAAATGTTTATAGCAGCTTTATCCATAATTGCCTAACGTGGAGGCTTCAATTGAAAACGTCCTTAGTTGAATAGTTGAACAAACATACAAATCTGCATCTATACACATCTATACAATGAAATATTCAGGAATAAAAGGAATGAGCTCTCAAGTCATAGAAAGGTATGGAAGAAATGTAAATGCATATTGCTAAGTGGAAAAAAAAGACTCAGAAAAGCTTACTGTATGACATTCTGTAAAGGGCAAACAGCTACAGGCATCAAAAAGATCAGGGATTTCTAGGAATTTGGAGAAAAGAGTGGAAAGATGAAGAGGTGGAACACATGGGGGTTATTAGGGCAATGAAATTATTCTGTATGATACTAAAATGGTGGATGCATGACATTATGGATTTGGCAAAACCTGTAACACTATATAACACAAACAGTAAATCTTAATGTAAACTGTGCACTTTAGCTAACAATCATGTATCAGTATTGGCTCACTTGTAACATATGTACCATGTCAAAGCAAAATGAAAATAATAGGGGCAACCATGTGAAGGTGGGGAGAGAGTATATGAAAACTCTGTACTTTCTATTTAATTTTTCTGGAAATCTAAAACTGCTCTAAGAGGTAAAGTCTAATTTTATATAGAATCATGCTCCATAAATTAACATTTCCGGGGATGAAAACCAAACACTAGTATCTTTCGCATGATGCCTGGGAAACCCTAATGTGCAGGGAGAGTTCAGTCGCACTGGGGTAAGTGTACAGAAGAGCTGAATCTCTCCTGGCAGTCTTTGTGCAAAGGTCTTTCCCTTGGAGGTAGTTGGTCTCAGTAGCATGCTGTTTAGGGAACAAGAGAATTGAAAAATTAGCGTAAAATCTGGAATTTTTAATTCTAAGGAGTCCATACATGCAAAACAGGTCACATACAGTTATGAATCATTAATCGTTTAACCACTGATTAAAATTTATGCTTGTAATTTCATTAAGGTAAAAAATGTAACCTTTGCTGTTCCAGAGTGCTATTCCAATCAGCGTCACCTGGGAGCTTGTTAGCAATGCATTTCCCTGGGTTCCCCCTCGTTCTATGGAACCAGAAACTCTAGGGGATGAGGCCCAGGAATCTGGGTGTTGTCAACCTTTCCAGGTGCAACTTAAGTGCCAATTCGTGAAAGTCACTGTTTTGAACAGAGGATGAAAGTGCAAAGCAGTGGTTCTAAAACGTGACTGTACAATAAAACAACCTGGGAAGTTTTTTTGAAAACAGCAATGTTAAAAATATAGTGATGTTTAAAAAATATTGACACTTTGGTTCCACTTCCCCAAACTGTGATTTCACTGGTCTGCAGTATGTTCTGGGCACTGGGATTTTCAAAAACTCCCCAAATGAATCTAATGTGTAGGCAATCTGAGAAAAAACTGTTGCAAAGACAATAACCAGACAATTCCGGGCCTGCTCTCACCGACAGGTTGATCTCCAGAACTCACCTCCTTGAAACCCTCTCAGGAAACTTCTGACCTGGAATAAATTTTCATCTTCCCCTACCTCCATGCTCTCCAATTCATTATTACTAATATCACATTTTTGCCTCTGGTTCTTTTTCTCTTTCATGGTCTTAGGAAATGCAAAGTGCATCGTCAGGGAAGTGTTAATAACGCTCATTTATTTTGTGATTCTGCCCCAAAAGACTTTCCTGCAGCCCAGTTATATAGTGCATATTGCAAGAACTCACCCTTTAAAGAGAGGTGAGTTTAAACTCTTTAAAGAGAGTTACTGTAATATGCACTAATGCTAATAAAAAACATTTAAATGGTGCTAGAATCTTTTCTTCTGCTAACTTTTATTTTAAGTTCTGCTAACTTTTATTTTAAGTTCAGGGGTACAGGTGCAGGTTTTTTATTTGTGTCATGAGGATTTTTTGTGTAGATTATTTTATCACCCAGGTATTAAACTTAGTACCCAGCAGTTGATTTTCTTGGGACTCTCCCTCCTCCCACCCTCCATCCTCCAAAAGGCCCCAGTGTGTGCTGTTCCCCTCTATATGTCCCTGTGTTCTCATTGCTTACCTCCCACTTATAGGTGAGAACATGTGGTGTTTGGTTTTCTGTTCCTGTGTTAGTTTGCTGAGGATAATGACCTCCAGCTCTATCCATATCCCTGCAAAGGACATGATCTCATTCTTTTTCATGGCTGTATAGTATTCCTTGTTGTATGTATACCACATTTTCTTTATCCAGTCTGTCATTGATGGGCATTTAGGTTGATTCCATGTCTTTGCTATTGTAAATAGCGCTGCAGTGAACATTTGCATGCATGTGTCTTTATAATAGAACAATTTATATTCCTTTGGGTATATACTCAGTAATGGGATTACTGGATTGATTGGTGTTTCTGCCTCCAGGTCTTTAAGGAATTGCCACACTGTCTTCCACAATGGCTGAACTAATTTACACTCCCACCAACAGTGTATAAGTGTTCATTTTTCTTCACAACCTTGCCAGCATCTGTTATTTGACTTTTTATTAATAAACATTCTGCCTGGTGTGAGATGGTATCTCATTGTGGTTTTGATTTGCATTTCTCTAATGATTAGCGATGTTGCACTTTTTTTTCACATAATTGTTGGCCACATGTATGTTCTGTTTTGTAAGGTGTCTGTTCATGTCCTTTGCCTACATTTTTAGGGAGTTGTTTGCTTTTTTCTTGTAAATTTAAGTTCTTATACATGCTAGATATTAGATCTTTGTTAGATGCATAGATTACAAAAATTCTCTCCCATTTTGTAGGTTGTTAGTTTACTCTGTTGATAATTGTTTTTAGTGTGCAGAAGTTCTTTAGTTTCATTAGATCCCGTTTGTCAATTCTTGCTTTTGTTGCAATTGTTTTTGGCATCTTTGTCATGAAATGTTTGCCCGTGCCTATGTCCTGAATGAATTTGCCTAAGTTGTTATCCAGAGTTTTTATAGTTTTGGATTTTATACTTAAGTCTTTAATCTATTTTGAGTTATTTTTTGTATATTGTATAAGGAAGAGGTCCAGTTTCAGTCTTCTGCATATGGCTAGCCAGTTATCATAGCACCATTTATTAAATAGGAAATTCTTGACCTGTTGCTGATTTTTGTCAGGTTTGTTGAATATCAGATAGTTGTCAGTGTGCAATCTTATTTTTGGGTTCTATATCCTGTTCCATTTGGTCTTTGTGTCTTTCTTGTACAGTACCATGATGTTTGGTTACTATAGCCCTGTAGTATACATTGGAGTCAGGCAGCATGATGCCTCTAGCTTTATTGTTTTTGCTTAGGATGGCCTTGGCTCTTTGGGCTCCTATTTGGTTTCCTATAAATTTTAAAATAGTTTTTTTCTAATCCTGTGAAGAATGTCAATGGTAGTTTAATGGGAATAGCATTGAATCTAAAAATTGCTTTGGGCAGTAGGGCCATTTTAACAATGTTTATTCTTCCTATCAATGAGCATGGAGTGTTTTTCCATTTGTTTGTGTCATCTCTGATTTTTTTGAGCAGTGGTTTGTAGTTCTCCTTGGAGAGATCTTTCACCTCCCTAGTTAGCTGTAATCGTAGGTGCCTTATTCTTTTTGTGGCATTTGTGAATGGGAATTCATTCCTGATTTGGCTGTCTGCCTGAATGTTTCTGGTGTATAAGAATGCTAGTGATTATGGCACATTGATTTTGTATCCTGAGACTTTGCTGAAGTTGTTTATTAGCTTAAAAAGCTTTTGAGCTGAGATGATGGGATTATGTCATCTAGATATAGGATCCTGTCATCTGCAAACAGGGATAGTTTGACTTTCTCTCTTCCTATTTGAATGCCACTTATTTATTTATCTTGCCTGATTGCCCTGGCCAGAACTTCCAATACTATGTTAAATAGGAGTGGTGAGAGAGGGCATCCTTGTCTTGTGCTGATTTTCAAGAGGAATGCTTCCAGCTTTTGCCCATTCAGTACATCAACACTGTATTTTCTACAAGCTGGGGCTGTTTTTATAACATTTCTCCTGTCTTTTTTTCTCCTTCCAAAAATTGATAAGAATAGGGCTTTGGGGTTTTGTGTTCAAGGAGAAAAACTTTACTAGGGATTCCAAAGAGGAAGATGATCAGGGAAGAGTAATAGGACCCAGAATCTTATAGGAGGCTGTCATGGAAAGAAGAGTTGTTTTAGAGAGGGGGCGTGATGGGGATGGATCTCTGAGTCAGATACAAAAATGAAGTTTTGAAGGTTTTCTGTGTCTGGCAGAGACCCAGGCTGGATTGCATACTGAAGATGAAGACCCAGGCTGGTTTGCATACCGGAGACAAAGGAATTGACCCTGGCCACTGAAAGTGGCTGCAAACATGACTCATGGCCTTGAAAGCATTGGAGGGGAATTCTGTCAGCAGGTCTGCTGTCAGTGGGGTAGACCGTGTGTGGAGTGTCCCTGAGTATGTTAGTTCCCTATTGCTTGTAACAAATTGCCATAAATTTAGCAGCATAAAACAACACACAGTTAATATCTCACAGTGGATTCTGTGGGTAGGGAGTCCATTATGGCTCAGTTGAGTGCTCTACCCAGGGTCTTGCCCGCTGCAATCAAGATGTCAGCTAACAATAATGTATTAGAATTGGCTCTTTTGTAACAAACGTACCACTGCCAAAGCAAGATGCTATAATAGGGGCAACTCTTCTTTCCAAACAACTCATTTTTCCAAAACTGCTTCCTAAGGGATTCTAGGTTCTATTATTTTTCTTTCCTGATCATCTTCCTCTTTGGAATTCCTAGTAATTTTTTTTCCTTGAACACAAAACCCAAAAGCCTTATTTTTACCAGATTTTGGAAGGAGGGAGGAAATAGAGAAGATAAATGTTCTAAGGACAGCTCCAGTTTTTAGGAAATATAGTGTTGTGCTCCTTTCTGAAGCTTGGAGTCTTCTTCCAAGATTACGTGGTGTTTGGCAAAGTGCAGTTTCTCCTGGTTTTCTTGCTGCTGTCAGGTGGGTCCACTCTTATTTCCCATGTGCCACCTGCAGTTCTTTGCCACTTGCTCCTTTCAAAATGTGACAGCTGACTTCTTCAAAGCCAGCAGAACAATCTCTTGTCTCAGAGACGGCTTGGTCCCCCTTTCATGGGCTTTCACCTCATCGTTATAGACCCACCCTGGAATATCTTTCTTTACTCAAAATCAGCTTGCTTGGGATTTGAATTACCTCTGCCAAAATCACTTTACCTTTGCAATATGTAATGGCTAGAGGCAAGATGCAGATCTCAGCCACACTTAAAAGGAGGGGATTACACGAATGCAGGGATACCAGGAGATGGTAGTCATTGGGAGTTAGCCTAGGGTCTGTCCCTCACACCGAGATAATGCAAGGTACAGGCCAGAAATGACATTAGAATTAGGTCGCAGGGGAGCACTGGTAAAGTCAATGTCCTAGTGGAACAAAGGCCTGGCCCTTTTCCTATTTCTTAACTCGTAAAAGACCCACAATTCTTGCATGAGGCCATCAGCAGAGAGACAGGGCCTCAGTAATGATAAGCATTAGCAAAAATCATTCAAAACTTGGACACAAGGTAAAAAGTGAAAGGCTAAATTATTCAGTGTCATACAGGAATAAAGACTACATCCAGGGATTAGGCAATACATGTTGTTTAACCAATTGCTCGCTATGGATTAGAAGTCTCAGACTTAATGAAGCTACTCTGTATCTTGCAAATTTTTGTTCAGTGTACAGATGCAAATTGTTTCTACAGTGGAACAGATAACTTCAAAGGTTACGATTTATCACCCTGGTTAACACCTGGTAGGTATTAACACATTTTGTATCCAACCCAGCAATATCCTAACCTGCCCTTATTAAAACTCAGCTATAATAGAGACTTGAATTACAAATCTTGAATTGCAAAACAGCAACAAGAAAACCATGAGAAACTGAATTTTGTCAAATATCATGTGATCTTGGAAGAAAACTCCACAATCCAGAGCAGAACACAGCCCAGCTGACACCTGGATTGTAGCCTGTGAGACCCTCAGCAGAGCACCCAGCTGAGCCATAATGGACTCCCTGACCCACAGGAACCATCATAGGTGGTTTCTTTATGAACTCACTATAACAGGTGAGTTAATAAAGGCAGGTTAGGATAAGATTGTTGGGCTGGATTTAATACCATACTGCTTCTCTCAGTAATTAATGAGTTGAATACATCTTTGACACATGTTCATTTTATATTTACCTAATAATTGTTATTTTATCCTTTTAAAAATTATATTTTAACAATGGGAAGGAATCCTCCATCAACCAGGCAGGGGAATACAATTTATTTGATTTTTAAAAATAAAGAAAAATGTATTTTTTTTTTAACCCAATGGGGTAGGGGTACAATTCATCTTCTGCAAAATCCTCTCAAATTCTAAGAGGAAATAAATTTATTTGCCATGTTCTTTTGAAGGAAGGAAGGAAATAAATCCTCCAATAGCCACATAACTTTTTTCCTGTAGACTTATAAAAGCCTCATCTATGGTCTGCAGGCTTAAGACAATAATACTTAACCACCAGGTCTGGTAGTGATTCTAGCCCTGGCAAAACATTGAGACTCAAGTCAAAGATTCATGTGAGGGTAAAGCATGCAGGTTAGAGCCTCTGTGAGAAACGCTCTGCTGAAAATATCTCAGACTGAGCACTCACTGATATGACAGCTTTCCAGTTAAATCTTTTAATTTTTTTTCAAGCATAGTTTGACCTGGTTCTTGGCATATATAGTGTAATCCAATTAAATACAAATTTAGTATATTAAATTTATTTATAAATACATATATCTCCTTCATTATGTATAGTTTATTTTATTTGTTTTATATACATGTGTACACACACGTGTGTGTATGCATGTGCATATGCATGTGTTATGGTAATTTTGACTTCATGCTATTTTCATCTCTTACATTTACTTTACAACATAATGCTTGGATAAGACATGGCACCACTGCATATGGTCCCAAGCCTGGCGTTGGATGCCACTTCACAAATGCTTGGTTTGTGTTGCGTAACATGTTTTCACAGAAGTTTAGGAAAGAACGAGTCTTAGGCTGAGCCCTACTTGGACTTCTGAGTAGATGTTGTGGTGCCACCCAGAACCTCTTTATAGGGCTGATGCATGCATTGCTCAGCTACTATGGATGTTGCTTCTTAAGGGCACATAGCTGTCCTCCATTCGACTTCCTGAGACAATCATCTTAATCAACAGAAACTGTCTTTCCCAGAAATACTTGAAAATTATTCCTTTTAACCCTCAGAGTTGGGACAGCCTGGACCCAATGATTGACTGATATCAAGGTGCAGAGCTGGCCCCATTTGATTCATAGGGTGGTTGCTCAGTGCCACTCTGGAGCTTTCTGTGGTCCAGGCTGAGACTGGATTTTCGCTGACATCACATTCTTACTTGGCTCCTTCACTGTCCTATCCCACATCACTCATTCTCCTTCTCCTGAGAGTGCCCCACCCAACCGTCACTTGCACAAGAATCCCCACCTCAGGCTCTGCATTTGGGGAATGCAGCATAAAACCTTCTGAGACAAAAACCTTCTGAGCTGATTTTTCTACTGCAAGTAATCCCAGAATTTTGACAGTGTATCAAAGGAAGTACAGCTCCTTTCCTAGTAGTGATACCTCCTGTATTTAAGAGGGTAACAGTACCTTCCATATCACCACATTTCTATCTCTTTAATCCCTGACACTATCTTATCCATAGACATTTTTGGAAACTAATTCTATTACATCAGCAAAGTGGGAAATTCTCTGGACATGAAAGCCGAGGACTTTGTTTCTCAGCCAAGCTTTATGGCAGACTTGCCATGTGGATGCTGCAGAATGCTACACCGGTGGCTCATTTTCACCATTGATGAAATGGGAATTGTCCAGCTGTCCAGATCACTTTGCAGATTACTGTGAGTGACTAATATGAATGGATGGTGAATATAAAAGTATTTTGAGAACTTCCAAGTATGTTTGTTAGGATAAAGTACTTTTGTTTGTAAGAGAATATAGTATAATTGCAATTGGTTCGAGGGGAAAAAAGTGACTGTAAAAGCTCATCTGTCTAAGAAGTTCAGGGATGGAAACTGAGATCAGATTTAGGAGCTGTCATCAATGGAATTTTTCTTTACTTTCATCTTTGGGTAATTCTTACTTCTTTTTAGTTTTATTCTCAGGCTCAGGGAAGTAAATGGCTTCAGTTAGCACATCTCCATCGCCCCCCCACCACCACTCAGGCCTAAGAATATCCTTAGAACTTATGACTCAGGGGAAAAGAGAACAATTTTCTGAGTAACTCTGGCAAAAGTCATGGGAAAAACTCTCATGGGAGAGGGTTGTATAACATACCCATCCCTGAACCAATCACTGTGACCAGGGAGGGTAATACACAAACCAGCCTAAACTTGGCTTACTGACCTATTCTAGGGTCATGGGATCTAGATCCACCATGCCATCTGGAATAAACAGGAAAGTTGTGGAATGAAGAAGTTGTTGTGGGAAGTCAGGGACCCCTAATGGAGGCACTGGCTGAGGCCGTGGCAGAAGAACATAAATTGTGAAGATTTCATGGACATTTATTAGTTCCCCAAATTAATACTTTTATAATTTCTTACACCTGCCTTTACTGCAGTCTCTGAACATAAATTGTGAAGACTTCATGGTCACTTATCACTTCCCCAATCAATACCCTTGTGATTTCCTATGCCTGTCTTTACTTTATTTAATCTCTTCATCCCATCATCTTCATAAGCTGAGGAGGATATATGTCGCCTCAGGACCCTGTGATGATTGCTTTAACTGCACAAATTGTTTGCAGAGCATGTGTGTTTGAACAATATGAAATCTGGGCATCTTGAAAAAAGAACAGGATAATAGCAATGTTCAGGGAACAAGGGAGATAACCTTAAACTCTGACTGCCAGTGAGCCGGGAGGAATAGAGCCATATTTCTCTTCTTTCAAAAGCAGATGGGAGAAATATCGCTGAATTCTTTTTCTCAGCAAGGACTATCCCTGAGAAAGAGAATGCGTCTCCAAGGGGAGGCCTCTAAAATGGCCACTTTGGGAGTGGCTGTCTTTTACGGTCATAGACAAAGGGATGAAATAAGCCCCAGTCTCCCACAGTGCTCCCAGGCTTATTAGGACAAGGAAATTCCCTCCTAATAAATTTGGTCAGACCAGTTGTCTGCTGTCAAACCCTGTCTCCTGATAAGATGTTATCAATGACAATGCATGCCCAAAACTTCATTAACAATTTTAATTTCACCCGGTCCTGTGGTCCTGTGATCTCACCCTGCCTCCATTTACTTTGTGATGTTTTATTACCTTGTGAAGCATGTGATCTCTGTGACCCACACCCTATTTGTACACTCCCTCCCCTTTTGAAAATTGCTAATAAAAACCTGCTGGTTTTACTGCTCAGGGAGCATCATGGAACCTGCCGACATGTGATGTCTCTCCCGGACACCCAGCTTTAAAATTTCTCTCTTTTGTACTCTTTCCTTTTATTTCTCAGACCAGCCAACACTTAGGGAAATAGAAAAGAACTCAAGTTGAATATCGGAGGTGGGGTTCCTCCAATGATTTTTCCCCAGAAAAATAGATACTAGGTCAATAACCATATGTCCAGTGTTGTATACATTGTAAGGTATGATAATTATTAAACAGATAATACCAAATGTTTCTTGCTTTCAAGACCATAGATAACTAATTAGTCCTTGTGGTATATTATACTATTGTGATAATTTGTGTGATAGGTCAAGTTGTTAATATCACCAAATTGCCCTAGACTCTTCAGCATTGTTAAATACTTGCATCTGTATTATTCTAAAGTTTTTCTGTTTTCCTCTTGTCCATTATTGAAGTTTTAATATGCTTTAAGTGTCCCTTCCAACCATTTTACCATGGACCAAGATTCTAGACATTTATGTTGAGATAGAACTTTGTCTAAATGAGAATATGTAGTTTTGAGAGAGACTCTCTCCTCTAAGTTCACAGATATTGAGGCATCTTAATTTAGTGCTTAGAAGACTTTTGTTCTCTGCTGATTTATGATTTGTGACTTTTAGTCTCAAGAAGAAAAATAGTCCATTCTATGTCAAAAGATAGCTCTGTTAAGGAATCTGGATTGAATATCTAGAGTTTAGAGGTTTCTTTTTTTTCTTTCACTAATGACAGAGCAGGCAATTGTGGCATGTGTTCTAACTTCAGAATGGTAAGACTTTGATTATATTTCTGAGTCTTCAACTTACTGGTTAATCAAGTTAGTTTAATCTTCATTATTAAAGCACTTTTTAAATTACAGGCACAGTTATAGATACCACAGATATAATAAAGGTTATAGTAAATAACTTTTCAGTTATCTATTGCTATAGAACCATTCACCTCAAAACTTATTGGCTTAAAGTAATAATCATTTTATTTTCTCCTGATTCTGTAATCTGCACTGGACTTGGCTATGTGGTTCTGCTGGTGTCACTTGAAGTCTCCATGGGGCTGTAGTAATTTTCATGATAATCTGGGCCTGGAAGATCCAGGAGGGCTTCACTCACAAATCAGGCACCTTAATGTTCCTCTTCATGGTCTCTCTTTTCACATAGACTGATTGTACAGTGACCTAGTCCAAGCTTTGTTACAGCATGGCAATTGGTTCAAAGTGTTAGTACCCCAAGAAGATAATGCCCCATTGGGCATTCACATGACCAAGTCTCTACTCAGTGCTGAAGAGGAATGTACAGCAGTGGTAGTATCAGGAGTTGAGTTTCACTGGGTGCTATCAAAGTAATGGCCCATTACAAGTGGTTATAACTAAACCTGTGATTTTTCAAAGTGTATATCTTAATTTGTTTTCTGTTGCCCACAGCAGAATACATGAAACTGGGTAATTTATAAAAAAGAATTTATTTCTTGCAGTAATGGAAGTTGAGAAATACAGAGTTGAGGGACACATCCAGTAAGATCCTTCTTGCAGGTGAGGATTCTCTGCAGAGTCCTGAAGTGGTCCAGGGCATCGCATAGTGAGGGGGCTGAGCATGCTAACTCAGATTTCTCTTCCTCTTCTTATAAAGCCACTGGTCCCGCTCCGATGGTAATCCATCAATCCATTAGCCCATTAACCTTCTAATCCATAAGTGGATTCATCCATTCATGAGGGCAGAGTCCTCATGACCCAATTGCTTCTTAAAGCCCCAACTCTCAATATTTTCACATTGGGAATTAAATTTCAATATGAGTTTGGGAGGGGAACAAATATTTAAACCATAACTGTGTTCTTTCACATCCCTAGAATTCCAAACAACACTGCAGAGTAAAGTAGATAAGCCTCAATACAACAGCAAGAATTCCACTTACAAGTATTAGGCATTAGTAGTGAAGATTTCTATTGAGGGAAGTGTTCCACTGCTAAGAGTATATATATTTTAGTATCATTGAACTATATGATCTCTTTTAAGTTAAATATTTTATGATTTTATGACTCAAGGAGATCTTGGGCCACTTAGTTGATCTGTCCTTGGATGATAACACATATTCTTATCTACTCTACTGGATACTTTCCAAATGGATGCAATAATGTCTCCACACTGCTTAGAAGACCTCAACAGCAACACTGAATGCATCCATTAAATTTCAATTCACTTTCTGCATCACATCCTGCATGGGAAATACCTCCGCTATTTAGAAAGTTGATATCCGTAATTATGAGCACTTATAAATTTTGAGGCAGGTGTTAACATTAAGGAAATAAGTACTGTGAACATATATTCATTTGAAATGTGCTGTCCTGTATATGTGACCGTGATATCACCATTCCCTGTGAATAGCACAAACACTATTTTATTTCTAAAATTGTAAGTATTTTTCAAGTAACAACTATAAGAGCTATCACATAGTGAATCCTTATTATATACGCCAGGCACTGTGCTAGGTGCTTCTCATATCTCTCCTTAAATCCTTTCAAAACCTCTTCAAAGTTGGTGCTAGTATTATTCCCATTGAATGAACAAAGAAGTAAATGGAAGCTCAGAAACAGATCCAAATCCATGCAGCTAAGAAGGGAGTGCCAGAGCTGAAATGTGAATCTGGACTTTTCTGGCCACAAAACCAGTCATCTTTCTCTCCACCATGTTTCAGTCCTCCCATACCTCACCCCATTCCTCCTGTGACTAAGGACATAAGCTAAGGTGTGAGGCTTTGGCATATGGAAAAGGAATATACTCATCAGGATAGGACTGGACTCTGGCTATTGCCAACAGCGTGTTTGGGTTCTCAATTTTAGTGGCACATAGAAATAATCCTAGGAGCATTTAAAAAATCCTGATACCTGGATTCCACTTTTTGAATCCCTGATTGAAATTAGCCTTGGTGCAGCATAGGCATTGGAGTTTTTAAAAGCTTTCCAAGTAGATCTAACAATGCAGCCAGGGCTGAGAAGCACTGAGATAGAGGAACCACATTTAAGGGCCTCCTTGATGTAATGAGCTACTTGCCAGCATCCTCTGCCTGTTTCATGTCATTGCATATAATGCTTCTGTTGTTGTTGTTGTTGTTGTTGTTGTTGTTGTTGTTGTTGAGACAGAGTCTCGCTCTGTCACCCTGGCTGGAGTGCAGTGGAGTGATCTCAGCTCACAGCAACCTGCGCCTCCTGGGTTCAAGTGATTCTCCTGCCTCAGCATCCCGAGTAGCTGGGACTACAGGCACGTGCCACAGCACCTGGCTAATTTTTTGTATTTTTAATAGAGATGGGGTTTCACAATGTTAGCCAGGATGGTCTTGATCTCCTGACCTAGTGATCCTACTGCCTCGGCCTCCCAAAGTGCTGGGGTTACAGGCGTGAGCCACTGCGTCTGGCCCATTGCATGTAATGCTTCTATATGGAATGCTCTTACTTTGTTTTTCCTTGAGAAACTCCTAATCATGCTTCAAAACCCCACCCAGTGAACAAAAAGGAAATAATCAAGGTGAACCAAAAAGTATGCAAACATTCAGACCATTATAAAAATATCCAGGTTAACAATCACTACCTCCCAAAGTTTCCTGGAACATTCCCTCAACATCCTGACTGATTCTACCTAAAGAATTTCTGCTTCTTAATTCTTAGACTCCACCATCTGCCCCAGCTCTTTTTAGTCTTCTGACTTTTGGAAGAGATGCCCCAGTCGCTCCCGGTTCTATGAATCAACTGGGAGCTAACTGAGGAGGAGGAAATGATGCCAGTACTCCAGTTTTACCTTCTTTTCATCTCCTCTGATTAGAGAAAAGTCTTGCAAGGGTGCACAATGGGCTGCAGGGCTGTTGCGCTGATAGAATCAGTGAGAGTCACATGTGGCTTTCTCTCATGAGACGGTGAAATGTGTTTACTCATTCAGCTTAGCACAGTTTACTATCATCACTTTATCCTACACAATTAGTTGGATTTGAAGGGGCACGAAAAAGACCAGAAAAATGTTGAAAATGGAAACACTATAGGGAAAATAACAATACTTAACATGCTTGAGATGTATCTCAAGCAAGGCTATTGGACTGGGCTAAAATTCTCCCAAGTTCTACATCGTTTATTAAAACCTGTTGTGGGCTGAGTACGGTGACTCACACCTGTAATCCCAGCACTTGGGGAGGCTGAGCCAGGTGGATCACTTGAATCCAGGAGTTTGAGACCAGCCTGGGCAACACAATGAGATCCCATCTCTTAAAAAAATGTAAAAATTAGGCAGGTGTGGTATCATGCATTATTAGGCAAGGGTGGTATTGTGCAATATTAGGCAGGCGTGGTTTCGTGCATTATTAGGCAGGCGTGGTATCGTGCTATGAGGCAGGTTGGTATCGTGCATTATGAGGCAGGCTTGGTATCGTGCATTATGAGGCAGGCTTGGTATCGTGCATTATTAGGCAGGTGTGGTATCATGCATTATTAGGCAGGTGTGGTATTGTGCATTTATAGCCCTAGCTACTTGGGAGGCCAATGTGGGAGGATCACTTGAGTCTAGGAGTTTAAGGATGCAGTGAGCTGTGATCATGCCACTACACTCCAGCCTGAGTGACAGAGTGGCACCCTGTCTCAGAAAAACAAAAACAACAGCAAAAGTACAAACAAAAACCAGAAAACAAAAACCCAGCCTATTGTGTCTAATTTTTTAAAGATCTCTCAACCTCCCTTAAGTGACCAACACTTAAATCTTCTCTAATTGTTTGGTTTATTTCACCTCACAAAATAGATTACAAGATTCTTAAGAACTATATTTGTCACTGCATGATTATATCATCATCATAATCATCGTATCATTCTCATCTTCATAGCTAACAGTTGTATAGAACTTACCATTTGCTGAATACTCTTCTAAGAACATTAAGCGTATAAACGAATTTACATATTTTATGCTTCACAACATCTCTATAAAAACTTACAATACCCTTATTTTACATATTAGAAAACTGAAGCATAGAAACATTAATTGATTTCATTTTCTAATGTACACTCAGTTGATAAATGGGAAATACTCTGATGACCCCAGAAACCTAATTCTGAGGTCTAGATTCTTAATCTCTGTATGTTACCATTTTCAGGCATATTCATAAAAGGAAAATAAGTTATAGTTATTATGGACAGGTAAGATATGGTTTCTCTTTATTTAATGTACTCAAGAATGATATAACAGAGAGAGTCACTGCTAAGGTTTCAAAAAGATGGTCTAGAGAAAGTACCTCCCTTAAATATACATGTGCAATCTGTACATCTGTACATGAAAATAAAATGTCAATGACATACACTGAAATGTTAGCAGTGGATATTTGAGATGGTGGCATTTTTGGTGACTTTTTTTCTTTCTTTGTGTTGTTTTGAACTTTTAAAAATATTTGCTACATTGAATATTACATATTTCTATATAGTATATGTTATATTTATTATCCAGAAGGAAAGAGGCAGCTTATGAGGGTGTCAGTAAAGTATAAACTGTATCCTTTTCCTAGAAGAATCAGAAAACAAACCCTAGAATAATCAGAAAACCCTAAAGGAATCAGAAACAAACATAGAAAGCCATAGAAGAAGAAATTGGAACAGAAAATAAATTTTCTCATGTTCCCCTCCTTCCTCCATGGTAGCCTTATGCTGGCAGCAGGTGGCAGCCCAGGTAGGAAGGCTGACCAAAACTGAATCATGTTGGAGTTTTGACATTTACAAGAACTAGACATTTTAATTACTTTTCTGATTTAAACTCATGGAGAATTTTTATCACATACTTGTCATGAGATAAGTCACGGGGGCTGCTAAGCTTTTTTTTCAGGGCAAAGAAAAAACCACTGAGCAGATTTAAAAAGAATTAAAAAAAAAAATGGCCAAGGTGGGAGGATCACTTGAGCCCAGGATTTGAGACCAGCCTGGGCAATATAGGGAGATTTTGTCTCTACAAAACATAAAAATTCATTAGCCAAGTGTGGTGGCATGTGCCTGTCGTCCCAGCTACTTGGAGATTGATGTGGGAAGATCGCTTGAGCCCAGGAGGTCAAGGCTACAATGAGCCATGATGACGCCACTGCAGTCCAGCTGCATAACTAGCGAGACCGTGTCTCAAAAAAATAAACAAATAAAATTTTTAAAAAGTAAAGTTAGTTTTAGGATTAACCCATCCCCACCAGAAGTCCTGCCTTGTTTACTATCCCTCAGGAGTCCTTCAGTGTTTACCATTTGTTTGCATATACACATATTTATGTAGAAAGAGAGGCAGAGAGAGGAAAAGGAGAGAAAAAGATAAAAATAATATTTTACATTTTTACTATATTTTGTATAAAGTTTAACAAATGTATTTCACTTTTAGCCTTTTTTAAGGAGCCTGCTAAAAGGTTTTAGCTACTTTTCTACAATTTCTGAATATAAAACTCACTGATGTTTTTCTGATTTTAACAAAATGTTGAGATAGACCTTGAGGGGGGCTCTGGATTCTGCAGGTACATATGTAAATGTGTTATGGGGGAAGGAGAATATACTCAACTAGCTTTGCTATCACCAAAAAAAAAAAGGCTCTTCATGCTAGGGGTAACATTTCAACTTGGCCTTGAAGGATAAATAGAGAGGTAGTATAGCACAATAGTTACATGCAGGAACTTAAGAGTTAGGAAAGCTTAGATTCAAATTCAATGCTCAGTCCTCCCCCTCCTCCCCTTCCTCCTCCCCTCCTCCCCTTCCTCCTCCTCCACTTCCTCCTCCCTCTCCCTCTCCCCCTCCCTCCCCCTCTCCCTCTCCTTCTTCTTCTTCTTCTTCTTCTTCTTCTTCTTCTTCTTCTTCTTCTTCGACTGCTTACTCAGCCTGGAATGCAGTGGCAAGATCCCAAGAAGCTCACGACAGCCTCAAATTCCTGGGTTCAAGCAATCCGCTTGTCTCAGCCTTGCAAGTAGCTGGGATCACAGGTGCACACCACCATGTCCACTAATTAAAAAAAATTTTTTTTTAAAGAGAATATATCTCAATATGTTGCCCAGGCTGGACTCAAACTCCTGGACTCCAGCAGTCCTCTTGTCTTGGCCTCCCAAAGTGCTGGGATTAGAAGCGTGGGCCACCACATCCAGCCAATGCTCAGTTCTTATTAGTTGAGGGACCTGGGATGATCTTTCCAAGCTAAGTTGTGAAATAAGAATTATTACTTAATCACACTTGATTGTATCTTTCATTTTATATTAACTTAAACATAATCAGATAACATAGTATTATTGATTATAGATTTATAATAATAATAATGCAGGTGTCTTTCTCTGGATTTATGGGTATTATACAGTCTAACTCAGTGAATATGCCAAGCATAGTGCCTGCGTATTAGAAAGTGTTCAATAAATGGCAGCAGGCCAGACATAGTGGCTCATGCCTATAATCCCAGAACTTCGGGATGCCAAGGTGGGAAGATCACTTGATCCCAGGAATTTGAGACCAGTCTAAGTAGGGTAGTGAGACCCCATTACTACAATAAATATACGATGTAAAATATTAGCTGGGTGTGTTGGTGCACACCTGTAGTCCAAGCTACTCAGGAGGCTGAGGTGGGAGGATCACTCGAGCCTGAGAGACTGAGGCTTCAGTGAGACCTGGCTGAACCGTGGCACTCCAGCCTGGACAACAGAGTAAGATCTACTCTCAAAAAAAAAAAAAAAAAAAAAAAAAAAAGAAGGCTGCAGCAGCTGCTACCACCATCAGAAATTGGCTAGCTCCTCAAATAGGGAGATGAGCTCCTAGGCAGAAGGAAGAATGCATGTAAGTGTGTTTAGAACACACCGATGATGCTACAGAGAACCCAAGAATGAGAAAGCTGCTTTAAGATTATCTGGTAAATGGAAATGGAAACCTGTGTAAGTGGAAATAGGAATGTCAGAAGTGAAAGGAGACTGTGGCGTCTTCATCTGGGTCCCGGCAGCCTCCGCTTTGGTTTCATTTGCATCCGTCCAGCCCTGGAATGACCCCCCTGACAGCACATTATACAGCTTTCAAGAGCAGGTCAGAGAAGGCACACGGAAATGGAGTGGCCGCACTAACAAGTAATGAGTGGTCCCCACACAGCCTTTTACAAGGGAATTAATCTTTTATTAAGAGATGAAATTATGCCCAAATGCTTCAGGGCCTTTTGGCTCACGATTACACGTGCCATGGGAAGTTCAACTCCTCCTGAGAGCCTCCGTCAAAAGCAATCTTCTTCTAACATCGCCTTTGGAAGCTGAAACTCTCCAGGGGTTAGTATGGGTTTTCTTTTTTGATCCTGTGTGGATGAGGAGTTTGAGCACAAAATACACTGTTGACTGCTTACTAAATACCCCCTTTCTATATAGGCTGCTGAGAGAAATTCAAAGTTGTGTGGGTGATCTTGTACACAGACGGGACAAGCTTAAAAAGAAATTTGGGAGTTGAAGTACACTCATGCTCCTTTCAGAAGTTTGAGCTGTGTGTGCAGATCAGGAAAGAAGGAGCACTTGAGCCTTTAGCGGAGATGCTAAGAAGGGAGATGTATTAAAAAGTGTATCCAGCGGCCAGGTGCAGTGACTCATGCCTGTAATCCCAGCACTTTGGGAGGCTGAGGCGGGTAGATAACCTGAGATCAGGAGTTCGAGACCAGCCTGGCCAATGAGGTGAAACCCCATCCCTACTAAAAATACAAAAATTAGCCAGGTGTGGTGGCACGCACCTGTAGTCTCAGCGACTAGGGAGGCTGAGGCAGAAGAATCGCTTGAACCTGAAAGGCGGAGGTTGCAGTGAGCCACGATCATGCCACTGCACTCCAGCCTGGACAAAAGAGCGAAACTTTGTCTCAAAAATAAATAAATAAATAAATAAATAATATAAAATATTAAAAAAAAAGTATCCAGCATGCATGAGTTGAGGGCCTGTTATGTGCAAAGCACTACATCAGGCTTGGGTTCTGCCCTCAGAGCCCTCAAAATCCAATGGAGGTGAAAAGGCTCCTACAGGTGAACTTCTAACAAAGGCCAGGATGCTTTCCAGGGCTGAGGCAGAGTGCCGAGTGAAGGCAAGGGTGAGAGCAGATGTGATTTCTCAGAAAGTAATACAGGACGGGTCAGGTGCACACATGCAGGTCTGAAAGGGCGGGTGCAGGCATTGCATGAGGAGGGGTATGAGGAGCATGGTACAGGAGGGAGGAGACGCCCAGACAAGGATGGGCTGGTAAGAGAGTTCCCTTCGGGTTTTGTGAATGCTGAGTACCTCTCCTGCAGGAGTGAAGAGCTCATAAACGGGAACAAGGCTTCTGGGCCTGCAGGGAATGCTAACTATAAAACCTGGAGAGAATTAAATGTTACCTAGAATGCCATTTTAGAAATGAAACATGGCACACGTAAGAAGACAGATCTGTGTAGCGGTTGAAAGCACTTAGTCGGGAGATAAATAGAAACGCAACACCTAATGCTGTCATTTCTTAGCTGGCTGGCCTTGGGCATGTTTCTCAAATTCCCTTTGCAAAAAAGGCTAATTGTCACTTTCATTTAGGTGGCAAGATTTCAATGAGATTGTCCCTGGAAGTACTTTGTATGTTATCTGGCTCATGATAAATATGCAAAAGATTTGACTGTATCATTATTGCCAGGCCAGCTCCTCTTCCTCGTGAAGATCAAGTCCCTAAATAATAAAAATATAGTAAATATATAAGCCCTAAAAATAATGTTCCAGATCTAATTTGCAACCTTGGAGTTTTTGGAGAGCTTTGAAAACTGTGGAAGGAGAGAAATGGAGATGTCTATGCAATTAGGAAAACGAGTCCCAAAAGCCAAGTACACTCATTCTGATGGTATCTGAGCAGATAACTGCATGGACACTCAAAGGGAATAGAGTTTTGCACAACATTAATAAAACTTTTCAATAGCAATATTAAAAAAAGAAGAAGAAGAAAGGAAGGGAGGAAGGAAAGAGGGAGGGTATAAAGAGGAATGAAGGAAAAAAGGAGACAAAAAAGAAAGGGAGATGTTGAAGGAAGGCAAGGAGGGAAGGGGAAGAATAGAGAGCAGGGAGAGAATGAGGAAAGGGAGTGAAGGTGGAAGGAAAAATGGAAGAGGGAAAGGAAGAAAAGAAGAAAGAAAAAAAAAAAAAACCAGTACTGGTCCTGTAGGGGAATGAGATTTTGACCAATGACCCCATATACACTTTCCCCCAGAAGTATTCAAGCCAAAAATAAATGATTATGAGGGATTCCTGTATGAGTGGGTTCCTGCAGGATTTTTAAAGGCCCTTCTAAGTCCATTTTTTAATGAAACTTTGGATTTTGAATACTGCAGATGACAGGATAATGCAAATATGTAAAACGAAACCTTTGTTATTGTTTTCTTGCAGCTATGCTTTCAAATCCCAAAGAGCAAAACTAAATTTTTTTCCAAAGTCATTATATGCATAAAATGTGAGTTATCATTACTGCATGTCCAAGGCTGGCAGATACCTTGCTCTTTCCCTCAAATTTGTAGAAGTGCATGACATTTATGATCTAATTCCTCTGGAGTCCAACCCTCATTAAACATTCAGAAGTAGTTTCTTTATCCAAATTAGCAACCAAATGACATTTTTTCACTTAGGGCAACTTAGTGCTGCAACATTTGCTCATGAATACTTATTTTTTAGTGGAATTTAAGAAAAGGAGCCCTTGTCCTTACAAACCTAGACCTTTCTAAGATAGCATATGTGACCAATGTCACCCTTGATTTTACAGAATTTGACTTTTCCCCACTTAAAAGAGCATCTTTGACTTCTACCAAGCATTCAGATCTTGCATATGCTATTAATTCGGCCGTTGAAATATATTATTATTATACTTGGGACACTTATTACACTATTGTCTTGGATTGAACTTGCATTTGCCACCTTAATTCAACCTTGAAGACGACATGCACTATTGATCCTCTTGAATGGGTTTGTTTAGAGAAGCATAGCTCAGCTCTCTGTACCAACTCGGGGTTTGAACACCTGCTGTGTCTAGATTCTGCTATCGACCACACAGATCTGGGAACACTTATAGGCACTGATGTTTACTGTCATTTTTATGTATCTGAGATTGTGTTTTATTTATTTCTGGATACAATGGCTAAGGTTTGCATAAGCTGCTATCTCTGAAGCTTTGTAGCAGCTCTGTATTCTGAATAAAAAGGCTTTCCTTAGGCATGGTTTATTCTGTTATCAATCAGAACATTTTCTCCCAAGTATGACTTTTTATTTAAAAATATTATACAATGGGAAATAATAAATGTTGTATAACACTGATTTAAAGGTATTTATTCATGTAGTTAGAAAGCCAGGACATGACATATAAGAACTTTCTGCACAAAGGGACGGCATGTCTGAATTTTTCTGTTATGAAAATTCATCAGGTGAAGAATTTCCACTAGACGTTTATTTAAGAGAACTACATGGTGCCTAATTTCAAGAAAATAAAAAACAATATTGTCATTTTATGGGCCTTGCAAATGGGCAAATGACCTTTAATAGGAGGAATAAACTTCAGCCACGCTAATTTCAAGACAGAAGGTGGCATATCAGACAGATTCTTGGTTCATGAAACAAAGCTTGGGATTTTTTTTTCTGATCAGAAATTGTATGAGAAGCTTGTAAATATTCTCAAGCTCAGTCTCCTTACTTTTAGAGAAGATAAAACTGAGGCTTAGAGAGGAGAAATGTTCAGGAAATGCTCTAGTGGAAGATTACGAACTAGAACCTTGACTTCCTGAAAATTAACTAAGTTACCTCAGTCCACCTGATGGAGAGGAACTCCCACACAAGTTCAGTATGTGCCAGGAGCCCTCCAAGGTCAACCTGGGTCAGCTGGGGTGGCCTCCCTGACCAGCAGAGTCAGGTACGGTGGGACCATGCATGAGGGCTAACGCTTGCCATTGAGGGAATGCTGCTCAGTTCTGACTTAGGCTGGGGGACCCCACTTGATGAGTTCTGGAATGTCCTCTCTGGCCCTGATGCTGTGAGTGCCTAGCAGGGTGCTGAGTATACAGCTGGCATTTAATAAATATATTTTAAATGTCTGCATGCATGCCCATCTTGCTATACTCTTCTATAATAATGATCTTAATAAATCAGTGTTCTTATTATATACTATGACCATATGAATCTTCACAATACCTCATTCTTTACGGGGTCAAGTTCAAACTCCCATTATTCTGCTTGGAATAATATTACATTCCTTAGCTTCTTACCTATCTCAATTAAGACAATCTTCATAGCTGTATATGAAAATCTTGCCTCTTATGTGAAACCTTCTTTGATTAGCCTAAATGTATCTTATCTTTCTCTGAAAGCACATTATGTACAGCTCACCATCAGGGCAGCCAGAGTGTGCTGTGGAATTAACACCTTCAGGAGTCATCCTCATAAGTAACGAAATGGGAACCAGTTCTGGGTTCATTCTTCAAAAAGTCACCGACGGCTTTGAGTCCCATTTCCCCAAAGTGGTGACCTGCTATACCAGAGGTTTTACTACATAAAATTCACAATTTATTTTGAGTGAACCTTTTCCTCCCTCCCAATCTCACTTTCTCTACACTCTCATTTGTGCTTCCTGGGGTCACCTCATAGATATACTATACTACTCGCACCTTAGTCTTTGTTTCAAGGCTTGCATTTAAAGAAACTCAAAGTAAGACGCCATATATTCAAAGACTTAGAAAACCACGAAGTGCCTAGTGTAGAACAATGTATGTTATATAAGCTAAAATTATACAGATTAAATAAGTGGATGAAACTAAGTAAAAAATATGCCCTATATCAAAATATGTTGTTTTTTTTTTTTTTTTTTTTTTTTTTTTTGGTCTCCTCTGAGGCTGTCAGATTGTACGAAGTTTCAAATTCATGATTAGTAATATGGATGCATCAGAGTTTCTGTTTACTCCTAACATGCTCCTATTATAGATCTCTTTTTGCGCTGGCAACCTCTCCTTTCCCGGCTAGCGCACCCAGTCCCCAGCTACTGAGTTGGCGGTTAGAGAATTGCCCTAAGCCAAGCAGAGCGACTTCATTCAGGAGGTCATGTCCACCCTCTAGAGGCAGCCAAAGACTGACTGGTATGGGGTCACTAAAGGTTATTCCCTTCACCTCAAAGGGGGTTCTGCAGTAAAATTCATAATACAGAGCTCCTGTGGGATCAGGCTGAAGCTAGAATCTAGCTGATATCACATCAGCTCATCTCACATTGCTCAACTCCTTTCCCTCCATTTTCATGTTTTCCTCACTCCCCTTTCCCTGAGAGTCCTCTCTCAATATATCACATGGATCTGAATTCCTGTCTCAGGGTTTGCTTGTAGAGAACCTGATTTAAGACACCTCCTGTTATGCATTGATCTTAACCTCCAGGTTAAGACCCTGTGACAACCTACTACTATATTTCTCATGTAATGTGGCAATTCATTTATTCAAATACATTGCAGAAATTTCACCCATGCAACAAGGTAAGAACTGCTGCTCCTTATTACCATTTCCATCTCTCCCTGCGAAAAGACTAAGAATACTATTTGGCATTTCTTTATAGAAGCAGCCAAAGAAGGTGTAGGCTCCATTCAGCACATGGAATAAGAAAGTCATAAAATTTCTTTGCAAAGCATAAATTAACTTTCTTTGAAGAAAAAAACATGCTTTTTCTGTTTCTTGCCATAGATATTTTACTGACACATCATGTACAATGATATTTAGTATAGCTCAGCTAATAATTTACTAGAGGCCACTCTGAGGTTAGAATATTTTAACTGCCCTATTGCTTTTGCAATTGAAGGGAGCAGAACAGCTAGAAAGACCAAAAACAACCTTTTAAATTCCCCAAGGCCTTGTTTAATGGAGTGTATACAGTCAAATTTCAACAATTCATGGCTAGATTATCTATGACAGTGTTTCTTAGACTTTTATGTGCACGTGAGTCACCCTGGGATCTTGCTTAAATGCATATACTCTGATTCAGCCACTAGGGTAGTGGCTGAGAGTGTACATATCTGAAAAATCTCTTACAAGATGATGATCCCAAGACAGATCTCACTCTAAGTAGCAAGGTGTTACATTTTTGTAATTTTTTTTTCTTCTGTTACTATAAGGATGATGTAATCTAAAGATAAGATTTAAAGTTGTCTCTTTTTTTGTTTTGCATTGCTATAAAGAATACCTGAGCCTGGGTAATTTGTAATGAAAAAAAAAGATTATTTGTCTCATGATTCTGATGGCTGGAAAGTTCATGATTGGGTATCTGCATCTGGTGAGAACCTCAGGCTGCTTCCACTAATGGTGGAAGGTGAAGGGGAGCCAGTTTGTGCTCCCCTTCCTTTGGTGAGAGAGGGTGCAAGAGAGTTGGGAGTCGCTAGGCTTGTTTTAACAACCAGGTCTCACCCAAACTAATAGAATGAGAACTCACTTACCCCCAAGGGATGGCATTAATCTGTTCCTGAGGGATCCACTCCCACTAGGTTCCACCCTCTAACACCAACACAGTGGGGATCAAATTTTAACATGAGATTTCCTGGGGACAGGCAAACCATATCCAAACCATACCAAAAGTCTAACACTGAGGCCCTTCCTGACTGTGCCAGATTGACCTCCTTGACCATGATGATAAGCTCTTATTCCAGGAACATATAATGGTCTTGCATGTGGTACAGAATAAAACACAGGCTGGTTTTTGGTCAATTAATTTTCTAGAAAGAATTGGGCTGAGATTAGATTTCTCCTAAATACACATCTTCACCTAGATTTTAGAAAAGGCTCTCATCACCTTAAGTGATAACAAAAGAAAAATAAACACAGTCAATACCAAGACCATGAGAAATCTGGTTTTTAACAATAAAGTTCTGATGATATTCTACATTTCTTGTTCTTTGGAGCTACCATTTCATAACTGGAAATTTTACTTAGTTTTTCAATACCTCACAAAGGTCCAGTCTTTATCTTCAACATGAACCATTTAAATTAAGGCCTATTTTTACTATAGTTCAATAACATATTTTTTTTTTTTACTTTTTTACTTCCAACTTTTAAGTTCAGGGGTACATATGCAGGATGTGCAGGAATGTTACATAGGCAAATGTGTATGATGGTGTTTTGCTGCACAGATCATTCCATCACCCAGATATTAAGCCCAACATTTATTAGATATCCTTCTTGATCCTCTCCCTCCTCCCACCCTCCACTCTCTGACAGGCCTCAGTGTGTTGTTCCCCCAATGTGCCCAAGTGTTCTCATCATTTAGCTCCCACTTAATAAGAGAGAATATGTGGTATTTGGTTTTCTGTTCCTGTGTTAGTTTGCTAAGGATGATGACCTCCAGTTCCATCCATGTCCCTGCAAAGGAAACGATCTCATTTCTTTTAATGGTTGCATAGTATTCCATCGTTTATATGTACCACATTTTCTTTATCCAGTCTGTCATTGATGGACATTTAGGTTGATCCCGTGTCTTTGCTATTGTGAATAGTGGTGGAATGAACATACGTGTGCATGTGTCTTTATAATACAACAATTTGTATTTCTTTGGTTAGATACCCAGTAATGGGATTGCTATGTCAAATGGTATTTCTGCCTCCAGGTCTTTAAGGAATCATCACACTGTCTTCCACAATAGTTGAATTAATTTACACTCTGACCAACAGTGTAAAAGCATTCTTTTTCCTCCATAACCTTACCAGCATTTGTTTTTTGACCTTTTAATAATAGTCATTCTGCCTTGTGTGAGATGGTATCTCATTGTGGTTTTGATTTGTATTTCTTTAATGATCAATGATGTTGTGCATTTTTTCATATGATTGTTGGCTACATGTATGTCTTCTTTTGAGATATGTCTGTTTGTGCCCTTTGCCCACTTTTTAGCAGGGAGTTTTTCTTGAAAATTTGTTTAAGTTTCTTATAGGTGCTGGATAACAGACCTTTGTCAGATAGATAGATTGAAAAAATTTTCTCCTGTTCTGTAGATTGTCTGTTACTCTGTTGATCATTGTGTTTGCTGTACAGAAGCTCTGTTGTTTAATTAGATCCCATTAGGGGGATCAGCCATTTCAGCCTGCAGGCTTTGGAGAGTCCAAGCTGACTAGGGCAGAGGCAGTTCCCCAGCATGGCAGGGCTGTTTTGTCAAAGCATGGCCAGACTGATTTAAGTGGGACCTCAATACATTCCTCCTCACTAGGTAGGACCTCCCAGCCATGGCTTCCAGCCACACTCATTCACCCATATTCTATGGAGACAGCTCTGGTCTTTCCCTGGGATGGCGTGTCTGAGAGGAGGGGCAGACTGTCACCTTGGTTGTTTGGACAAATTAGCCGTTCCAGCCTGTTGCCTTTAGAGGCAAAGGAGTTTCCCATCACAGCAGGGCAGAGTCCCCAGCCCATGAAACCACTTTTTCCTTTTGGGCCTCTGGGTCTGTGGTGGGAGGGGCTTCTATGAAGGTCTCTGACGTGGCCTGGAGAGATTTTCCCTATGGCCTTGGAGATTAACATCAGGCTTCTGGCTACTTATGCAAATTTCTCCCCAGAAAATGGATTTTTCTTTTCCACTGCGTGATCAGGCTACAAATTTTCTGAGCTTTTATGCTCTTTTCCCTTTTAAAACAGAATGTTTTTAACAGCACCCAAGTCACCTTTTGAATGCTTTGCTACCTAGAAATTTCTTCTGCCAGATACCCTAAATCATCTCTTTCAAGTTCAAATTTCCGCAAATCTCTGGGGCAGGGGCAAAATGTCACCAGTCCTTGCTAAAACATAACAAAATTCACCTTTGCACCAGTTCGCAACAAGCTCCTCATCTCCATTTTAGACCACCTCGGCCTGGACCTTATTGTCCATAGTGCTCTCAGGCTTTTGGTCAAAGTCATTCAACAAGCCTCTAGGAAGTTCCAAACTTTCCCACATCTTCCTGTCTTCTTCTGAGCCCTCCAAACTGTTCTAATCTCTGCTTGTTACCCAGTTCCAAAGTTGCTTACATATTTTTGGGTATCTTTTCATCAAGGCCCCACTCTACTCGTACCTATTTACTGTATTACTCCATTTTTGCACTGCTGCTAAAGACATACATGAGACTGGGAAGAAAAAGAGGTCTAATTTAACTTACAGTTCCACATGGATGGGGATGTCTCATAATCTTGGTGGAGGGTGAAAGGCACTTCTCACATGGTGGCAGCAAGAGAGAATGAGGAAGAAGCAAAAGCGGAAACCCCTGATAAGCCTATTCGATCTCACGAGACTTTTTCTGTATCATGAAAATAGCACTGGAAAGATCAGCTCCCAGGATTCAGTTACCTCCCCCTGGGTCCCTCCCACAATGTGTGGGAATTCTGGAAGAATACAATTCAAGTTGAGATTTGGGTGGGGGCGCAGACAAACCGTATCAGTAACCTAGTCTTTAGCCTTAAGAAACTTTCTGGTTTTTAGGAAAAGAAGATAAAACAAAACCTAATGCAAGTAGAAGGAAAGAAATAATAAACATTACAAAATATATTAATGAAATAGTAAACAGAAAAATAGTAGAGAAAATTAAAGACACCAAATGTTAGTTCTCTACAATAATCAATAAAATAGATATGCTTTTAGAAAGGCTAACCAAGAAAAAAAGTGAGTAGGCTCAAATTATTAAAATTATAAATGAAAGAGATGATATTACTACTTACCTAACCAAAATAAAAAGGGTCAAAAGGGAATAAAATGAATGATTTTATGCCAATAAATTAACAACCTAGAGAAAATTGACAACTTTCTAGAAAGGCATAAAGTAGAAAACTTATTTAAGAATTAATAGAAATTTTGAATAGACCTATAACAAAGGGAATAAGTAGTTAAAAAAAAAACTTAAAAAAATTTTTTTAACTTTAAAAAAGATTTTAACTTCAAAAAAACTTTAAAAAAATTTTAACTTAAAAAAAAATTTTTTTTTAATCTTTTTTTTTTTTTTTTTTAATGCTGAAGATCAGATGGCTTCCCTGGTGAATTCTTCCCAAGTTTAAAGTAGAATTAACAATAATTTCTCACAAACTCTTCCAAAATGTAGAAGAGAAAAAACTTTCCAACTCATTAGCTCAGGCTAGTATTATCATTATGCCAACTCCAAACAAAGCCATTACAAGAACAGATACCTATAATTAATATATTTTATGAATATAGACACAAAAATTCTCAACAAAACACTAAGAAAGCAAATCTAGCAACATATGAAAAGAATTACACATTGTAAATATAAAAAGAATTACACATTGTAATCAAGTAGGATTTATCCCAGAATGTAAGACTGGTTCAACATACAAAAATCAATCAATGTAACATACCATATTAATAGAATAAAAAACAAAAATACATGCTTATCTCAACACACACAGAAAAATCATTTGACATAATGTAACATACTGTCATGATAAAAATATTCAACATATACAGAAGCAAAACACTCATAAAAAAGAAAAAATAATAAAAACAAAAATTACTCAACATACAAATAATGTAAGGTACTTTAATAAAAGGTATCCATAAAAAATCCCACAGATAACCTTACATTTAGTGATAAAAGTCTGAAACTTTTTCTTCTAAGATGAGGACCATGACAAGGGCATGTGTTCTTGGCATTTCTATTCAACATAGTAATGGAGATTCTAGGCTGAGCAATTAGGCAAGAACAACAAATAATAAAAGGCATACAGAGCATAAAAAACAAATAAAACTGTCTGTATTTGTAGATGGCATGATCTTTTACATAGAAAATATCAAGGAGAGGAGGCAGATCGAGATAACCAAATAGAACCCTCAAGAGATGTTCCCCCGCTCAGGAACATAAAATTGAAACAGACAAGAAAGCATGAAAGAAAGTTCTCCACACAAGAAAGCACCTTCATAAGAACAAAAAAAACAGGTGAATGATCACAGTATCCTCTTCTAACATCATATTAATAAAAAGAGCATTGAAGAGGGCAGGAAAAACTGTCTTGAATTGCCTATATTATTCCTCCCACATCCCCAAGCAGCACTGTGTGGTGGAAGAGAAAATCTGTGTGTTTGGGGCAAGAAGAGTACAATTATTGCAGGACTTTGCTTTGAAACTCAGTGCTGCCCTGTCCCAGCATAAAGCAACACAGGGTAGAATTCAGCTAGTGTCCTCGGAGGGAGCATTTAGACCATCCCTAGTCAGAGGAAAATTGCCCATACCCAGAGGTCAGAACCTGAGTTCTGGCTAGCCCCACTACCATGGGCTAAAAGGCCCTGGGGTCCTAATTAAACTAGAAAGGCAGGATAGGCCACAGGACTGCAATTCCTGGGCAAGTCCTGGTGCTACAATGAGCTCAGAGCCAGTGGACTTGGGGTGCATGCAACCCAGTGAGACAGCAGCTGGGACTGCCAAGGAAGTGGGGTTTTTTGCCCCTCCCCTCAACTTCAGGTAGCACAACTCACAGCTCCAAGAGGAAAGGAAAAAGTGAAGAGGACTTGGTCTTGCAACCTGGATACCAGCTCAGCCACAGTGAAATAAAGCACTGAGCAGAGTCCTGATGTCCTTATTCTAGGTTATAAGTCCTAGAGGGCATTTCTAGACCCATCCTGGGCCAGAAGGAAATCAACTACCCTGAAGGAAAGGAGCTAGGTCCTGGAAGAACTTATCACCTGCTGACTAAGGAGCCCTTGGGCCTTGAGTAATCATCAGCAGGAACCAGGCAGCTCTTGGCACAGGCCTCAGGCAAGACCCAGTACTGTGCTGGCTTCAGGTGTGTCCCAGCACATTTCCAGCTGTGGTGGCCAGGGGAAGAGATTCCTGCTTGAGGTGAGGAGAAAAGAGTAAAAAGAACTTTGTCTTGCAATTTGGGTGCCAGCTCATCCACGGTAAAAGAAGCATGAAGCAGATTCCTAAAGGTCCGCATTCTAGGCATTAGGTTCTAGAGGGCATTTCTAGACCTGCCTTGAGTCCTGATTGAGTTTCAAAGAAGGAAACCCACTGCTATGAAGGAAGGAGGCCCAAGCCTGGTAGGACTCACTACCTGCTGACTAAAGAGTCCTTGATCCTTGAATAATCATCAACAGTAGCCAGACAGTGGTCACCATGGGCTTGGTGCAGTGGTGGCCACGGGGAAAAATTCCCTATTCTTGAGGAAAGGAGAGGAAAAAGTAAACAATACTTTGTTCTGCAACCTGAGTATCAGCTCACCCCCAGTAAAACAGCACCAAGCAGATATATAAAGCCCTCAATCCTATGCCCTAGCTACTGGGTGGCATTTCTAGACCCCCCATACACCAGAAGAAAATCTGCAGTACTGAAGGGAAAGACCCATTCATAACAGGATTCACCAACAGGATTCACCAGGACTAAAGAGTCCCTGGGCCTTGAATAAAAATCAGCAATAGCCAGGCAGTACTTGCTGTGGACCTTAGGTGAGATTCAGTACTATGCTGGCTTCAGTATGACCCGGCACAGTTCCAGCAGTGGCGGCCATGGGAGTGTTTACATCACCCACCTCCAGGCGGCTCAGCATAGAGATAGACACCATTTGTGGTGGTAATCCAGGGAAATTTCCCAAATCTTACCCAAGACCACCAAGGCAATACCTCTATGAGACTGCAACAGTCACAGTGTTTGGCATGCCTTCAAATGCACATGCAGCTGCAGTGAACAAAGGCAGATCTCAACACTAAATTCTCTTTGAATACTTGGAAAGTTTTCTTAAGAAGGACAGGAACAAACAAGCCAGACAGTGAATATCAGAGTAAGTACCTACCTCTTCAATTCCCAGACATTGATAAAAATCCACAATCATCAACATTATCCAGAAACACATGACCTCACCAAACAAACTAAATAAGATACCAGTGACCAATTCTAGAGCAACAGAAATATGTGACATTTCAGACAATTCAAAATAGTTGTTTTGAAGAAGCTTAATGAAATCCAAGATAACACAGATAAGAAGTTCAGAATCTTACTGAATACATTTAACAAGGAGATTGAAATAATTCAAAAGAATCAGGCAGAAATTCTGGGGGTGAAAAATTTAATTGACAAACTGAACAGTGCATTAGAGTCTCTCAACAGTAGAAATGATGAAGAAGAACAAAAGATTAGTAAGCTTGAAGACAAGCTATTTGAAAATACACAAAGGAGTTAACAGAAAAAAGAATAAAAAATAATGAAGCATAACTACAGGATATAAAAAGTAGCCTCAAAAGGGCAAATCTAAGAATTATTGGAGGTTGACACAGAGATAGGTGTAGAAAGTTTATTCCAAGGTATAATAACAAAGAACTTTCCAAACCTAGAGAAAGATATCAATATTCAGTCACAGAAGGTTATATAACACCAAGCAGATTTAGTCCAAATAAGACTGCCACAAAACATTTAATAGTCAAACTCTTAAAGGTCAAGAATTAAGGGATTCTAAAAGCAGCAAAACAAATAGTGTAACATATAAAGGAGTGCCAATATACCTGGCAGCAGATTTCTTAGTGGATCTTTACAGGCCAGGAAAGAGTGGCATGATATATTTAACGTGCTGAAGAGCGGGGAGAAAAAACTTTTATACTAGAATAGTGTATCTGATGAAAATATCCTTCAAACATGAAGGAGATATAAAAAATTTCCTAGACAAACAAAAGCTGAGGGATTTTGTCAACACCAGACTTGTCATTCAAGAAATGCTAAAGAGAGTTCTTCAATCTGAAAGAAAAAGATATTAACAAGCAATAACATATCATCTGAATATGCAAAACTCATTGGTAACAGTAAGTCTGCAGACAAATATAGAACATAATAACACTGAAATTCGAATCTCGAGTAGGAACACTAGAAGATGAACCTATCAAAATTAATAACTACAGCAACTTTTTGAGATACAGAGAGTATAATAAAATATGAATAGAAATTTTAAAAAGTTAAAAAGTGGGAGAATCATGTTAAGGTATAGAGTTTTTATTAGTGTTTTCTTTGCTTGTTAGTTTGTTTATTTTTGCAATCAGAGTTAAGTTGTTATCCATTTAAAATAATGGGTTATAATATGCTATTTGCAAGCCTTACGGTAACCTCAAGTCAAATATCTTAAAACTGTTACACAATAAATATAAAGCAAGAAATTAAAATATAATGCCAGAGAAAATAACTTGTGAAAAAGGAAGACAAGATGAAATAAAGCAAGGGAGAGAGGAAGAAAAAAAACAACCAGAGAACAACAAAATGGCAGGAGTAAGTTCTTACTTACCAATAAAAACATTAAATATAAATAAACTAAATTCTTTAATCAAAAGACATAGCAGTTGAATAGATTAAAAAACCCAAGATTCATTGGTCTGTTGCCTACAATAAACACACTTCATCATAAAGGCACAAATAGACTGAAAATAAAGGGCTGGAAAAAGATATTCCATGCAAAAGGAAGCCAAAAGAGAGCAGGAGTAGCTATACTGAGATCAGATAAAATAGATTTCTATAAAAAAACTACGAAAAAGACAATGAATGTCATTATACAATGATAAAGGAATCAATTCAGCAAGAGGATGTAACAATTATATATGTGTGTGTGTGTATACATATATATAATCCAACATTGGAGCACCCAGATATATAAAGCAAATATTATCAAGCTAAAGAGAGGTAGAGGGGTAGACTCCAATACAAAAATAGCTTGAGGCTTTAACACCCCACTTTCAGCATTGGACAGATCATCCAGACAAAAAAATCATCAAAGAAACATCATATTTAATCTGCACTATAGACCGAATGGACCTAATAGATGTTCACAGAACACTACATCCCCTGGTTGCAGAATATACATTCTTCTCTTCAACATACGGATCATCTTCAAGAATAGGTCATACATTAGGTCACAAAACAAGTCTTTAAAAATTAAAAAAAGAGAATTACATAAAGTATCTTCTCTGACAACAATGGAATAAAACTAGAACTCAGTATCAAGAGGAACTTTGGAAACTATACATGGAAATTAGACAATATGCTCCTGAATTACCAGTGGGTCAATTAAGAAATTAAGCAGAAAATTAAAAAATTCTTTGAAACAAATGATAATGGAAACACAACATACCAAACTCTATAAGATGTAGTAAAAATAGGACAAAGAAGAAACTTTATTGCAATAAGCAACATCAAAAATGTAGAAAATCTTCAATTAAACAACATAATGATAAATACTAAATAACTAGAAAAGCAAGAGCAAACCAAATTCGAAATTACTGAAAGAGAAGAATAAATATATAAGCAGAAGTAAGTGAAATTGAAACTAAAAAATATAAGAGATCAATGAAACAAAAATTTTGTTTCTTGAAAGGATAGGCAAAGGTGACAAACCTTTAGCCAGAGTAGAGAAAGAGAGAAAATCAAAAGAAATGAAATCAGACATGAAAAGGAGATATTAGAACTGATACCACAGAAATTCAAAGGATAATTAGTTCACTACTGTGAGCAACTATATGCCAATGAATTGGAAAAGCTAGAAGAAATGAATAATTTCCTAGACACATACAACCTAACAAGCTTGAATCATGAAGAAATCATAAACCTGAATAGACCAATAACAAGTGATGAGACTGAAGCCACAATCAAATGAATCCAAGCAAAGCAAAGCACGGGACCTTATGACTTCACTGCTGAATTCTACCAGACATTTAAAGAGCTAATTTCAACCCTACTCAAGCTATTCCAAAAGATAGAGGAGGAAGGAATACTTCCAAACTACTTCTGTGAGGCCAATATTACCCTGATGCCAAAATGAGACAAAGAAAAAATCAGAAAAAAAAAACCAGGCCCATGTCTCTGATGAACCCTGATGCAAAAATCCTCAACAAAATATTAGCAACCTGAATTCAATAACACGCTAAAAAGATAATTTATCATGACCAAGTGGGATTTATTCCAGGGATAAAAGGATGGTTCAATATATGCAAATCAATCAACGTGATACATCACATCAACATAATAAAAGGCAAAAACCATGTGATCATTTCAATTGATGCTGAAAAAGCATTTTATAAAATTCAACATCCTTTCATTATAAAAACCCTCAAACAACTGAGTGTAGAAGGAACATACCTCAACACAGCAACAGCCGTCTATGACAGACCCATAGTCAGTATCATACTAAATGGGGGAAAAAACTGGAAAGCCTTTCCTCTAGGATTAAGAAACAAGACAAGGATGTCCTCTTTCACCATTGTTATCCCACATAGTCCCAGATGTTCTAACTAAAGCAATCAGTCAGGACAAAGAAATAAGGGGCATCCAAATTAAAAAGGAGGAAGTCAAATTATCTTCCTTTTTAGAAAATATGATCTTATATTTAGAAACCTAAAGACTCCACCAAAAACCTATTAGAATGGATAAACAAATTTAGTAAACTTGCAGGATACAAAGTCAGCATCCAAAAACCAGTAGCACTTCTATATGCCAACAGCAAACAATCTGAAAAAGAAATTAAGCAAGTGATCCCATTTACAATAGCTACAAATAAAATAAAATACCAAGGAACAAACTTATTTAAAGAAGTCGAAGAGCTCTACACTGAAAATTATAAAACACTGATGCAAACAATTGAAGACAACACACAAAAATTTGAAAAGTATATTTCATGTTAATGGGTCAGAAGAATCAATATTGTGTAAATGCCCATACTATTCAAAGCAATCTATAGATTAAATGCAATTCCTATCAAAATACCAATTACATTCTTCACAGAAATAGAAAAAATAATCCTAGAATGTATATGAAATCACAAAAGACCTAGACTAGCCAAAATCGTCCTGAGGAAAAGGAACAAAACCAGAAGAATCACATTACCTGACATCAAATTATGCTACAGCACTATAGTAACCAAAGCAGCATGAGTACTGGCAAACAGACACATAGACCAATAGGACAAAATGGAGAATGCAGAAATAATCCATACATCTACAGTTAACTCATTTGTGTCAAAGTTTCCAAGAACATACATCGGGGAAAAGACAGTCTCTTCAATAAATGCTGCTGGGAAAAATGAATATTCATATACAGAAAAATGAAACTAGACCCCTATCTGTCACCATACACAAAAATCAAATAAAAATGGATAAAAACTTAAATCTAAGACCTCAAGCTATGAAACTACTAAAAGAAAACATTGGGAAAACTCTCCAGGGCATTGGTCTAGGGAAAAATTCCTGGAGTAATGCCCCAAAAACACAGTCAACCAAATAAAAAATGGACAAATGAGACTAATCATATCAAGTTAAAAAGCTTCTGCACAGTAACAAGCAAACACAACAAAACAAAACAAAAAACCCACCAAAAATCCAAAAAAACCCCACACAAAACAAAAACAAAAAAACAGTCAACAAAGTGAAGAGACAATCCACAGAATGAGAGACAATATTTGCAAACTATCTCTCTAACAAGGGATTAAAACCCAGAATACATAAAGAACTCATACAACTCAACAGGAAAAAAGATCTAATAATTCAATTTAAAAATGGGCAAAAGATACAAATAGATACTTATCGAAAGAAGACAGACAAATTGCAAAAAGGTATGTGAAAAGTGCTCAACATCACTAATCAGACAAATGCAAATCAAAACTACAATGAAATATCCTGTCATCGAAGTTAAAATGGCTTTTATCCAAAAGACAGGCAATAGCGAATACTGGTGAGGATGTGAATAAATAGGAACCCTTGTACATGGTTTGTGGAAATGTAAATTAGTACAGCCACTATGGAGAATAGTATGGAGTTCCCTCAAAAAACTAAAAATAGAGCTATTATGTAATGCAGAAATTGCACTTGTAGGTATATACTCAAAAGAAAGGCAATCAGTATATGAAAGAGATATCCACACTCCCATACTTATTGCAGCACTATTCACAATAGTCCAGATTTGGAGTCAACCTAAGTGTCCATCAGCAGAGGAATGGATAAAAATATGTGATAAATGTACACAATGGAGTACTAATTCTGTCATTAAATAAAAAAAAAAAAATGAGGCTGGGCACCGTGGCTCACACCTGTAATCCCAGCACTTGAGGAGGCCGAGGCAGGTGGATCACCTGAGGTCAGGAGTTTGAGACCAGTCTGGCCATCATGGTGAAGCCCCATCTCTACTAAAAATGCAAAAATTAACTGGGCCTGGTGGTGGATTCCTGTAATTCCAGCTACTTGGGAGGCTGAGGCAGGAGAATTGCTTTAACCCGGGAGACGGAGGTTGCAGTGAGCTGAGATTGCGCCACTGCACTCCAGCTTAGATGACAGGGCAAGACTCTGTTCAAAAAAAAAAAAAAGAAATCCTGTCATTTGCCACATGGATGGAACTGGAGGACATGTTAAGTGAAGTAAGCCAGGCACAGAAAGACAAACATTGCATGTTGTCACTCGTTTGTGGGAACTAAAAATGGAAACAATTGAACTGATAGAGATAGAGAGTAAAATAATGGTTAACAGAGGTTAGGAAGGGTAGTCAGGGAAGGAGAAGAGTAAGGATGGTTAATGAGTACAAAAATATAGTTAGATGCAATGAATAAGATACAGTACTTGATAGTACAACAGAATAACTACAGTCGGCAATAATTTGTTGTACATTTTAAAACAACCAAGGGAGTACAATTTGAAAGTTCGTAACACAGGGACATGATGAATGCTTGGGTTGATGGGTACCCCATTTATCCTGGTGTGATTATTACACATTGTATGCCTGTATCAAAATATCTCAGGTACCCCATAAATATATATACCTATTATAAATTAAAATATTTATTAAAATGTACCATAAAATTTGCCCATAAAAATTAAAAATTAAAATAAGTAAAAAATACAAAGGAATCTACAAAAATGTATCAAAGCAAATAAAATTCAGCAAGGATTCAGGATATAAGACCAGCAAATAAAAATCAATCAACTGTGAAAACAAGTTTATCTCCTTTAAGCATGGAAAGTACGTCAATAAATTGTATTTCACTAAGTGAACTTGTCAGTGGGAATATTTGCATGACTAGGACTCCCACCTCTAAGGAATTATGGCCAGCTCTATAACGGGTTAGAAAGGTTAAAAAAAAAAAAAAACAATGTCTCATCAGGGGCTTTTGACTTACGAACAAACATCACATAGTCCACCATACTTCACTCCCTGAACTGTCACTTAGAAACTTACCTCGTTGAGGAAGAACAGAACCTAGTCAGTTCTCTCTTCCTGGGCCTATGACAGAACAAGGTGGGCAGGACTAACCTGTTCGCTTGAGGTTGAGCCTCTTGAAGGTAGAGCATTAAGTCACCAGTACGCAAAGTAGTCATTCTATAACATTTACTGAACACCTACTGTGTTCTCTAGCACTATGATAATTTATTCAACCATCATAATAACAAAGAAACATGCTCCTTGAGAACAAGGACTTTACCTGGCTCAATCAACATTTTACTTCTAGTAGCTGGAATGATGGTTGGCCCCTAGTAGGCATAAAATATATTAGTTGATTGACTCAATGACCTGTTAAAGCCTAGTCTTTCTTTGGAACAAAACTACGTATCAGAATTAAATGCACGAGAGAAAATCTGGCCTAATTTCTATCAAAATAGGTTATTCACAAAATATGGTAAGAAATTACCAGGAGCACAGCAGTGTATCCTGGTATACTGGCTGAGAACTACTATACCTAGGATTGCCAAATGCAGCACATACAAATACAGCATGCCTAGTTATACTTGAATTTTAGATAAACACCAAACGACATAAACATAATGCAATATTTGGTACACGTTTATGCAAAAATATTTTTGTGGTTTTTCTAAAATTTGTTTAACTGGGTATCTGGTATTTTACCTGGCAACCCTAACTGTACTGGATCACACCCCCTACCCAACACAATAGCAGGATCCAATAGATACTGGTTGAATGGATAAATTAATGGATGAATAGATAAATGAATAAACAAATGTTTGCTTACAATCTCGAATTCTCTTTTTTGGGCACAATATTTAGGCAAATGTCAGCATATGTGCTATTTTATTTCATCTGCAACATCATCTTTTGCCCTTGGAATCAGAACTTATCACTGAGGGCCAAGAGGGTCATTTGGCCTCGGCTGCACAGTCACAAAGGGTTTTTATTTCAGGTTTTTCAAAATTACCTTTAGATTACATTACTTATGGGGATGGCATTGGGGTATAGAAGTGAAAGAAAATGTCTATCAAACAACTTTAAAATTATCTGATTACTAGCCCACACCACCAGCCTTGCATTAGTTTACGACTGCCACTGTAACAATTTACCACAAACTCTGTGGTTTGAAACACCCCAAGTGTATTATCTTACAGGTCTGACCATCAGAAGTTTGAAAATGTGCCGGGCGCGGTGGCTCACGCCTGTAATCCCAGCACTTTGGGAGGCCAAGACGGGCGGATCACGAGGTCAGGAGATCGAGACCATCCTGGCTAACACTGTGAAACCCCCGTCTCTACTAAAAATACAAAAAATTAGCCAGGCGAGGTGGCGGGCGCCTATAGTCCCAGCTACTCGGGAGGCTGAGGCAGGAGAATGGCGTGAACCTGGGGGGCGGAGCTTGCAGTGAGTGGAGATCGCGCCACTGCACTCCAGCCTGGGCGACAGAGCGGGACTCCGTCTCAAAAAAAAAAAAAGAAAAGAAAAAAAAAAAAGTTTGAAAATGTGTCTTAGAGGGCTAAATCAAGGTGTTGGCAGGGTTGCATTCCTTTAGGAGGCTCTAGAGGAAAATCGATCCCTTACCTTTTCCAGCTTATAAAGGCATGCATCTTTCTTCCAACAGTGGCATTTCTCTAACCTCTGCTCCTATCCTCACATCTCCTCTTCTGACTCCAAATACTTGGGACTCCTTTTTATAAGGACCCTTGGGATTACATTGGGCTCACTCAGATAATCCAACATAATATCTCCCTCTCGGGATCCTCAATTTAATTATACCTGCAAAGTCCCACTTATCATGTAAGGTAACGTACTCACAGGTCCCCGCAATTAGGACATGGAACTCTTTTGGAGCCATCTTTTGGTCTAAAACAAGCACTGTAAGTTAATTATAATATATTGGCTGGTGCCCTTTATAAGTGTTCACTGGTTAAATGTAACTTTAAAAAATTCAAACATTTTTATTATTTCTGTTCTTTTTTAATTTTTTAATATTTTTGAAGGTTCTTTTGCCTTCTGAGAGGTCCTCCTTGAAGCAACATGATTTCTTATCTCAATAATGGAAGAATTGTGCAGTTTGTTACACCAAACCAGTGGTTCTCAATCTTGGCTACCCATTAGAGTCAACTTTTTTATTAAGTTCCTATGTCAAGGCTGCACACCAAATTAATTAAATCAGGATCCCTGTGGAATGGATCCAGAATTCAGTATTTTTAAAAGGTACTAAAGTGATTCCAGTGGGTGTCTGAAACTGAGGGCCACTTTGTTCAGTTTAACCTTCCCCTGCTTACCTAACCTGTTTTTATCTTCTTCTACTCCATCCCCATCTCCTCTTCTGGCCAATTTTTTCCTGCTATCTGTAAGTTTGTCTTTCTCCGTTATTGGAGTATATTATTTTAATTATGCCATATTCAATAAGAAAAAAATTTACAGATGCTCTCAAAACAATCAATATGGTATGGCTTAGTGTGTATAGACAGAGCTGTTCTGGGAACAAAATAATGCTTCCCTTTACCAAGAAGCTTTATGTCTGCAAATTCTACACCTCTCTGATCCTCAGTTTTCTCCTCTGTAGAATGAAGGGTTTAGAATAAAATTCTCTATGTTCTCTTCTAATTTATAAATTGCACAATTCTAAGTATAGAAAAAAGATCATGGTCTTATGGAAGGAGTTCTGGACCCCAATATCCAAATAGATCTGATTTAAAAACAAACTGTTTGGCTTAGTTTTGTTTCCTCCAGAAGAAGAATCATAGGCAAGGATTTGCAGGTGGTTTATTTAGGAGATAACCCCAAGAAGCACCAAGACATCAAAGCAAGTGATATAGGGTGGATGGTCAAGATTGGTGCCACTGTGTGCCACTGGAATTTAATGCTTTGAGCAACTCTGGGGGCCAGTAGAGAATATGGGCCTCAGAGTTATCCTGCCAGAGACAAGAAGGAGCTGGGGATGGGAAACTGATTTTTGATTTTTGTCAGTCATTGGTTGATGACTACTCCTGGGAAACTTAATTCTCCAGCCCTTTCTGCCTGCTGTGCACAAAGGCAGAGAAATAAGGTAGCAAGAGAAGCCCTCAGGCAATGAGATGCAAATATTGACATTCAGATGTCAGGTCAATGTGCACCACAGGGTTGAGGCCAAAGGGGATATAAGCAGATGCCAATGCAGTTCTTTTTTAAAATGGCAGTAAATTCTTTCTCCTTGTAGATTTAATAAAGACATTTGAGAAGTAAATGAATGAACATTTCTGAAACACATTGAGGACCCTTCCACAGCACTTTTGAGTAAGTGTACACGGAGTACTGAGGTAAACGTATTCTGTTTAAAAGGCTCTTTAGGATTCCTTTAGACAGCACATAAACAATTTCAGCTTATTTGGGTGCCATTTAGTTAGATTCTGTTTCAGACCACTAAGTGGCAACTTTTTCAAATATTGGGAGGTTAAGGAATTAGATTTTCATACTGAAAGTGAATGAAAATAAATATTACTTTCAGATATTGACAGATTATCTTGCAGGTGTAAAGAAGAAAAGTTGCTGCTGGTGTGCTGTGAATCTCCTGCTTAAGCCCAAAAGGAGAAAGGTGGACAAAGTGCTGATATTTGTCCTTTTCATACCTGTACCAGAGCCTGCAGACATATAACAGGACCATGCAGATTTGTTTTCTCCCTAATGAATAGAAAATGTCACCACTGTTGTTCAGGCTCATCATGGCGATGTTCTCCTAAGACGATGGACTCTTTCTGTGTCTGACTGTAACGTATTGAACAAGCTGTGTTGATCTCTTCTTGACCTAAACATTCCAGAACATTTCTGATGCTAAGGGATTTTTTAAGAGACAGGGTATTACTATGTTGCCCAGGCTGGCCTTGACCTCCTAGGTTCAAACGATCCTCCCACCTCAGTTTCCCAAGTAGCTGGACAGCTGGACTACAGGTACTCACCACCACACTCAGTTGGGATTTTCTATTTTAAGGTTGGGTAAGTGGGATAGACTTATCTCTAACTTTAATATCTCACTTAGAATTTCTTCACTGTGGCAAAAGATAAATATTTTTTCTTCAGACCCATTACTCTTATCTCTCTTGATATTATTTAAGGGCATCAGAGACTTCCCCATGGTACTAATGGAAAAGCAAAATCAGTGAACCAAATCCCACCCAGTGTCAGAAAGGTTCAAACCAGAGCCACTTCATCTTGAATAGGGGCTGGGTAAAATGAGGCTGAGATCTGCTGGTCTGCATTCCCAGAAAGTTAGGCATTCTTAGTCACAGGAAGTTTATGGTTAAGGGAACAGGTTAATAATGTTTACTGAACAGACCCAGGACTTACTAGATCCAGAACTTAACAGACCGAGGAAATGCCCTGATGCTCCTGTATCTTAAGAACAAAAGCATTCTTAGTGTAAGAATACGTTTCACTTTAATGATAATAATATAGATTTTTGCAGTAGACAGTACTCACACAAAGATTAACAATCCTTTGTCACGAGCCTTTGTAGTAGAGCACATCTCTCCATGATTTTTTGCTTCGTTATCTTATATGTAAACAAGCATTGTACCTAAGGTGGATGTGTTCCTCCTCTTGCTTTCAGGAACATTGTTCTCTGTCTATGAGTAGCCATTCTTGTATTCCTTTACTTTCTTAATAAATTTGCTTTCACTTCACTCAGGACTCACCTTGGATTCTTTCTTGGTCAAGATCCAAGAACCTTCCCTTGGGATCTGAATTGGGACCGCTTTTCAATAACACTAGTGCAGAGTGAAAGAAATGCAGGAGTCTAGACTCAGAAATGGAGATAGTGCAATTGGGGCGGGGGAGGGCGTGCCCCAGTATGAATGAATCTATGGGTTTAGACCAGGGGAGTCCAATCATTTGGCTCCCGTGGTTCTCGTTTGAAGAAGAATTGTCTTGGGCCACACATAAAATATACTAACACTAGTAATAGCTGATGAGCTATTTTTTTTAAAAGTCCATGCATAAATCTCATGTTTTAGGAAAGTTTACGAATTTGTGTTGGGCCACATTCAAAACTGTCCTGGGCTGCATGTGGCCCATGGATTGCAAGATAGACAAGCTTGCTTTAGATTGTTTCTAAAACAGAAGCATATATTTGAAGCCATCAAAACCACCCACCCCCATTTGAGCTGCCAGATGACTCAAGCTGCACGAGTGACTCCAGACTAGACCAACAGAAGAATTGCTTAGTTAAGTACAGTTCAAATGGTTTTTCCACTGAATCATGAGTACATAAAATGGTTATTGTCTTCAATGACTGAGTCTGTGGTGGTTGGTTATGCAGAAATAAATAATTAATATAGTAACTTAAGCAACAACCAGTGATTGCTTAATAAGGGAAGACATTGACATTTCAAAAATATTTGAAAGATTATTTAGCCCTGGTTAAAATATCTCAAGTTTTTATCGTAAACTCTTTGTTGCAGGTAGGTCCACTGTGCATCAGATATGTCTCTTAAACTCCTTTCTTCTGTGCCATTGCTTATGCAGCCCCTAAGCTTGGGATGCCTCCTCTGCTCCTCTCAGTCTGACTACAGAAAGCTGCTCTCCAAAATAAACCTCCTCCATAATGTTTGCCTTGCAAACATTATTATTAAGATGAGCCTGGTTCTCAATAATTTCTTCAGTCACTAAACCCATATAACCATAATGAAATTCACTTATTTGGCACTATATCAACCAGTTCGAAAGTCTTATCTCCCATGTGGACTATAAGCTTCTTGAAGGAAATATGCCTGCACCTAGTATGGTATCTGTGACATGGCTCAAGATGTGTGACAACCCACTCACTAAAGTAGGTGACTTTGTCTTTGCCTACTCTGCTCTGAGTTAACACATGGCAGGAGGGGAAGAATCAGAATATGATGAAAGCTTCTAAGGACTTGGATCTTAGCTCTTTAAATGTGAAACTGTTGACTTTTTTATGACCCGTCACTTTTTAGTTCCAAATATATTTAAAAAATATGGAAACATACCAGGAGAGTGTTATCCTCAGAGTCATTGCTGAGTATTGTTGCTGTGGATGTGGTTGCAGGAGTTATAGTGGGATTCACACAGAAGGTGGCAGGGGCACTTCCCCATGGCAACAAAGTGAGTAAACACAGAAGTCTTTCAATACATTCGTGGTACTAGGTTCCACCAAATGAGCCTCATCTCCACTTCCTTGTGTTTCTTTCTGTTCTTCCTCTTTACAGCACACTTGGGAGGCAGATTGAACTTCTGGTCCTCATTTTAGTCAATAAGGTCAACCCTACACAGAAGGATTTCCTTTCAATTTAGTGATTCTGATTTTTGAACTTCAAGAAGGTCAAGTTTTAGAGATATTACATTTCTGGTGGATGCGCCTTTATTCTTGATGATAATTTTAAATCTCACTCCCTAAGGGAGAATGACTGGCAGCTATCAACAGGAACTATAAGAAGATCTAAGCCACACAAGCATAAAAATGTAACAGAAGTGTCAGCTCAAGTTTTTCTCTATGGAATGTAATGCAAAACCCAGAAACATTTACAGAGTTGACCTAGGAGAGAATCTGAAAACAAAGACAGAATTTCCTGGGACTGTTTTAACCTAGAGATTGAAATGGATGCCTCTTGAAATAAATACTAAAGGATCTCCTTTCATACTTTCTTGGTTTCAAGTTCAAGGGTTCAAGGGTAGTGTGCTTCTTCACTCTATTTCTAATTCATTTTAGAATTTGAGTCACCCAGAAGAACTTAGGTACCAAATGACCTGGAGTATAAGCATGCCACTTATGTGACAGAGATTTTAAAGGAAAATAATCAAGCACATGTCTCCTATTTCAAGGCTCTGATTTGGCTAGATATGTGAAGCAACTTGCTCAATTTCTTCACTAGTAGTGACAATCATTATTATAAACAACCTGGCACAGGCTACATTCTTACTTTGTACTAAGCACATTTTGCTAAGTGCTTTAAAAACAAAATTTACAATTCAAATAGCTCAGCAATATTGACATTATTCTTAATTTGCAAGTGCAGATGCGAGCCTTAACTAATAACGGATTGGTACTGAAGTAAGAAAGATCATCTTATTTGCCTTGAGGTAGGACCAACTGTGGTTATAATTTATACTCTAGAGCTTCCTTTGGGATCAAGCTGAGATTGGAATTCACATTCATTCTCCTTCCTTGCTTTGGTTCTTTCCTTTCTATTAGCTTCCCTCACTATTTCTGAGAGCAATTCCTTAATAAATCATTTGCTCATGAATCTTCATCGCAGAGGTGATTTACTTAAGACACTAGTCCAGAAGGATGTTCTTATTTATTATAGGACTAAAGAAAGGTCAATGATACAACTTGTTCAAAATCACAAGGTTAGTAAAGATAGGAGCCCACATTTGAACTCATGTCTGGCTCCTTCTCAAAGTCATATTGCAGACTTCACCTTACATTTTCTTTCTTAAACTGAAGAGGACACAGCAACTAAGGTATAACTCAACAGATAACTTGATAGTGTCATTACCCTGATCATGCCCACCTCACCCTCAGCCTCCTCTAACTCAAGAACAACTGTCTCTTCATAGATGTTGAAGATATTGAGGTTCTCCAATACTGAGATATTGAGGACAGGAAGCAAACCTCCCTCCCCTGCTAGTCCATTGATGTAGCCTGAGAAGTTTTGTTTTCCTCAGTTTTTATCTCTCAATTTGAGAAATGCTTTAGACATGGTCACAATTTGAGAAGGGAGGGATATGGATTAAAGGCAGATATAAAAGGACAACTAGATGCTATTCGAAAATGTAGACTATAAAATAAAGCCATTTGTTCTCTGAACTCCGGACTTTGTATGTCGGGAGTGCACAACTTTGCAGGCCAGTTGCATTCATTTCACTGACTCAATCCATTTTGTAAAACATCTCCAGTTCCATGACTATGACCTGATCTAAAACTTGACCTAACTGTGGTACCAAAGCAATTTGGGTTTTTGTTTTGTTTTGTTTTGTTTTGTTTTTTGTTTGTTTGTTTTTTCCCAATACCTGCCTCAATGCCTTATTTCCAAACTGTACAGGAAGCAGTCTTATCACTTTTTACTAATTAATCATAAAAGTATCCGATTTTTCCTTATGAGTGGACTACACACACATGTTATTTGTATGGAGGTAGCTCCTATAAGCTTTAATCATTAGACAAATATTGATATATTATTGTTTATCTTAAGATGATTCATTATACAATTTCCAGATACACAATATATGCACAAGATAAACAATAAAAGTATTTGTTTCAGCTAGAGTTGCCTAGAAAAAGTCAGAGACCAAGATTGCAAGAGGTGCGACAGAGGGTGAAGACAAAGGAAAGAGAGGCAGAGAAGAGTGGAAAACAAGGTCAGAGGATATTATACTAGTCATTGTTTCATGATGATCTGTGCATAGATAACAGTCGGTTGTCTGGCAGGAGCTTAGCCCCATGTGATGTTTCCGGACAGGTGTTGTAAAAACATTGCCCATGGAGCAGTTCATGAAAAGAAATATGATGAGGACATTTATTTATTTACTTGCCTGATCCCTCCTTTGTCCTATTTTCTACTGCTCAAAGGTGATCTCCTAGTGGATTGCCTCTTAGCACTTCCAGTTTTGTATCATGTAATATTTAGCAGCTTCTCTTATAAAGACAGATACTGGGTTCCTAAGCATTGGCATTTATGTTAGTCAGATCCCGTAGGATGAACGAGAAACTCAGCTGTGTGGTAAACCTGACATTCCTGCAGGAAGCAACTGGTGACCCGGCTGCACAGGTCCAGTCACTGTTGGTCATTGCCCAGCATCTAAGAGCATGGGACTAAGAATCTAGAGAAGTTGGCACCACTCTTTCTTGGACCTTCTGCCACCAGGAGAACAAGCATGAAGGACCCCGTTGAAGGTTGAGAGATGATGTGGAGCACAGATGAACCCTCCCAGCTGAGGCCATCCTTGACCAATGCTATGGTTTGAATGTTTGTGTCTCCTCCAAATTCACATGTTGAAATCCTAACATTCAATGTGATGGTTTTTAGGAGGTGAGGCCTTTGGGAAGTGCTTAGGCCATGAGGGTGGGACCCTTATAAATAAGATTAGTGCCCTCATATAAGAGAACCCCAAAACTCCCTGTCTCTTCCACCATGTGAGGACACAGTAGGAAATTGGCTGCCTGCAAACAGGAAAAGGCCCCTCAATGGAAACTGACCATGCTGGCATGCTGATCTCAAACCTAGCCTGCAGAACTATGAGAAATAAATTTCCATGGTTTTAAGCCACCCAGTCAATGGTATTTTGTTACAGCAGCATGAATAAGACAATCAGCCAGATCTGATTTATCAACCAACTCACCTAAGATACATAAGCAAGGTAGCCAGAGCCAGTCAAGACCAGGCCAAATGTGTAGGTCTTCCCAGCCAATCCACAGATACATAAACAAGAAGGCGTGTTTATTATTGTAAAGCACAGAGGTTTTGTGCATGTTTTTAAGCAGCATTATTGTGGCCATAGATTACCAATCAAAAGCTTAACAACAATCCTACAGGGTAGACATGACTTTTTTTGTTTAAATGTCAACCAATATGAAAGCAGAAGAGGTTAAACGATTTGGCCAAGATCTCACATTACACATTCGATTGGAACCCAGGGATATCTAATTCCATGGTTTTAATTCTATAATTTACGGATTAATTTTCCTTAGATCCTTGATACTTATTCTTTATTGACTAGTGACTTTTAGTGGATAATTTGATCATGTTGTCTTCCTCCTTAAGGTACTATATCTTGTTTAAATTTTATGTTTGCAGAGCCTGGAGTTTTGTAATTAAGTAAATATTAAGGATATGGAACATAAAGTAGAGAGAATATATCAGAAAAAGCTACAGATAAAATACACTAAAGGAAAGACAGGTAAGTACATATTTTTACCGTAAGGGAGAGAAGACAGGTGAGGCTTGGGGTGGAGTGACCTGTACAGTGAGCCCATAAGGGGATTGCTGGTTTCCTAGGTAGCTTGAGCATGATGCATGCATAGATCTTTGTGGTTCAGGATTATTATTATTATTATTATGTTTTGAGATGGAGTCTTGCTCTGTTTCCCCTCAGCCTCCCAAGTAGCTGGGACTACAGGCGCCCACCACCATGACTGGCTAATTTTTTTTTTTTTTTTGTATTTTTAGTAGAGATGGGTTTCCCCATGTTAGCCAGGATGGTCTTGATCTCTTGACCTCATTATCCGCCCGCCTCGGCCTCAGGATTTTATAACTTATTTTTAGAAAAACTGAATCTCTGATTTGCTTTGTCTATTTTTTGAAAGATGTAATCATAGATGAGTTGGATGGGTGTGGCTTATGGAATCAGTTTCATGCATTCATTTAAAGCCATACCCTATAAACTACTGCTGCCAGAGTGAAGACCTGGTATCTATATTCAATCAGGGGTTCTCTGCCCTATTTATCCAGCTGGATTTGAAAATCAAAGCAAACTACATGTAAGGGTGAGGCCAGTCAGAAAGACTGGACTTTCTGAGGTGCCAGGGTTTATACATTTGCCCCATCATTGTGATAGGGAGAGATGGTCCTCATTCCCATTAGTGTTAATGGAGCCAATCATATGAATCCACCACATATCAATGTGTATCCTCTCATGTTTTGATATCTTAATGCACAAAATTACATCTCAAGGGAAAGGCTTGTCTCCTCTTAAGTGCTCTAAATTCCCATTAATACTAATGGAACAAAGATACATGCACTCACTGATGCTCAGAAAAGTGGGCAAAATATAGGAGATGATTAGGTTTTAGGAGTGCTGTAAGAGATTCACGGAAGCTGCAGGGATTGTCTAAAATGATCCATCTTTTCAGGCTTATTTAAGAAATTTCATTATACAGAGCCAATTTTTTTTCTCAGAATCATCAACAGATAATTGGCCACATTCTGCTCTCCAGGAGGAAGAAGTTGAGTCAATATATGTTTGAGAACACCCTAATATCCTTTGGGACGTTGGGTGTATTTATAAAAAGGAGAGTGGAGAGTGTTCTAGAAGAACCCCAGATTTTTCCAAGAGAGCACACAGAGGTAGGTCAGCCCAGAGGAAGGAGGAGAAGCAGAGAGTGTGGGGGCTTCTTTTAGTGGGTTTCTCCAGGCAGCAGGAAGAACTGACACAATCTCTGCAGGCTGCTCTGTGCTGGAGAAGTGCAGTGTGAGCTAGTAAACTGCCCATTATTCCTCTGCCTGCACTTTCTTTTAAAAGATGCTGTTTTAACTTACAGGATATGCAAGATAAGCAATGCTGGCCTTACCCTACTCCTTCACTTTGTAGAGAGGGTAACTGATGCAGGTTCTTGTATGGTCTGAAGTTATTAAAGAGATAAAATTATACAACTTAGAGATAAGGCTATGTGAGCAGAATACAAATGGACTTGAGAATAAGCCAACCTTTATTTGACCTCTCAACAAGTTTGGCTGGTTTTTCTCCTATTGAATTAGAATTGTGTCCTTTTAGCAATCTTCTGTAGTTTAAAGAAGAGGCTTGTCTGGATCAGTCACACCTGCAGGCAGCCTCAGATCATCACTCGTTGGTGGGATTGGAGAGGTGCTGAGAGGGTTCCCTAAGTGAAGTGATTTAAATCCAGGGACCATAGTGTCCAAAACTCTTATCAGAATTAGTTTTTGGCTGAAGCCTTACTTTTTTGAGTGTGTTTTAAATGTAGAACAAAAGAATGTTGTGAGAAATAAAATATCATTACATCCTGTTATTAATACCTTTGACAGAATAATTTCACCAGAAAGTACCTGGACATAATTCAGAGGACAAGGGTGCTTCAAGGGGAAGGAGAAAGTGAAGAGAAGAAATAGAAAATAGAAAGAAATCAAGATAAGCTTTGCCTACAGTGTCTTTACAGACTTTGAGAGGGTGGAAAGAGTAAATGTAACATGGAGCTGGGTGCACACTATGGGAGGTATGCTTCCTATACACTGTCTTCCTTACCTTTTTAAGGGTGAGTGTTACAGATCTACTCTGATATCCTGATAAAAGCTACAGACCTTCTTGTCAAAAAAAAAAAATGCACACACACACACACACATACTTGGTTTCAGGGAATTTGGGGTGTTCACAGGTTCCTTGATGTCCATTCACAGACCCCACTTCAGGGAAACAGCCTAACATGTAGAAGAGTTCAAGATCAGAACTAGGATGGTAAGGGATATTACATTACAAAGAACAATGGTCTTGGGTCTCTTATTTCTAACAATCTCATAGGGAATAAGAAGATTTTGGTAAAAGTGAACATTTATTGAAGATTTTTGCACTTTCACTGATATGTAATGTTTATACATATTTCTGGGCTACATGTCATATTTTGTTACATATATAAAATGTGTAATGATCAAGTTACAGTATTAGGGTATCTATCACCTTGTGTATTTATCATTTCTATGTGTTGGAAACATTTCAAGTCCTCTCTTCTAACTGTTTTGAAATATACAATACATTGTTGTTAATTATAGCCACCCTACTCTGCTATTAAATATTAAAACTTATTCCTCCTATGTAACTGTACGTATATGCTCATTAACCAATCTCTCATCATTCCCACACCCTGCTACTTGAACCGTCCCAGTCTCTGGTATCTACTATTCTATTCTCTACCTCCATAAGATCAACTTTTTTTTTTTTTTTTTTTTTTTATCTCCTACATATGAATGAGAACTTACAATATTTGTCTTTCTGTACCTGGCTTATTTCACTTAACATAATGACCTGCAATTCCAACCATGTAGTTGCATATGAGATGATTTTATTTGTTCATGTTTTTACTTTTCTAGTTCCTTGAGATATATTGTTAAAGTTTTTATCTGAAATCTTTTTTTTTGAGACGGAGTCTCGCTCTGTCCCCCAGGCTGGAGTGCAGTGGCGCGATCTCAGCTCACTGCAAGCTCCGTCTCCTGGGTTCACGCCATTCTCCTGCCTCAGCCTCCCGAGTAGCTGGGACTACAGGCGCCGGCCACCGCGCCCGGCTAATTTTTTTGTATTTTTAGTAGAGACGGGGTTTCACCGTGGTCTCGATCTCCTGACCTTGTGATCCGCCCGCCTCGGCCTCCCAAAGTGCTGGGATTACAGGCGTGAGCCACCACGCCCGGCTATCTGAAATCTTTCTGCTTTTTAAATATGAGCCTTTTTTGCTACAAACTTCCTTCTTAACACTGCCTTTGCTGTATCTCATTGGTTTTAGTATGTTGTATTTCAATCTTCACTGGTTTCAAGAAACTTTTTCATTCTCTCCTTAATTTCTTCCTTGACCCAATGTCATTCAGGAACATGGTGATAAATTTCCATGTATTTATACTATTTCTAAAGTTGCTCTTGTTATTTATTCCATTGCACTCTGACAAGATATCTGAAATAATTTCAATTTTAAAAAAATGTTGGGATTTCTTTGTGTCCTAACATATGGTCTATCCTGAAGAATATTCCATATGCTGATGAGAAGAATGTGTGTTCTGTAGCTGTTTGATGAGATGTTCTGTAAATGTCTGTTAGGTTCATTTAATCTCAAGTGAAATTTAATCCATTTTTTGTTGTTATTAATTTTCTGTCTAGATGATCTGTCTATTGCTGACTGTGGAGTGTTGAAGTCCACAACTACTATCATGTTGGAGTCTATCTATCCCTTTAATCTAATAATATTTGCTTTGTCTGTCTGTGTGCTCCAATGTTGCTGCATATATGTTTAGAATTGTTATATCCTCTTGCTGAATCAATACTACTATCATTACATAATGACCTTCTTTTTTTTAATGTAAAGTCTGTTTTATCTGATATAAGTGTAGCTAGTCCTGCTTGCTGTTGGTTTCCATTTGCATGAAATATCTTTTTCCATTTCTTTACTTTCAGTCTATGTATCTCTTCATAGGTAAGGTGAGTTTGTTATAGACAGCATACAGTTGTGTCTTGTTTTCTTTTTAAATTTATTCAGCCAGTTTATATATTTTAAATGGAAAGTTTAATCAATTTACATTCAGGGTTACTATTGATATCTGAGCATTTATTTCCATCATTTTATTAATTGATTTCTGGTTGTCTTCTATATTCTTGTTTCTTTTCTCTCTTATGGTTTATCATTGTGGTTTTGTGGTTTTCTGTACACTGGTTATATTCAAGTTATTTCTCTTCCTCATTTATGCACTTGCTCTACCAATGGGTTTTATACTTCTGTGTGTTTACATGATGGTAGATATTATTCCTTTCCCTTCCAGGTGTAGAACTTTCTTAAGCATTTCTTATGGGACCAGTCAAGTGGTCATGAATTTCCTCAGTTTTTACTTGTTTGGAAAAGGCTTAATTTCTCCTTCATTTATAGAGAATAACCTTGCTGAGTATAGTGTCCGTCATTGACAAGTTTTTTTTTTTTTTTCTTTCAGCACTGTAAATCTATCATCTTATTGTCTCTTGACCTACAAAGTTTCTTCTGAGAAATCAGCTGTTAGTCTGATGGGTGTTCACTCAGTAATGACTAGATGCTCTTCTTTTGCTGTTTTTAGAATTATGTCTTAACCTTTGACTTTTGACAGGTTGACTTTAATGGGTCATAGAGAAGATTTTTTGAATTTTATCTATTTAGGGATCTCTGGGCTTTCCCATATCTAGATGTCTGTATTTCTTGATAGACTTGGGAAATTTTCAGCTATTGTTTTGTTAAATAGGGTTTTTTTTTACCCCCTTTGGTTTTGTCTGAACTTTCTAAGACACCAAATAGTGAATATTTGGTCTCTTTATGGTGTCCCATATGTAATGTAGGCTTTGCTCTTTATTATTTTTTATTTATTTTTGTTTGTGTTTTTCAAAATTTTCAAGTTCTGAAATTTCTTCTTCTGCTTGATCTAGTCTATTGTCGAAGTTCTCACATTTGCTTTTCAATTTATTCAATAAATTATTCAATTCCAGTTTTTCTATTCGGTTCTTTTACATACATATCTCTTTGGTGAATAATATCTTGAATTGTTTTTCTGATTTCTTTGCATTATTTGTGTTCTCTTGTATCTCACTAAGCTTCTTTAATGTCATTGTTTTGATGTTTTTCTGGCGTTTCATAAGTTTATTTTTATTAACATCAGCTGTTGAAGAATTATTGTGTTTGGGGGGAGGTGCCGTAATTCCCTGCCTTTTCATGTTTTTTGTGCCCTTACTTTGATATGCGTACCTCTGGTGTAACAGACACTTCTTCCAAATGTTCGTATTTGCTTTCATATATTATGATATTTTTCCCTGAAGATCTCTCTATGGCGGTGTTTGGTTAGGTCAGTTTGGCTGTGAATCTGGGTACTTGCAGTACTGTAGTCTCCATATAATTTATTTTGCTGTAAACGGTATTAGTAGTATCTGTGATTTCCTCACTGGCCTGGAGTATGGTTGCTAGTAAAGGCCGTAGTGAAGTTTTATCAGGGATGGGGATACCCATAAGGGCTGGTTCTTGGGCCCCAGTGGTGGAAGCAGTGGGCGAAGCATGCCTGTCCTTGGGCCCCAGAGCAGCATATGCTGACACCAGTATTAGTGGATCCAGAAAGGCCAAATCTCAGGCCTTTGGGCAGCCTACTCAGGTTTTGGCTGTAGCAGTGGAGGGCTGGGGTTTGGGTGGATCCTTAGACCCTGGGAAACAATGGCGGTAGTGGGACAATCCTCTGGCTCCCAAGCAGTTTATGCTAATATTGGTGGTATCTGCAATGGGCTGGGCAGGCCAGTTCCCAGGCCTCAGGTGGTGTGTGCCTCAGGTAGGAGGAAGTTCTTCAGATGTTAGCAAATACTGATTCCTCAAACAAATATACTTGATTTGAAGTGGGTGGCAGCTGTGGGAGTAGTAACAGTTTAAGTGGACTCATCCTCTGGCCCCTGAGAAGAGTACTCAGGGACCAACCAGTGGTGGATGGAGCAATGCAGTCTCTAGGATGCCAAATAGTATGCTTGGGTGCAGGAGAGATAAAATCAGAATGAGTCGGCCTGTCTCAGCATCCCCCCCCAACCAAAGCTGTGCATGTGGGCACTGGCTGTGGTGGGCAGGGGTAGGGTGATCCCAGCCACCCCAGCAGAGTGCTCAGTGGGGATGGCAGTGACTGTGCTATGGCCTTGCTAGTGGGGAGGGCTGGGTTGCTTTCAGTTGCAGCAGCTGTAGGCTGGGGGCTGGGTACCACTCACTTTGGCTCTGGGTGGTAGATGTAGGTATGGGAGCCTGTCCTCAGGATGCTTTTAAATGCTCAGCAGCCTCTCTGCTGGGAGTATAGGATCGTTGCTAACAAGTCATGCTTCAGCCTTGGTGGCAGCAGCCAGCAGTGGTGGTGGCTGTGGGTGGGGGATGTTAATGGGACCCCAGGGATATGGAGATGCAGGTGCTGTTTGGCCATCTGAGGCAGGCCAGGCTTCCAAAATGGTGCTGTGCTGTAGCTACGTAGGACTTTGGACATGTGTGGGACCCACTGTGAGCTCCCTCCATGAGCAATGCTGTCTCAGTCTCCAGGAAGCTTCCTATGTTAGTCTCAGGGCCTGTGGAGGTCAAGTGGCTCTGCAGTAGCTAAGATTGGAGAATCTGGAGAATCCCTAGTGAGAACATGGGTCACTGGGGGTCTCTCTTTTATCTGTTTTCGGCATGGGAAGCCTCCCTAGGCTCCAAGCCAGCTCCAGATGAGCAGGCTGCCTTACTTCCCTCTCCTTCTTGGCCTTATGTGTTTCCTGTCATTTCTAGGTTGAATTCCAGCGTTCTGTCTTAGCTAATCTATTCAAAGTGTGATTACCTATTTGCTAATTAGTTTTACTTTGTGGAGGAAGCAAGTACCACATGCCTCTACTCAGGCATCTTGAAGCCCCTTTCTGAATGGACATTCTTGGGGCTCATGGAAATACTAAAATTTGCTGATAAAAATTGCAGTGGTATGTGTTCAAAGTGCTGCATAAATAAATAAGTGTGAGAAAGAATGAATTTTAAGTTGGTAGACCTATATAGTCATGTGCACAGAATGGTTTTGCATATTATTTAAGCATTCTGTCCTACCCCTTTATTGAGCTCTCTCTCTCTCTCTCTCTCTCTCTCTCTCTGTCTCAGACTTCTTCCATAGGTGTAGTGGTACTATATATTGGAATCAGGAAAGAATTAAGCAGGAAAGAATTAATAGAGCCTTAGCAGCATTCCATCATTGAGACACCAACTACTTCTCTTTGTTTACCAGCCTCTTAATTGCTGTGGTTTCCTAACAAAAGCCTACCATGTTGGAATAGTGCCCTATTCCAGAATATCTATCATTCTTGTTCCTAATTTTTTTTTTACCAGAAAATAACACACTCAGTATTATATTTATAGGGGCAGGAACAGCAGGCAACTATTTTTAAAGCTTTTGAAAAACAAAATGCAAACACTGAATTTCATGGGATTCAGAAGGAAAAAAGACAACTTTTTCATATGGGGTATACTGATTACTTTTAATAACTGTTAACTGTTACATATTGGGAGAAAATTCTTCAAATGTAAACAAATGCTGATTCCTCAATCAAATATGTGCGTCCTTGAGCTTGCAAGACACAGATGACTATGCCCTCAATTACTGGAGGATAAACTTGTCTTGTTTTAGCTCCATATTTACTAAAGAAAACATAAAATTCCCTTGGTAAACATGAGTAAGTAACACAGAATTGCATCTTACTTGCTTTATTTATTTATTTTTTATTTTACAAGCCATTATTTGAAGTTGAATGGAGGCAGTTAAGGCAAATCCTGAACTGCAGTTATATTTGTACTTAAACCAGATGAGTCTTCCTCTGGAATATTAAAGCATTGTTTCCAGTGGTACCCACAGGTCCACTTTAAAGCTCTCTTACGACGAGTCCCATCATTTCGGCCTGACCATTTACCTGAAGTGATAGAGGGGGTACAACTGAGATAAGAACCCTGTCCACAAATTCATTATTCTTAACTGTGTTTACAAATGGCTGTGTCTGACAGTCCACTTTGTAAATGACTGCTGCAGAGCTGATTGTTCCTGTGGCTGTGAGAAGTGAAATGAGGGGTCCTTGACTATATCTAATTTGTGAAGGTATTGAATTATTTCTCTGTAAAAGTTTCCCCATTCAATATGAACTCTTTACCAAGGACACTTAATCACATCTCATGGAGAAACAGGGACCTCCTGTAGGTTACACTTAATTGCCTGGCATGGATCATCCTCATTTATCCTCTTTTCAGCATCACTGCAAACTCCTGGTTGCTAAACATAATGTTATCCAATGCTCATGGGCAAGGATTTCCCAGATGCAATTCTGGAAGATAGGCTGTCTAAGAAAACAAGATACTCATTTTCTTAAATTCCAAGGCACTTTTCATAAGAAAGAAAATTAAGAAAATATGATTAGATAATCAAGTTCACCATATTTTATCTTATTAGTCACTCTCTCCTTCCTTGGCTTCTGATGTGAAAAAATGACAGATGATGAATAGTAAGCCAGAGGATTTGATTAGTAGGTAGATATGGATTATGAATACCTAGAGGTGGGTTATAAACATCTGATGATTATAACAGAAAATGATCTGCTAGCCTTCATCAGATCTCCTTCAGGCATCACCTTTCAATTTTACATTTCATAAACAGTAGTTGAGAGTGCAGGAGAAGATGCTAATCAAAGGTCTATAATACTATAAACCTGGTGTTACCAATTACAAATAGACTTAGCCATAGATAAAAGTCTCCAAAGAGATTGTGGCAAATATGATTGAAGCGTGTTATACCAAACAGGGCTATAGGTGTGTATATAATGAAGTACCTACTGTAAGTCACACTGTTTCTGGATAATAAAAAACTGATGGTTTGATGGCTTACATCCTCTTATGCATTTTGTGTCTGTGCTCGGATCCAGTGCTGTGAGTCAGTGGTAAGAAGACGTGTATGTTCAAGCTATTGCACTTATGCTGGCCCCATGTCAAAATGCCACACTTCTGATATTTTTCCCATGGTATTCTCTCTAGTAAATTATTGATATTAGAAGGTGGTCTGGATCACAGAGAAGACACTGAATAATCATCTTCAACATACAAACTAAACGACATTTCAGAAAATTAGACATTAAAATTGGAAACTTGTAAATTCAACTGACTCAGGACCAAGACTGCAGCAGAAACATCTAAGCTGATAATTTGTCATCTGTCTTTGTTTATTGTGGCAATTGTGCCACTGAATACCCTCCTTTCTAACTTTCTGCTTTGATCTAGTGAGAAGAAATGATATTTGAATTGAATCTAAAGTAGAGACTATTAGGTTCTAAATTATATTCTGAGAGGTTGTATTAGTCCATTCCTATGCTGCTATAAAGAACTGCCCAAGACCGGGTAATTTAAAAAGGAAAAAGAGGTTTAAGTGACCCAATGTTCCACAGGGCTGGGGAGGCCTCAGGAAACTTACAGTCATGGCAGAAGGGGAAGCAAACAAGTCCTTCTTCACATGGTGACAAGAAGTGGTGCCACACAAAGGGGAAAAAGTCCCATATAAAACCATCAGATCTTGAGAGAACTCACTCACTATTATGAGAACAGCATGGGGGTAACCACTCCTATGATTCAATTACCTCCCACTGGGTCCCTTCCACCACATGTGGGGATTATGGGAATTACAATTCAAGATGAGATTTGGATGGGGACACAGTCAAACCATATAATTCCACCCCTGGCTCCTCCCAGATCTCATGTCCTCACATTTCAAAGTACAATCATGCCTTTCCAACAGTCCCCCAAAGTCTTAATTCATTCCAGCATTAACCCAAAAGTCCAAGTCCAAAGTCTCATCTGAGACAGGGCAGGTCCCTTCCACCTATGAGCCTGTAAAATCAAAAGCAAGTAGTTATTTCCTAGATACAATGGGGGTACAGGCATTAAGTAAACACACCCATTTCAAATGGGAGAAATTGGCCAAAATGAAGGGGCTCTAGGCCCCATGCAAGTTCAGGATCCAATAGGGCAGTCATTAAGACTTAAAGTTCCAAAATAATCTCCTTTGACTTCATGACTCACATTCAGGTCATGCTGATGCAAGAGGGGGACTCCCATAGCCTTGGGCAGCTCTGACTCTGTGGCTTTGCCCTCCCAGCTGCTTTCACGGGCTGTCATTGAGTGTCTGTGACTTTTGCAGGTGCACAGTACAAGCTTTTGGTGGGTCTACCATTCCGGGGTCTGGAGGACAGTGGCACTCTTCTCACAGCTCCACTAGTCAGTGCCCTATTGGAGACTCTGTGTCAGGGATCACACTCCACATTTCCCTTCTGCACTGCCTTAGAAGAGGTTCTCCAGGAGTTCTCTGCCTCTGAAGCAAACTTCTGCCTAGACATCCTTTGAAATCTAGGTGGAGGTTCACAAACCCCATTTATTAACTTCTGTGCACCCACAGGCTCAACACCATGTGTAAGCCACCAAGGCTCAGGGCTTGCACCCTCTGAAGCAATAGCTTGACCTCTACACTGGCCCCTTTGAGCCATGGCTGGGATGCAATGCACCAAGTCCCAAGGCTGCACAAAGCAGCAAGCCCTGGGTTTGTCCCAGGAAACCATATTTTCCTCCTAGGCCTCTGGACCTGAGAAGGGCTGCTGCAAAGGTCTCTGACATGCCCTGGAGATATTTTTCCCATTGTCTTGGTGATTAACATTAGGCTCCTTGTCACTAATGTAAATTTCTGCAGCAGGCTTGAATTTCTCCTCAGAAAATGGGTTTTTATTTTCTATTGCATTGTCAGGCTGCAAACTTTCCAAACTTTAATGCTCTGCTTCCTCTTGAATGCTTTGCCACTTAGATATTTCTTCCACCAGATATCCTAAATCATCTCTCTCAACCTCAAAGTTCCACAGATCTCTAGGAAAGGGACAAAAAGTTGCCAGTCCCTTTGGTAAGCATAGCAAGAATCACCTTTATTCCAGTTTCCAACAAGTTCCTCGTCTCCATCTGAGACCACCTTAGTCTGGAATTCATTGTTCATGTGACTATCAGCATTTTGGTCAAAGCCATTCAAGAAGTCTCTAGGAAGCTCCAAACTTTCCCACATCGTCCTGTCTTCTTCTGAGGACTCCAAACTGTTCCCACCTCTGCCTGTTACCTAGTTCCAAAGTTGCTTCCACATTTCCGGGTATCTTTATTACATCAGTGCCCCACTACTCAGTACCAGTTTACCGTATTAGTCGATTCTCACACTGCCCGAGGCTGGGTAATTTACAAAGGAAAGAGGTTTAACCTACTTACAGTTCCACAGGGCTGGGGAAACCTCAGGAAACTTACATGGTGGAAGGGGAAGCAAACATGTCCTTCTTCACCTGGTGGCAGAGGGAGAAGCACTGAGCAAAGGGGCAAAAACCCCTCATAAAACCATTAGATCTCATGACAACTCACTTGCTATGACAAGAACAGCATGAGCCTCCATGATTCAATTACCTCTCACTGGGTCCCTCCCACAACGTGTGGGGATTATGAGAACTATAATTTAGGATGAGATTTGGGTGGGGACACAACAAAACCATATCAGGGATTCACCAGTGAGTAAAGTTCACAGTGGAGCTTGGGGAATCAATGCATGCCACTTTTTTCTTTTAGAATCCAATTTTTCTAGTCATTATTATTGCAGCCCAAATTTGTTACTGTATTTTAGGACCTTGTAAATCTTGCTTAGCATTTATTAGTCAAGGTAGGTAGATTAAATTGTGAAAGCAAACTATCCTGAGATTTTAATGTGTGAATATAGCAAAAGTATACTTCTTGCTTATGTGATGTCCACTGATTGTCAAGACCACCCCTGCCCCACAAAGTAATTATCCTCTGTAGAGCAACTTGTTATTCTAGGTCAGTAGGGTGCTGTAACTATTAGAACCATGTGGGCTCCTATTCAATCAAGTGAGGGAAGAAAAACTGGAGAAATGTGTGTGGGCTTTTCACGGCTAAGCTTGACATTGTACTCATCTCCATCCATTGGCCAGAACTAGTCAAAAATCTCCACTACAGCAAAAGGAGCAAGGGTGTTTAGTCTTCTTAATCTTCTGCAATCAGATTTGGGTGAGTACAAGGAGTAACTAATGACATTTATAATCTCAAAGTAACACTGTAACTCAAGCTAGAAAAATATCTAGCTTTCAGCTTTTAATTCTGTTTCCTCTTATTATAATCCCTTGATGCTACATTGCCACAAAAGAAGAAAGAAAAAGAACTGCATTTCCTTTTGTTTGTGATAAACAGGAGGGCACAATGGCTGGTGTTTCCAGGTCATGATTTATTTGTTCAGCCGGAGCCACTGCAATGCTGCATTCTTCTAGGACGCTCGGCAACACAGCAGGCCTTTTAAAGAATCCCAACTGGCCCCCACGCTGAATAGAAAAGAAGGGAAAAGTATCATCCCAGCTAGCTTTGACTGAAATGAAAATCTGCTCAAACCAAAAATAGAACTCTCACAGGGACTGTCTTTTAAAAAGAACGGCAGGGCTCAGTAGTTCTATGTGACATATGTTGAATCATTTAAAATTTTTTTCCCTCCACATAGTTTAGTCAGAAACTAAATGGCTCTGAGATAGGAAAAAATAATGAACTTTAACTCAAAAAGACATTTCAGAAATTTCAGACCAGGGCAGCCAAGGTATTTGTCAGCCCAAGCTGTTTTCCTTTATCCCCTCTTGCTCTTGGAATATAAGTTTCTACAACTCTATTGAATGACAATCCTATAATATCTTACTCTATTATTGTCCCCCATCTCTCCTGACGCATGCAGTTATCCTCTCTGGAAATGCATATCTAACATTTTCTATCTGTTCTTCCTATCTATAGGACATTCAAGGTCTTCTTTCAAAGCTCTCAGCTCCCCAAGGCTTTCTGTGCATGAGCTTTATGTTGTGCAATTATCACTTTATAAAATACCGTCCTTTTCTCCAGGAGCTCCTCTATGTGGTTGAGAGCTTAATCACACACTGGTTTATGCAACAAACGTTGGAATTATGTCAGTCATGTCCTCCCAGAGAGGTTGAATAGCCCTTGACATACCTTTCCTCTATTGAACTCAATAACACCAAGTTGATGTTGCAGACTGGGATCTCGGTAGCTATTTGTTGGTTGATTGTACCCTACTTATTCAAACTGGGGTAATGTGACTTTTCTGGGACATGGAGTATATATCAATATGCTCTTTGATCATCCCTGATGACGTGATCTCATCTATCCACTTCTAAATGACTGCTGGGGCTGAGTCCCTTTTGGAGCCAAGGAGTAAGCCATACATTGTGCTGTTCCTGCCCCTGATGGTGTTGAGAACCCATTGTATTGCTTTCCCTGGAACACTGGAGAGATCTGTAGATAGGATTATCATTCCTAATTCTTTACTCATTCCTAAAATATGGTTATATGTTTTTGTGCTCCTTTACCATATGATTTTCCCTCACAGTAGAGCAGGCAGAATATGTATGTACCCTCATCCTGTCCATTGTGAGCTCATGTAACTTCCTTTGGCCAATGGAGCATTAGCACATGTACCCTAGGCAGGGACCTTATGCTTGTAGTTTGGCCTCTTTTGCTCTATTATCTTAAGAAGGATCTACCTTTGGTGTTTATTTGGCCTCAAAATGATCAAAACACATGGAGCAGACTTGACTGTGATCAGCAGCTAAGAATCCATCGTAGCCCACCTGACCCAGGTAAGCCCAGTCAATACTAGCAAAGTCATGAGTAATTTTTAGAATAGAGTAAGAGAAATAAGGATTTGAGAAAAAACACTGAGTTTTGGGAATAAGGAAATTGTTACACAAAATTATCACAGTAAAAATCTTACAAAAAAATAGATTCTGTGGTGCAACATACAGGGTAGGTAGGCCTCAAAGACAAACTGATCATAAAAGAGTAGTTGCTGGTTTGGGGGAGGAAGTAGGGAAAACACTGGAAGAAACCGGTGTGTTCTTACTGGAAAGACATTGGACAATAAAAGAACACAGCTTCAGGCAGATGATCAGGTGGGGTGGCTGCCCTTTTGGGACTGACACTTCTGGTGACAATCTTCCCTATTTGCAGAAATTATCTTTTCTGCCACACTGGCAGATTGTGCTGCCTTTCAGACCTCAAGATTCTAATATGATGTAAAGATAAGTAGTACAGTGTAGGGGTTAAGAGAATAAGCTCTAGAGCCCAGCTGTCTGGGTTTTAATCTTGGCTTTGCCACTTTACTGACTTCCTGACCTTGGCACTTGTCATGTCTTCGTTTTCTTATCCAGAAAATGCGGCTTGTAATAGAATATACCTCATAAAATCATTGTGAGGATTAAATGTTTTAATATGCATAAGTACTTAGAATGGGGACAGGAACTTAGTAAGTTCTCAGTAAGTCGCAGCTATTATTACTATCATCATTGTTTAACCAAAATTTAGGGCACAGAAGCCCCTAGTACTCTGCTGGGTATCCTGTAAGAAATTCAGATGAATGTAAACATGGCCGCTGACCTAAAGAAATGTATAATCTAAAATTTGTTGATTTTGTATTCTATGACCTTACAGAATTTTTAAATTAGTTCTGATAGGGGTGTGTGTGTGTGTGTGTGTGTGTGTGTGTGTGAGAGATTTGTAGGGATTTCTACATATAGGATAATGTCTTCTATGAACAGAGATAGCTTTACTGCTTTTTAAATTTAGATATCTTTTTTGCCAAATTGCTCTGGCTAGGATTTTTAGTATTTTGTTGAGTAGAAGTGATCAGCATGGGCATTCTTGTCTTGCTCCTGATCTTTGAACTTTTCACCATTGAATATGATGTGAATTGTGGGCTTTTCATTTTTGGTTATTATTATATTAAGGTATTTTTCTTCTATTTCTAGTTTGTTGTGAGTTTTAACCATGAAATTGTGTTATATTTCACTAAATGCTTTCTTACATTTATTGAGATGATCCTATGTTTTTAATCCTTTATTCTGTAATGTGGTGTATCTCATTAATTGATTTTCATCTGTTGAAACATCTTTGCATTCCAAGGATCAGTCTCATTTGGCTGTGGTGTATGATCTTTCTAATGTGCTGTTGGATTTAGTTTGCTAATATTTTGCTGAGAATTTTTGCATCCATATTCAACAGAGTTATGGCCTTTAGTTTTATTTTACTATGGCATTTTTTTGGCTTTGGTAAAAGGAGACTGGTGGCCTCATAAAATGAGTTTGAAAGTATTCCTTCTTTTTCAATTGTTTGAAGAATTTGAGAATAATTGGCATTAATTCATCTTTAAGTGTTTGGTAGAATTCAACAGTGAAGTCATCTGGTCCTGGGCTTTTCTTTCACTGCTGTAAATAACTTTTGATATGAAAATATACAAAAATGCTGTAGAAAGAGCACAATGAACACCCAGATTTATCTACTGCTAGCATTCTGATCTATTTGTTTATAAATACGTACACATAAATGTAACTTTTGTAAACCATTAGGAAGTGGGTTGCATACATCATGGCTCTTTACTTTTAGATTCTTAAGTGTGTATTTCCTAAGGAAAAGAATATTTTCTTACATAACCAGAATCACTTGTGGATTTCAGTACATTTATAAAGCAACTTTCCTTCCAGTATGTGATTCAGTCTAGGATTACAGATTTCATGTAATTGCCATGTCTCTTTACTTTTCTTCAATCTGGAAGTATTCCTCAGCCTTTGTTTTCAGTTCTAACATTGACATTTTTAAATACAACCCTCACCTTATAATGAAATATGCCTCATTTGGGGATTCCTTAGAATTCCTCAGGACTACATTGAAGTTGTACATTCTCATCTAGAATATTGCATGGGGATTATAATGCCCTTGTCAAGATATCATATTCCGAGGCATACAATGTCTATCTGCCCCTCATTAGTGATATAGATTTTGATGTTACAGCCAGTGTCGTCCAAGTTATTGCCCACCAAATGTTGATTCAATTTCTGCATGGTAGAGTTAGGATGTTTCCTTTTCAATCAATAAAAGAGTCTGTCGAAGACACTTAAGATCTCCCAACTATCTATCTTCTCATCAAAATTTCTTCATTAATTTAGCATCCTTTGATGATCCTTACCTGATTCAATCTTTGCTATAATGGTTGAAAAATAAAGATTTTTCCAACTCCAGCTCATCAGCCGTATCTACTAGTCAGTAATCAGCATTTTATTTAAGCAAGAGCCCTCCTTCTCTCCTGTATATTTATTGACTTGTCTAGCTATTTTTGATACAGGTTCATGAATTACCATCCTTCAATACTTTGATGTGCATATTGTCCTCTATGCAGCTGGCAAGAGCTCCTTCAACCTAGCTCCCATGTCCTTGGTCCTTTTGGCATAACTGTATATGTGTGTGCACGCACACACACATGCTTTTTTTTTTCTTTTGAGTTTCATTTTTATTTTTTAAACTTTCTGGTATAACAAAGAACTCTGGACAGACTGTTTTCTTTGGCCTTGTAACAGAAACTCACAAGCTTATGAAGTGATCAACTTCAGAACTACTGCCTTCATTAATTCTTTGTTATAAGCAACTAAGCTATGACCTCAACCCTTACTGAAATTTGCTTATCAGCCACACAGCTTATCTAAAAGTCCTTTCCCTTAGAAATGGCCTTGGTTGTTTCAGAATTTCAGTCCCGAAGCCTGACCATATTCTTATTCAGTGCTCATTCTCCTTCTGGGCTCAGGTGTTTCCTGCAATTTGAGATTGATAGATGGTTAAGCTAATATGTTACCAGGCAAAAAAGATTATGTATGAGTCACAAATTCACACAAGAATATATTTTCACCATGGTGCTCTGTGGGATAAAGAAAAGTTGGGGTTAGAAATGGAAGATGTTCCGAGGCAGGAGAATCACTTGAACACGGGAAGCGGAGGTTGCAGTGAGCCGAGATCGCGCCACTGCACTCCAGCCTGGGCGACAGAGCGAGACTCCATCTCAAAAAAAAAAAAAAAAAAAAAAAAAAAGAAATGGAAGATGTTATGGAGAGCTCACACTTCTTGCGGAAACCTTCTTGCTATCTCTAAGATCTTTGCCCAAGATGCCCCCTTTAGAGAGGTGAGTTGGAACGATGTCACTTTCAGCTCATCAGCTCATCCCTGGAGGAGAAAACAGAGGACAATTAAAGATTTGACAAGTCACCAAAACATTCTTTCTTTGAAATACCCTAAGATACAGTTATCTAAGATTAATATCAAAACCCGTATGTGGTGAGCACTGTTGTTGTCTTACCCATATCTCTTTTTTTTTTTTTTTTTTTTTTTTTTTTTTTTTTTTTTTTGAGGCGGAGTCTCGCTCTGTCGCCCAGGCTGGAGTGCATTGGCCAGATCTCGGCTCACTGCAAGCTCCGCCTCCCGGGTTCCCGCCATTCTCCCGCCTCAGCCTCCCGAGTAGCTGGGACTACAGGCGCCCACCACCTCGCCCGGCTAGTTTTTTGTATTTTTTAGTAGAGACGGGGTTTCACTGTGTTAGCCAGGATGGTCTCGATCTCCTGACCTCGTGATCCGCCCGTCTCGGCCTCCCAAAGTGCTGGGATTACAGGCTTGAGCCACCGCGCCCGGCCACCCATATCTCTTGTACCAGGACAGTACCCGGATACTTAGCTGCTATGAATGTTGGCAGCTAAAAGGTTACAGCTGCTCCCTTCTGTAGAGAATTGTTCTCAGCTAAAGGGAGCTCCATGCCCAGGAGGCTAAGCTCATTTCCCACTTGGCCTCAGGGTAACATGAAGCCAGGGGTACAGATGCTGATCCCTTTACCTCAGGGCCCAACTCTGGTGCAATCGTGCTCCATGGATCCCCAGGGAATCAGGGTTAAGCTAGACTTCAGAGATGCCCAGTCTTGCTTAGCTAGTTCCCTTCTCCCATCTACTTCTTTCCCTCCCTTAGAGATCTCGCAATTGCACTCTCAATAAATTATATGTCATGGGACTGAAATTCCCGTCTGAGGCCCTGTGTCTAGGGAACCCAATCTACATATGTCAGAATAATCTGGGAAACATTTAAAGTTATAAATAATCTCATATGTAAGTGATTTTTAAAATAAGCAGAAATGAATATCTTTGACATGAATCATTTGAAAAAAGGAAAAATAATATTTTAAACCAGCCTGTAATATGCTAGTACTAATATTCTTTTAAAAGCATCACCATCTCCCAGTTGTATTAGTTGGAAGTCCCAAAGCCATCTCTGACATTTTTCCCTCTGACCTGCTTTCAACCAGATGCAACCTTTGACTGCAGAATTGCTCACTTCTGCAGCCCACTTAACACTGCCAGTCAAGAACATCATGACCTCTCCCTAACATGTCCTCCTTGCTGTTATTTCTCCTCCTTTCTTCCCCTCCTCTATTCCCTACCACATCTGTCATGCAGGTCATGCTCTGCATCCGGCAAAACCCACACTGGTATCAGCCGGTCTCTCTAGCTTCCTTCTGGTCCACTGGCCTCCTTGTACCATTTGCTCTCCCCATATTCAGAATAATCTCTGACAGTGTTCTGCATATTCTTATCTCTCGTGTCTTTGAACTTGCTTCCCCCCCGCCACCCACTTAAAATGTTTCCTCTCCACCTTCCCTGCTTCTTGAAATCCTATGAAAATTCAGTTCAAATGCTTGTGTCTCCATGAAGCCTTCCAAGATTCCCCGAATAAAAACCAGTTTCTCTTTCTCCCATATTTCCTCTGGCTTTTATTTGTTTCTCTACAAGGCTCTTCCCATATTCTACTTGTCATTTTATCACCAGTGAATGCATCTCATTTCTGCACTGTGCCATAAGTGCTTGAGGAAAGTGATTGTATCTTATGCCTTTCTAGTTCCATCTCTTCAGTTCAGCCCCCTTCTGACCTTTTAAGCTTGGTCAGCTTACCTAGATCCTGCGTGGTTCATTAAAAATAAGAGCAGAAAACAATGTCTGTCCTAGATAATGCCTCAAATCATTCCTTATTGACATGTGACACCCTGCTTCTTGCTTTTCTGTCTTTATGCTCACCGTTGCCTTTTCTGCTTCTTGCCCATTTAAATTTAGTGACCATTACTACTCATCCCTTTGAACTTTTATATTTGGTTTATAGTTTGGCTCTGGGCTCAAACCATTTGGTGTCCCCTGCAGCCTTGGGTGAGAGTTGCTTTCCCAAAGCACATACATATGTGTATTCTAGAGCCCATGGGAACACTCAGCCCTGTTTGCTTTCAACGAGCACTCGGTCTATCAATATAATTTCATTTCCAGCATCCTTTGAGGAAATCAGAAAGGTGACAGCTTATCTACTGTTAGCTCCCCTGCAGCTCTCCACTCCAGGTAAGGCAACCACTCCTAGGCTTTCCCTTGAGTTTTTTGGTCAGTTGCCTGGCCAGGAGAAACAGGCTCCAGCCCCTCACGCCATTCTACTCTCCCTCTCCCCCTTTCCTGTAGTTGCCATCAATCTTCCTACTGTGCATATAAGAAGTCATTTCCATCCTATTAAGCACTGGCTACTGAGAACTCTGTGGTTGCAGATGACAGAATATGTAGTTCATGTGGTGTCAACAAAATGGGGAACTTATTTGTTCTTATAATTTAAACTTCCAGGGTATGTCTGACCTTAAGTGCTGTAAGACTCAGCTGTAGTAACAGCATTTTCATGAATCTGTGCCTTTTCATCCCTTGACAGTAAGTAATTTTTCTCTGTATAAGATTTAATCTCAGAAAGGCTATTCCACGCAGTAGTGATCTGGCCTCCAACAGATCGGGATTTATACTGTATTAATTCGGTCACTCGGGAAGAAACAGAGCTCCATCTTCACAAATATGAGCCTGAATCACTGGACTCTTTGGGGTCCTGGGTCCAAATTATTGAACCGAGCACCTGGGCTGGGGAAGTAGAATACTCTGATTGCACTCGTCTGAGTCCTAGTTCATCTCTGGAATTCAGAGGTGAGGTTGATTTCACTCAAACCATATAGACTGACATTGGGGAAGAGACTATTCTTCAAAAGGAAAGTAAATATAAGCTTCAGAAGAAGGGGAGATGGATATTGGTGTCTCAAGTGATATACGTCTACTATATTCCTTTTCATCTGTGCTTTCCCATGAGATAAGCAGCTACGAGAGGCCTAAAGATCAAAGAATTTCTTATAGGTAAAGTCATTGGACTGGACCGTGGCTCAATGAGACTTTCTGATAAATTGAAAGGTTAAGCCAATTGATATTTACAACTTCTTTTATATACAAATTACATATTTCCCAACGGGTCAGAATATTTTATTTACTTTTTTCAAATGTTAATTTGCTTTTCATCTCTGCTTTTTTTTTTGTTGTTGTTGTTCTCTATTCCCTCCTCTAATCATTTAACCATGCCGTCTGAATTTTCTTTCCTCAAGGATTTTTACAAGACTGAAAGAAGTTTCTTGAAAGGTAGAGCCTTTACTCTTCTTTGTAAAATCCTAAGGGAACATTTCTAAGTGTCCTGGAGAGGGTGGAGAGAGATGAACAAGTCTAAGGGAGAAGCTAGAGAGTAGACATTTCCCCAGCCTGGTAAGCTGCTGAAGAGCTTGGAGCATATTCAGCCTTCTTGATCAAGGAAATAGTAGAACACTGTTTGAGGAGAACCTATGTTGTATCAGACATACTACTAAGTCTTTTATGTATGTAATTCGATTATTCAATTCATCAGAACAATTCTTCAGGAAAAACGGTCTCAATGCCATTTTACAGACAAGGAGCTAACTATAGACTTAGGCAATTTGAGGCATACAGTTGAGACCAAGTAGGATTTGACTCTAGGCATGTTGGGATCTTGAACCCATAGCCTTTCTGTTGTTACACTATGGGTTAGTCCAAGAAAAGGTCGTTTACCCATGCTTTTCTATGTTTCCAGTGAAAAGGAAACTGGAAGTCACAAAGAACCAACGAGTTGGTCTACAAATAGGTTTTACAACCAATTAGAGGGAGGCTGTCCCCCAGTGTGTGGACCCTGGCTCACCAAACTTCAAGCTGTTATCTTTTGCCAGTGTTTGGTATGTTCGCATCCTGGTTCATACCTTTAGTTTTGTTTCCTCCCTACAAGCTCAGGATTCATGGAAGTTCTCATAGAGAGTGATGGGGGTCATGGTCCGGAGACCGAAAATATCAGTGAAAGACTTTCGGAGGTTCCAGTTTTCTTTAATTGCACTTACACAGGCCTTTGCTTTTTGACAGAAAAATGTCTATTAAATTTTCTCTTTCCAGTTTAATTCCTTCTTTTTTTTTTTTTTTTGAGACGGAGTCTTGCTCTGTCGCCCAGGCTGCAGTGCAGCAGCATGATTTCAGCTCACTGCAACCTCTGCCTCCAGGATTCAAGGAATGCTGCCTCAGCCTCCTGAGTACCTGGGATTACAGGCACCCGCCACGCCACCACACCCGGCTAATTTTTGTATTTTTAGTAGAGACAATGTTTTACCATGTTGGCCAGGCTGGTCTTGAATTCCTGACCTCGTGATCCGCCTGCTTCAGCCTCCTAAAGCGCTGGGATTACTGGCGTGAGCCACCGCACCAGGCCTACCTAATTGCTTTTAAAACTGCTTTCCATTTGGTCTGAATTGACTCCTAAGTGGTTCTTTGTAAGTGAAAGTGTCTTATAAGTTTCAAAACACTATGAAAATGTTAGTTGTAGCTGTGTCAGTAATTGATATTTAAAGACAGAAAAAAATTCATTTTGACTGCCTCTCTCTTCTTAAATTTGAGGAGCTCTGAACTCTGACATCTAATTATTCTCATAATTATAGCTAGAGAGAGGGAGAATTAAAACTAAAATTCAAGCAATTACATGTACAAGGGCAAAAGTTGTTATTATGTTAAAACGCACAGTCCATTGTAATTTTTTACTTAAGATGGTTGTAAAAGAAAGCATCTGAGGTGCAGGAAGTGGGAGCAAGGCCTATACATTAAAATGTTGACCTCAAAGACCCATGAATGCATTTTTAATTTTTTCTGCCCCAAATAGATATCTTAGATAAAAGTATTATGTGTGAGACATGAGGTAATCTTGTAGCTTTATAGAAAGACAAAAATTTCTCTCTAATAAATATTTCTAGATTTTTGAGTATTCATTTATTATACACCTATATCTTAGGTATGTTTATTATAAGCCTAAAAATATCTTTTCATTCCACAAATGCCAACGAGACTAGAATTTCTCATTAGAACCAGCCAAACTGAGGATAGAATTAAAACAAGTGGAATCTTATTAGCAATTGGTAATTTTTAAAAAAGAATACACACATTCTTCATGGAAAGGAAACTACCTCTCCCAGTCCTGCTGTGGATAATGTTCTGTTTATTGACTTGCTTGTTTCTTTACCCACAGCTTACTGCATCTATGTTTTAATTTTTTTAACTTTTTCTTTTGAAACTATTGCAAGTTCACAGGAAGCTGCAAAGAAATCAAAGGGAGGCCCTGTGAAATCTTTACCCATCATCCTCTAATGTAAACATCTTTCATAACTACAGTACTATTGTCAAAACCAGGAAATCAATATTGGCACAATACACAACGCTTATTTGGATTTCAACCGTTGTACATGCAATGGTGTGTGTATGTGTGTGTGTATCTCTATGCAATTTTATGCCAAGCATAGCTATGTAACCCCCACCATCATCAAAATAACAGAAGAACTTTTATCACCATGGGGCTCCCTAATGCTGCCCCTTTACAGCCATGCCCACCTTCTCCTCACAGGGTTTACCCCTGTTAACCACTAACCTGTTCACTATCACTCTAACTATGCCATTTCAGGAATGCTATATAAATGGAATCATGCAGCATATACTTCTTTCATACTGGTAATTTTCATTCAGCATAATTTCCTTGAGGTTTATCCAAGTTGTTGTGTGTATTAATAGTATTCCTTTTTATTCCTAGTGCTGTTCTATGGAACGAATGTACCGCGATTTGTTTAGCCATTTGCTCCTTGAAGGACTTATAAACGTAGAAATTTATTTAGCAATTTCTATGTATATTTAGTTGAGTGGCTAATGAATATTAGACATAAGCTAGTTGGTTATGAAACAGGGTCTGATCACCAGGAGTGTTGGTTTTAAACAAAGTAGTCATAAGAATGAGGCAGCCATCTAGGTAACCTCCTGCTAGAAGGTGTGGCCATGGAATTCTTCTTGGATCTTGAAGATGCTGCTAAGAAGAGTGAAATCAGAACCAGGTCCCAGATTTGAGACATCAGATTTAAACCTCAGTCCCCCAAATTATAGAATGGCAATAGATTACTTCCGTACTTTTCCAACATTAATGTGCATATGAATCACTTAAAGATCTTGAGAAAATGCAGATTCTAACTCCGAAGGCCTGAAAGGGCCTGAGATTTTGCCATTCTATCAAACTCCCAGATGGTACTGATGCTGCTGGTCCACAGAACTCTCTTTATGACAAAATAATAGCTGAGATTCCCCTATCACTTAAAATACTTTTCCTGGCTTTCTTTAGACAGGATTAGAGGCTAAGCAATCAAAGTGCTGGGGATAGAAGATTACCTGGCAGGAATTCAGGGACTCAGGATATGTCATTGAGAGAACTGGGAGGCTAGAGTAGCAGCCAGTCCTGCCTCCTTATGGGCTCACCTGGGATTGTCATATGGGAACTGTGGATCACTTCTCCAGGACCAGAGCTTTGGCCCTTGTGAGCAGCCATGGCAAAGAGCATGTCTGGTGGGACTTGGTGAGTCTCTGCAGTACCCAGGTCTTAAATACAGTAAATATCCTAAATGAACCCCTGGGAGCCCACTTAAGAAGGCTTACTAGGAACATGAAGGACAATAAGGAGTGAGTAATGGACTAGGCTGCTGTGTAGGCTCAGTGATGTGGAGGCTTGGGTCAATGATGCTGAGCCGTTGATAGCACTGCGTGTGTGTGGCGTTGGCAGTGGAAGAATTTTCCTCTTCTTATTTCATTTTGCTTCCATGCAAGAAAGTGGTTAGATTTATTCTAGGTACTTCCAACAGAACTTAAGTAATTAGTCCCAATAAGTTGGAAATTTGAGTCAAAAATAAGAAGAGTTTTGACAATTATTGCTGACTGTCAACATTCCAGGTTGACTCATGAAGTGATGTCATTCTGGTGTGAGGCACAAAGCAAGAGGGTGCTCTATTGGATCTATACAATGATCAAGTGGGAAGACAGTCAGCCAGTTCTTTCTGTGAGGAGCCAGACAGTAAGTAAGTAAGTCAGGCCATGTGGTCTCTGTTACAATTACTCAGCTCAGCAGTTATAGCACAAATGCAGCCTCATAGAGAATATGTAAATGAACATGCATGGCTATGTTCCAATAAAACATTATCTATGGACAAGAAAATTTAAATTTTATAACTTTCATGTGTCATGGAATACTGTTCATCTTTTGTTGTTTTGTTAAGCTATTTAAAAATATGAAAACCATCCGTAGCTCACAGACCATTAAGAAACATCCGGCAGGCCACTGTGGGCTTGTAAGTTCTCAGTTTGCCAGCCGCTGGCCTAGATAAACCTCCAGATATTAAGAGTCTGGAGGAGTGAGGATTCTGTCCTTGCTTGACATCCTCTGAGAAGTGGCTTCCTCCAGCTGAGAAAGAAGGACTCACCTTCCCCAGGTAAATCCTGCTGAAATGTGTTTCAGAGAGAGATGGCTGTTTCATGGAATCTCACCAGGCCAGAAGATTCAATGGTGTTTGCTGCTTGCTGTGGGAACTAGGATCTGGGCTGCCCACGGTTTGTCTCTCTCAGACTCCAAGCAATAGATTCAGCCCAGGTTCCGTATCCTCTGTCCCAGGAGGTTTTCCTCCTTTCATCCGACTTCCTCTGTGGAGAAGGCTGATGTGCCTGTAACAACAGCCCTTCAGAATAATCCCTGGCTTTGTTACGACTTTCTGAGGTTGAACTTTGTGGTGCTTTCGGTTATCGTGGCTGGCTGTTAATGCTTTCCGTGGTTCTTGGATGAGCGTCTTAGAGCAACAACCCTGTGCTTTCTGCTGCAGACATCAACATGCACCCCTATCTGATAATCAGTATTAGGGGTTACTACAAACACAATCATTCCCTGGGTGGATAATTAAAGTGAATCTGTTCCCGGCTGAATGCTGTCTTTTGTCTTAACCTTTCCACTGCCTTTATCTCATCAGTGAAGTATCTTAGATCAGACCAAGGGGGCAGAAAATGGTTTGATCTCTGTTCACAGAAGAAGAAATGAAAAAAGCAAGGGGTTGAGAAATTTTTGTAAGGTCACTGAGCAAGTCCCTGACTGAGCTGGAATGAACATACATAAGCATAAAATTCTGAACCTCATCAGTCCTTCTGCTATATATATATACTCCTGATTCTCTTCAGAAATACATTTCAATGTCTTAGAATTAAATGACTGCATTTCCAGGTGTAGAACTTGTATTTCAAGAACAAGATGGGGATTATAAAATACTAACCAGCAAAAAAATGGCTGGCTTCACAGAGAATTGATAATCGGTTGGTAGTAAATAATGTGCTGTAGGTGAATAATGCATCAAGAATAGTACTAATAGAAAAAAACTAAATTTATGTATACTGTGCAGGAAAGACAGGATTCAGAATTTAAAAGACCTTCAGTTCAATTAGATTCAACCAACTGAGCTGATCAAGAATTGAAGCAGACTTAGCATGTATTGGATTATAATAGCCATTCAAGGCTTAAGAACGAAGTTTTATAAGAAAGTTAAAATATCTAATTGCTTAAGTAATTCTAACAAAATCAGGAAAAGAAAGGAATTACAAAACATAACATTAATATAATACATATTACATGAAACATATTTTTGAAAGTGCTTAATTACTGACTTTATGAACTAAATGTTTATGTCTCCCCAAAATTCATATGTTGAGGTCTTAGTTCTCAATAAAATAGTATTAGAGGGTGGGGACTTTGGACGATAATTAGGTCATGAAGGTGAACCTTTCACGAATGGAATTAGTGCCCTTATCAGAAGCCAGGTAGCTAGCTAGCTGTCTTACCTCCAAGTGAGGATTCAACAAGAAGTTAGCAGCCTGCTTTCCAGAAGGCCTTCACCAGATCTCAGATGTGAGCCTCCAGAACTCTGAGAAATAAATTCAAATAAAACCCAATTTCTCTTGTTTATACTGGTCGATGACATTTTATTATAGCAGCCCGAATGGACCAACTTATAAGTAACAGAAGAAAGCCCATGAAGTACAATTTATAGAAGAAACACAATAGTAAAAAAAAAAAAAAAAAAAAAAAAAAAAAAAAAAAAAAAAATTGAGCTTAAAAAAGATCTCCCAACTAAAATGAAAAATCACTTTATTGGATTAAATTAGCAATGATTTTTTTAAAACACATCATTCATTAAAACTACTATATAAGTATATACACCTATCACAATAGCTATAATAAAAAAATAGTGACAGCATCAAATGCTAACTAGAAAGGATGGGGAGAAACTAGATCACTCATAAATTGTTATGAGAATGTGAAATGGTACAGACACTCTGGAAAACAGTTTGGCAGATTCTCATAAAAATAAATCTGTAACAGTCATGTGACCCAGAAATTGCACTTCGGACATTTATCCCAGAGAAATGAAAATGATGTTGACACAAAAGCAGAAATACAAATGTTCGTGGTAGTTTTATTCATTACAGCCCCAAACTAAAAACAACTCTGATGTGTTTCAGGAAGTGAATGGTTAAATAAACTGTGGTACATTATTACCATGTATTATTACTCAGCAATACAAAGGAGCAGCCATACTGATATTCAACAAACTAGATAAATCTCCAAAGAATTATGCTCGGTGAAGAAAGGAAACACTCAAATTTGCATACTGTATGATTATCTTTATATAACATTCTCGAAATGACAAAGTTATAGAAATGAATAGACTGAAATTAAGGATGAGATGGGGACAGGAGGAAAGTGGGTGTAGCTATAGAAAGGCAACATAAGGAATCTTTGTGGCGATGGTAATATTCTATATCTCCAGTGAATCAGTGTCAATATCATGGTTTTGATATTATACCCAAATTTTCCAAGATGTTACCAGAGCGATACATAGGGTAAAATGTATATGGAACTTATCTGTATTAACTCTAGAAACTATGTGAATCTACAATGATCTCAAAATGGTAAGTTTAATTTTTTTTAAAAAGTTATGATTCCTAGAGTTCGAAAAGATGTAATGAAGTCTGCTTCTTACCTACATATTTGGTGTCCCATTTTCAAATATGGGAAAAGCTTTGAAAATATTTTGACAATATTTTGTCAAAATATTTCCTATATCTGCCTTAGCCGTCCTACTTTTAAGAACTGATTTTAAGCAGTTAATAGAACATGTTTGTAAAGATTTCTGTGCAAATATGTTCAATGTTACATTATTTACAACCACAAAAAATTTCAAACACCCACAATATTTAACAGTTAAGGAATACTTAGTGTATCAATAGTACATATATGTCATAAACTCGAATGCAGAAATGAAACATGCTTTTGTAAGAGAGATAGTAGGCAAGATAGCAGATAAGATTCTAAGTAAGATAGACAGCAGGTAAAAGAGGCAGTAGTGCCCTACAGAGGGGTTAAGCATGTGGGCGCTGGCTCTTCAATTCATGAGGTTAAGACCTAATAGCACTGACTATGGGCTGACCTTGGGCTGGTTATTTAACGTCTCTGTGCACCATTTTCCTCTTTGTAAAATAAAGATAATGGGGTTGCTGCAGGGATCACATGGTACTAACAATGGAAAGCACTTCCACTGGCACTCCATAAATATCAACTACTTTTTTTTATATTTTGGGTCATTTTTTAAAAGTCCCTATATTTAGTATATATTATTAGTTTTATAATATAAAAGTATGAGAAGGAAACAGAGTTATTGTGTAACAAAGACCAGGCAATACAATGTTAATGCTAGTTCATGATGAAGACGACAAACTGGGAAGGACCTTATTTTCACTGCAGTGTTTCCCAAATGGTTTATCATATGGGTTGAGTACACTTATGAATGAATCCTTTATTCATCAGGGAATCTATGGTTTTCTGTAAATCGAATCTAGGTATCTTTCAAATTTCCCTGTGCTGCATAACTGCAGTCTGCTTTCCCTTCCACGCTGTAACTATCTTTACTATTCACATTGGTCCCTGTTGACCTTAGCTGCCTTCGTTCTCTCAAATGCACTGTCCCTCACTTCCCATACAATTCCTGTTTGTCCACACAGTTTTCCTTGACCCGGTTGTCTAACTTTTCAGCCTCATTTTTTTCATGAAACTTTCCTGCCAATAATTCTACCTTGCCCTCCCTGGTTTCTCTTTTCAAAATGCCTTCTGCATTCAGCACCATCCCAGATGATTTAACACTTTATGGTTACAACATAGAATGCTATTTTATGATGTTGTTTTTCTTCACAACACTACAAGTGAATACCTCTTATAGCCTTAACTAAAATTTAAGCCTTTGTGGTCAAGGCTGTTTTTATACTTCTTTTGTGCTACACAGAAAAGGTCACTGTTGAATGAAAGACGAGCCAAGGCTAGGCTGCCTGGGCTGGCTTAGGCCTCAGGACTGGAAAGTGAGATGTGCTTCATCATGAGCTTGGTTATTTGGGGGGAAGATCTTATAAATGACAGGAAGTGGCTGTTCTCTTTCCAGAACTATCATGTGGCAGAAAGTAACATTAAGCAAGACATCCTAGGACCTGAATTGTGAGACTTTAAAAATTCTTACGAAGAGCAGCTGGGAAAACAGTGTCTCTGGAGATATTTAATAACATAGTATCCATATCTGAGGAGTTGGAGGGCAGCCCTGTCAGGAATATGGGAATGAAATAAAATACTCCCCTACAAAACAAAGCATTTATAAAACACAGGAGATGCCTTATTTGTGTGTGATCTTATATAATCCTAATACATAAACAACAAAAGGAACATTTTGTTCAAATAAGTGCATTTTCTTATTTTAACTCTTTAAAGATAGAATCAATGACATCAGTAGGACTACTCTGATAAAAATTAAAGAGCTAAAGTTGAGATTATAGATGCCTGTTACATCCGAATATCTTGCTTTCTGATATATTTCTGTATGTTGTTTTGAGCTGCTAAATCATGAAAAGTTTGATGCAATATATTTAACAATTCTTAATTATTACAAAATCATAGGTACTGTAGTTTTGTTTTTAAAGAGCTTGTCTTGCAATCTGAAGATATTTTTCACTTAAACATGATAACTTGAGAAAGAACTAAGATATTCTGGTTTCCTCATCAAACCCCTACACTATTCAAGAACCACTTACATCATGTTCTCTGTAACTCTTTTTTTGTTGTTGTTGAAATGAAAAGTTTAAAAGGATTCAGAGATGCTTTAACAAAGACCACATACTCATCACTAAGAATTAAGAAATAGTGGTATTTTGTCCTTCTTGTTTCAGATTTATTTATATATTTATAGACATGGTATTACAGATATTTGAAGCCTCTTATTCAGCTCCAACTCCAAAAGAAATCACTGTTAGGAAATTTCTTTTTGTTCTTCAAGCTATCTATAATATATTCTAAGAAAATATATATCTATGTAACATGTAGAACTATATTACACAGTTCTCAAGCTTTAATAAGCGTCAGAATTTACTGCAAGGCTTGTTAAAGCAGATCTCTGGGCCCTACCTCAAGAGATTCTGATTCAGTAGGTCTGGCCTGCCTGGCCCCTAAATTTGCATTTCTAACAAGTTTCCAGGAAATGCTGATGTCATTGGTCCAGACACCAGATTTAGAGTATTACTTACATATATATTATTTCTTACTTTTAAAAATACTGTGTATAATTTATTGTTTTAAGAAAATAACTCTCTGCATAATTTATCACTTATTTTAAATTCAAAATTATGTTCTCATGGTCTATCCATATGAAAAAATCTCTGTATAGCCCATTTACATTAATTGCTCTAGAACAATTATATGTCCATTTCTTTATTGTTGGTTACTCATGTTTTTCCAACTTGTTGCATTATAAATAAGGCTGCAATGAACACTTTTGTTCATGTCTCCTAGGATACATACACCATGAAGCAAAGTTGTTAAATACTAGTGATAATCACCTTCACATTTTTTTAGATATTGTCAGATGAGTCTTTTGGCAATAATTCCCATTTGCACAACCACTTATGATTTATAAAGATTCTCAGTTTCCTCTTTACCAGCCTTTAGTTATGTCATACTTTTCTTTTTGCACAATTGATGAAAGTTATTGACTGTCTGTTAATGTCTTAACTTGCATTTCCTAAATTTTTATGTAGGACATTTTTTAATGTTTGTTAGCTATGTACTTTTTTATTTATGTAAATTACACATTCAAATATTAATCATTTTATTATTGATTTTAAATAAATTATTTCTGTATCTTCTTTGCCAATACTTAGAAATATAAATACTATGAATACATTACCATTCTAAAACACCAATATGAAAAAACTCACTAATTTTTAAAAAGGCAAAAAACATAAATATGTGTACCACAAAATAACATATATGAATAGCTAATAAGAGCATAAAAAGGTGTTCATCATTATTAGTCATCAGGAAAATTCTAATTAAAACCACATTGAAATATCACTATCTCAAAAAAATTAAAAAGACCTAAAATTAAACAAAAATTAATCAAGTTTTGGAATGAATTAAGAGCCATGGAAACTCTCATATGCTGTTAATCAGATTGCAAATTGGTAAAACTACTTTGGAAAATTATTTGACAGTTTTAATAAAGTTAAACATGCACCTGCTCTATGACCCAGCAATTCTGCTCCCAAGTATGCTGAAGAAAAAAATGAGTGAATGGTTCTACCTAAGCCACATACACAAATATTACTAACAGTGTGATTCATAATAGCTCCAAACTAGAAACAACCCAGATATCCATCAGTGGGAGATGAATAAATAAATTGTTTTTTACTCATATAATAAAATACAGTCAATTAGAGAAAAATAGGGCCCTACTGACAGGTATTTACATAAACTCAAAAACATTTTGAGGCATAAAAGAAGCCAGGTACAAAAGAACCCATACTATATTATTCCTTTTACAAATAGTTCAAGCATAGTCAGAGTAGTGACTACATTAGGGTCTGGAGGTTTCTGACTGAGGAGCGGCCTGAGGAAACCTTCAGGGATGCTGAAAATATTCTGTATCTCAACATGGATGGTGTTACCAGGTTGCATACATAGGTAAAAGTCTTGTAACTATACACTTAAGATTTGTGCGTTTTACTAAATGTAAATTATTTCTCAATAAAATAAATTTTTAAAAGTAAATTAGAATATCTAAAACTCTCATTTTATTAAAATATGAATTGTGGGGGAAGGGAATTTATTTTATTTACAAGGGGAAATAAGTGCTAATTTGCTTTCCTGTAATACGGCAATATGTGCTTGATAATGACTGCTGGCATTTTGAAGATAATCGCTACAGGAATTAGAAAGCATACTTTAATGTCAAAAGGAAACAAGAAGAAAAAGTTCAGAAAGCAAAGTAAAATAAATAGAAAATGTAAAGAAAGGTGAATAGAATAAAATCAGTACTTATTCAGTTGTTATCTTGGGTGAGAAGAGCCTTAATTCTATGAAAAGCAGAAATGATTATATATGTTGAGAAAACACAGCCTTACATTTAGTCACAAGATATAAAAAAATGGGAGCAGAACATTGCAAGTAGATACAAAGAAAATCAAAAGGAGAGAGAGAACAAAAAGAGACTGTAATGTTCAAAAGGCACAATGTATGAAGAGAACACCGACCCCACACTTACATTTAGTAAACAACAAAGCAAATTACATATATACGCATACATATTTATATGTGTATAGGTATATATGTGTAAATAGATGTTTCTATGTTCAGTGTAATCTACTGCCTTTCAATATGCATATATTTTCGTGTACGAAAGAATATATGCACACTTTTTAAATATATGAAAATATTTAAAAATTGAAAAGCAGTAACATTAAATAAAGCCATAAGCTTATATTTTATTGTCTTTGGAATTTTTGACAATATTTAATGGTTTAATTTATACTAAACGAAGCTGAAATGCCTATTTTTAGGCTATTACTATTTCGTTTAAATATCACATTATTACTTGCTTGGTAAGAATAGCTACAAAATTATTTTGCAAAAATGACTACAAGGTTATTTTACAAAAATTCTATAACTGAGCTATGATAACAATTGTGCTATTGTCACAGAGTAACCTGCATTTCTCCCATAAGCATCTGAAAGCTAATGAGAGATGCCTGATCTACATCCATCACTGTGACCCTTCCAGCCCCCTTGGCAGACACATGCGAACAAGAAGACAGCAAGAAAGATTTGGGTTCTGGAAACAGCTTGGAAGATTTTGTGTCTTGCTCTCCGAGTCTCTTTTGCTCCAGGAGAGAATGAACGCTTTTTGTTTTTGCAACCTGTGGCTCTTGTGGATTCTAAAGCTTGATTTTTTTAGAGGATGAGCGACTCCAGGGCTAAGGACGTGGGGAGGACTAGGGCTGGCATGACGGTGGAATTTGTTTCCCATTCCCAGACAGTACTCTGTGAGCTAGCAAGATTTCTAGGACTGGCAAGAATATGCCTGGGACACTATCATGAAGCTTCAAATTCTATGGGGCTGAATCTAGTGGCCCCCTGCGGTCAAGGATGTTTGCAGACGAACTTGGACATGGAGCCATCCTCCTCTTCAGCATCCCTGCCCAGACCGTGATGGAGATTGGCACTTAGCGCATCAGAATATAGTCAAAAGAGTCATAGGAAATAGGAAAACATCACCAATCAGCTTGGAGTCGAATACATAAAATTTAGAAAAAAGGAAGATGATTCTTAATTCCTGCAGTATTTAAGAGTGAATTCATACTTACTACATTATGGTTTTAGATATTTTTTATTTAGGTTGAGTATGTGACTATTATTTTTGCATATATGTGCTTTCATATACTATTTTCAGTATGTTAATATAATATGATTTGCAGTTTTATTTTTGATCTTGCATCATCAAATTTTCCACTCACATTATCAAATATTAATTTCAAATATTCTGTGTTTAATTAATAACCAATTTCTGGCTTAAATAATTGTTTTACCCTGAGAGAGAAAAATTTTATTAAAATGTGATAGTAAAAATGCATTAAATATATAATAAATACAAAATTTTACATGAAGTATTTCTACTCTGATGAAACATTCTACTTTCTCTTGTTATTGCACAGTCAACTGGGATTTCACAATGGGAAGCTGTGCTAAGCCAATATGCCTGTGTTTTACTTGTATTTAATAGAGCATGCTGTACTTGTTCTGCAGACTGGAACTTACTTACACAACTTTAAGTAAATGGACATTCGCAGGCCTGAAGTCACAAAAGGTCAGTGAAGAACAGCAACCTTTCATATCCACAGAACATTTACACAAAATCCAGATACATGAGGAATCTTTGCAGACTCAGGACACACTTTAATTAACCTGAGACAGCAGGAAGGCTATTATTTAGAAGTTTCATAAAAGTAAGTTACCCACAAAGCATAAAGTAGAACATTGGTAATCCTCAGCGTATTCGGTGTATTTTAATATATGTGGTTTTCTTTAACCCTTTTAAAAGGTGTTTAAAATACTTAAAAAGAAACATTTGAAGTAGAAAACTGAGAAGCCAGAAATACCTCTACAGAATTCTAAAAAGTTTAGAGAAGTTGAAAATCACCAATCTAAGGAATCTTTTCAATTCTCTGACTCCTTGAATGTATGTATTAATTGAGTAGGGATTATTCATATTATCATTATTCAGAGCTTCACAAAATAGATCTACAGTTGACGTACTTCCAAACTCAAGCCACACATAATCCAGCCCATCTTTGTAAAGTCACTCCTCATTCTCTGCAGTCCGGTGCAGTGACAAGAATCTTTCTGGGAAACACAGTGCACTAGTAATACTGGATGAATCCCCGTGCACATATTAAATAAAGGCTTCTTAGGAGTAGTCACAATGAGAGGGTAGGATATTTAGTGTCCTCAAGTGGTTATTTGCTCATAAAAAATTACTCGTGGTGCTTAAAAAATAATGAATTAAAAATAATGACTATGTTGGTAAATATTTTACAATTCAGAGTATAATCTTTCCTCTTATATAGACACTGTCTGGCAGTGTAGTTTGAAGGCAAAATCCCCAAAGAGACGGTGGAAAATATATTAGGAGAGCACCACTCCTTCCTTCCTTCCTCCCTTCCTCCCTCCCTCCCTCCCTCTTTCCCTCTTTCCCTCTTTCTGTCTTTCTCTTTTTCTCTCTTTCTTTCTTTTGAGATGGAGTCTCACTCTGTCACTCAGGCTGGAGTGCAGTGGCGCGATCTCAGCTCACTGCACCTCCGCCTCCCGGGTTCATGCCGTTCTCTTGCCTCAGCCTCCTGAGTAGCTGGGATTACAGGCGTCCGCCACTATGCCCAGCTAATTTTTTGTATTTTTAGTAGAGACGGGGTTTCGCCATATTGATCAAGCTGGTCTCAAACTCCTGACCTCAGGTGATCTGCCCACCTCGGCCTCCCAAAGTGCTGGGATTACAGCCACCGCACTCGGCCAGAGCACCACTTTCCATTTTAAACAGCTTTATTGAGGTATAATTGACCTACAGTAAACTGCACATATTAAAATTCAGTAAGTTTTGACATATGTATAAATTCATGAAATCATCACCAGCACCAAGGTAATGAACAATCTGTCTCTCCCAAAAGTTTTGCCATGTCTCTTGGTAATTCCTCCTTTTCACCCTGGATATTGATTTTGTGTCCTGAAATCTTGATAAACTCACTAATTATTTCTAGTGGCTTTTAAAAAGTTTGATAAAATTTTTAAAATGTAATGTTGAATCGAAATGGTGAGAGTAAATATCCTTGTCTTTTTTTCTGATCTAAGGAGAAACGCCTTTAGTCTTTTAACTATTAAGTGTGATGTGCGTTGGAGCTTTTTGATAGATGCCCTTAACCTAACCCTTAACCCATCATTAGGTTAAGGATGTTCCCTTCTCTCTCTGCTTTGTTGAGAGTTTTTATCATGATTGGATATATGATTTTGTTAAATGTTTTCTTCTATGTCTATTAAGATTGTCATATGGTTGTTTTTATTACTTAGTTTTCTAATAGGGTAACATACATTGATTTTCCAAAGTTAAGCCAACCTTGTATTCCAAAGATAAACCTTACTTGGTAATGACATGTTATTTTTTGTATATTGATGGTCGTCCTTACCTTTCTTCTTCCATATGTAATATGTCTTTTTCTTCTGACTCTTTTAACATTTTCTTTTTATCACTAATTTTGAGTGATTTGATTATAATATATTCTGCTGTTTACTTCTTGGTTATTAGACTTGGGTTGTTTGAGCTACTCAGATCTGCAGATTTTCACCAAATTTGGAAAGTTTTCAGTCATATGGCTGAAACAATGTTTTTCTGGATCTCCCTTTCTTTTCTCTTTGGCCATTTACCTCTCACACACACATAGATATAATTAGGTCACTTGAAGATGTTCCATAACTCACTGATGCTGTTTTTGTTGCTGTTATTCTCTTTTTCTCTCTGTTTCATTTTGCATCGTTTCTATTGCTATGAATTTAAGTTTACTAATTTTTCCTTCTGTGTGTCTAATCTGCTGTTGATTCTATCCATTATAATTTTCTTTTCAGACGTTATAATTTTCATCTTCAGATGTTTCTTCACACACATACACTGGTGACTACGCAGCAAAATTCAAGTGGAACTGTCTGCTTATTTCTCAAATTCTTTCTGTACTCAGCTTTCTTCTGTCTGGTCCTTTGTCCTGTAAACTCTAACTACACTGGTCTCCAAAGATCTCATCTCTGTCTTCTCAACTCAGGAAATCTTCTAGTCTCATCCTGTGTTGTCCTTCCCTGTAGCATGGACTGGAAAATCTCTGGGTAACTGGGATAATCATAGGACTAACCTTGGTTGTTTTGTCTCTCTTGGAGATTACTGTCCTTTGTTGCCAGTTTCTTGAATTCAGTTTCTTGAATTCTGCTTTAAATATTTTGACTATTTTTAAATTGTTTCAGGTGATAGCATAAATCTATTCTTTATTATTACATCTTGGCCAGAATTAAAAGTCCAAATCATTTAGTTTTAATTTTTTTTTCAATAGGCAAGTTTTGGAAATATGGCCACACTCTGTGAGATGGTAAAAATTCATGGAAAACTTAGTGTTGGAGTAAATCATTGTATACTACCACTATATAACAGCACCATTTCTGTTTATGATATAAAATATGTAAATAAATATATTTAATATATAATGTGTGTAAATAAATATTTACACGCATACACACACACACACACACGTGTTTGGGAGAATAATTGGAATAAATGCCCCACATTCTTTACCCAATCTACTCCTTCTCAATGTGACTTTGCAGCTCCTTCCACCAGGAGGTAGAGTTGATTTCCCCACCGCCTGAATCATGGCTAGCCTTTTCATTTGCTTGGCTGATAGAATATGACAAAACACGACCATTTCTACACCTGAACCTCAAGAGGACTTACAGGATTCTGCTCTCTTTAGGAACCAGGAACAAGAGTTCACTGGAAGATGAGAAAGCACGTGAAGCAGAAAGCAGTAACCCCAGCTGAGACCTGCTTAGTGCAGTGAGTCCCCAGCTAGACCCCCACTAAATATAGATGCATGAATGACGCCTGGGCATATCAGACAACCCTAGCAATTGGTCAGAGAATTATGAGCCAATTGATGATATTTGTTTTAAACGATTGTGTTTTGGAGTATTTCATTATGCGTATAATAATGTGTGTTTACAAACAGACATATAAATGTGCTAGACCCCAAACATTAGCCATCATTAAATATGTCTGTCTGAAAAATTAATGTAGCTTGGCCACTCTAACTCCTTGGATTAAACTCTAAATCTTTAAGACAGTGGTTAAGTTTCACCACCTTGAGTAAAATATTTTTAATGTAAAAATGACATTAGTAACACAAGCTAATGTTCTTTTAAGGTAATATGTAAGAATTTTGAGCATGATTTATGATCATGCACACTATAGGTACAGTTTGCTGAAAAGCAAATATATGAGGATAGTGAGAGTTAAAAAGTTACTTAACACTATTCTCATTTTTCATAGAGATTTATCGTTAAATTCCTGACTTTCAATTGCAGTTTCTTTGCTTTAAAAAAGAAATGTTTTTGTTATAAATATTTCATTTTAAGAAGATATAAAATTCAATGTGCGCAAATTGCTTGAAACCTGTTTGTTAGAAAACCTGCAGTCGCTCAAGGGCAAAATTGGGAAACTTTTGGCAAAACTGTGAAATAATCTGGCTGATAGTGCAAGCTGGACTGTGCACTGGAGTCCTGCCAATATGTCCTTCAACCATGGGAAGTCTTTCCAAGGAGAATGACCCTGGAAACAGCAGAGAGTCAGCCTTGTTTGCACACCTGGCAAACTGGTGGGTTTTCTGTAAAAAGGTTGGTTCGTCAGATGTTTCACTGAACAGAACACTTGGAGGTGAGCCTTTTTTTTTTCTTTTTTTGTAACAGAAAGCTGTGTCTGATCAATGTATTTAGTCCTTTTAGAAAATAAGAAGTCAGGAAAGAATATGTTAATAAGAGGTAGTTACAAGGTGCATGCGCATATAACATTCATTGAGATTTAAGATTCACAGACTTTACTATATGTATGTTATTCTCCAAAACTATTTTTAATAGCAGGGAGGGTCCTAGAGAATATCGTGTGTGGATCTTGGAAAGGGATTTGAGTGTTCACAAGAATATCTATCATATTTTTACCTTTCAAAAGGCAGTCGTTTAGAAAAATAATGTCAAATAGACATTAGGCTCACAATTAGTAAGGTGACTAAAATGAATCAAGGTTTTTTAAAAGTTGAAGAACATAGGGCAGACACAGAGGCTCCTGCCTGTAATCCCAGCACTTTGGGAGGCCAAGGTGGGAGGACTGATTGAGGCCAGGAGTTTGAGACCAGCCTGGGCAACATACCAAGATCCTGTTTCAACAAAAAAGTTAAAAATTATCTGGGTGTGGTGGCACATGACTGTAGTCCTAGCTACTCAAGAGGCTGAGGTGGGAGTATCACCTGAACCCAGGAGTTTAAAACCAGCCTGGGCAACATAGCAGGAACTCATCTCTACAAATTTTCTTTTTAAATTAGCCATCTGTGGTGTCACACAACTGTAGTCTCAGCTACTCTAGAGGCTGAGGCAAGAGGATCACTTGGGTCCAGGATTCGAGGCTGCAGTGAGCCATGACTGTACCACTGCACTACTCCAGCCTCGGCAACAGAGCAAGAACCTGTTTCTCTCTCTCTCTCTAAAAAAAAGTGGAAAGACACGTATAAACTAACAAGTGGGAGAATTAATAATGTATGTATTAAATGATAACATCCTAACTTATCTTTATACCAGTAAGCATGTAACAGCTGAAATTATGAATAAATTCATTCTCATAGGGAATCGTTAAGGAGAATTTGAGATTCAGGAATTGCTGCGTAATGTTTAAGGGTGACAACATAGGAGAGAGTTATAATCTTCAACTAAACTACTGTTATGATCAACTATTGTTATGATCTGGGAAAGTCAATAGCAAGGGCCACCAAACTATGCCCCACAGGACAAATCTGGGATGATGCCTGTTTTATAAAGAAATGTTTATTGCAACACAGCTACCCTCCATTAATTTAGTACTGTCTTTGGTTGCTTTCACATTACAAGAGCGATGTTGAGTTGTTGCGACAGGGACCACATAACCAGGAAAGCTTAAAATATTTACTATCTGGTGCTTTATCAAAAAAGTTTGCTGACCCCTGGTCTATAAGAATGATTATTCATAATTACTACCCGCTTGAGTTCTTATTATACATACATAGTAAAATGCAGAGTATTATGTTCATTTATGATTTATGCACCTATGTGGGGCAAGCAGGATTACAAATATCTTTTATCTATCTCTTACAGCAGTTCTGCTCTCTTAGCAGTTTAAGCAAATGTAGGTTAGAGAAGGTAAATAACCAATAACTTTCTAAGCCCCCATGACTAAGTGGCTAAATCTAAACTTGAACCCACATCTATCTCATTCCAGACTCTCTGCAGTACACCACGGAGTTTCAAATTCATATTTGCAATGCCTAAAACCTGAGACCCAGAGTAGGGTAAACATGGATATCTAGTTTTAGTGCTAATCTCAGGTCATACGCAACAAAGTGGCAACAGATACCACTGTGAAAGGAAGACTTGGGGAAATGCACCAAGGGTGAACCCTTCTCTGAGTCTCTTGTCAGAGCCATTTGGGTTGGGTTTCTCCTAAAGGGAATTGATCAAACATCCTTAATCAATCATCCTGGTAATCAATTATCCACATAAAATCATTCACTCTCTCTTTATTCTGTGTATAGAATCTATAAGAAATAAAATGAAAGTCTCTTTTAATCTTAAATTTTTGAAAAGATTAATCCATGCCTGTGCCTTTTGTTTTTTTATGTTTTTCTGCATACAAGTTGATAGTTTTATTTTGTGTAGCATTCATTTCTCCAGTTTTCTCTTCCTCTGATGTAAAGGTAAGAGTAGTTTGAGTGATATCGGCAAGCATGAAATTGTGGAAAGAAAGGGATAAGAGTATAGTTTCATTTTTTTAAAATCCCAATCCTAGGCCCTTTGAAGGATGATGGAAGGGCAGGCAGAGCTTTAGAAGTCTTTCTAGGCCTTCTGTTCTCTCACAGAAGTTGCCTTTGGTTTCTCTGTAGGTGTCTAACAAAATGCTGGTGTCTCAGTCCAGGGTTCTTACACATAATTCAGGAGGAGGACCTCTTAACATTGCCTATACAAAACCTTATTTTATTTTCTAGATAAAGGAAATAACATCTAAGTTGCTTTTACTGTTTTGAAACATTCTGACGACCTGAGCCCTAGTCACACCAATTCGAGGTCTTATTAAATAACGTAAGCTCACAGGAAAGAGCCCAGATCCTTATCTAGAGTGTGTTGAACTCTTTTCCTGGAACAGATGGGGTTAATCTTGGGAAAAGAATAAAACTTTGGAGAGGAAGACTAATTAATAAGAAAATAAAGATTAATTTCATAGGACTCCTGAAAAAAATTACCATAACCCTCATGGCTTTGAACCACAGAAATTTTTTTCCCATAGTTCCGAAGGCCAGGAGTCTGAAATTGAGGTGTCTGCAGGGACATGCTTCCCCCAGAAGCTCAAGAGGAGAATCTGTTCCTCGACTCTTGCAGCCTCTGTTGATGTTTCTTGGCTTGAGGCTGTATCACTCCAATCCCTGCCTTTGTTGGTCATATTTCATTCTCTTCCAAATATTTTCTCCTCTGTGTGTCTGTCTCAAACTCCTATTGACTCTCTCATAAAGATAAATGTGATCACATTTTAGGACCACCCAGATAATACAGCATAAACTCTTCCTCTAAAAAGACTTAACATAATCACATCTTCTGCCATGGAAGGTAATGTTTACTCTCAAGCCGTATGACATATTCATCGGTTCTGGGGATTAGGATGTGGACATATCTTTTTGGAGGCCTCCATCCAGATTTTAAAGAAGAGTGTATGAGAATCTTTCCCTCTCTAAAAATCTAAATTTGTTTGTTTGGCTCTGACTCTAGAACTTGGAGAAGCTTGAAATGCTTCTGGTGGGTGTGGGTTGTAATAATCTTGTGGCTGGGCAAGCAGAGCTTTCAGATGCTTGCGTTCTTGGTGTTACATAGTCTCTTGGCTGTGCTCTTCTTCCATTATCTTCAAACTTCAGGAAAGCCTTGTTTGAAGTTACAGTCCTGCCTCTGTGTGTTCTGAGGACTCAGGGTAGGGTCTGTGCCCACACTTGGGCCAAAGAGATGCCAAAAAGGCTGTGTCTCAGAGGTTTAGAGGTAACATCAACCAATGAAGGTGGCTGATATCCAAGTATGAGGGTTATTCTATGAAAAGTTATAGGAAAAGAGAAAACTACTGGATAGAAAAGTGAGGAGGGCCAGGTGCAGGAACATGAAGTGGTTGAGTGCCCGTGATGCAGTGTTATGGGGAACTCTGTAAGGCAGTTGGGGAACATTTTGAGATGAAAGTGGAGAGTAATCACCTCCAAACAGAAGCTCATCAGGTTGGTGGATTCAGGCTATGATAATCCCCATGCCTTCCTCATAGGCTACTGAGCCATGATTCCTAAAGTAAATGTAATATTGCTATTTGGGGGGTGAAGTTGTGATTTCCTGTACAAGGGAAATTTGATTTTTGGTTCACTTCAACTAAAATATGTTGAATACATCTGAGTATTAATACTGTTATTAGAGGATGAAGGTTTATGATTTGAAATAATGTAGCTTAATTTTTCACTTATCAGTGCGATTTCATGTGTCACTTGATCAACTGTACACATTCCATTTCCTTTGCAGAAAAATAAAACCACTCTAAATTCACAATAAAGAGAAGTAGTCCTGGAGAACATGGGCAAATCATGCTGGTTATTAATCCAGACCCACTGCAAGGCTGTCAAATGCAAAAATTGAATGGTAATGATACAGGAAAATTGAAACAGAAAGAAGCCAAACTCCTTTTGTAAAATTCAAGAAAGATGAAAAGGTAATTTGAATACAGAATTGACCCTGGTGAATAATTTGGCAAGACATATTGGCTTCCTCTAGGCATGGAGTTTATAGGCAGATTAAATTCAACAGGCAAGAAACAGACAGGAAGTGGATGCAAAGCAAGAGACGATGGGGATTTTAAAAAAAATATAGCCATGATGTTATTTTTTTTTAAGTTTATATGTCATAACAGAATATAGCAATGCAAGTTGGCAATAGAATAGGTCAATATTTTCCATCTCCAAAAATGTCACCAGCAGTTAGGAAATAATGTCAGCCACAGATCTCATGGGCACTACTCATATTGTAACTAGGAATTGAAGGGATTTGAAAATACGTTGCATATTGTAAATCTATGTTGCTGAGTTAACTCAGGAGTATTAGAATCCTAAAAGAAGTACTTATATTAAATAGTGTCCAAATCAATGAGCTGTGGTATGTAAATGGAGAGAATATCTGGAGAGAGAGTAATGATGGGAGGTGCATTGCCTTTTCTGGATGTTGAGAAATATCCTTCCATACCCACCTCTCACATTGAGTAAGAGGAATTCAGAATAACAACAAAAGATTGGATTAAAAAGGTGACATTTATCTATCAACGATTATGTGCCACATATATGCTCAGCACTATCAGTTATGATATTTAATTTACTCTTTATAATATTAGTAATTAGGGATAATTATTGTTTATTTTTATTGATGAAGACATAAGAAGAAATATTAAAACCTTAAACATAGTCAGACAACCAGTAAGTACACAGTCATAATTTCATTGTGAGTCTTTCTAAATTTATAGGTTTTTAAAAATAGCGTGATATTACCTGTAAAACCAATACAACATTTACTACTTGATTAAGAGTAAGATTTTAATTAAAACTGGTGGCTTTTAATAAATATTCTTAAAGTGCTCCCTGAAAATTTCCCAAGGTGGTAGACCTATGAAGACTTCCTTACTTAAAAATTGTATCGTATGTATAAATATGTATATTACATGCATACTCATAGTTTTTAATTAAATATATAACTTGATAAAGTAGATTGTGCACTATCGAGATAAAATAAAAATGTAAAAAGTGAGAAAAGATGATATAATATTTTTAAGCAATTCTGTTTCTATGTTATTTTCTTATGTACTACTGTATTATTATATATAATTTTTTATTAATGAGATTGAATATTCTAATTATTCTTAAAACCTTAACACTTGCAATTGGCCTTCAGCACATAGCTTTATTTATATAAATACTTAAAAAAATATATTTGAAGTATATCATACATTAAGAAAAGTGAACAAATCATATGTCTACATTTCAGTGAATTACTACAAAATGCATCTGCCTAGACCAAAGCAAAGAATTTCCACATTCCATAAACTACTATTCTGATCCTAACTATAACTCCCCAAAGGAAATATTTTCAATGGTGTTTTTAACATTTACATAAAGGAGATCATACAGCATGTTCTCTCTGTTTTATTTTGTTTATGTCTGTCTGATTCATCCAAATTGTTACAAATAATGATAGTTCATTCATTTTCATTGCTAGACAGTGCTGGATATATGACTATAACTCAAATTATTTATACATTTTAATATTGATAGGCATTTGGCTTGTTTCAAGTTTGGGGATATTACAAGTAATGCTGCTATAACCATCACCCAGGCTGGAGTACAGTGGCACAGTCATGGTTCACTGAAGCCTCCACCTCCTGAGCTCAGGCGATCTTCCCATCACAGCTTCCCAGGTAGCTGGGACCACGGGTGCACACTGCCACACCTGGCTAATTTTTTGTAGAGATGGGATTTTGCCATGTTGCCCAGGCTGGTCTCGAACTCCTGGGCTCAAGTGATCCACCCACCTCAGCCTCTCAAAGTGCTGGGATTACGGGTGTAAGCCATCGCACCCAGACACATGTGTGCATATCTGTTGAGTATATACCTAGGAATGGAATTGATGGCTTATATGGTAAATATATGCTTAATTTTATAAGAAACTGCCACTTTCCAAAGTGTGTGTACCATTTTTCATTTCCACCAGCAATGTATGATAGATCCATTTTCTCCATATATCTGTCAACACTTGACATTGTCACTCAAATAATTTTAGACAATCTTGTGTATGTGTAATGATAGCCATCTCAATATGGTTTTAATTTGTATTTCCACATAACTAATGATGTCATGCACTTTTTCATATGTTGAATGGCCTTTTGGATAGCCTTTTCTTTGTGAAAAAAAAAATTCAGGAATTTTGCTAATTTTTCCATTGAATTATTTGCTTTTCGCTTTGTAAGAATATTTCTATTCTCTGAATATATGACCTTGTGTATATGACTTGATTTGCAAATGTCTTTACTCACTCTCTTGCTTGCCTTTTTGTTATTTTAATTGTGTGTTTTGATGAATAAAAGTTTCTAATTTTAATTAATTCACATTTATCCATCCATTTCTTTATGGTTGGTGCTTTTTGTTAGAAGCATTTGTCTAAAATGTTTGGTTTATTTTGTTGTTGTTGTTAAAAAGCACCTTGATTTCCTACCCCAGTCACATCACGGCATTCTCCTGCATTTTGCCCTAGAAGCTGTATTGTTTTGCCCTTTATGTTTTGTTCTATGATCATGCTCAGCCTGGAATTGATTTTCTGTAGATGATGGTGAGGGAAAATTTGTATTTTTCCATACGGATATTCAATTGACCAAACACCAGTAATTGTAAAAAAAAAAAAAAAAAATGTTTACTTACTAGTCTACAGTGTCACCTTTGTCATAAATCACCTGCTGTCATGCATGAGTTTGTCTTTGAACTCTATATTCTGTTTCATTGATCCATTTATGTATTCTTCAGAAAATCCTACTCTGATTTACTTACTGAGGTTTAATCTTGAAAACAAATAGTGTAAGCCTTCATATCCAGAAGGCTGGTTTTTAAAATTGCTTTGTTTATTTTTATCCCTAATCACTTGCTACTCTTCACATATATACAAGAAAATGTGGCAATCCCTAAAGGGACTTCACTAGACCTTTAGATAAATTTGAGGAGTATTAACATCTTAATACATGTTGAGTTCAATATAAGAAAATAGATCTCTCCATTTTTAAGGAATATTTTAGTCTGTTTAGATGTTTCTATGCAGAGATTTTAAAAATCTTTCATTAGGTTTTTAATAGGTGCTTGTTTTTGTGCTATTATAATTGGTATTCTTCTTTTTGAGGCAGCGTCATTGTCTGGTGCTCCTGATTTTATAGACAGGTTTGAGGAGGCAGTGTCTGATTTACTAGGGCCCACAGATTGGTTGGACCAGGTGTGATGTTTACATAGCATGAGGAGAAGACTGGCCACCCCACCCTAATCTTATTATGCAAATAGGCTTTCCACTTAGCCAGTGCCATGTTGTCTGCTCCTTACTGTACATGTCACTGGTAAAGAGAAGGGAACATAGAGCCGCCATTTTGAACATGCCTAGCTCCAGATAGCCTTTTCCTATTGGCACAGCTGCCAGCATTCACCTGTGCAAGCTTCCAGCTTTCTTCTCTATGTCTGCAGCTCGAATTTACAGGCTGCTCTTTGTTAGAAAAGAAAATGATCTGGGGGCTGCTTTTCATTAAAAGGAAAACTTTATCGAGGACTTTCTTACCCTCACAATCTGCCTAAATAATTTCTACTTGATCCCCATATCATTTTAACTGTTTAAGTTACAGTGTTTATGAGGGCTTTAGTAAAATACCTGTGTTTTTGGATACAAACAACAATGAAAACTATGCTACAGGAATACAAACTTAAACATACCAAAGGTGTGAACGGTATTCACAACATCAATTGTATGATCTCTTACCTCACGGGGAGGAAGCTAACTTGGCAGGAATTTTGCAGAATCTTCGATGCCTAAGTGAAAGTTACCAATTACAAGTAATCATTTTCTAATTGTTTCTTGATTGAATATAGGACTGAAATTATTCTCTAAATTGATCTAGCATTCAGTAACCTTATTATATCCACTTTTTAATACAAATAGTCTGTCTATAAATTACTTTGGATTTTCTATGTACACAACCCTTTCATCTGCAAATGACAATGTTATTTATTCTTTCCAATTATTTCACCTTTTTGTTTTATTATTATTATTATTGTTTTTTACCGAGTCTCGCTCAGTTGCCCAGGCTGCAGTGCCGGAGTGCTGGAGTGCAGTGGCGCCATCTCAGCTCACTGTAACCTCCACCTCCCGGTTCAAGTGTCTCTCCTGCCTTAGCCTCCTGAGTAGCTGGGATTACAGGTGTGCCCCACCACGCCGGCTAATTTTTGTATCTTTAGTAAAGATACACATCTTGTATATCTTTTGTTATATCAAAGTGGAACATTACTAAAGGGCATGGAAATAATAAAACCTCAGTGCAGCAAATATACCCTAGCTTCAGTGGAAAATAATCCAAGAACTAGAAAACTGCTGGGACTGACAATCTTCCCTGCCCAGGCTCCTATTTCTTCATCTCTGCTTTGTTTTGCCCACTATTTCTATAATTCCTTCTTTCAATGTTTTTGTCCTGTTTGGAGGGTGGGAGACCTGAATGTGCCACCCCAAAATAAACCCTTTCCCATGAGGATTGACAATCTGAAAGCAAATAAGGACTTGTAGGAAAGTTCTCTATCTATCCTCTATTTGCATAATATCAGGAAATAAACTTACAAAGAAAAAAGATATTCCACCTCCCTTTTCTACCAGGGAGAGCAAAAGTTAACTGCTTGAGACAACTGTAGACCCTTATGCATGTGGAGTTGGCACCAAAAGCATCTATGTAAACAAACCTTACTGACCAGCATTTACCTGCCATTATTTGCCTTCCCATAAGTTGTTGACCTTAGAAACTCAAAGTCATTTTCCTTTTTCTTGTCACCTCTCTAAAAATATACTGTTCATTGTCAAAGATGGTATATCAGCTGGAAGTCAAAGCCACCTCTTTGAGAATTACTCATTCTCTGGATATCTCTTATACGCCTATACATGGTAATATACATGTTAATAAACATCTATTTGTTTTTCTCTTGATAATCTGTCTTTTGCTACAGAGTTTCTTTTGCAACCAAGAACTTATGAGGACTGAGCTAACAATAGCCTAGCATGACTTCCATGCCCCTCTCTTATCAGCTGGCTTTGGCTTTTCTTATCTCCTTTTTTCTATGCTTTGTGTTGACTTAGCATGTCTCATTTAAGCCACGTGTTTAATATTAGCTTTCAGGTCAAGTAATGATAAACATCTTTAGTATGATACATGGACAGTGGTAGATAGGAAAATCAGTTCTGCGGTAGGCAATGAGAAATGCCCTGTCAACTGCAGTGATCATTCGATCTACAACTCTTTTTTGCAAAAGTGTATAACAAAAGACTAAACCTAATCCCTAACTTCAAAATGTCTTTTTAATTTAAACATTTAATTATAAAGTAGAAAATATTGCATATAAATCTCAAATGCCAGCTTCTCTTGAAAGTTCAGAAATCCTGACAGCAGTAAAATAACATTCTTACATAGAAACAATGGCTGTGCTTAACAATGCTGGTTTCTTCCTTTTCAGATTAGGCCTGGAATCTGCACCATTGCCCGTGACCCATTTTTTTTTTATTTAACAAAGTTGTCCTGAATGCTTTTCAGTTTGTGATCCTTGGAAAAATCTGACAGTAAACTCTTAATGCTTTGTGGGAAAGTACTTTATCTTAATTACCTTTAAATCACAACATGCTGCAGAATGTTTGGATCACATTTGGTGACTAAAGTGATGTCAGTGAAATAGTTAAATTAAAGCTTTCAAAAATTATCAGTATTTACACCTATCTCTTGATGTGGATTTAGTTTTAATTAATGCCTGAAATCCACAGATGTCATAAACACCTCAATTTATCCAATAATTTCTTCTTAAATCAAACTTTCAAAAAATAATTAGAAGTGCAAACAAGTAGCAAATCTGACTGTGAATGGAATTGGTTTTCTTTTGTTTAGTGGAGGAAGATAATTAGCAGGAAATGGCCAACAGATGATGAGCAGAAAGAGGAAGCTGGGAGCACAAAGGATCTCTCACAAGAAACCAAAGACCTCGGATCCCTAAGAATTGATTTCACTGCAAATCCCAATAATTGCTTGAAAGAGTTTCCTGGGACAAGCAGCTAAAGCAGGTCACACATATTAAAAGACATGCTTTGTTTGTAATATTGCAAGAATTGAAAATCATACTGATTTTTGAGTGAGCACCTTGATAATCAATGAAGAACATCTGGCATTTTAATTTAAGGCTTTTTAAAGTCCTTGAATTTGTTATTTCATGGAGCCTCAGTCCCACAACTCAGCTAGACACAAACAAGACATCTGTGTCCAAAAGTTTAACTTCCACTCTCTTTGTTGGATGAACCAGAGAGCAAATGCTCCTTCAGAACAGTCTGACCTCAGAAGGCTCTGGAATATCCGGAATCTGGGAAGGACTAACAGGATTTATATGTACTGATAGGAAAGGACCACTCAGCACCTGGTGATAACACCATATTCAATCCAGGGAAATTAAATTCTAACAGGATTAAAGGAGTCAGCAGTTAATACATAGGAGTATGATTTCCCCCAAGCCGACATGCACGTTGAAAGCCCATCTTCTATGGGAGAAACTGCTAAGAACATGACACAATGCATTAAGGTAGGAGGCAGCTTAAAATATGTGCAGAAATTCTAGCTTTTCATTCTGCTATAGCAACACAGAATACATCTGAATTGCCTCATATTTATTGCCCTGTTTTCTAACAGCAAATGCAAAAACATGCATCAATATAGCACTATGGAACCAACCTAAATAAACTAAAGTTATATAGGAAATTTATATATCATGTGACTATCACACACACATACACACAATAAAAATAATAAAAGAAATGTCCCCAAATATAAAATATGGGAAATCCCAAATACATTTTATTATTTCAAATCAAGGCTCTTCAGTACTTTGTTATTGTGCCTCAGAAATCTAACTGTTCCCTATCCGTGTTTTTGTACTCCTTAATTTGCAATTTTGATAAAATTCAAAGGAGATTCCCATAGCTTATGCAAATCAAGGAGCAAGACTTCCCTAACAGCAGTTGCAAAGGACCTGTCTTTTTCCCAAAAACATCGTCTATCCCTGAGAAGAAATATGCCATTTCTTTATAAGTACTGCCACTTAGCTGGCTTCCTGTCATAAGTGCAATGTTAGACAAAGGACTCTGCTTCTTCTTGGTTGCTCCTTTCTCTTTGTTAAAACTGATTCCAAGCAATTACAAGCTCCAGCTATTCAAAAAGCAAGCAAAGATCGGTGCCAAAGGGCAAACGTGTCCTTGAGAGAGGTTATGCCTCTTCAACTGAAGCTTGTTTTTGCTTGGGGACAAGGGTTCCCTGTCCACCCTATCTCTAAGAGGCTTATTGTTATGCTCATACCCACATTTCTCAGTCAGGGAAAGATACTGGTCTCTGTGGTAGATTGATTTAATTAATGGCCCCAATACTTGAGCCCTACCAGTATTGTCACCCTCTTCCCTATAGCATTCTAATGCCTGCTTAGTCTGGCTTTAAGCCCAATGATGCAATTTATTTTGGCCTATGGGATGTTAGCATGATGCAAAGAGAGGCTGGAAGAGTGTTACATATTGGGGTTGTTCGCCTTGCTCTCTCTATAACGTCTATGTGAAGATGTCTGGCCAGCCTGCCAGAGGATGAAAGACATGTAGAGTACAGTCGAGTCAACTCAGCAAGATGATCTTAAATCAGCCAATAGCCAATGACAATCATGTGATGAGTCCAACCAGGATCAGTCACCTCTTTTACAGTCGACAAGCATGAAGCCCTTGTTCTCTTTTGATCATCTTTTAACTTCCTCCAAGGGCCTGGTCCTTTGGAAACATAACTATGGCTTGAACAATTTTCCTAATAAGAAAAAATATATGCCCGTGTGTGTTGGGTGCATCTCTCAAAGTTCCTAGTTACACCTGGGCACTTTCTTTGCTAAATTGCTAAGTGTCATAAAATAACGTGGTTCAGTAATTAGATATTTATCTTGCTTAGGTAAATCCTTGAGATGACATATTGTTAAATCTGTCATTATAAGATTTGAGTCATTTTTGTTTCCCTTTGGAAAATTTTTATTCATAAAAATGGAGATGATCCAAAAAATACTTCTTTGACATTTAGGACTGTGTCTAAACATGTTATTCTAAAAGAAGCAGGGTGGAGATAAATAAACTTCTTTGAAAGCTGCTAATTCATCTTTATGGTAATAATTAATTGTGTGACGGAATCCAATCCATTAATTTTATAAGCTAGCATACTCTGTGTCTTCGCTTATATTAAATTTAAAAAATAAGTTATAGTTGAAAGTTTAAAAATTCATTGATGATTTTAAGTTATTGAATTATGGTCAGATTATATTAAAACAAATCAATTTTCATGCTTTTTATAAGAGGTACATCTAAAATATGAGAGCATGGAACATGTGAATGTAAAGATAGGAGAAAAATTTTACATGGCAAATTTTAACTAAAATAAGTCTGGTATAAATATATTCAATTGAATCAAAAAGACAAAAGAACAAGGCCAGGGATTGAAAGGGTCTTTGTATAGTTATGAAAAACTTACAACAGAAAAATAAAAAAATTCTAGTCTTTCATGCACCTAATGAAAGGCCCCTATAAAAATATGTTTCTGAAAGATTAAAGACTTTAATGTAAATGCAAACAAATATTTAGAACAATATTTTCATAACTTTGGAGAAGGAAGACTCGTATATGTCACAATGTGCTTAAACGAAATAATCAGATGGATAATTTTGACTAAATGAAAATTAAGAACTTATGGTTATCAAAGATACCGTAAGGAAAATGAAAAGACACAAAGCAGAAGAAGATATTTGCAACCTATGTCATATCTGGTCCATTAATCAAAACACAGCACAATAAATTATAAGATGTTTACAAAATAGAATACTGGACTGTAGTGAAAATAAATGGGGTCTGGGTCTTGCAACAAGTGAATAAATTTAAAAATAAGAATTGTGTTGAGTAAAGAAAGCCAATAGAGCAAATACTATGTACAGTATAATAACCTTTCATTAAACTCAAAACTAAACAATTCATTGTATAGAACTGTGTATAAATAGGAGACAAACTAACTTTGAAGTATCAGGGAATGATAAAAATAAAATTTAGAACAATGTTTGCTCTAAGGATTGCGGGAAGGAAGAAGGAACAGAGAGAAAGGAGAGACAGAGAATATAGAAGACTTAACCAGCACTAAGTTTTGATATTATGGATAATACTTTTGGCTCATATTTTTATTGTACCTGCTTCCATAAAATGATAAGGAAGGGTAAGTTGGATTAGATGCATTCTTGGCATTTACTACTCTAAATGTATTTTCCATCTTGAAGTTACTGTGCGTGAAGCCAGGAGCAATTACTTTTTGAGTGGATATACTGTCACCACCTTTCAAGGTGTCATTGTCCTGCATTGCATCAGAACTACTTGAGCCAGCTAGAGCTTTACATGCCAAGCATTACAAAATAAACAGAGAATTGGAATTCTTTCTATCTGTAAAGCAAGAAAATGCACATTTGGATTCTGACTAAAGGGACATCCTCCCCCCCTTTTTTTTCAGAAAAGCATGTACTGCAAGGTTTTGGTGTTGGTGCAAACACTCATTTTGATAAGTCTTTCACTTCTTAGAAGTTATTGGTCTTCTTTTCTAAAATGTCTCCTACCTTTCCAACTAAGGTTTCTCCTATTCAGAAACAATGACTTAATCATTTTCCAAAGGACTTTTTTCTTCATAGCAGTCTTGATAGCCACCTAACAGAAGCTTGAAATTTAATAGTTCTTCAGTGGATCCATTGCACCCATGAGAACAATCAGTATGGACTGGTGGCTTCTCAGCCAGGTGTTTTCCAAGTGTGTAGGTACCTGAGTGGTGCCATGGAAAACAACTTCGATTTATTTGCCCACAGAGAATTCAAGTGGCATTTTGGGTAATTCATTTGTTTAGAGATGGATCCTTTCTACCCTACCTTCATCTTGACCCAAGTGTATGGTTTTAAGGCTATTTTTGGACATACGACACTAAAAAGAACTTTATCTGCCCCTGAGAATGTGACACTCCCAGGGAGTCTCAAATTGAAAATAGGCTTCAATGCATCAGCCATTTTTCATAAGTATTTAATAGGTTCAAGGAAATGACACTTCCATGTCCCACGTGGCTTTTAGGGTGTAAAGTTCACGACAGAATACATGGGAGACAATTGTTGAACTATACATTATGCAAACTGTTGTGAAAGTTAAGGATACACAACTGGCCTACTTTAAACATACACACGTACAATACTACTCCTACCCCTTAATCTGTTTAAAATATGTTCCTAGACTTTAAATTCCTCAGACCTTAGGGAAATAAAACCAAAGCCATGGCTATATAATTGCAAAGCTCCAACTGTGTCCTATTAACCCAGTCATTTCATGAACTAATTCAGGGACGATGGGTTCACAAAGCCACAGTGTGTTTAAGATTTATAATTAAATTTCAAAAATGAAAGCTCATCTTGCCTGTTTAAGAATCTATGAAGTATGTGGCTATCATACAGAATCTTATAGACAGATTCTGTTTTTTAAATCTAGCCTTTTCTTTTTATTATGATGTCAGTTTGTATTTTAAAATATGGCATTTCTTTCTAAAAAGTCCAGCTTAAAACTCAAGATATTAAATACAAACCCTGACAGAACATGTGAGAAAGTTTCATACTTCTTTTTTTAATTTGCCTGAAAAAAAAAAAAGCTAAAAATACAGACAATTTCTATCTATGAATATCAACGATTTCAAAATGCCCACCAGAGAACATTATTTCTAAGTCTGGAGTAAGGAAGAGATAAAAGATTGTCCTACTCCAGGTCTTCTAGGAAACTGATTAAACACAATGGGAGCATTTCGTGGGATATTCTGCTGAGAAACAAATGGGGAAGGAACTGGAAAAGGTGGGAGAGCTGTTGGACTGCAGTGTGCATTTAATCAGAAGAGAAAGCTGGAATAAAGGAAGTTAGAACAAAAACATTAGAGCACTTTGCAGTCTAAGGGAGTTTCTGCAAGGCCATTCAGTGTTCTTGAGCTAAAGTCTGTCATCAGAGGATCCCCATGTCTCTCAGATTGGACCCACCTTAGCATGATCCATGATGTGCTCACTCATTGGCTGAGAACAGCCTGTGGGAGGTGTGACCTCAGTGGAAACTTAACGATGAGTTATGGATGTCAGTGACTAGAGCTCTGTAATTTCAATTTAAATGTCTTCACATACTATAAACAAGACACAGAATAATTTGGTTGATATTTAAAGAAGACGATTTCCTTATTAGTCAGCTTGCTACTATAAAATGCTGCATAACACACAACCCCCAAATCTCAGTTGAATCCAAAAACAGGTATTTATTTCTTGTTCAGGGGTCTCCAGGTGTCTTGGCTAAGCTCAGGTTCATGTCAGTTTCATATGTGTATTATTCTAGGACCCAGGCTGAAGAGGAAAAGGCTACATAGGACATGCACTTATCTCGGCAGATGAAAACAAAATGAAAAAGAACAAACCAAACCACACAAACACATTTAAAACTTTTGCTCGCATCAGATGTGGTCACATACCATTACCAAAGTAAGTCACATGGTCCTGCCAGAAGTCAATGGGGCAAAGAAGTGTAGTCTACCTGCTGGGTTAGAAAATGCTGCACAGCCAAGTGGTAAAGGGGATGTGGTTGTGTAAATAACACGCAATAGTAAAAAGTAGAGTAAATAATATGCAATAGTAAAAAGTAGTCGTAGAACACACAACATATACACACACACACAAACACATACCCTTGTGAATGGTCATATAGATAAACTAGAAGAATATAAATATACCTATCTCAGGTGGAGTCACATACCCAAATCTTGGATATAAATAAACCAGAAAAGCTGCTAAATTTTTTCTATTTTTCTTTGGCCATTCAGAATGGAAGAAGAAGACAGAAATAGTCTATGAAAAAGCATGGCTATACTAGTAACGGATGCAGGAAATCTTAGTGCAAGTGAGAAAAAGTGCATATATAGATCCACAAAATCAAAAAGTTTTAACAGCAACGTTTTCACGCCAAAGTGACTGGCCTTTTTGATGCACAGTTTTAAAGCCCACAAGACTGGCCACTTCCATCCTGTTGGCACGGACCCGATATAGGAATTTTTTAAAAATTGGACTAAGAAAACAAACATTTTCTTACAGCAGCTGCCCCAAATCAGCTCTAAATATCAGCCAACTGAGGCAGCTAAAAACTCACCAATAAAATAAAAATAAACAATGCAAAGACTTTGAGTCTTTGTTGAAAAAATTGAGGGTAGGAATTCAGATATTAATTAGGTAAAAAGGGAAGAAGTTAAGGAAAGTCTGTTTCACTATGTGGAAGCAAATAGAAGACTCCATGGAATAATCTCTGGTATAAGTCAACAGGAATAAACAACATGGGACCCAAGAAGGAAAAATGTGATGGCTGAGTTTATTCCACCACCTCACATACACACATACTCACGCAAGGAAGCTACGTAGCACACACACAAAAAGATGAAGAATGGATCCTGAAGAAAAATCTACTCCAGGAAACAAAAGAAAACTTAGTGATTACAATAAAATAACAAGTAAACAGAGCCAGCAGAACTAAGAAAACTTATTGAAGGAAAAATAACCTGAGCGAGACCCTTAAAATATGTTAAAAATAATGACTTAGAGAATAGACTTGATAAAATCACCAAGATGCAGAGGAAAAGGACATAAAAATTAAACTAATTTGAGATAAATGTAATGATATAAAAATAAAACAGATACAAAGACTATGATACTATAGAAGCAGCAGAAATCTCCTCAGATAAAAGAAGAAGAATAAAAACCCAGAATCTTTTAAATGTTTTCAAGGACATGTTTTATTTCATAAAAAAATGAATAGAGAATCATCGGTAATGAGATATACTTTATTAAATTTACTAAACGTCAAGCATTCAGAAGAGATAAACAGATTAATCTTTATGTATTTTGAAATTGTTTTATATCTCTTGGATGTTCCCTTAAGCTTTTTCCACTTTTAATTTCCTCTTTATATTTCAGCTTGCGAAGTTTCTATTGACATATCTTCAAACTCATTGATTCTTTCCTTGGCAAAGTTGAGTCTATGGGTGAGCTCTTTGAAAGCACAGTTTTCCCACCCCCCACTTCTAGAAGGTGGGTTAGAGGCCTTTAGCATTCCTCACCCACTTGAAAATAGCAAAATAGTACATAAAGATGAACTCTGTGAGCTTTAATTCAAGAAGAAAAATGGGAATCTACCAGAATAGTAAAGGACACCCCAGATCCCGGGGAGGAGAAGGTGAGCAAATGACACCATGAGGCATCTGACCGATAAAAGTAAGTGAAACCTTAGTATGTGAGAGAGGCAGATAGCCTCCCTTGGTGACTCACCTTTCCACTGCAGATCCATGCAACCCAGGCCAAGGGAGAACACACTATTTCTTCCAAGTCCCTGGAGCTAACTTGGAGGGAGGCTTGGAGACACTGAGAGGGAAAGACATTGGGAAAAGCTGCAATCATTTTCCCAGACCCAGGATGGAGACAAGGATGCCATTTTTAATCCAGGCTCATACAAAGTGAGTCATTCTTTGGCAGTCTGGCAACATGGCCTCACAGTCATTTTAGTGTCAGGTCAGAGACTGAAGCACTTGCTCTAGAGTAGTATAGCACTTCCACAGCTGGAATTGAGCAGCAGGGCTATAAAGCACCTCAGCAGTAGGTGCTAGAATTGTGCTTCCCCCATTGCAGGTATGGAGTGGGAGGAGAGTTGCTGCAGCTGTGGGTTCTTTTGGGCAATGAGATCTTCAGACAAGGCCAGCTTGGCAACACAGAGTCAGTCTGCATGTGTCATTATGAGGTGCCCCAGCCTGCTCCCCAGAGATTGTGGTGTAGTTGGGCCCTCCCTGCTCCATGTTCAGGTAGATTTCCAGGCATTCTGAGTGCTTGTTCACCTGGATCAGCTGCCTGAGCCACCCACCCTTCTTGTGAAGAGATTGTGGTGCAGTGGGGCTCTTTCTGATCCACACCCAGGCAGATGTCTAGGCACTTGGAGCATTCACTCTCCTGGATTGGAAAGTTAGGCCACTCACCCTTCTTCTTGCAGGGAAATTGGGGAAAGGGAGGTTTCTCAGCTTCATGTCTAGGCACACCTCTAGGTACTTGGTGACTGCCTTCTGAGCTTGTCCTTGGAGCTAGTGCTTGTGCCTGATATTGTGTGACCTGTAGATGTGCCTACTTGATCTGGTCCCACCCATCTTGCTCCCACTCTCCAGGGTTGCGTGTTCCACAGTGGTCTGAGCCCCCACAGAATTTTAACCAGGAAGCAAGGATCAAGTATATACCCATCCACATTGGCTGTAGCCAGCTCTTACCCACAAGAGTCACCTACTGGCTTGGAGAATTAATGGCACAACATTCTAGGATATCTGCTGATGCAAGTACATAGCACTGGGGAAAGAATTAAACTTCCCGACCACTGCCACTGTGGCCCCACAGGAGGCATTGAGCCTGCTCACATGCCCAATACATCACTACTACAACCAGCATTTGGATAAACAATCATAAAAAGGCTACCTATACCAAGGAATTTATACAGACACTTTGATACTGAAAATACCCAGAACCAGAGCTCTAACCCTCAGCACAGTTCAACTCTAAGGGGTGGAGAAGAGCAGCCCACCAGAGCCCACCTTGTGTAAAAGGCAATGTGGGCATGGCACCAGTCAATGAAGGTAGCACCATCATAACTCAGGAACAGATATGGAGAAGAGGTCATCTCATCCCCCATTCACCCCTCCTCAGTGCACTGTTGAAGACTCAATAGTAGCTCTTCCCATCAGGGCTTGGAAGCATGGACTGAAAGAAATCAATTCTAAGCATTCTATAGTGGTTCCACCTCCACTGAAGGTAAATGTATACTTGAGGAAAATGCTTTTCATACTTTTTTATTGCCTCTGCTTCTGCACCTACCTGCCAGCTCTTACTGTTAAATGCCAACTACTGGACTGCAGCTTGAACTGCACCACCAAACAAAATTACATTGCTACTACAGGCAACATCTGAGAAAGCCACTGCGTGAAACTGCCTGCAGCCAAGGAGCCCATACAGAATGCTGGCACCCTGAAAGCACCCAGAAACTAAGCCAATTAACCATGTTTAATATACATCACAATTATATCTACAAGACAAGAAAGAGTAAAAAATCAAGAAGTCCCATCCAAACAAAAGCAAATTCAAAAAAAAAAAAAAAAAAAAAAAAAAAGAGGAAACATGAGCTCTCTCAGATGAGGAATCAGTGCAATAACTCTGGCAATTCAAAAAGCCAGAGTGTTTCATTACCACCAAAAGATCCCATTAGCTTCCAAGCAATGGATCCTAATCAGAATGAAATGTCTGAAATGACAGATACAGAATTCAGAATTTGAATGGCAAAGAAACTCAGTGAGATCAAAGAGGAAGTTCAAATCCAACCCAAAACAGAAAAATGATACAAGTATTGAAAGACAACACAGTTAGTAATAAAAAATGAAACATAACTTCTGGGATTAAAAAATTAACTACAAGAATTTCAAAATACAGTTGGAAGCCTTAACAACAGATTAGACCAAGCAGAAGAAATAATTTCAGAGCTTGAAGACTGGTCCTTCAAATTAACCAAGACAAAAGAAATAAAGAAAAAAATAATGTAAAAAATAAACAAAGCCTTCCTAAAAAAGATTATGTAAAGGGACTAAATATATGATTTATTGGCATTCTTGATATAGAAGAAAGAAAGTAAGCCACTTGGAAAATATGTTTGAGGATATGATTTAGAAGAATATCCCCAGTCTTGCTAGAGAGGTTTACATGATATAAGAAATCCAGAGACCTCCTGCAAGATACTCTACAAGACAACCATTACCAAGGCACGTAGTTGTCAGACTACCCAAGGCCATGCAAAAGAAAAAATCTTAAAGGCAGCTAAAGAAAAGGGTCATATTACCTATAAAGGGAAACCCATCAAAGTAACAGCAAACTTCTGACAGAAACCTTGCATGTCAGAAAAGATTGGGGAATCTTTTTTTTTTTTTTTTTTTTGAGATGGAGTTTTGCTCTTATTGTCCAGGCTGGAGTGCAATGGTGCCATCTTGGCTCACCACAACCTATGCCTCCTGGGTTCAAGTAATTCTTCTGCCTCAGCCTCCCGAGTAGCTGGGATTACAGGCATGTGCCACCATGCCTGATTAATTTTGTATTTTTAGTAGAGACAAGTTTTCTTATGTTGGTCACAGTGGTCTTGAACTCCCAGCCTCAGGTGATCCACCAGCCTTGGCCTCCAAAAGTGCTGGGATTACAGGTGTGAGCCACCATGCCCAGCCTTGGGAACCATTTTTAGCATTCTAAAATAGAAGACATGTCAGCCAAGAATTATATATCTTGCCAAAGTAAGCTCCTTAAACAAAGGAGAAATAAAATATTTCCCAGACAAGCAATTCCTAAGGAAATTTGTCACCATCAGACTTGCCCTACAAAAGATGATTAAGGGACTTCTAAACATGGAAATGAAAGAATGATACTTTCTACTACAAAAGCACACATACGCACATAGTCCACAGACTCTATAAAGCAACTACACAATTGAGACAGCAAAGCAACTCGCTGATAACACTATGACAGAAAAATATCCTCACACATCAACAGTAATGTCAAACAAATCCCTAACTCATTATATGAAACCAGTATCATTGTGATACCAAAATTTGGCAAATGCACAACAACAAAAAAGAAAACTATAGGTCTATATCCCTGATATAGTTGCAGAACTCCTCAACAAAATACCAGCAAACTGAATCCAACAGCACAACAAAAAGTTAATTCACCACAATCAAGTGGGCTTCATTCCTGGAATGCAAGGATGGTTCAACATATGCAAATTAATAGACATGATTCATCACATAAATATAATTAAAAGCAAAAACTATATGATCATTTTAATAGATACAGAAAAAGCATTTGATAAAATCCAACATCTCTTCATGATAAAAACCTTCAAGAAACTAGACATCAAAGGGACAAACCTCAAAATAATAAGAGCCAACTATGAGAAATCCATCAACATCACACTGAATGGGCAAAAGCTGGAAGCACTCCTTTAAGAACTGAAACAAGGCAGTGATGTCTACTCTCACCACTTCTGTTTAACATAGTACTGGAAGCCCAAGATAGAGCCATCAGGCAACAGAAAGAAATAAAAGTCATCCAGATAGGAAAAGAGGAAGTCAAATTATCTGTCTTTGCTGCTGATATGATTCTATGCCTCGAGAATCCTAAATATTCCACCAAAAGACTCCTAGACCTGATAAACAATTTCAGCGACGTCGCAGGATATGAAATAAACATGCAAAAATCAGCAGCATTCTATATACCAATAACATTCAAGCTGAGGGTCAAATGAAGAGTGCAATCCCATTTATAATATCCAGATAAAAAATAAAATACCTAGGAATACACCTAATCAAGGAGTTAAAAGATCTCTATGAGGAGAACTACAAAAACTGTTAAAATAAATTATACATGACACAAACAAATAGAAAGGCATTCCATGCTCATGGATTGGGGGAATCAATATTACCCAAAGCAGTGTTCAAAGCAATCTACAAATTCACCTCTATTTCTATCAAACTACCAACTTCATATTGCACATAATTAGAAAATACTATTCTAAACTTCTTATATAGCAGAAAAAGATTCTGAGTAGCCAAGGCAATGTAGAACAAAAAGAACAGACCTAGAGATATCACATTATTACTTCACAGTATATCTCAAGGCTATAGTAACAAAAACAGCATGGCACTGGCACAAAAATAGACACATTAGACCAATGGAAGAGAATAGAGACCCTTGAAAGAAAGCCACACATCCACAACAAATCTTTAACAAAGTCAACAAAAATAAACCACAAGGAAAGGACACCCTATTGAATAAATAGTGCTGGAAAAATTGGCTAACCAATATGTGGAAAAATGAAACTGGACTGTTACCTCTCACAATACAAAATGTAGCTCAAAATTAACTCAAAATGTATTAAACACTCAAATGTCAGGTGTCAAATTATAACAATTATAAAAACTCAACATTAACTCAAAATATATTAAACACTCAAATGTCAGATGTCAAATTATACAACTTCAATAGAAATCCTAGCAAATTATTCTAGGTATTGACATAGGCAAAGAATTTATGACGAAGACTCCAAAAGCAAATGCAACACTTTAAAAAAAAAAACGAAAACATAAGCAAATGGGACTTAATTTAACCAAAGAGTTTCTGCACAGCCAAAGAAACTCTCCAAAAGAGCAAGAAGACAACCTACAGAATGAGAGAAAATATTCATGAACTATGCAGCCAACCAAAGACTAATATCCAGAATCTATAAGGAACTTAAGTGAATCAACAAGAAGAAAACAAACAACTCCATCAACAGGTGGGCAAAGGGCATGAAGAGACATTTCTCAAAAGAAGACATACGAGTGGCCAACAAACATGAAAAAATGCTCAACATTACTAACATCAAAGAAGTGCAAATTAAAACCACAATAAGATATCATCTTACAACAGTCAGAATGGTAACTGTATTTAACTTTATGAGAAACAGCCAAACTATTTTCCAGAATGGCTGTATATTTTATGGTACATTTTACCATACCATTTTACTAGCAATGTATTGTTACTAGTGTCATATGAGAAATCTAGTAGTTCTACATTTTTGTCAGCACTTGGTATTAGCAGTATGTTTTTGAAATAATTAGTCCTTCTAATAACTGCGTTTTGGTGTCTTATTATAGCCTTAAGTTTCACCAAAGGCTAGTGATGTTCAACATCTTTTCATGGCATGTCTGTTCCTATATCCTGTGTATAAAAATGTTCAAACTTTTGCCCTTTTTGTAGTCAAACTGGTTTTTTTTCCCCCTTACTTTTGAGTTTAAAAAATTATTTATATATTCTGGATTCAAGTCTTTTGTCAAATATGTAATTTGAAAATAATTTATCTAAATGTATGCCTTATCTTTTTGTCATTTTAACAGAGGTGTTTGCAAAGCAAAGTATTTAAATTTTGATGAAGTTTAACTTAGTGATATTTTTAGTAGATCATGCTTTTGGTGACACGTATGATAACTCATTATCTAATTTTAACAATAGATTAAAACTAGTGAGAAATACATTTTAAAACAAAAATTATAATGAAAAGTTTTTTGAGAGAAGAATGAACATATATGAATGAATATTTGTATACTATATAAATACGTATAATTGTAATGATCATGTATACATATAAATATACATACCTATATATACATAGCCACAAAATAAATTTGCTAAATAAATTGTAAGCAAAGGAAAATATTCAATACCCACTGAAATTTTGACAATTGACAGACTATATGCCTAGCTTTATAATAATAAATTTAGAAACTTGAGGGCAATAAATATTGTTTGTTTGTTTGTTTGTTTTGAGATGGAGTCTTGCTTTGTTGCCCAGGCCCGAGTGCAGTGGCACGAACTCGGCTCACTGCAACCTCTGCCTCCCAGGTTCAAGCAATTCTCCTGCCTCAACCTCCTGAGTAGCTGGGATTACCGGTGCACACCACCATGTCCAGCTAATTTTTGTATTTTTAGTAGAGATGGGGTTTCACCATGTTGGTCAGGTTGGTCTTGAAATCCTGACTGAAGTGTTCCGCCTGTCTTGGCCTCCCAAAGTGCTGGGATTACAGGAATGAGCCACTAGGCCTGGCCCAGTAAATGGTTTTCTAAGAAAACTTATACTATTAAATGTAAAGTCTAAATAATACAATAATAATGTGGAAAATGTAGTAATTAAACATATTCCTCCTGAAAAGGAAAACAATACATGGGTCATTATTAATATTTTTAAAAACCTGTAAATTTCTGCATTTTATATAATTTTAAAATGAAAAATGAGAACAAAATTTTCTAGTTAACTAAAAATAATGCAGTTATGATTGAAACCAAATCATGACAAAGTAGCAAAATGGAGACATAAATGACTAAAAAATTTATATTATACTTAACAAAATGTGAAATAAAGACAGAAAATGTCAATTACAGTGATTGAATGAAGTTAATACTAAAAGTGAAAAAAAATCTAAATTTCCAGAAATCTACTAAAAGATTTACTAATTTGATTAATATGTCAAATAAAAATCTAGAAAGTTCCAATTATCTCAATATATTCCATAAAAGTATATAATACAATTCAAAAATACATCAATGGCATGTAATAGTTTTAATAGTATTATGATAATATTTATTAAAATCATACATGAGGAATATATACTGTCTATATATGTATATATACCACACACAGTTAACTAGCATCATGATTAATATTAAAACATGAGGCACTTTCTCATTTAAATGAGAAACAAAGAAAGGACATTTGTAATAATCATTACTATTTCTAATTATTATGAAAATATAAAAGATACAGATACTGGAAGTAGAAAGAAAGAAATTATTATTTGCAAATTATGTGATTTTATATTCGAGAAGTTTTAAGAAAAGCAACGATTAGAATTAGTGAACAAATTAAGTAATGGGGCCAATCACATGATATTTAAATATAATTTTCTAATGTAATAATAACTCTTCAGTTATACAGAAAATGATTACCTTAACAATAGCAAAACTATAAATATTAATATTAATATTTCATGAATATAAAATATTAGAGAACAAATATCACAAGAAATGGACACATATTGCATAAAAGATATAAAACTCTATATGAAAACTTGGAAGAAGACAACTAATTGTAGAACAGTGTCTTATATGGCTAAATAACATATTATTGGAAAAAAGACAATTTTCCTCAAATTAACCAATACGTTCAATTTACATGGAAAATCCCAAAATGACTTTGTTTTTATTTTCTTTTAAGAATTGATAATAATAATTTTATCTGAAAAAGTAAATATGCAAAAGTGGCTAGAAACAAACAACAGTAAAGGAAGCACAATGAATTTGGTTTACCTAATATTGAAATATATTGAGTGAATCACAGAAAATGGTAGAACCTCCCTTCATAAAGAAAACAATAACAATTATAAATATATATTCATCTAACAATGGAGTCCCCCCCAAAATGAAGCAAACATTGACAGAACTGAAGGCAGAAATAGAGAGTTCTACAATAATAGTTGGAGACTTCAATATCTCACTTTCAATAATGGATCTAGACTGAAGATCAATAAAGAGATTGAATATTCAAACAACATCATAAACCAACTACACCTAACAAACATGAAAAACACTCTCCCCAACAACTGCGGAACATACTTCTTCTCAAGTGCACATGGAACATTCTCTAGGATAGACACTGTATTAGGACATAAAACAAGTCTTAATAAATTTAAAGAGACTATAATCATAAAAGGTTTTATTCTCCAAGAACAATGGAATGAAGTTAAAAATCAGGAAGAGAAGGAAGCATAGATAATTTGCAAATATGTAGAAATTAAACAACATACTCAAACATGTTGAAAAAGAAATTATTAGGAATATTAGAAAAATAGTTTGAGACAATGAAAACAAAACTACAACAAACAATTGAATGTAGTAAAAGCTGTGCTAAGAGAGAAATTTATAGCTGTAAACACGTACATTAAAAAATCTAGATCTCAGATTAACAACTTAACTTCAAACCTTAAGACACTAGAAAATATAATCAAACTTAAAACTAGCAGAAGGAAAAAAATAACAAAGATCAGAGCAAAGACAAATAAAATAGAGAACAGGAAAACAACAGAAAAAATTAACAAAAATAACAATTGTCTTTTTGAAAAGTTAACAAAATTGGCAAACTTTTAGCTAGACTGACAAAGAAAAAAGAGAAAAGACTCAAATTAATAAACTCAGAAGTGGAAGTGGGGACATCGCTACCAATATTTCATAAATAAAAGAATTATAAGAGAATACTATGAATAATTGTACACCAACAGGTTAGATAGTCTAGATAAATGGAACATAATTCTAGACATGCATAAACTACCAGCAACAAAATTTTAAAAACACATGAATTGAACTTCATAAAAATTAAAACTTTTCTGCAGTAAAGGACATTATGAATATAGTGAAAAGCAAATCTACAGAACAGAAAAAAGATTTCCATATTAAATATCTGACTTAGTTTAGTATTCAGACAATATAAATAATAGTTACAACTCAACAACAACAAAAACTAAAACAATTTAAAAATGAGCAATGGACTTGAATAGACATTTCTCTAAAGAAAATATGCAAATTTCCCACAAGTATGTGAAAAGATATTTAACCTAATTAGTCATTAAGAAAATGAAAATGAAAACCATGAAATACCACCTCACACCCATTAGTAATCAATAATAATAATAATGGAAAATAACAAGCGTTGGCAGGAATGTGGATAAATGAAAACCATTGTACATTACTGGTAGGAATGTATAATGGTACAATTGTTGTAGAAAGTTTGGTGGTTTCTCAAAAAGTTAAGCATAGAACTGCCATATATTCCAGAAATTTCCTCCTAACTCTATACCCAAGAGAAATGAAACACAAGCCCACATAGAAATAAGAACATTAATACGAATAAGTATAGCAGCATTATTCCTAACAGCCAAATTTACAAACAACCCAAGTGTCCATTAATGCATGAATGGATTAACAAATTATGGTATATACACACAAGAAATATTATTCAGCCATAAAAATAAATTAAGTACTTATGCATGCTACAACTTGTCTAAACTTCAAAAACATTATGCCAAGTCAAAGTTTAAAGCCAAACACAAAATGTAACATAATGTCCAATTTCTTTTAAATGATACACCTAGGATAAGCAAACTCACAACTACAGAAAGCAGACAAAGGTTGCCAGGGCTAGGGAGAGGGACTGGATGGAGTCTGATTTCAAAATAAGATTATAAATTATTTGGTGTTGAGATCAGTGGCATGTTCCAACTTTGTATTTCTCCTCCAGTTATGAGCGCCATAACTGAATTAAGGGTAAGACCTCATAAACTTCCTGAACTGAATTGAACTAAAGCCAAATTGGGCCATAAGAACTTTGTAAAAAGCTACCTTCAGACTTTAACTTATATCTTACATAAACTTTAATATACCTTTGGGGATTATATTACTTATTCACTATGTTAAGTTTAAATATACAACTTAAAACTGCTGATTCTCTTCATTTCTAACTTAAGTCAGTAAAACAAGCATATAGGGAGTGCCTGCTTTGTAGTTGGCAAGACACCTAGGGGCTGGGAAGATGAGGGAACATAGGCTGAGAATGCAACCAAGCTTAATGCATGGGAAGCACTTTCATCTCTTTGCACTAAAGGCCCTGTTCTATCTGCTTCTCTCATTTTCTTACTAATTACTTCTGTAAGCACCATCTCAACAAATTATGTGTGCATGAATCCTCATTTCAGGCTCTGCTTCTAGTTATGCTATTTTAAGTCCCTGTACACATACGTATCCCTACACTTCTTTGCTCTTCTTTGTGCAACTAGGAGCATTGCAGGGGCACTCACTGAACAGGTACATTGTTCTCTGAGGAGCACAGCTGGGGGTGTGTGAGCGATGAAGGGAGAGACTGCTTCCTGTAGCTGCTGTTGACACAGGAGGAGAGGTTATATAGATATGGCAAATGAAGTCAAGGCTCAGAAAGCTTAATGGTCTTTTTCTGCTTTGTAACTGTGATAAATAGCGGGGATGAGATTAAAATGCATAGATGTCTAAATGCTCATTCCTAGCCTCATTCTACTGTACCTCACTGCATGCTTCAATTACAACTAATTAGAACTGACCTAAGGAATAGTGTAGGCTTAAAACCAGCCCCCAGCAGGTGTTTCCTTTAGTACAGGGCTCTGACAAAACATGTGATGATTCTTCTTGCTCCAGGGCTCATAAATCCCCGATTTCTCTCTTGCCTCTCCTCCAAAATTTACACCCCAAGTCTTCACATCATCCATGTAAAATATTTGAGCGATTTCAAATGGTTTTCCTTTGAAATATTGAAATTTACACCCAAATTCCCAGTAAACAATATGGGCAGAGTTCAGTTCAGGCACCTCTTCTCCTTGTGTCAACAGCAACTACAGGAAGCAACTTCTGCCTTCATTCCTCACACATCCCCAGCTGTTTTCCACAGAGAACAATGCACTTGTTCAATGAGTGCCCTTGCAATGCTCCGAGTTACACAAGAAGAATCCTGGCACAAAAGGCTGTCTCTGGTTCATTCCAGAATATAGGAGGAGATTATTTCTCTTGTCTATGTTTCATTCCGGAATACGGGAAGAGTTTGGCTCTTTTGCCAGACACTTCACAGTGATCCTCAGCTGCAGCCACAAATTCCAGCAGGGCAGCACTTCACAGGTTGCAAGGGTAAAGCCAAGCAGAACTATGCCTACCTTGGCTGTCCCCTGAACACAGACTGAAAATAATGATATGAATTGGCTGTGCTCACCACAGTAAAATTCTCTTTTTCTCATTTGCAAATACTCCTTCTCTCAAGTAAAATGACATTCACTTTCAGAGTAGTGCCCCTGAAAGAATTCATAAAAGGAAAAGGTTGAGTAAAGATGGACCATTGTCATCAAGGTGTACTTTCTCTTCATTCAAATGAGGAAGACAAGAATCAAATCAGGTACATTCTCATTCCTCCAGTGCAGTCCCTATAGCTTGTATTAGAAATGTTTCTTTTAAAACAAGGGGCAAAATGATGCATTTCCACTTTTTGTCATCTAAAGCTCACAGATTACTATTTTTTTTTTTTTTTTTTTTACTATTGACTAAGTCTCACTTGCTTTTATTTGTCAAGGGTCTTAGGAGTAGTGTATCACGGACACACCAAGCCTGCTCCTACCTCATGGTGTTTGGAACAGCTGTTCCCTCTGACTCAAATGCTCTTCCCTTCAGGCTCATTTCTCCAGAGTTAATCTTCTTACCCCCTTCAAGCCTGTGCTCAAATTTTATTTGCTCAATGAAGCCTACCGCCTTTCTATTGAATTCTGCCTCTCTGCTTCCCTCTGGCATTTAATTACTCTTCATCAGGCTCTACTGTGCACCTTCATTGGCATTCATTATTTTCTACTATGCTGTACAGATTATTTATTTTGCTTATTGTTGATTATCCATTTCTCCTACACTAACATGTAAGCTCCTAAAAGACAAACTCCCCGTTCATGTTGTTCCTTGTAGTGCATGTCAGTATGTGCTGCTCTGACACCCCCTTCGCCTCCCCCTACATCTTTATGACTAAAGAACTCATTCCCCAGCTCCTGGGAATGATGGAAGCTGACAGCTCAAGAGATTCTCTCTCTTGGATCTGCTCTCTGCATAAGAGCTTCATTTTGCCCATTATCATGCTCTTCCCCAGGAACATTCTATGTGCAGTGACTTGGGGATGCAAAGGTACAAAAACTCAAATTGGTTACCTCAATTGAGGAAAACTCTGAAGGGCATCCAAGTCCCACAACTCGGCGGTAGGTGAGCTGAGGCCTCTGCTGCAACTGCTCCATGGACCTGCTTCTCTCATCTCAGTCTTATTTCCCTTCCTTCCACAGGTGTCAATCCTAACAATATGACCCCAAAACTTCCTGCTCCTCTAATATTTATTTTGGTCTATTTCCTGAACACCTACAAGATTATCGGGCAGGACATAGCTGCCTAATAAATATTGAATGCATGAATGAATGTAAATGCAAATCAACCTCTCATACAAAACCTCTGTGTTGACAACCAACGTATCTGTGCATACCTTCTTACAGGTCAGATTGGAATTTTCCGGTGAGGCATTTTTCCACTCAACAATATTTATTAAGCATCTTATGCATCTGGTGAAGACATACCAGTGAATTAAAGGGACAAAATCTCCTCCCCATGAATCCAAGATTCTCACAGTGGAGTCAGAAAATATGCAAACAAAAACTATATAATAGGATATTGGTTAGTGCCAAGAGCCCTGAGGATGTTATAGAGTGATATTGTGGGAATGAGAGTGATATCTGAAACTGAGCAGTCAGGTAGGGCCCTCTGATGAGGTGAGATCAGCTAAAACAAAAGTAAAAGGAAGGAGCGAGTCACACATATGTCTGGGTTAAGAATGTTCCATGATGAAAGACAGTTACAGCATGTGAAAAAGCCCTGGAGGAAAAATGTACTTGGTGTTTTGAGAAAAAAGCAAGAGGGGCTGGAATGGAGTGAGCAAAGTGGGGAATAGCCAGAGAATATGGGTGCATTTGGAGCAACAGCCAGTTGCCAGACCAGGCAGGGCCTGTTGAGAAGCTGGCATTTTATTGTGTGATGGGATGACTTTGAAAGGTTTTGAGTAGGGAGGGGGCATGAACAGACCTGTATTTTTAAAGGAATCCCATTCTCTAACTGCTTCTGGTAATTTGGGACATGTACCAACACCCTGCAAAGTTTCTCCATGGCATATACAGTAGTTGCTCAGTGGAAACTCACAGGACAATGTCCCTTGGTGCCACTATTCACTACTTTTGACTGTCACAGAGACCCTAAATACATTGAATTCTGAGTCACTTTTGGATCAACCCACACATTTCCAGAGCCTACCATGTGTCAGGGACAGGCCTTATTTAATCCTCATAATCTTTAGAAGTTGACATTATGATCTCCGTTTCCAGATGAGAACACTGAGATTCACAGAAGCTGAAGGACTTACCCAAGTTTGCACAGCTAGCAAGTGACACAGATATTATTGAACTCACGTCCTCTTTATATAGCTTATACTTCTTTTTTAGATGGAGTCACTCTCTGTTGCCCAGGCTGAAGTACAATGGTGTGATCTCAGCTCACTGCAGCCTCCGCCCCCTGGGTTCAAACGGCTCTCCTGCCTCAGTCTCCTGAGTAACTGGGATTACAGGTGCCCACCACAACACCCAGCTGATTTTTGAATTTTTACTAGAGACGAGGTTTCACTGTGTCGGCCAGGCTGGTCTTGAACTCCTGACCGCAAATGATCCACCTGCCTCGGCCTCCCAAAGTGCTGGGATTACAAGGGTGAGCCATCACGCCTGCCCATATCTTATACTTTTTATACAAAACTTGCCACATGTATTCGCTCTCCTCTTTTATAGTCTGAGATGGAGTAGAAGGTAATAAGAGAAATGACCATTCATTGTGCACAGTGTTAAGAAACTTAGACACAGCATTTGAATTGGCCCCCAAACAACTTTATGAGTAGGTATTATGGTCCCCATTTTATAGATGAAGACATTGTGATATAAAACTATGTATTCAATGTGTGGTATATTGACTGGCATCATCAGTACCACCTGGGAGCTTGTTAAAAATGAAGAATCTGGAGTCTCAACCTATAAAACAGAAATGATAACAGCTTCTTTATACATTAGTGCTTCCACTTTTCATTGTATCACTAAACAAGAAATTTACGTTCTCTTTACAAATGCAGATTACAATTCAGGTCTACTAACATTTTATTACCCAAAGCAGGTCACCCAGCCAAGCCCAGCATCAATGCCTGGACACATTCTTTGCCCACAGTAAAAGAGAAAGTAGAGAATAGTTGCTAAATGCTAAAAACAAACTGTCACAAAGGTTATTAATGAATTGTAGCCATTTTCTTTAATCAGCTTTCTTAATGCATAATAAAGGTCTTTGCAACTATTTTGTGGGTATTCTACTAAATTTAACTGTTTATCAAAGGATCATTTTTTAAACATGTGCAATGCTATCTCCGGAAGAAATTCTGACAGGTACAATTTTCTATATCTCCTATCCCCAGACAGGCCTTAGCATAAAATGGCACCTCAGACAGCTGCCTGGATGGACCACCCATTAATCCAGCTCTGTTCCTATTCTAAGGGAAGATTAAAGGCTCTTGGCCAATAGATTAATGATTGTGCATTAAATCAGTTGGACTCCTAGCCACCCTTTCTTTCTATGAGGTGTGTTAACTTTTAGAAAATATATTGAACTAGAAACTATTCCCAGTCAAGAAACTGAATATTACCAGAATAATGAAAACCCTCCCCCAAGTCTCTCTTTCTGTCACTGTGCCCCAAAAAAGGTGTCACTATCTTTACTCTGGTTAACACAGATTGGTTTTGCCTTTTTCTGTGCTTTAGATAAAAGGAGTCACGGACTATGTGCTCTTGTCTTACTTCTTTCACTTAACATGCTTCTGAAATTCATCTGTATTTTTGCATATAGTTGTGGATCATTACTTCTCATTCCATATAGCATTAATTTATCTATATATTTTATATAAATGTGGACAATTTGGAAACTTCTACTAGATTTTAGCCACTAGGACCAGTGCTTCTGTGAATATTCTACTATATCTTTTGTTGAACTTATGGACACATTTCCTCTGGGTATACACTTAAAAGTAGAATTGCTGGGTGTAGGATTTGCATATGTTCAGCATTAGTAGATTCTTCCAGCTTGTTTTAAGAGTCTATTTTTGAGTTTAATAAGAGGGTGATGTAGACTTAGTCATAGGTACATGTGGCTACATTTCGCTTATAACTTTGTGATTTTCCACTTTAACTTAACAAGTCTATTTATCTCTGGGCCTAAGCTATTCTTCAGTTGCAAATTAGGCAGTTTTGAAAGTTTCTCTAACTTCTTCTTCTCCCTGGGGCTCTATCCAGTGTATTACTCACAGATTGGTAAGAGATGAAGGTCCTTGCCACCAACATTATCATGCATAGAGAAAGTTCCTAACACACAATCACCCAGTATTCCTCTAAGAATTGATAATGTGTCTGGAAAATTACTATTCTTTTAGGGACCCAATGATGCTGTAGAGAGGGCCAAGCCTTCTTCAAGGCTTGTGCTAATGACATGAGTCTCTGCCAGGGGAATAGAGGTACTGCCTCCTTCCTGATATTTGCATACTCCTCTTTGTCGAGGGAGATAGTCTTAGGCATTAGGATATGGAGGAAAACAGAGCCTTTGGAGGAAGGAGCTAGATAAAGAGAAAGATACCCTATTCCTATCTAAAACCCCTATTTCACCATTCCTTAAGGCTCCAAGATAAAGTACCTGCCAACTTTGCTGAGAGTCTAAGTTTTTTGTTTTGTTTTTTGTTTTTGTTTTTTTCTCAATGTCTCTCATCAGTTACAAATTATAGATTTATCCAAGACAATCTAGAATAGAGAGAGAACAAATACTAAGTGAGGGGTCACCCTTCAAAGGGCATTAGCTGTCAGATGAAGGTTACCAATGGAAATAAAAGACAAGACACACAGAGGAAAACATCATCACAGCACCTTATATCAGGTTGAGTTTTTACGCCCTTTTCTTGCTGTCTGTTTTTGTTTCTATGTGAGTACAAAAGCCATTTAGAGAGCTTCTTCACAGAGCAGCCACTATGATAGAGAAGATGTAGAAAATATTCAGGAAACAGGATGTAAATAAAATATAAATTATGAAGCAGACTGATTCATAAGACTATAAGAAAGCGAGTGTTTTTGACCTTACAAATTATTTCAACAGAGAGGTAGCAAATTTGGTATTGAAATAGCCCACAGACATAGCTATATCTTGAAGTATATGTTTAAAAACATGTGTTTAAATAAACATTTAAGTGTGTCTTTTAATACAACTATTTTATTATGCATGGCAAATGGATTCTCTAGGAGTAGTGGTCAGGACTCCAGAAGGAATTAGTTGCACACTCAAGTGGGGAAATTGAGGACAGTTAAAGGAACATGTTTACAAGGTGGTGGGCGTGATGAAGAGAAACAAGGAATTGTGAAGCCTCTGGAGCTAGCAATAGTGAGGGGCTCTTTATCATTCCTAAGATGGAATGGGCTACGGGAGGAAGAAACAACTAGCACCTAGGAGCTGTGGCTGGAGGTAAAGAATCTCAGCCAACTTGCAGTAACCTGGCACAGGGGGAGCCAAATTGCACTTTGCTCCCTCCCTCCAATCTCCTATTGGGTGGATCCACCTGAAAGCCAGGAGGCATGGGGCCCACTGATTCAGACAATGAAGATCTTCCTTGACCTCAGGTGAAAAACAGAGAGATCGGCAAAGAGGAGATCCATCCTATGAATAGTCACATTTCTCAAGAAATGAAACAAAGTTCTTCAGGTAGATCATGTTTTTTAAAAAGCATACCTATTTTACTGTTATTATTTAATGTTCATTAAGCACTTCTGGCTCATTAAGCATTCATTAATTAGGATCTAATTCTGCATGCTCCTTTTCCCAGCTATAAAAATCAGCAGGTTTTTTTTTTTTTCAGCTGCTTTTATCTGACTAAAATAATGGGTTCTTTTTTCAACAAACGGGTAGAGGGTTATATAAAAACTCTGAAAAAACACTGACAATCAGCTTCAAAAGGTGAACACAAAATTTACTGAAGAATCTATAATTATATTAGGATTTTACAGAGAAGACATTATCTTTTAGCTCCATAACTATATTTAGAGGCTAAAATACCTGGTTATATCCTGTTCAGTCTCCACTATTGATTTAGGAATTTATGCAACTATTTATTCTCCTGCTCAATAGAAAAGATTGCTTACCATAGCAACCCCTGCATTAGCATTCAGCTTCTTGGTTACAGAGCACCTTCCTAAAGGAGGAGATATCTCAATGTGCAAGGTGAACCTAATTTCTTATTAAATATAATTTTAAGGGGGAAAGCTGTTGTATAAAAACCCATAACAAAGAGAGAGCAACCCAAACTGGAAACTAGCAATTGTTTAAGGCTCTTTTGCAATTATTTAATCTGTGTGTCTTTCCTGACTCTGGGCATTCTGCTGCTTTTGCACGTTTGTAAGCTAAGATGCGTGGGAAATAATAAAATATTATGCACAACCCACACCCCACACAGGAAGCTTGCTGTTCTCTGTGGGAAGTTTTAACTTAGGTCAGCTTCGCCTTAGAATTATTTTTCTTTCTTTCTTTGAAGAATGCAGATTCCTGGTCCTGCCACTCAAATTTTCAAAGTGAAAATATTTGGTCTGATTTTCCAATGTGTTTCCTTGATGTCGATCAAGTGTCTGAAACATTAGTGACTGTTTTTACCTTGTACAGTGAAGTGAGGTAGCATTTTAATTAGGGAAGAAAAAGATCAACTTCTGCTCAAAAGCTCAAAGCTTTTGTGACAGAGCTCAGAGAGATTGAGGCCAGGAAGTCACGATTTGTGCATCAATGATCAGATCATCTGAGCCCTTTGTAGAGAAGTAAAATCTAGCTTCCCCCTACCCTTCTAGGTTCTTTGGTTGGGCTACAAATTAAATTGACATAAGGCAGATTCACAGGAGAAATATAAACAATTACATATATAGGCACTGGAGTCCCCAAAAATATGAGACTCAAAAATTGGTCAGATGATTGAAGCTTATATAGTTTCCTGAGCTATAGAAAAAAATTACGGCTTAGGGCTTCTTGGGGGTGATGCCCACACAAGTTAAGAGTGGATGACAAGAAAAAATGTATGATGAGTAGAGGTGGTCTTTTATGCAGATAAAATTTCTTGGGTAATAGAAGTTGTCTGGGAGACTAGGCGGCTCAGGGGAAATGAGACTGCAGTGGTGGTAGTAGGAAGATGTCAGGAAGGGATGAGCAGCAGGAGCAAACTATGGCCAAGGACCTGGTGGTGACCAAGTATAAGATGGGGGGCGAGGGGGCGGCGCGGTGCGACATGGCCAACTGGGTACTTCGAACCTTGGTGGAAGCATCTAGCTCAGGTGTGTCAGTACTGAGCCTGTGTGAGAAAGGCCATGCCATGATCACGGAAGAAACAGAGAAAATCTTCAAGAAAGAAAAGGAAATGAAGAAAGGTATTGCTTTTCCCACCAGCATTTCAGTAAATAACTTTGTATGTCACTTCTTCCCTTTGAAGAGCAGCCAGGATTATATTCTTAAGGAAGGTGACTTGGTAAAAATTGACCTTGGGTTCCATGTGGACGGCTTAATTGCTAATGTAGCTCATACCTGTGTGGTTGATGTAGCTCAGGGGACCCAAGTAACAGGGAAGAAAGCAGATGTTATTAAGATAGCTCACCTTTGTGCTGAAGCTGCCCTATGCCTGGCCAAACCTAGAAATCAGAACACACAAGTGACAGACGTGGAACAAAGTTGCTCACTCATTTAACTGGATGCCGATAGAAGGTATGCTGTCACACCAGTTGAAGCAGCATGTCATCAATGGTGAAAAAAACATTATCCAGAATCCCACAGACCAGCAGAAGAAGGACCAAGAAAAAGCTGAATTTGAAGTACATGAAGTATATGCTGTGGATGTTCTCGTCAGCTTAGGAGAGGGCAAGGTCAATGATGCAGGACAGAGAACCACTATTTACAAATGAGATCCCTCCAAACAGTACGAACTGAAAATGAAAACTTCACGTGCCTTCTTCAGTGAGGTGGAAAGGCGTTTTGATGCCATGCCATTTACTTTAAGAGCATTTGAAGATGAGAAGAAGGCTTGGATGGGTGTGGTGGAGTGCACCAAGCATGGACTGCTACAACCATTTAATGTTCTTTCTGAGAAGGAGGGGGAATTTGTTGCCCAGTTTAAATTTGCAATCCTGCTCATGCCCAATGGCCCCATGCAGATAACCAGTGGTGCCTTTGAGCCTGACCTCTACAAGTCTGAGATGGAGGTCCAGGATGCAGAGCTAAAGGCCCTCCTTCAGAGTTCTGCAAGTCAAGAAACCCAGAAAAAGTAAAAGAAAAAAAAAAGGCTTCCAAGACTGCAGAGAATGCCACCAGTGGGGAAACATTAGAAGAAAATGAAGCTGGGGACTGAGGTGGGTCCCATTTCCCCAGCTTGCTACTTCTGCCTCATCCCCTTCCCACCACACCCCAGACTTTGTGAAGTACAGTTCTTCTTCTCCACCTAGGACCCCCAGCAGAGCAGGGGGTCTCCCTTTCTCCCCAACCCCAGTTCCCTAACCCACTCCTTTCCAACAACAACCAGCTCCAACTGACTCTGGTCTTGGGAGCCAACCACGGAAGACTACATTAAATGAAAAAAAGAAATTAAATAATAAAATCAGAGTAAAAAAAAAAAATTGTCTGGGAGTAGCCCTCAGATAATTGTTAATAGTCTGTCTGGGTATGAGTCAACCTCCAGTCTTCTCTCTTGTAATTTGAGTTCATCTTCTCTGGTTGATAAGATTACAGGGGAAGGGATTCATGACAATTGAGTCTCTTTTGAAGAATCTCTTCCTTAGGCAGATACAGAAGGTCAGAAAAGCCCTTCTTTTGCATTTACCATTCCCCAGATGCACTCGATGTGTTGCTGTTCCTCAATTGCCCATTGATATGTTGAAATAATCAGCATACCAAAGCCATAGATTTTGGGGTGGTTAAACTTCCTCTCAGTTTTGGAGTTCTGCTGGTTAAAAAAAGCTAGTTCTGGCTGGGTTCGACTTCTCACGCCTGTAATCTCAACACTTTGGGAGGCTGGGGCGGGTGGAACACTTGAGTCAGGAGTTCAAGACTAGACTGACCACCATGGTGAAACCCCATCTCTACTGAAATTACAAAAATTAGCTGGGTGTGGTGGTGGGGGCCTGTAATCCCAGCTACTCGGGAGGCTGAGGCAGGAGAATCACTTGAACCCAGGAGGCGGAGGTTGCAGTGAGCCAAGATCGCGGTATTGCACTCCAGCCTGGGCAACAGAGAGAGATTGTGTCAAAAAAAAAAAAAAAAAAAAAAAAGCTAGCTCATAATACTGCTCATGGCTAAAGATACAAAGATAATACTGAAAGTGGCTAGGTGTGGTGACTCATGCCTATAATCCCAGCACTTTGGGAGGGTAAGGTGGGTGGATCACATGATGTCAGGAGTTTGAGACCAGCCTGACCAACATGGTGAAATGCCATCTCTACTAAAAATACAAAAATTAGCTGGGCATGGTGGCAGGTGCCTGGAGGCTGAGAGAGTAGAATTGCTTGAACCTGGGAGGTGGATGTTGCAGTGAGCCAAGACAGTGCCACTGCTCTACAGCCTGGGTGACAAGAGCAAGACTCCATTTAAAAAAAAAAAAGAAAATACTGAAAGTTAACCCTGAAATTGTTAGTGACTTTGAGGCGCTGTTTCAGCTCTAGAAGAGTTTTTACCCCACAGAGACAATGGCTGAACAGAAAAAAAAAATAAATGCCGGGACTCAGTTACCTCAGGGGACTTGGCAGATGACAGTAATTAAGAGAGGGAGACCAGATGTTTTATCCAGGGAATTCTTTGGAGAAAGAGGGGCTGAAAAATGGGATTGAAGTATGCATCCAAATAGAAGCTCTTTCTCCTTTATGCTTTATGTCCAGAGCCTGCTTAGACCCCATGAAGCAGGCTAGAGGCTTGAGCGAGAACATCATTTCTGACTGAAGCCAGAGCAATATACTGGGTCTCCCACATATATTTTTATCCTGGATACTTTTCCCCAATGATATGCCCTGGATTTTTCTTTCAAATTAAATTGCCCTCTTTTAGCCTTGATCAAAAGTGAGAATCTGGGCCCTTGACAGATATATCGCTATTAATTTTTTTTTTTTTGGAGGTGTAGCCTAGCAAGGAGGGGCCTCATCTTCTGAGGAAACCTCAGCATTGGTGAGTACTGACTGAGAGAGGATCATCAAGGTTCACTCAGATGAACGAGATAGGATGGGAAATCCACTCACAAGTGGATTTAACCCAGGCCTTCTGCAGTTATCAGGGACATGTGGTATCAAACAATAGAATGAGCAATTTATGGGTGACTGAAATATTAGTATTGTCAATATTATTTTCAGTTGTTATCATTGTTACACAGTTCTTACTAGCTTCTTTAGATCAATGGTATTCAAACTTTAGTGTACACCATCATCGCTGAAGATTTAAGAGTTCCACTTCCTGTGATTTGGTCTTGAGCAAAATCTGGGAATTTGCATTTTAACAAGCTCTTGGGCAATGCCATTGTGCTGGTTGTGAGCCGCAGTTTGAGGAGCACTGAGGCAACTCATCTGCTGACCAGTGGTTGGACCCAGGGGTCTGTTTTTAAAAGTATCCAGGTTATAACCAATTCTCACTAAAGTTTGAGAAAAGCTGTTTTAAACCACTGGTTCTCAGACTTAACTAAACATTGGACCTACATGAGCAGTTGCTTAAAGAATGCCAATGCCTGGGTCTCACCCGGCTGATTCTGATGAAATTGGAGTGGAAAGCAGCCTGACGTGGGGATTATTTGAAGCTCCCAAGATCACTGTAATGGGCAGCCAAGGTTGAAAACCATTTGTAGACATTGCCTCCATTCCTGGATTGCAAGACTACACGATCTGCAATTTGTACTTTCCAGTATGTCGCTATGGTAGAAAAAGAGATGGGTAAAATTCTAGCATCTGAAAGGAAATCATCTTTGCCAGGATTGCATGAATTTGATCCCAGCTTATCTTACATATTGTACAGACTGTGAGTAATGAAGGGCTCAATTTGAAAGAGCTGGGAGTGAGTCAGTCGGAAGAGGTAGAAATTTGGGCAAAAGAGCAAGTTCTATAAATCTGTAGAAGTGAAACCCATTTAGTTACCTCCAAAGGGCCAAATGTTCTGCTTAAAATGCTCCAATAGAGCATTGAATTTCACAGCTGTCTGTAGCTTTGAGGCCAAATTCTCATTCCCTAAAGTTAGAAAACAGAAGTAGGAGCAGTATCAAAAAGCCGCACATACTACTGAGATATTAATTAAGCCCCAAAGACTTCAAGGACCCCTGTCTGGTCTTCCTAAATGCACTATTCTTTGCCAATGGATGCAAACAGATTTCTCTTGACCTTCCCCATACTTGACCCAGATCTCTAAGTCTAAATATTATTACCATAAAAAGATGTCAACATTTTAAATTCCAGATAATAGATTCCTCGAAAATGAACCCACATATTTTTGTTATTTCCCTGAGATCTTGAAATTTTTTCTATTTTTATTAAAGTCTCTTATAGAAATGCATTAAACAATAACAAAACATCCCAACAAAACAAAACAAAACAAAAACTAAGCTAGATTCCTGTTTGGAAATTCAGCAAACGTTTTAGGCAGGAAATGTAGGTATTTGCCAAGTCAGAGCACTGGCTGGAGAGTCAGAAACACAGGATTCTTGTCCTGGTTTTGTACCTTACTATGTGACCTTGAGAAAGTTGTTCAACTCATCTGAGCCTCATTTTCATATGTGTCAAATGGCAATAGTGTCTCAGGATCCCTTTTGACTTTAACTTAAAAGAATCGTGGTAGGACAGGGGAATCTGAAGAATTATTATTATTATTACTATTATTATTATTTGAGATGGAGTCTCTCTCTGTCACCCAGACTGGAGTGCAGTGATGCGATCTGGGCTCACTGCAAGCTCCGCCTCCCGGGTTCACGCCATTCTCCTGCCTCAGCCTCCCGAGTAGCTGGGACGACAGGTGCCCGCCACCATGCCCTACTAAGTTTTTGTATTTTTAGTAGAAACAGAGTTTAACCTTGTTAGCCAGGCTGGTCTCGATCTCCTGACCTCATGATCTGCCTGCCTCGGCCTCCCAAAGTATTGGGATGACAGGTGTGAGCCACCATGCTCTGCCCTGAAGAATTCTTTATGATTGCAATCCATCGCAAATCTCTTGTGTTTGTTTGCAAACTTTCAACTGAAATACTGAGTGAATTGTTGCCTCTCCAATGACAAAATTTTGGTGCTGCCCCCTCCTCCTTTCTTTCCTGCTGTATAATGGCTGTCATTTTTCATTGATATGATTTAAGAGACTGGAAAAAGTAAACTATTCTTCAACTCATTCCTCTTAAAGTGATAGAAGAACCAATTTTTCCTGTGATCTGCTTTCAAATCACTCTCACCGGCTGTGAATCTCCTCCTGACACAAAGTTATAAGTTGAAAATTTCTCCCTCAATTGGTTTATACTTAGCCACCCTTTTGAAATTAGGTTCCATTTACTTTATTGGTTCTAGGAAAATACAGGTTATTTTCAGACCCATTTTTGCTTCTTCCTGATTGGAATGGAAGGGGAGGAGGGGCAGGGACAGTTTCTCTAATTTGCTGGCGAACTGAAAAATACTCCAAAGACCCTTGTTCAGTCTTCCCGAGTAGATTTGCCTTTGCCAAAGGATACAAATACACTTATTTTAACTTTGCCAGCCATTGTGTCAATGTCTAATTTGGGACCATATTAACAAAAAAAAAGTTGACAAAATTTAAGTTATTGAGGGAAACAGATCCAGCCAAAGCTGGCATTGGCATTACTGATGGACACTGATAGTGATTGGATTAATTTTAAGTGATTGTATGAAAGGAGTTACTTATATTACCTAAGAAGGTGCCAAAGGGAAGAAAGCAAAGCAGGAAGAAGATAGAGTTCTGGAATTCAAGAAATCTCGGCTTGAGTTTTGATAATCATTAACCAGCTATGAGTATTTGGAACAATTTCTCAATGTCTTAATATGTAAAATGAACTTACACCAGTGCTGTTTGAACTTTAATGTGCACTTGAATTTTCTGGGATGTGGTTAAAATGTAAACTCTAAAGTAGGTCTATGGGTGAAGTCTGAGATCCTGCACTTGTAACATCTTTCAGGTGATGCAGATGCTGCGAGTCAGAGGACCACACTCTGAGTAGTGTCCTCATTGGATAATTCTTCTCATGCTACCTTCCAGATCTAGAAGTAGGTAGATAACTATATAAGTAAATAAATAACATTCTTAAACTATTCTGATGAGCTCTGTTAGGAAAGATACTGAAGTCCAAATTTTATAAATTAGCATGTGAATGTGGAACGGTACTAAGTGGATTCTTTACAATTTTACACCCACTGAAGGAAAAAATGTCAACCACAGAAGTAAGATCTGTTGGAGAAATGGGCCTTCTGATTATTTTTCCAAATTATTGTTCTTTGCTTATTGGATACCTCCTAATCCCACTTTAAAATTACCCAGAAAAAACCTGTAATGAAGGTTTCTCATTTTGTCTGTCAGCCAGAGAATTATTTAGGCTTTTTAAGTTTTTCTTAAATGTATGGTAAACAAACAATTGGTTGTGTTACTAATAATTTTTTAAATTGTCAACCTAGTAATTTGCTTTTAAACTGTTCGTATTGTAGTATAAATTACTAATTTTCATCCTAAGACTGAATCTACATTCCAGCTAGCGACACAGACTATTAATGTATATTTGCATGCAACTGATGAGAAACACTGCATTGAAATCCTAACCGGAATTAATGTAGACAAATCAAAAAGCCTTTGTAGTTTGTCTGATGTGTGTGGGTTGGTTTGTACACCCCAAGACACACTTATAACATTAATAAACATGATGGTTAGAATATGAGTCTGAATATAAATTTGGCTTTCTGCTGTTTTATGTTTAACTGGTTAGCTTTTATGAGATTTCAGAGCATTCAGGTTTTCACTCAGAAACATAGTCACTTGTGATAGGTTGCAGCTTTCTGGCAGTAACAGCCAGAACAAGCTGCCCAGCTCTCCTTCTGAGGAAGTCATTTTCAGGTTTCATTCCCCAAAGACTAAACCAGCAGCAAAGTCAAAGATGTGGCTTCCTTGCAGTGTATGCTTTGGCCACTCTCACTTTGATGAAATAGAAAGAGGTGAACAGGGCAGCCGTGCTTCTATTTCACACAAGAAAACAGAAAAGCAGAGGAGAGGATTTTATTTACAGTGAACATCAATGCCTCCTGTTAAGTGTCAAAAAAGTTTCTTCCTAGAATATGAATCTTTTGAAGGTATTTAAAAAAACAACTTTACATCTTCCTCACAGGACAAAATAGAAAACATTCTTAGGGTTTTTGTAGTAAGTACTATATTATAATAATCCTACTAAAATTTAAGCTAACATGAATTTCTGTATGGTGCCACATTAATAATAAAAGCCATCAGAGTACATTGAATTGAAACCTGACTTTGAACCAGTCAGGGTTCTCTGGGACTCAATATTTTTTTCTTCAAAATATTGGTTTCAGTATTCACTAAGTTCCTACCCGCCCTGAAGTTCTTTGATGAGTTTTTCAATGATATTTTAGTGTTCTCATGTTTATTTACAAATTTCAAAATCTGCCTACTGCTCTTCTTCACATATGTTGTTTTTCATATTTAACATTTTTCATAACTGGGCTGTTCCCTCGATAAAAGTCCAGTATATAGTTTCCTGTTTGATATTAGGGCCTCAGAACTGAACACAAGTCTTGTGGTCCAGGATGCAGAAGAGGGCTCTGGGAGAGCAGACAGGTGGGCCAAGGTAATGTGAGTGTGCTCTTTCTAGCTGGTATCTTGGCAAGTAAGTTTGCCTTGTTAGAAAGCTGGGCTCCTGGGAGAGGAGTTTCAAACTGACCAAGGATAATTGTTTTGTAAGAGCCATTTTTAGATGGTTAGCCATTGGCTCAGAGAGGTGCTCAAGGAGAAAATGAAGTCAGTGGTATGTTGGGGCTGACTCAGCTCCTGTAGCCCTGCAAGGTCAATCATGCACCTCTATTCAATCCCATATTCAGTGACTTCATATCTGTGGCTTGGAACTGGTTACAACGGGTATATTTACATCTTGGAATTAGCAAATGCCACAAATCAGGATCCTTATTGTAGTCAGTTGTTAACAATTTACAAATATGACAACTGGATATCTCACAACCAACACACACATTCAGAATTTTTAAGTGTCTTTTCATCAAGGCAGAGAATGGGACTAGAACTTCCCTCTCCCAAATGTCCATCTTTTATGATTTATTCCCCAATCTAGGATGTCTTCACAATTAATTTGTTTAAGTGTGTAAAATGTATTATTTTTATAATTATATATTTATATTTTATAATTATTAAAGGATTACACATTCATAATGCATTAAAATGAATTATAAATGGAAGAGACAAAGTAATCATCCATATTTACATAATCCAAATTATTACTATTAGTGATATTATTAGTAGTATATTACTATCAGTATAATTTTTCCTATAAGCAATCCTGTGAAAATTGAATACAGGTAATTTGCTTAACCTATGACTCTTCTGTGTCTTAGGTTTCTTCCCAATTTGCTATTATAAATAATACTGTGGTGAGCAACTTGATGCAACTTAAATAGCATAGAAAGACTGTGAAGTGGAATATAAAATGTTTATTTGAGCCTTGAACCCCTTGAATTGTTGACGAAGTAGGGGAGAAGATGGCGTGAACAGTTTAATCATGGCCAACAAAAATTCAGCTGTCCATAGAGCAGTTTGGAGAGCCTGGTGATTTATGGAAGTCTTCTAAATACCAACTGAATGGTGTATGTGGGTGTGTTGTGATGTTCTGCCAGGTGGTTTTGAAAAGAGCTTTCCAAGGTTTAAATCAACCCTATCATCAGAATCAGAGCAAATACCAGCTATTTTTTTCATACCCTAATTCTGGACCTGATTGGGAACACCTGTTAGGAATATTTTTCATTTGATGCATATTGAGTCAAACAACATGGCCACAAAGAGTTTGGTAACAGCAAAGGTAGAGCCTTGTGTTAGTGGGTGAGGCAAAAAGTTTCTGTGAAGCCTTGTTTGCCAAATCCACCTCCAGATTGCTGGGCCAGCATGTTCCTGAACCTACCGCCCAGGCAGCACAGCTATCTGGTACATTGTGTACCCGATAGCTGTGCTTTGAATGGATTTGTGTACATCTCCACCTGCTCTGTTCACCCAAGTGAAGGTTCTGTTGCTGAATGCATTGGTTCTGAATTTATTAAATTATTCATTTAATTTGATTCACCAGACATTTAATGTGCAAGTGTCCACTGCAAGGTAGGCTTCTGTGGCTGTTTAGAAAGTTGAGCAGACACTGCCCACATTTTTGAGACTGGCAGTCTAATAGAGGTGACAAGAGGTATTAAAATGCCCCGAGTAGAAGGTACATGGGATGGAGGCCATCATAAGAATTACCACTAAGATACGAGAACAGGGTTTGAAAAAAAGAGATAAATCTGAGTGAGGAGATGTGAAACAACGCCTTCATCAGAGTAGTGGCATAGGTAATTTTTCAACTTGTGAACACAGAATAAAGAAATGCTAAGGAGAGTGAGTTTCAAGAACAAACAGGAAGCTAATAACAATTGCTCATTCCTAAGATCTATTTTTTACTTACAACACTTCTGACACAAAATGTGTGGGTTTTCCACACCAAGCAATTCTCTTGCAGATACCAGCTGTTTCCTATAATTTTATTTAATTCTGACCCTAATTACCTGGCGTTAGTACAGATCCCACATGTTAAGGGCTCAGTCCCACAAGGTTGCCATCCTGCTTCAGACCAATTATAAGTAGTGGGTCCTTAGGTTACCCATACTTCTAACTTGGCTACATGTTGTGGGTTCCCACAACCCCCTTCTTAGGCTTTATAATTCGCTGCAACAGCTCACAGAACTCAGGGCAATACCTATGTTTGCCAGTTTATTGTAAAGGATATTAAAAAGAGTTGGCAGATGACAAGGTGCGTAGGGTGGGGAAGGGTCCCTCAATGCAGAAACTTCTGTCCATGTTGAGTGGGGGTGCACCACCCTCCCAGCACACGAATCCAGAAGCTCATCAAATCTTACTGTTCAAGAGTTTTCATAGAACTTAATCTCCAGCTCCCCATCCTTCCCAGAGGTGGGCAGGTGGGGATAAAAGTTTCAGTCTTCTAATCACTTGGTCTTTCTTATAGCCAGCCCCATCCTGAGACTATCTAGGGTACCTGCCATAAGTCACCTCATTAGCCTAAACTCAGGTATGATCAAAAGGAGCTCCTTATGAATAATAATAGACATTCCTATCATTCAGAAAATTCCCAGGGTTTTAAGAGCTCTGTGCCAAGAACAAGGGGCGAGGACTAAATATATTTCTTATGATGTCACACTTATAATGTTATGGTGCTTCTTGATAATGGGCTTTCACATATGTCATCACACTTAAGGTAGGAATAGAAACATGCTGAATTGGCTCAGCTTAGGTTTGAGGGACAGAGGGGAAACTGTTTCTGGGACAGTTCATTGTTGCTACACCACAGATGATATGCTCATTTGGATTCTCTCAAGAGCAGATCTCAAGATAAAGATTTTAAGTAGTCTATTTGGGAAATAATCCAAGGAAGCAGGGTGAGGGAACTGGGGAGTGAGGCAGGGAAGGGAGGAAAATCAACCAAAGAAACCTGAGTTAGCAGATTACTCCTAGGGCTAGGACAAGTGTGAGGAGAGGGAAGCTCACCCAGGTTGCTGAATTTATGGGATTGCCAAACACTCGGTAGTTAGTATAGATAATATTATAATATAGTATTTTAAACCATCAAAATTAACACGAAAAATCCATGATACACACATTATTACAATTTTAAATAAGGACAGGATCTAACAATACTGTGTTGGGCTATCTAGGAGCCTGTGGAAAAAGACAATGTGTAACAATACCTTTCTTTGTATTTTTAAGATGAGAAATTTTTTCCAGAACATTTAAGTAACTGAAAAAGAAATTGTAAAATTTAAAAGTAGAAGCATTAAAATTCACACCATTATTTTAAACTTAAACATTGTATTTATATCAAAAACATTTAACTGTACTTTTACTTTATTGGTTTCCATGGAAGCAAACATTAGTAATATTTTTATTAAAATCATTAGCCATTTAAAAATACATAAAAACAAGTACACAGAAGCGTACATATTTCCTTTTGCCTCAGGCTTCAATATGGCATACATGGCACTGGTTATCACTGTGGACTTAAACTGCTCGGGATCCTCAGAACTGTCTTATTGAGAAGGTAGGAAACTTAGGCTTGTATCCACCAACTCCTGCCCTCATTGTTTAGAGCTCTTCCTGTGGGGGTTGACTCTGGCACTCTCCACCACGCCCCCAGTGGGGAGGCCAAGACCTGTTGGAAAGGCACTATCCTTGTCTGCTGTTGAAGCCTTGATGAGCATTCAAGAACCACCGGCTTTTACAATGTAGCCCTTTGGAAGCCCCAAGGGTTTTGAAGAAGATGTGGGATAATGATCAGAACTCCACTTCAGAGACATTTTTATGGAGCCAGACACAATGACTCACTCCTATAATCCCAGCAACTTGGAAAGAAAAGGTGAGAGAATCACTTGAGGCAGGAGTTTGAGACCAGCCTGGGCGATATTATGAGACTCTATCTCAATTAAAAAAAAAAAAACTTAAAAAATATTGTAATGCATTCACTATGTATAGTGGGTTGGGGAATGAGAGAAGCTGAAAGCAGGAAGGGTGATTTAGAAGCAACTGCAATGCCTTGGTTGGGAGAAGATGTGGGTCTGAGCTAGGAGAGTATCTATAGAGCCAGAAAGAAAAGAGAAGGGGGGAAAAAACAGAGCAAGACTTGAGCCATCGTGTTCTGGCCACCAAATGAATGTATTAGGTCGAAAGAAAGGAAGATGTACAGATGAGGCAGTTGTTCCTTATCAATGGCTGAGATAATGGTGGTTCTGTTTTTAGAGATGAGCGCTTGAGGAAAAGGGCAAATTCGGTGAGGGAGAGGTTTTGATTGCAGTCGGGACAGAGAATTTCAGGTTGGACTCACATGTCCACGGACACAAAAGATTTGGAGGGCCGAGGGCCAGGAAATTGCAGAACTCTTTTTGCCTACTTTGATGTTCATGGTATAACAGTTGTGGAATATTTACAGTTTTGAAGGAGCTTGATCCCTGCCCCCACACCCCAAGTCAATGGGAAGCCATGGGGTTTTGTGGAATAAAAGGCTGTGGTTTCCATATTGGACACCTTGAGAATGGTAGCAGAGGCAAAGTGAAAGTGGAGATTAGATTGGAGGCTGCGGCAGGAGTCTCAGTGAATAAGGATGGTGGTTTGGACATTTATGGGTGTATGTCATCTCACATGGGCCACTGGCCTTCTGGAATATTTACATTACCATGCGCATGCGACATCCAAGTGGGGAGGTGTTTTAGGCATTTGAAACCGCTTGTTTTAGTTCAAGAGAACATTGGTGCAAAGTACAAAATTTGGGGAAAATGACATAATTTGTGCACCATTACCCAGAGGCAGTGGATACAGATGTGATTCAGGAAATAGAGTAGAAAATATAGCACAGAATCTCAGACAAGACTATCGTGAGTTGAATTGCGTTTCCCCCAAAATATGTCAAAGCCCTAACTTCTAGTACCTCAGAATACAATCTCAGTTGGAAATAAGATCATTGAAGATGTCATTAGTTAAGATGTGGTCATTCTGGAGTGGAATGGGCCCTTTATCCAATGGAACTGGTGTCATTATAAGAAAAGGAAATGTGGACATAGTACAGACCCACGAAAAGATAATATGTAGCAACAGAGGTAGAGATGGAAGCGATGCCGCTTACAGTCAAGGAACACCAAGGATCCAGCCTACCAGCAGAAGCCAGGAAGAGGCAAGGAAGGATTCTCCACAGAGTCTCGGAGAGAGCATGGCTCTGCTGGCACTGTGATGTCAGTCTTCTGGCCTCCGCACCTGAGAGAGATAAATGTCCATTTTTTTCAGCCACCGTGTTTGTGGTACTTGGTTATGGCAGTTCTAGGAAACTAATACAAAGATCTTATTTTAGAGGTGAGAGAAAATGTAAATGAATGAGGTCAAGAAGGACTGGTGAGAAATACGAAAAAAGAAGGTGGAATGTATGAATACTGCAACCACAAAAATTAAGTGTTTTAAGAAAAAGGTGTTGAGGAGGGTAAATGTACCTGAGCAGTGAAGGAGAAGAATTGAGCCAAGGCTCTGCTAATTGTTCACCTTAGCGAGGGTGGGTGAGGCATGGAACCCAGAGGATGAACAGAGAGGGAAAGGCAAGACTGTGGAGCCACGGTGTACAGTCTCTATATTGAGACATTTGGAGGAGGAGACAAATCAAGAAGAGATGGAGCAAAGATACAGTAAGGTGACAGTTGAAGGCACAAGGCTTTATTTTTTAATTTTATTTTCTTCCCTCTATGTCTTTTTTTTTTTTTTTATTAAGGCTAAGAGAGGCTCACACTTATTAGCTGAAAGTAAGTTTGTAGTTACTAAGACCAGAAATGAAAAAATAGAAGCAATGAAGTGTGCAGGCTTCTAAACAAGGCAGGATGAGATAGGATCAACACTAAGGATGTGAACCAGTTTAGAGACAAGGAAACAGTGATGAATAGAAATGCTGGCCTGGATGACAGCTTTGCCACAATCCTTCACCAGCTGTCTCACCTGAAGCCAGTTACTTTGCTTATGTAAATCTCAGATATCCCAAGTACAAAATGCTGTACAGATTAAATGAGACAATGAACTGTCAAGTTTACCACATTTTCAAGAACATATTAAATAATTTATATAAAATATATAATATACATATTATATGTGAAATACTATTATATTTTATACATAATAGGTATATTGTATATATAGGGTATGGTAGGAATATTTACATCATGGAACATATTGTATTGTATATACATATATTTTATATACATATATGTATGTTATTATATATGTATATATTATATATAAAATTTTATATAGTATATATAATAATATTTATTATATATTTTGAAATATGTTATTCAAATACATGTTTTCTATATTATATACTACATATTTGAATATACATATATTTTGAAATATATTATTCAAATACATATTGTATATAATATATATATATTATATAATATATATATAATATATTTTATTATATTAATATATATATATTTTATATATAATATATAATATGTACACATATTATATAATATACACATTAGATATAATATATAAAATATTTCAAAATATATAACATATTATATAAAATATATATAACATATAACATATTTTGAAATATTTTGTATATTATATATAATGTGCATATTATATATTATATACTTGAATAATATATACTTCAAAACAGAGCTTGCCCAATAGATAGTATTCAGCAAAATTACATTTCCTTCATACTTTCATTCCTTTTTGATGAGACAAAATAGAAAGGAGGATTTGGATATATACATAGATTAAATCTGAAGTAAAGGAAGAAACTAGAGGGGAAAATAGATGACTTATCTTTGGTCATGAAGTAGAAATTGATGAGCTTTGTCCTCTGAAAAACTGGTGAGGAATCACATGAACAGAAAAGATTCAAGGCAAACACTGAGTGGAATGAAATGAGGAAAAACAAAATGACTACAGAGCAACCTTAAGAACCCTTGGAGGCAGAATGAGACACATTTGAGGATCTTAAGGGTTAAACTGACTTTCTCTACTGTAGTGGGAAGCCCCTAAGATCAACCCCAGTGATATCCACTGCCTGCCTGGTATCCACACCCTTGGGTAATCTCCAACTCGCATGTGTGAGCTGGACTTCCTGACACATCTAACAAACAGAACGCAGAGCAAGGGATGGGATGTTACTTCTAATGTTAGGTCGTTAAAGACCATGACTTCTGTCTTGGGTGCTCCCATTCTCACTCTTTTGTCACTTACCTTCCAAGGAAGCCAGCTGTCATGTCATGAGGCAGCCCTGTGGAGTGCATGTGCGGTGACGGACTCCAGCCCTCAGATGGGGCTATAGACCCACCCGTGGCTTGACGGCAACCTTGTGAGAGACTTCAAGCCAGGGTCACGTGGTTAACTAAGCTGCCCAGGTTCCTGAACTACAGAAACCATGAGACAATGTTTGATGTTTTAAGCAGCTAGGTTTTGGGTAATTTGTTACTCATCACTAGATAACTATAATAATGTACTCATTATCCACTAACAAGCTGAAACAGAGATATCTTACAAAGGCCTTTTCCTGGGGTTGGGGACCAGGTAGCTGCATCAGAGAAAAGACATTTTTTTTCAGGGTCTTCAGAAGTTCAGTGCCCTTTCCTGTAAAATGCACCAACTTTTTCCTGGTGAAAGGACCTTTATGTAGTTCAAGAGCATTGGCTCCCACTGAACTTGTGAAGGAAAGGGTTGCAGCTGTCAGCTTTTACCCCATTTGAAATTGTCAGTGCCCTGTTGCCTGCTGAGTGTGATAATGTCAGAAGCCCTGAGGCTGCCATCCACGTTTAAGACATCTCACTACTCAGCCACCAGCAGGAACTGCTTCTACCCAGATGTGCCTCTTAGCTGGGGTGTTCACAGATACCCATTTGTCTAGTTCATTAGTGACTGTAATGTAAGAATTTTCTGGAAATGACACATTGGGGTTAAGTGGGAGAGTTCATTTGAAGGTCAGTTCACAGTTCACATCTTAGAGGGATGGCCTCCCCTTGGGCTGGAACCCATAAGCATGTGTATCTTTTGCACTTCAGGATTCCTGGAGATTGTGGAATGTAACTAGCACAAACCAGATAAACATGTAGGCAATGTGGCGTATTTTGAAAACTAATGCATGTCTCATGGGGTTTGATTTACCACTGTCTTGGCCTGTGGGTGGAAGTCTGTCCTGCTAGTTATCCCAAAGACGTAATCCTCTCCTACCTTTATCTTTAGGACTACTTTTCATTTAGGGTCTTCTAGGTCTCTTTAAATGCAGTGAAGAGAAATTTCCACATGGAGTAAGTTGATTGCTGACTTAGCAGTTTCAGAGGCCATTTGGAAATCTAGCTACTGTTGAAAGTTGTTCTTTAATAGACGACAACGGGCAGAACAACTAACATCTCCACCACAGGAAACACAGTACTTGCTGAAATGCACTGGACTATTTGTGGGACCTGATTCATATCCCGCACAACTCCAGGGGGCATGAGATGGAGCTCACCTGAGTGGATGCACCTCTCCAAATCCTGTCTCCACACTTCCCATGGTTTCACCATGTTCTCCTTCTAAACCTCTATTGTCCATAATTTGTCTTATACTCTGGAAAGTTTTTCCTGTTTAGTGAGAAGAGAAGACTTTCTCCTAAAGCTACGACCTCTGCTCCAGGTTTTTGGAAAAATAAAGAAGAGTAAGAATTAATTTTTTTAAATTTATGTTTTTTCTACATCATCTCTTCCTTGTTGTCTCGAATATACAATTCCTAAGCTGACTGGACAGAGACAAGTGCAAGGAATCAACTAAAAATGGCTTAATGCTTCAAATATATTATCTTTGTATTATCCACATATGCATAAATACATTTGTAGCACCTAGAAGCTATTTATGATGCAGCCATTTCTATAAACAGTAATTTATAAATAATTGATGTGGTTTGGGGTCCTTAAAGTGATGAAGCTCTACAGCTTAGCATCCTGGGACAGCCATTAAAGTCAGAACATCACAATTCTGCACCTGTAGTCCCTGGGGTGCCCCTGGGATTTGCTCAGGCTGTAATAACAATAATTGCAGCTATTTGTTGAGCCCTGATGCTGTGAAAGACCCTGTTCTAAGGACTGAATGCTTTTTATCCATTATCAATATTCCATATATAACTCTACAAAGTATTATTTTTTCTCATGTTACAAATGAAGAATCTAAAGCTCAGAGAGGTGAAGCAATTTGTTCAAGGTCTCCTAGGTAAAAATTGGCAGAGCTGATACACAGACCCAAGTCTGTCTGATTCCAGAGACCTGGGTCTTTCTGCTCTACCATTGGATTGGCTTGTATTTTCCCCATGAGGCCAGGACATGTGTACAGGCAGTTTATTCGTGAGGTGATCCTAGAGATTAGAAGAGGAACAACAGAGAGTGAGGAAGGGAGGAAGAGCCAATATGAGAAGCATTTTCTTGGGGTCAGTGCCATGGAAAACTTGGATTCAATCCTTTCTAGAACTTTCTAAACAACTTACAGATGTCTTTCAGAGTCTTCCATTTGAGAACCAACAGGGAGAAATGATTATCCGCCCATATTTGAGGGCTGTCTCTGGAGGTCCTAGAAGCTCTGCACTTCCAGGAAGTCCATTCATGCCTGATGAGTGGACCATGTTGCTTCTGAAGCATGAGGGAAGCCCCATAACAGAAAGAGAAAGACTCACAGGAAACAACTGAGACAAGACACAGCGGGCACAGAGTAAGTCTACGCCTATAAGGACCTCCCTGCTGTACCCACACCTGGGATTGTAGTGAGGCTGAGACTGTGAGCTGGGGCGCCAACGTCCTCTAATACAGTCACACTCCCCCAGATTCAGCTCTTTCAGGCCACACTGACCATGTGAAGCCATGCGAAGCCTTCTGTTGCACTGACACCCCAGTGACAAACCACCCCCACCCCACAAATTAAGTCTTTGAGGATTTTCTTCCTTATTGAAAATAGCAGATAGACCAATGAGATCCTGAGTTTGTTGTTGAAATAGGTGCTGTTTTCCAATGGTAAATAGGAGGCTAGAAGAATTTGGTTAAAATATTCTCCTATTCAAGATATAAATAACTTGATGTTCTGTGTCATGTTGCCATGAGACCGAGTAAACAAAGGCACAGCTTTGATTCAATAACTCAGAAGGGGTGAGATTTCACTCCACTTGCAAACAAGTGAGCGGGTCTGCCACAGTTTCAGGGAGGCAGGCAGAATATAGGAGACTCCTGTGTCAGAGACAAAGGACTTTCTTACTCAGGGCACACCAAGCAGCATGAATATTCACTTATTTTTGTCAGTTCTGCTTACCCTCAAGTCCAATAGAGGCTATGCAGATGGGCCCAAATGGATGCCTATACATGTAGGCAGGTCGCATTACAGAAGGAAGGAGAGACCTTGAGCTTAAGGAATCTGAAGAGTATGTATTGGCAGGCAAGCTATCCCTTTGCTTAGAGGAAGACATTATTTTATTATCCTGGATAGTAAAAATGCCTGCCTTTTCCTCTAGAAGGAGATACTATACCTTTCCTCCAAGGATATAAGCAAACCTCCCCTTGATATCAGAGGGAGACCCTATCTTTGTCTTTGAAGGCTGCTAAGTTTACAAATATCATTGAAAGGATAACCTGGAACAAAAATCAGATTATGCCTCACTTACAAGATGTGCAGAAATGCAAGAGACCCATAAATAATTTCCTTTAATACTTTGTTTGTAGTCTAGTAGCAACAGAATCGACCTCTGGTTGACAGTACATAGATTTTTTTACTGCCTTAGTGACACATGACACATTTCCTGACTTTGGAGGGATGGAGGATGAAAGCACAGGCCTAAAATACTTGGATTTGCAGCAATTTTGAATGGAGAGAGAAAGAGGAGGATAGTAGGATGGTGGGGGTGGGAAAATAAAGAAATAAGGAGAGAGAATCAGAGAGAAAGTATATGACATATTCAGAAGAGGAGATGGAGATATAGAAAGCTTGGGTGGGTGGATGGATGGGCAGATGGAAAAATAAAGAAAGGTAAAGGCATCCATGGATGGGTATATAAATGTATCATAGATGGATTAATTATGTGAATAGAGAGATTGAGTGAGAGAAAGAGAGTGAAAGACTAAGACACAGGGAAAAACAGGGAGACAGACAGTAATTCACAGGGTCTGAGACAGAGTTAGAGAAAGACACAGAGATAGAAAGAGCAAACAGGAAGACAGAGAGACACATGGAGATACAAAGGCAGAGAAAGAATATGATTGGATGGACAGAGAGATGATGAATGAAAAAAGTGAGAATAATGAATAGATGGATAGATATATGGATACAAGATAATTAAAGAGAGAGAAAGGTAATGTAATAAGAAGGTCATGAGTCTGGGCTCTATATTCAGATCTGGTGGTTTGGGTTCTGTCACCATCTAACTGCATGGCTTTCAGCAAGTTCCTTTCTTCATCTGTCAAATGGGAATGATAATGATCATGCTGGCCAGAGGGTCAGTTTAAGTCTGAAATAAAATAATACTCATAAAGGCTTAGGAAGTTGGCAGGCACATGATAATGATATTACATAGAAAGATAACTTGTTACATCAGCTGAGACACCCATTCCTATAAATCTTACAGGCTTTAACATTTTCAGCACTCACATTAAATTTTTGCTTCCCATTGGAGCTATAGCTGAGTCTGGCAGATGTGTCAAACCCTGATAAAGCCAACATTGGCATCCAACACTCAAATAGCAATTTTATGCAAACGGGATCTTCTCATTATGTTATCCTTCTGCAATCCATAATTATTGCTTCTGAATGAATCTGAGGTTTTCTTCATTTCCGTGAAATGAGGTCACACTACTTATACAGTAAATTAAAGGCAAATTGAGCAGATGATATGTATAAAATAGGAAACATGCAGTTTTTAGGGCTATTGACACAGTGCTAAATGAGTTGGTTTCCAATCCAAACCAAGTATTTATATAATTTGGTTCAGCATCCCTACATTCAGATGGAAACCCACACTCTTTACAGACTTGTTACTCTTTACTCTTTATAGAGTTAGCATTTATGATGAGGAATTGCTTCTTGAGTCCTATGATTCCAGTTTTATATCCAAGCACAGAATGTTTTACAGTTCATTCTTGCTAAGGAAAAAAAAAAAAGATATTCTTGCCTAAGTGCCTAAGTTATTTTGGTATTTCACATTATGGTGAAGTATTGCCAAATAAATTGACGTGAAAAGCACAACCTAAAATGTTTGGCTACTTCACAATGCGTTAAACAATCTTCTTTTGGGCTGCTTCTTTAATTGTTCTTCATACATCTAAACATTTACATTTCAAAGGATGGTTATTATAATTTTGAGGACACACAAATAACTAATTCAATTAGTTACTCACTTTTAATGAGGGTGAAATGAATAAAAATTATACTGATTTAGAAAAAAATATGTGTTTTTTTTTAAAAAAACGTCTTTGCCTCCCTTATCTCTTAATCCTCATTGGCCTTATGAGTAAACAATTACGCAGATGGTACAACTTGAAGAGCAACATCATAGTGCCTATGAAAGAGCTTCACAAGGATTCCTGTCCTTTTTCCATTAAATATCTCTTTAGTCATGAATTTCTACCATTAGATTGTCTTTAATTTGGTTTAAATAGCCTTTTCTACATAAACCCTATTTCTTCTTAGAGACAGAAAGTCTCGCTCTGTTCACCCTGGCTGAAACATAGTGGTGCAATCATAGCTCACTGTATTCTGGAACTCCTGGGCTCAAGTGATTCTCCCACCTAAGCTTCATGAGTAGCCAGGACTACAAGCATGCACCACCATGCCCAGTAATTTATTTTTTGTGAGGTGGGGAGGGCGTGGGTAGAGATGAGGTCTCACTATGTTTCCCAGACTGATCTTAAACTCCTGGCCTCAAGCCATTCTCTCACTTCAGCCTCCCAGAGTGTTGAGATTACAGGCATGAACCACTGCACCTAGCCTATAGATCACTTTTGAAGATGTAAACACATCTAAATAGGAAAGTTTCAGGTATGCTTGAGGTAAAATCACTTTGTTTAGATCATTTTCCTTTCTAAGCATTCAGATTCAACAAACATTTTTGAACCTAACTTTAGTGTTGGTCTTGGTGAATTGACACAGTAAGGAAAGGAGGCTTGTCACTCATTCATTCATTAATCTGCCCGTTGTTCATTGAACTCCTACTATGTGTTACACACTGTGCTATACAACTGAGTATATTATATAGACTTTTTCCTCATGGGATATACAGTTTATTTAGTGAGGTGATTAATATGTAAATAACCACAGAATTAATATCTACAGATTGCAGTGACCTCAGTGAAGGAGAGTTGCAAGGAGTTACAATGATCTGAAAAGATTCTTTAAGAATGTGAAAGTCACCAAAAGTTAACTTTGCTAGGGCCATGGAGCTAACCAAGACAGCAGGCTCATATTTAAAGGATCAAATGCTTCTGAACAAGAAGTAGAAACCTTTGCAGGAAAGAGAAAAACAGCAACTTGGTGGTCTAGTGAGCTAAATATTAAAAGCAAAGTTTGCCTGGAAAGTAAGATTCCATTTACTATTTTCTCTGGTCCAGAGTGTTGCTTTCTTATTTCTTTTCAAATAAGAAAACAGGGTCAGAGTTATTTCATGATTTATCTAATGTTACACATCTAATCTGTGGTTATATCTAGACCTTGACTCAAGTTTCTTTAGCCCCAGAACATGTTAGAAACATCCTGTCTCATAAACAAAGGTATAAGAACAGCACTGCCCTAACGCTTGAAATTACTGAATGTGATGCTAAACATATGTCTGATTTGTGTACAGATTTGCAGAGAAAAGGTATATGTTGGGTTATGTTACAGTAACAAACAAACCTCAAATGTCAGTGGTTTAAAGCACCAATAATTTGTTTCTAATGCATGTTATATGTCTACTGCCTGTCAATGGTAGGTTCTGCTCATTGCTGCTACACATGGAGCAGTCACCATTGCAGACATTGCTTCTCATCGTGCCAAAGGGAAATATAAAGCTTTAGAATGTCTTCCAATTAAATTCTCCAGCCTGGAAGTGACACAGTGCTGCTTCAGCTCATAACTTATTGATTAGAACTAGTCATAAAGCCCTATTCTTTCTGCTGGAAGATGCAAAGACAGAGTGTTTGGCAGAAACTAATGACTCCCACAGATGCCAGGATTTAGACTTCTTTTTTCCTGTCATTTATCCACCAGTTATTTATTGGGCACTTGTTATGTGAATATAACAGTATATTCATCCACTATTAATGCATAATTATCACAGAATCTCACTGACATACAACAATAAGCATTATTTTTCTCCTGTTCATGTGTTCAGTGCCTCGGGTCTGTCTGATCTAGCTTGTGCTCAGCTAAGCAAGACTGCAGGCTATAAACTGTTTAGGTTGTTTGGTTCTATGACATATAGCCCATATTCTCCTGACACCAGTGGCTGCATGAGGCATGTGATTCTCATGGCAATGGCAGCAGTATAAGAAGGGTAGTGCAGACATGCAATGCTCCTTTAAACTTAAGACTTGGAACTTCCATGCTGTCACACCTGTCTACATTCCACTGATCAAAGGAAGCCTGTGGCCAAGCCCAACAGCAAGGGTGGGCAGAGAAGTACAATTCACCTCTCTTGGGACAAACTGCAAAGCCTGTGACAAAATACAGAGATTCATAACAGGGCAACATTTCAATCAATACAAGCATAAATCAGACTGAAATTCTTAACTTTGTGTAGCTTATATTCTGTAGAAAAATTATTGATAAGGAAAATATGTAAAATTTTAGGTGAATATGACTGTTAAAGAAAAGAAAATAAAGCAAGGGACTGGTTATGGTGGCTCCCACCTGTAATCCTGACACTTTGGGAGGCTGAGGCAAGAGAATCCCTTGAGTTCAGGAGTTCAAAATCAGCCTGGGCAACATAGGGAGACCCTGTCTTAAAAATCAATAAATTTTTTTTTTTAAATTAAGCAAGTTTTAAGGAGATTAAGAAGAACAATCATGGAAATAGTGGTTGACATTTTAGACCAGGAAAGAAGACCTTGCAAAATAAAATGACAATCCAGTACATTTATTAATGGAAGTGAAAGAGGCATCATGTAGATATCTGAGGAAAATCAGGAAGAAGAAACTACAAAGGCTGTTGGATGTTGGGTGCCTATATGGCATGCTTGAAGAGCAGAAAGAGGGTGAGTGAAAGTCAGTGAGCAACAGCACATGAGAGATAAGCTCATATTGTTTGGGATCAGTAAAACATTTTGTCTTGTAACTCTGAACGAGGTGAAGGTCCACTGGGATATTTCCAGAAAAAGAATGATACCGTCTACTTATCCATTTTATTAGACAAATCTGGCTAGCCTTTGGGAAATGGACTATTGGTGGGAAAGAAATAGAGACCAGCTAAAAGATTATTACACTATTAAAGGGGAAAAATAATGGTGGCTTAGGGAATTATCATAGCAGTGGATGTGGTGATAAAGCATTGAATCGGTTGAATTCTGGAAATGCTTTGAAGTTGAGACAATCAGGTTTGCTGACAGATCATATTTGCAGTATGGTGTTAGGAATAATGGCAAGGATTTTGGCCTGATCAACTGCATAATAAAAGCGTTGCCATTCCCTGAGAAGGGGAAAGCTTTGTGAGGAGCACGTGAAAAGGGAAGATCTGGAATTTAGTTTGGGAAACGTAATGCTTAAGGTGCCTGTTAGTTGCCCAAGTGGAAAGGTCAAGTAGGCTGTCAAATAAGCAAGATAAGCAGAGGATAGGTTCAGGCTAGGGAGATCAGTTTAGAAGCCTTCGCATATTTGTATGCTTGCATGTATGTCTGAAGCTATATGAGGTCATGAAAGTAGATGAGATCACCAAGAAAGTGAGTTTAGATGAAATAGTGACAAAAGCCAGGTCCTGAACCATGGGGCACTTCTAATTTCCATATGTAAAAACCAGCAACAGAGATTTAGAATAGATGGCTAGAGTATAAAAGAGAAATGATGAGAGTGTAATGTGATAGACATCAAGTGAAAAAAGGTTCTAGAGGAGGAGGAAGGTTTCAACTATGCCCAAAGCTCCTGATGTGTCAAGTAAGAACACATAACTTTTAGGCTGAGCAATGTGGAAATCATTGATGATTTTGTGAGAACAGATTAATTGAAATGATGAGCAAAAGGTTTGTCAGAATGGGAAAATGAGATAAGAGAAATTGATGACAGTGAGAAAAGATCACTCTTTCAAGGAGTTTTATAAAAGGGGAGTGTGAAAGTTTTCTGGAGACTGATGGGATATTAAGGGAGAATAATTTTCTTTATGGTTGGGAAAAAATATCATCATAAGACCCACTAGAGCAAGACAAAACAATGATACAGCTGTGAGGAAAAAGTTCTTGGATTGATGGCCTTGAGGTGAGAAGTTTCTGTGCAGAAAGAGAGGTGTGTGCTTTGTCTATAGACATGGATCTTTCTTCCGTATGCTGAGGAAAAGAGTCAAACTCTGTAAAATATTTGAATAGATTTATTCTGAGCCCCACATTAGTGACCAATGTCCTGTGCCACAGCCCCAGGAGATCCTGAGAATATGTGCCTAAAGTTGTTGGGTTACAGCTTGGTTCTATACTTCTTAAGGAGACATCAGACACTAATCAATACATATAAGATGTACATTAGTTTCATCTGTACAGGAAGGACAACTGGAAGCAGTGGCTTCCAAGCCATACGTGGATTCAAAGATTTTCTGATTGTCAATTCGTTGAAAGAGTTATAATCTAAAGACCTAGAATCAATAGAAAGGAATGTCTAGGTTAAGATAAAAAGTTGTTGAGACCAACGTTTTATCATGCATGTGAAGCCTCCAGGTAGCAGGCTACAGAGCTCTTATCAGAACTGAAAAGGTGCCAGGCTCTTAGTTAATTCTCTCCTGGATCAAGGAAAATACCAGGAAAGGAATGGGGATTTTCTACAGAGTGTAGATTTTCCACACAAAAGATATCTTTGCAGGGCCATTTCAAAATATGTCAAAGAAATGTATTTTGGGGGTAAAAATCTTATTCTATTTCTTTCAGGGCCTGCTATCTGTCATGTGATGCTATACGAGAATCAGGCTGGAATTTGGTGTCTTATTGCTGCAGAAATTTTATTTGATCAGTCTTAAGATCTCTGCTTCAATGTTAATGCTGGTCAACTATGCCTGAATTCCAAAGAGAGGAGTGTATAAGGGAGCATGTCTGACCCCCTTTTCCCACTATGGTCTGAACTAATTTTTCAGGTTAACTTTGGGATGCCCTTGGCTGAGAGGAGGGTTCATCAGTTGGTTGGTGGCTCTTAGCATTTTATTTTGGTTTACCCATACTATCAAGAAGGAAGGCAGGTAGGTGAGATGTGCTGGTAGGAGTTAGCACAGGTCTCTTGTGGAACTTCTATTCTCCCACTGAGGAAGGAAACATTTGTCCACTGTCCAGAGTTAGTTTTCTTACTTTCAACTGATGTAGCCCCAATCAAGTACCTTCTTAAAGCTATACTGGTGCCATAATGCCAAACAAACACAATGTATTTGAAATACTCAACACAGGGAGAAAATAAGGGCCTATAGAAGTAATCTAAGACACCCGCAGCAAAGACATTTATAGCAACAACCTGCAGATGCTTTTGTGACTTGGAAAAACTGGGATTGTGAAAAAGCACAAAAATACTTGGTCTTCCTGCAGAAGGTCTTTTGTATTAGAGTCTTAGATTTGCATTCCTCTGACACTCGAGTCTGTAATTCTAAAAAGAAAGTTTATTTGCTTGAAGAAACACTGTCGGATCTTTCTGGGGAGAACAGGGGTTTCTTCACAAGCCAAAGTGTTGACAATCCCCTTCCTGAGAGTTGTAGAACCCAATCCGTTGTTGAGGGTATGCTTTGGGAGATCCTCAACAGCTGCGTTGCTTGTGGCTTTGCATGACCTTCATGTATTTTATATCCAACCTCTTCCCCTCTTGGTATTCATATACATTCACCTTCAAGTAATTGAGATCGTCAGGTTTTGCATATCTTTGCCAATGTTTTGAGAGAGACTTTTCCTTATGCTAATTAATTTAAAATCAACAATCAAATGATATTTTGGAGCATGTTCTCCCCTTCTGTATTATCCTATCTTTGAGAGCAGGGACTGTCCTCTTATTTTTGGCATCTCTTGAAGGCCCATCGTATATACAATAGGCATTGAAGAAATTAATGAATAGGTAACTTTTTCATTTCCCCCAGACATAATTAACTTTTGGCTAAGAAAGGAATGCATATGAAAAGTGCCAAAGGTTAACACCAAGCCTGTTTAAAACAATAGCATATGTTAACTAATTATGAAAGACATTTTTTAATTTAAAAGTCTGTTTTTAAAATTATTTTTATGGCAGTTTATGTTTAATTTTACCTGCCTCACCTCTGGCTGTAGGTGACAGATTTCTATTTTAATTATGTAGGTAGTGATTACTACAAATGTGTTCAGGCTTTTTTTTTCTTTTTTTCTTTTTTTCTCTTTCTCTCTGGAGATTGGAAGTGAGCAGCCGTTAGGTGTTATCAAGTTCTCCTGGAAGTGGTAATGATACATGGTCAAATAATTAATGCTTGCCAAATGGCTGAGGCTGACATGCTTCCCCACAGCCTTGGTGTATAAGGAATATTAAGCAGGGGAGGAAGTCTCTGGGATGACACACATAAGTGTGAGAGTCAGGCTTTGCATACCTTTGTTTTTTGTCCAGCCCATCTGACAAGCGCTAAATTCACTCTTTAGCAGTTAGATTTTGTGGCTCACAAAGCACCCTTTTGCGTAGTGGTTTAAAACAACCATTTCATTAGTCCATGATTCTGCAGGTTGTTTAGCAATCTGGACTGGCATCAGCTGGGTGGTTCTTCTGGTCTTGGCTAGGATCACTTATTTGTCTGGGGTCAGCTGCCAGGTTGGCTGAGGACTGACTATTTCAAAATTACCTCCACTGAGATTGCTATTTTTTTACTCCAAATTCCTCTTACCATCCAGTTAGATTAGACAGAGCAGGGTTCTAGGAAAGAGCAGAAACATGCAAATCCCTTTAAGACCAAGACTCAGAACAGGCATGCTGTCACTTCCCTCACATTCTATTGATCAAAGGAAGTCTGAGAGCCAGTAACATTTAAAGGGAGGGATAGAGTTTACATCTTGATGGGAGGAGCTAGAAAATAATACTGCAAAGGGCTTGGATACAGGGAGGTTGTTTTCATAATTTAGCTAACCTACCACACCAGATAAAATCTTACTTATTTTAAAGATCTACGTTTGCAAAATAAGTCCATCAGTTGAGTCTCCAGATGCTGAGAACCATAAACTAATGTGGATTTTGTGCTAGAGTCAGAAGCAGGGCCCAGTTTTGCTATGCAGGATGAATGTACTATTTCTTGGAGAGGGATAATGAATTATTGCTTCAGGACTGAGAGCTCTTTCTCCTGATGTTTGTTACCAGTGTGAAGGCAGTAAAGGCTCATCAGGAACAAAACAAAACAAAACAAAACAAAACAAGACAAAACAAAACAAAACAGCATGGTCAATGAATGCCAAAAAAGGTCTCTACATTAAATCAGGTATGTTCTCCTTTATCAGCATTTTTTTGTCTCTCTAGACATGTAATACTCCAAGTCATCACTGCCTTGTCCTATGCCAACCTGGACATAGTCATAAGTATGGTACTAGCTGATAGTTCCGGTGTTAGGGAAAAAAAAGTTAAGAGTATTTCCATATTTATAGGGGTCTATTGAAGTTCCAAAGCCTTCATGGGCCAAAGACTTAGTCATAATGGTGGAAGGGCAGGCAGAGGTGCTCATACCTCTGAAAAATGTACTCTATGTAGCTTCTGGATAATTCTCCTCCTTTTTTGGCTAAGCATAGAACTGTCTCTTATTGTCAGTCCTGAATTCACTTGAGAGGAATGCTGTACAAGGCATGGCCATATACATAAAGTGAAGGTTAATGTTGGAGATGATCACTGTTGTAAGGCATCCAGTGCTATGGTGCCAGCAGTAGTACCATGTTGAGATGTAATAAATTTAGTTGTGTTTTTTTCTGTCCATCTGTTTTTGGTTCCTGTCATTTGTAAGAGGTAGATTTTCCAGCCTTTTCAGTGCCACTTATGCCTCCCTTTTCTACCAGCCCCCATGGAGGCAACTCATAGCCAATAACTAGTTTATATGAGGGTGGAAAGGCCACTCCCATGCCTCAGAGGGAACAAATCAATACTGTGTCAGAGCCCTCAGGGATCAGGCCAAGGCTCGACTCCAGTGGAGACCATATCCTTGCTCAACTCCTCCTGCCATCTTCTGTTTCTCTAATTCCTTTTCTGACAGCCCTTCCTCAATGAACCATGTACACCTGAAACCCTGCTGAGGCTTTTCTTCTGGGAAATTCAGCCCAGGACTACAGGTTTGGATATGAAAGATAATATATTAAATGTAGAGTCTAATTGCAGTAGCAATGGACTCCAAATGTCAGTGGCTTAAAACACTAAAAGATTATTTCTTGCTTACTACAGTTCGATGTACCTTTGTAGGCACCAGGTAGTCAGTCATTCAAAGACCCAGGCTCCTTCCATCCTGTTGCTCTAGCTTCACTAGCATCCTGTTTACTCAGGGGAAAGGCAGTGAGGCTCTCACTAGGGCCAAATTTAGAGGGAAGTCCTGGAAGTGGCGACCTTACTTCCACCTGCATTCCATTAAGCAGAACTCAGACACACGTGCAAGGGAGACTAGTGTATGTTGTGTAGCTGTGTGCTCAATCAGGGGAGAAGACCCTAGGGTAAGTCTCAGGGTCTACATATAAAAGAGATGGTGTGAGGAAGCAGAGCTATGAAGCTGCAGTAATTAAAAACTCCTGTGCAGAAGAACACCCCTTGCCCATTGCTCAGGCAACCATGTTGACTAAACAAAGCCTGTTTTTCAGAGCAAAATGGTCACATTTTAATAATTAAGCAAGTACCCAGAGGTAAAATGGGACTGTTCCAGGTAAACAGGATGTGGAGTCATCCCAGCTATGGCTGACTCATAGGCAGTCAAGAAATGGCTGATTCACACCACGTGGATAATAAAAATATTTTAAATGTTTCCTTGCTGGGGAAATGTCACAAAGCTGTGTTAAAGGGGAAGAAAAATAGAATATAGAATTTGGAAACTTCATGAGTCATAACTGTATTCTTCCCCAACCCCTCAAAATATTCAGAGCCTATGAAGAGTCCATGTTTTCCTCCCCACCTGGTGCTCCTTCCTGCTTTCTTTTCTGTATTCATTTTTCACAGTGGTGTGAAGTTGCACATTAATATTTGCTGTGAGACCTTTACTGATTCCCTTCAGCTGTCTGTGAAAAACTTGGGTTGTGTTGCAGATCTCTGAGGCCCTTCTGATATGGACATTCTCTGATTCTAAAGGATAAAGAGGCTCAGTTGGGACAAAGGAAAGAACCTAGCCATGCTGTTAAGAGCTGGGGGTCAGGCCGGGTGCGGTGGCTCATGCCTGTAATCCCAGCACTTTGGGAGGCCGAGGCGGGTGGATCACAAGGTCAGGAGATCGAGACCACAGTGAAACCCCGTCTCTACTAAAAATACAAAAAATTAGCCGGGCGCGGTGGCGGGCGCCTGTAGTCCCAGCTACTCAGGAGGCTGAGGCAGGAGAATGGCGTGAACCCTGGAGGCGGAGCTTGCAGTGAGCCGAGATCGCGCCACTGCACTCCAGCCTGGGCCACAGAGTGAGACTCCATCTCAAAAAAAAAAAAAAAAGAGCTGGGGGTCTAGGAGTGGAGAGAAGCAATCAGTGATGCAACATGAGTGACAACTGGTCTCCAAAGGGAGCAGTTGTGGAGGACCAGGTGTTGGATCATTTACAGATATGCTCAGGGTAAGCCAGGCACTGATGTTTTCAGCCTGGCTCACCTGAGGACCCTGTCTAAGAACCTGAGGAGGGGAGGGTGGGAATGGGGCTTATTTGTGTGTTCTCAAAATTCATATGTTGAAATCCAAACCCCCAACGTGATGGTGTTTGGAAATGGGGCCTTGGGAGGTGATTAGGTCAGAGGATGGACACCTCCATGAATGTGATTAGCACCCTTATCAGAGAGGCCACAGAGAGCTCCCTTGCCCCTTCCACCATGTGAGGCTTCATATTAAAAACAAAAAAGAGGGAGAGAGAGAGAGAAGGGAGATTGTCACCCCTCTCTCTCTCTCTATCTCTGCCATGTAAGGATACAGCAAGAAGGTAACATTTGTAAACCTGGAAGAGGGCTTTTCTCAAACCTGACCGTGCTGGTACCCTGATCTCAAACTCCCCAGACTCCAGACTTGTAAGGAATAAATCTGTTTTTTAAGCCACCCAGCCTAGGGTATACTGTTATAGTAGCCTAAACTGACAAAGACAGGGGCATTTAGGCCTCTATAATCTCCATCAGCACGTTCCCATTTTTATTGATCTCCACAGTGGATATGATGGGGCACTACCCAGATCCCCTCTTCAGGAAAAACCTCTACCCTCTACTGTCAGGAATTCCAGTTGTTGATTGCTCATACCAGGGACCCTACCTCAGTGTTACCCTTGACCTCAAGGGACTCTCTCATCATGGTTATGTCTCCTTCTAGGGCAGCTGGGCAATGCTGACTAATGCAAGAACACAAGGACCTGGCCCCCTTGCCTCAAACAGACAACTGAGAAGACCAATGTAGTCTCAGAGCTCCTCGCAGGGTTGTCTGAGGCCTTTGCTGTTAGTGCAGTTGGGGGGTCAGCTTTGCTGTCTGCCCCATCCTACCTTTCTCACTCTTTTGCAGGTATATATCCCAATTGCAGGCACCAGAAGACTGTCTGAGCCCACCTCCCTGACTCTGTTTCTAGAAGATGTGAATGAAGACAATCTGAGACATAAAATCTAAATAAGATGTTTGTGCTAGGAACATGCAATTTCAAGCAAATTCTACGGCCCCCATTTCCAGGCCACTGTTCCCTAGTCTCCTCCCATCCAGACATGCCCCACAAGAATGGGAGAGATCTGGAGGGGAAACCAGCAGGGGATGGAAGCAACTCTCCACAGCTCTCTTCTCTGCTACTGCTCTCACATTCCCTCCCCCTTTGCCTTCTGTTTATGCTAATTCCAGGTCTTAAAATGGCTTTTTTTTTTTTCTTCTTTGCAAGGCACGTAACACTTCATCATTTTCTTCTCTGACATGTTTTCGGTTTCCTCTGTCTAACTGGAATTTCCTATATTTAAAGAATAGTCAGAAGCTTGTGTGTATGCGTGTGTATGTGTGTGTTTATGTGTGTGAGTGTATGTGCATTGTAACATTATATAGAAGATCCCTTGTCTTTTTGGCACTTGGAACTCAGAGCATCTGGCAGACAAAATCCGCAATATGGTCAGGCTTCCTGTCTCCCTCCAGCCACAGCCCCCAGCGCCTTCCACCTTATGAGTTATGCAGGTACTTTGGTGGCCAGTGTGCCCCTGTCTATGATTTTGAGATTCTCTGAGTCCATGAGCACCTTCTCTCAATCACTACAATATTCTTTAAGGTTCTAGAGACCTGGGACTCTGACCACAAACTGAGAGCCTAGCTTCTACCCCAGGTTGCTGTGGGCACAAAACCCACAGGTGGTTTTTCCCTTGGAAGGTGCTCCTAACCAAGCCATTTCACTGTGGCTAAAACTTGAGCGGGTGGTCATTTGTGTTACTGAAAGTTGCTAACTCCCAACCCATGATGAGCCAGACAGCCTCACAGTGTGATGATAGAAGATACACATTCACACGCCATTATCAGTCTTTCATGGCTTGTTGCACAACTGTTAATCCTATGGTTTCAGTACTTTTGTTCAGAGTCTATCTCTGGGATCACATATTTAACATCTTCATTCAAGGTGCACTTCACGTTACACAAGAGTGGTGTTCCTGAAAAAGTGCTTATGCGTTGGCCTTTCTTAAGACTGTGACATTCTCTGAAACCTCTCTGCCCTCCAGAAAGTTAGAAAATGAGTTCTAAGGCCCGATGCCATGGTTCTGTGCATTTCTCACACTGGCATGATCCCCTATATATTTCGTTCTGTGATTTTTTCTTTTTTTATGCAAGCCTGTTTGGCCCTTCCTTGTTTGGATGCAAAATGTGATTCTTTCTCCAGATTCTAGAATAAATCCAATCAGACAAAATGCATTGAGGGTGTAGACTCTCACTGTCCCATGAAGAAGGCAAGCAGGCCCAGCATCCTCTTAACTTCATTCTTGTTCAACTTTTTTGTTTAGCATTTCCTTGCAGCCTTTATGTGCCTTTCCTAAACCCCAGTCCCCAAAAGGTGACCCTAGAGGCATGGTTTTGCTGTCTGCTATCACTGCTGCTGCCTTAGGAGAAAATAGCCTTGCTTTCTTCTCTGGGCTCTTAGAGTATGAGCAGGCTCTATCTTCATGTGTGATCACTTTCTTCAATTAACAATGGCATCTAAAGCTTCAAGTTGTTTCCCCCCCACCCCCCCATGAATGCAGCCTCTCTATCAAGCTTGAAGCACTCTAAAAAAATAATGAACACAGGTGAACTCATTTCAAGGAGACTCCAGTAAAGAGTCAGTCAGCCCCTCTAGGACAGGACATCTTTCACATTCATGCTTGCATCTGCATCACCTGGTAGAGTACCTGGCACAAGGTGGCCACTAATTGAGTTGACGGAATTAAAAATGCTGCAGAAAATTATTTCACAAAGCAAAGTACCTTCTTCAATGAGGATGATAGGCTCTGTTTTCAATGCAATTATCAATTTGTGTTTTCACATTTGGAGGGTTTCTTAAGTATAATAAGATGAAATGGACTTAATCACTAAGAGGTAACTATAAACTAAACCTTTCTTTATAAGGCAGTTGGCTACAGATTTCTCTTTGGAGAAAAGAGGCTTTGCTTGGCAAGCAACAGTGGGTCAGGGGCAACAAATCTGTTCTTGTGTCATAGACAAAATTGTAGAAGGTACACCGTGAGCTCTAGGCAGCAAGCCAACATTCTCTTTACTCCTGACGCTTAAAAGCTATGCTTTTATTTTTATTTTGTTTCCAGTGCCAATGCTCCTGGGTCAATATGCTAATTCAAAAGCTAGTTGAATATATTTGCATATTGTGCATATTCTTGACTCCATAGAGTCAGAATTAAAATTAGAGTTCTCTACACTTTCACTAGTATGGCCTTAAAATTCTACAGAAAATTCCATTCTCCTTCATTGTTCTCAAAGCCTTTGAAAGTATGGAAAAGATAACGGTGTTGGGCCATTGTCAGGTTAATATAGTCAATGTAACTGAAGAACGGGTTATCTTGACTAGAATTATTTAATTGACAGTGACCAGAAAATTTTCATTGTTCTGGACCTAATCTCCACATATGTAAATAAGGTGGTTGACAGGAGGAACCCTGAACTTGTAGGAAAATATGTTAAAATACTTTCATTTTAGTGGAATTTAGCATTCCTTTTGATAATGTATGTAGGCAAACAACTACAATAGTATTGGTCAATCTAGGTCTTGGACATCGTAAAAATCACAATTATTTTAATAACACATTACAATTGTTTCAAATATTTTAAATGTCCTTTCCCCTAAACCTGACTTTAAAATGTTATTATTAGACTTACCACTAATTCTTATTAATGTACTAATAAAGAAGCACAAACATTACTACATCATAAGTTTATGTTTTTGATATTTGGATTAGTAAATTTCACTATAATTTAGTTTCTACTTTGTACTGTGCATTTCCCTTTGTGAATTTAAAAACATTAGCCTGAGGGAGTGTCTATCATCTTGTCGGATGGCCTTCAGGGCCCAAGGGACAGGAAAGGCTGAGAACTTGAAATTCACCTAATATTTGTCAATACCAAACTTTTTTTTTCATCTCTTGTTTAACCACCGCTCAAGTCTTCTCATCTCTTTCTCCTCAACAGGACCCTGCTGAGGATGTCAGTTATCTGCTGAACAGCTCCTTTCCCCATATTCCCCAGGATAATTGAAACTCAGCAAACTATTTCTAATGAGCAAGGAGCTTACTTAACCATGGCTTGATGCTCTGAAAAAGAGTCATTATATTTTAGAATGAGCACGAGCTTTTAAAAATACGGGTAATCAAGTCTGATCACACCACGAAGGCTGCTAAAAAAGGCAATCCTCGATTTGGGCTCTTATAAATCTCAAATCTTTTGGAAAGATTCTAAATTTAGAACCACCTTTTCAATTCCATCAGGACAGAAGCTGCTTTAAATGATGTGTCATCCACTGATGAAAGAGAAATTGGTATCATTCTGAACTTACCATGTTTGCTTCTTGCCGGTGCAATGCTGAGGCTGGGGAGAATTGGGCACACTGCGGAGTTTGGAGGAGCCTTGCCCTACTTAGAGAGAATATTTAACACACAGGAGCGTACTGGCTCAGTTCATTAGTGGAGATTCAATGTTATTGTACTGTTAGTTTTTCCAGTCTGAATTTAGGTGTATTTTGTTTTTGGTTTGGTTTTTTGGTTTGTTTTTGTTTTGCTTTTACTGCAGCAATGACAGTCAAATTTTAGTCGAAGATTTGCTGAGGAGGAAACATTGAAACTATTTCCTGGGATGCCCAAGTGGTTTGGAGGAATGGGAGGTTTCCCTGTTGTGAGAGTGCGGACATTGCCACCGCACTCAAGTCCACCAGCTGTCAGATTGCTATCCAGTTCTGCAGCTCTGCCTCTGTTGTCTAAAACCGACTGTCTCAGTTGCTGAGTCATCACAGTGCTCAGAAACCAAATCCACTGAAAATCACCCTTGGGGCCCTTGAATATTTAACCAGCATATTTTGGGAGTCAGACCAGAGCCAAGTAGAAGCCTCAACAGTTAAATAGGCAGCCTCTGCAGGTATAAACCCCACTCTGCTTGTGAAGGTCTCTAACCCTTCAGCCTCCCTCTTCCTCCAGCATTCGGTGTCTGCAGGCTGCTGCAACCCTCCCCATTGGCTGATATGGCTGTTCACAATGAGCTCAAAGTCAATGTGCCCTTCACTGGGGATATCTGTCAGCTGATACCAGCTGATAAAAAGCATGTGTCATAATGAGTTGAATTCTTAAGGTGAGCTGCTAGGTAAAACCTCGGAGCTCTCCTGGCCAGCCTCCCCTCGCTCACTTCCACCACCAGTCACAGACCAAGCCCTGCCCACTTCACCCACTAAACTTTCTTCAAAGCCACACCATCCCCTTCATATCACCCCCTAACTCACCCAAGCTGCCATTGCATTGCTTCTAGCTCAGCATTGTGCAACATGGTAGTCACTAGCCACATGTGGCTCTTTTCATTTAAATAAATTACAGTTTGCCAGGCACAGTGGCTCACGCCTGTAATCCCAGCACTTTGGGAGGTGGAGGAGAGGGGATCACCTGAGGTCAGGAGTTCCAGACCAGCCTGGCCAATATGGTGAAACCCCATCTCTACTAAAAATACAAAAAATTAGCCAGGCATGGTGACACACACCTGTAATCCCAGCAACTCAGGAGGCTGAGGCAGGAGAATTGCTTGAATCTGGGAGATGGAGGTTGCAGTAAGCTGAGATCATGCCACTGCACTCCAGCCTGGGCAACAGTGAGATTCCGTCTCTCTCTCTCTATATATATAGCTAAATACAATTTAAAATTCAGTTGTTCATTAATACTAGCAAAAGTTGAAGTGCTCCCTGGCCACATGTGATTATTGTCTCCTATACTGAACAATACAGATGTAGAATATTGTCATCATTCCAGAATGTTCTATTGCACAGTGCTGTGCAAGTACTGTGATGGCTTCTTCACAGCTCACCGGGCAACTAGTCTCTTGTCCTGTCTTCTCTATCCCCTCTCGCCTTGTTGCCTAAATATTCTTTTCAAAATGAAGGCCAGATCCCATCTCATGGATCTCATGGAGGTGTCTGATTTGTCTTGGGGTACAGAACTCCAGCTTTATTCCAGCCACCCTTCCCTGGCGTTCTCTGCCTCTACCATCTACTCTCACTTACTAACTGTGGTCACTTCTGCCTCAAGCCTCTGCAAATCCAGCACCTTCTCTCCATCTTCTAGGTAACTGCAATATTTGCTGCACATTGTAGCTCTAGTATCACTTCCTCAGGGAAGCTCAATTGATATTTGTTGAAAGAATGCCTGAAACAACATAAGCAAATACATCACCAGAGGTTGAATACCAGGCACTGGCATCTAGGTGGAATCTATCAAGTATCAGTAGAGAACAGTCATTTCTCTAGAACTGGTTTAGAAATAGAACCTTTGTTAGGATGAGGGTAAACTGGCAAGGGAGGCCTGGGGCAGAGCCTACTCTGCCTCCAGCGCTGATGTGAAGACCTCTGGTCTTCTGTGTTCTCACCTTTAATGAGATAGTTGGTATAGGAGGCAGAGTGCTAAGGTATCTCCCAGGGTGTCCACTCCTGGTGCCCACACCTTGTGTAATCTCCACCACTTCAGGGCCTGTGACTCAGGTGGGATATATCTCTCATGATTAGACTGTTGATTCTGTTGTATGGCAAGTGTAAAGATATTTGGCAGAGGCAATTAAGGGCCTAATCAGCTGACATTAGTTAATAATAAAAAATTATGTTGAGAGAGCTGATCTAATAAGTTGAGCTCTTACAACAGGATTTAGAGGCCAAAAATAGAAGAAGTTAGAAAGAAGCCAGCTCCTCTGGCCTCATGTGGAGAGATTTTGTGTGCAACCTCTAGGGGCTTATAGTCTCAGTCCTACTGCAGTCACAAGGAACTGAATTCTGCAGACATCCTGAACAAACTTGAAAGAGGACCCTAAGCTCCAGATGAGAACCTTGGCTCGGCCAGTATGTTTATTTCAACCTTGTGAGACACTGAGCAGAGATCTAGCTAAGTAAGCTGTGTGCTAAGTCCCGACCCACAGAAACTAGGAGATAATAAACTGCGGTGTTTGAGGTGCAAAGTTTGTGGTGATTTTCCTAAAGCAGCAACATAAAACATACAACGGGACTCAAGATTCTTAACTCGTTTTGTGCCATGGACTACTTGGGAAGACTGGTGAAGCCTATGGACTTCTGCTCAGAATGAATTGTAAATGCTTAAAATAAAATACAAAGGGTTACAAAAGAAACTGTTTTACTGAAAGAGTAATAACTTTTTAAAAAATGTATCTGAGTTAGTGTAATGTGTGTACTTATTTGTTAGCATATTAAATAATAAAATCTAGTGGTAGGTCTAGGAGTTACTATTATGTAGAAGAAATACTGAGTAAAAACCATCTTCTGAGACAGCAATAGCAATAGTGCAGGATGAAATTCCTTGCCGTTTCTATGGGTGTCAACGTCACATGATTGCTAGTGCATTTACAATTGGCTGCTTCTATTCACAGTGGAAGGAAAGGCTAAATTTCAAAAAAGTTAGTTAAAATAAAGATTTAGCTTTTTTATATACATTCATTCATTCATTCATTCCATCCAGCTTATGCCACCCCACATTCTATCCAGATTAAAAATCTTTAGATTAGAAAGTTCCTGAGCTGCTTCTGACTTCCACATTCTCTGTTGGCTTTGATCTTCTGAGTGATCCGCTGTAATTTCCATCCAATGGAACCAATGACATTGGACTCTTGTTTACACTCTTAGGAGGGCCCTCCCTCTTGTTTATCCGTAGCTCATTTTTCTTTAATTACATGAATTACTTGATCTGCATGTGTGATTCATGTCTTTTTGATTATGTAGAATTAACCTGAACAGAACACAGCTGCGCCAAGGTAAATTCTGGGTATATCTGTTTCGGTTTTTAAATCCTTGTGTCACAAATGCCCTCCTGGGAAAGGTCAAAGCTCTTAAGTGTAATGTTGAAGCCAGGGTTGCAGGCTCAGGTCCTTCTGTCTACACCTGCCCATCCCCGACCCCTTCTTGTTTCTGCAGCCCCAGTGTGGGCTGGTGCTCATGAAAGCCTGCTCCCCAGCCCCTGCTGTCTGCACTGTAATAGTTATAAGTGGATGTTCTCTGCTCTTCGCTGTGCTGTAAATCAAACAATGCATGTTTCCTAATCATTTCTTTACTTCTTTCTTTATTCCTTTTTTCAAAATCTATAAGCATGTGACTTTAAAATTTAAAGTTTACTTAGAGCTTACAAAACATTTCTTCTTTCTCTTGTGCCCAGTTCCTTTGACTATTTCCTTTTCCTCTGTTGGTTACCTTCTTAACTTTACATAACTTATCTATTATTTCTTGATTTATTAACTTTACATGAAGTCTGTTGACTCACTATTATGGAAAATGAGGATTTAACTCACTTTATTCCACATCTCCCATGGAGCTTGCTGTATTGTTTTTGCTCTGTTCTTACATTTATCATACCTCTATTTACATCAACATTAGCATTGCATCTGCCCACCGGAGCTTTTCTTTTCTATTTCATTTTTTGTCGGATATATGTGTGCCTTCATATTGTCAAATTTAGCTTATTTGCCTTTTCTTCTTAAACCAAAATTGAGTCTTCTTTTCTTCCTCCATAGATTAATTTTAGAAGTTGAAAATCTGCAAAGAGCTTTTACCTAACTTTGACCAATAACATATATTGTTCTCTGTGGGCCAAGTGGTGACCAGGTCTCACGTGGTGACCTCCAGGATCCCTGGAAGAAGAAAGTCCTGACCATCAAGGTTAAATGATTCTCATGTTGTTCACACCATCTAGTAATTAAACGCATGACTAATTTTTGTGTTTTGTTTTTTACATCTTAGTAAACAGTATGTGTGGAGGATGTTTTGTTTGTTTGATGTCTCTTTGAGTTGTCAATTACTTCTACATTTTTGGTTTTCTTGACAAAAGTATAGCAAGTCCTTAGTCCTCAATTTTGAGGACTCTCCCTAAAACAATTAAATCAGAATTTCTGTGGATGGAACTCCAACACAGGCTTATTCCAAATTAAAGTATTCATAAATAAAGATACCATTGAACCTGATCTACTTGAGAGAGGAAGGACAATCACTGGCAACTATAAATTCCACCTAGGATACATGATTTCTCAAATCTGGAAATAAAGAGTTCAACGGGCTGGTTCCTTGGGGAAGCATATCTAAACATTTTACATCCAGGAATTAGGAATAGAGCTCTATCTCCAGTGAGAGTGGCAGAGCATGTGGTTCACATCTTGCCTCTCACTGTAGTTCAAGAAGGTACAAGTGACAACTCCTGGTCCCATTGCAAAGGCTTTGTAACATTTTTAAATAAATTCCTTGGTAATCCAAAATCAACACTGTTTAGTCTATATGAATCTAAGAACTCAGGGTTCTTCATTTTGACTCAGTGACACAATGCCCCATTGTTTAGGTGATTCCTGAATTTCCTCTAAATACTTTTTGGTAATAAAACTCCTAGAACCTGAATCCACACCTTCAGTTCAGAGGTGAGCTAATGGATTTATCTCCTAAACTCAATTAATTTCTGTTGCTGAGGCAGAGACTTTCCACTGTTTGGATCTGAATACCACTGTCTATTTTGTAAATGATCCCCAGGCTGAAGTGAAACAGAATGGTTAATGCATTTTTGATGAATATTAAAATTTCATGAAAAAAATTAAAAGTATGATACATATTTAAAGGAGCCCAGTTTTGGTTTCCTTGCCTTAAAGTTATTCCCTCTCTGATCCTCTCTCCCTTATCCTGCAAAGAACATCATAAAACGTCCGTGTCTTTCTACATTATGGAAAGTCATTTTGATAAGAATGCCTTTATGTCTGTAAACTGTCAGGGGTAAATTGAGTAGAAAATTATGCAGTACCCTGGTAAAACCAAATGTTAATATGGAAATTCTCATTAAATGCCCTAAGAAGCTACAGATGTTTGAGTAAATTCTACTGATTGCTTTGGCCTGACCTTTTTTTAGTGCCCCCTTGCACAGTGTACTGAAATCCTTCAACAGATCTCACCCCATTTTATCAGTCTCAAACCAGGAAGCTTTTTCAGAATAGTTGGCTAGGGCATTAACTCATTTTCTCCTCCCCACCTTCTCCCTGCCCCCACAACAGTTCTCTGCAGTTCCGTGAGCAGAGAAATGCAGCGAGGCCCTCCTTCAATAAATAGGACATCCATTCAGGTCACTCATGCAGCTCATTTTAAATAAATTGAATCAATTCATGCCTATTAGCTGCTTGTCCTTGAACTAAGATAACATGGGATGTTCAGGTATCACTCAGAGGAGGAATTATGAGGGTGACAAAATTTGCTGAGTGCTCCAAAGCCAACTTTTATAAAATCTTGAGTAGGACAAGGGAAGGGACCCTCTAGTACTCTTAAAAAAGTATTATGTTAACTATTAACAGTGTACTATACCCTTGGAGAAAAGCCTTAGAAAGTTAGAATGTTTGAGCATATTTTTCAATTGAGTTTTATTTGTGTAAAATGAATGAGGTGCCATTGATAATGTTTAGAAACTGTGCACATCCCAGATGACTGGGAATGCCCCGTTGCTTCCCAGGGACATCATAGGGATATATCCTCAACAGAATCAGCAAATCAATGGAATCAATAAGCTTAATTCAATACTAGACTTATATGAGGAATAGATTCATGGTAGATTCTATGATAGTATTGTTCTAGAAATTTTTTTCCTGTGGCTTTAAATGCAGGCTGTCTTCATTTACTCATTTCAGACTTTGCCTTTGCCATTATTATGGTTCAGCATAATTTCAAGTTTCTCTCCCTGTCTAGCCACATGGGATGCTATGATTTTATTGCCCCTTTCAAGTTAGGCATGACCATGAGACTTGTTTGGTCACTGAAATATGTGCAGATATGCTGTGTGTGACTTATAGCCTGCAGCACTTAATTGCTGATGCTTGACTACTGAGCTTTGTCATCCCCTGTGATGATGATAATGGAAACAGAGGTTGACATGGAGGGGCCAAAAGGTTGATACAGCCTGAAAGGAGAGTGGTCCTGACTCATGGTCCACTCAAGATAAGTGGGAAATAAGTTTGCATTGTGCTGAGCCACTGAAAGTTTGGCTTCCTGCAATATAACCTTGCCTATCTTTACTAAAGTAGGTCTTATGTTCTAATTCTCCTGAGTGAGGCCCTCCAGAGCTACAGTTCTTTATGGCCAGGACATTTATATTGATTGTTCTTCATGGAAGTTCTGAGTTGCTTTGTGAAATGGACTGGCACTTGGAAAGTCAAGAGCTGGAGGGTCCAGATGTTGATTTGCCAACAACAAAAAAGTGTACACTTTATGAGTTTCTCTAATTAATAGAGAGGAGCCATATGATAGAATCAAAATCAGGCTCAGCACAAGGTTCTCTTGGGATCTCTGCTTGTGATTATTGAAGGAAAAGAATGCCTCATTTAATTGGCACTAAGTATTTGTTCTTGGCTACTCAAACTAGCTCGCTTTCACATCAATAATGGCTTATGAGGGTAACCTTGATATGAGTAGTTGATTCAAAAGGCCTGCATGTGGTATCAGTTTCAGCTCTCCTTAGAAATATGGCAACTCCACAACGTGGATGCCAAGTTTGTTTGCATTAAGTCCAAATGAATACCATCCACATGTATGGGGTAAAATTGCTCATCTGGGCTCTGTCTCTTGGCTCAGTTCTTACCTATGAAATTTGCTAAATTCACCAAAAGGAGTGAATTATTTTAATAGTCCCTACACTTTAAAGTCCTTTAAAAGTGGGAATACACTGAAGAAAGCAGCCCTGTTGTAATAGGTGTGAACTTTTCATATTTAAAAGGCCCTGTTTCTAGAAACACTTTTCACATGTGAAAGGTTGGGGGAGGAGTATCTATTCGGTTGGGTTTCGAACAGTGCTTCATACATTCCTTGGCAGAATGAAACACTTTTAAAATGTAGTTGCAGAGCTACACAATCCTCTATTATGTTGTTTCTCCTATGGCAAGGAAATCTTTACTTCCCTTTGAAGTGGATTCAGTCCCCTAAAGCATGATGTTTTTAAATTGAATGGCTATTGGGAATTAAGTGGGAAGGAGGATAAAGCTGAACTATTTTGCCAGTGCTGCATGAAGGCTAAAGAAGTAAATTATCCCAAATGAAGCTTTCATCAGCACTATTTATTGCTGATAAATAGGAAAATGTCTGAGCTAGAGGGCCTCTGGTTTCACTAATTTTTATGAAGTCCTCACACACAGAGGTGGGAATTCACTCCTCCTTTATTTATTTCCTTTTACTTGGCTCAAATTCCTTTGCAAAAATTGACTGATCCAAAGAGGCGCAAGTTTCTCTTAATTTTTAACCTGTTTAAAACAACTACTGTAATGACTCAGTCTACTGTGTGAGTGCTCTTCTGCAGATATTACATCTGACTAATACATATAGATTGTTCACAATTTCTCCTGTTCCTTGTATTCTAATAAATTGTTATTATTATTTATTATTATTATTATATAGATAGGGTCTCCCTCTGTTGCCCAGGTTGGAGTGCACCAGTGTGATCATGGATCACTGCAGCCTCAACCTTCTGGGCTAAAGCAATCCTCCCAGCTCAGTCTCCCAAGTAGTTAGAACTGCAGCCATGTGCCACTACACCTGGGTAATTTTCTAGTTTTTATAGAGATGGGGTCTCCCTATGTTGCCCAGGCTGGTATTGAACTCCTGGACTCAAATGATCCCCCTACTGCAGCCTCCCAAACTACTGGGATTACAGGTATGAGCCACTGCACTTGGCCTACTAAATTATTTTCATGGAGACCATTTTACCTAAACTTTTCTTGCTTAGCATACGAAGCTGTCTTGCAGTTGCTGGTCTCTCCTTAATGTATTAAAGATTCTTGTGCTTGATGATTATTAGATTGAAAATGCTACTTTTTGTAGGTCAAAAATGGTTGTATATCAGAAATTTTGTATAGTTCGAACTTTATTTGCTATGGCTAGACATTCAAGGAGAACTTTTAAAATTTATTTTTCTTTTTATACTTTAAGTTCTGGAATACATGTGCATATTGTGGAGGCTTGTTACATAGGTATACATGTGCTACGGTGGTTTGCTGCACCTATCAACCCATCGTCTACGTTAGGTGTTTCTCCTAATGCTATCCCTTCCCTAACCTCCCATGCCCGACAGGCCCCGGTGTGGGATATTCTCCTCCCTGTGTCCATGTGTTCTCATTGCTCAACTCCCGTACTTATGAGTGAGAACATGCAGTGTTTGGTTTTCTGTTCTTGTGATAGTTTGCTGAGAATGACGGTTTCCAGCTTCATCCATTTCCCTGCAAAGGATATGAACGCATCCATTTTTATGGTTGCATAGTATTTCATGATATATATGTGCCACATTTTCTTTATCCAGTCTATCATTGATAGTCATTTGTGTTGGTTCCAAGTCTTTACTATTGTGTACAGTGCCACAATAAACATATGTATGCATGTGTATTTATAGTAGAATTATTTATAATCCTTTGGGTATATACCCAGTAATGGAATTGCTGGATCAAATGGTATTTCTAGTTATAAATCCTTGAGGAATAGCTACACTGACTTCCACAATGGTTGAACTAATTTACACTCCCTCCCAGTGTAAAAGCATTGCTATTTCTCCACATCCTCTCCAGCATCTGTTGTTTCCTGACTTTTTAATGATTGCCATTCTAACTGTCATGACATGGTATCTCATTTTGGTTTTGATTTGCATTTCTCTAATGACTAGTGACGATGAACATTTTTTCATGTTTGTTGGCTGCATAAATGTCTTCTTTTGAGAAGTCTCTGTTCATATCCTTCACCCACTTTTTGATTTTTTTTTTCTTGTAAATTTAAGTTCTTTGTAGATTCTGGACATGAGCCCTTTATCACATGTATAGATTGCAAAAATTTTCTCCCATTCTGTAGGTTGACTGTTCACTTTGATGATAGTTTCTTTTGCTATGCAGAAGCTCTTTAGTTCAATTAGATCCAGTTTGTCTATTTTGGCTTTCGTTGCCATCGCTTTTGGTGTTTTAGTCATGAAATCTTTGCCCATGCCTATGTCCTGAATGGTATTGCCCAGGTTTTCCTTTCATTCATGATTTGGCTCTCTGTTTGTCTGTTACTGGTGTATAAGAATGCTTGTGATTTTTGCACGTTGATTTTGTATCCTGAGACTTTGCTGAAGTTGATTATCAGCTTAAGATTTCGGGCTGAGATGATGGGGTTTTCTAAATACACAATCATGTCATCTGCAAACAGAGACAATTTGACTTCCTCTTTTCCTAATTGAATACCCTTGATTTCTTTCTCTTGCCAAATTGCCCTGGCCAGAACTTCCAGCACTACGTTGAATAGGAGAGGTGAGATAGGGCATCTTGTCTTGTGCCGGTTTTCAAAGGGAATGCTTCCAGTTTTTGCCCATTCAGTATGATATTGGCTGTGGGTTTGTCATAAATAGCTCTTATTATTTTGAGATACATTCCATCAATACCTAGTTTATTGAGAGTTTTTAGCATGAAGGCTGTTGAATTTTGTCGAATACCTTTTCTGCATCTATTGAGATAATCATGTGGTTTTTGTGATTTGTTCTGTTTATGTGATTGATTACCTTTACTGATTTGCATATGTTGAACCAGCTTTGCATCCCAGGGATGAACCCACCTTGATTGTGGTAGATAAGTTTTTTGATGTACTGCTGGATTTGGCTTGCCAGTATTTTATTGAGGATTTTTGCATCAATATTCATCAGGGATAGTGGCCTACAATTTTCTTTTTTTGTTGTGTCTCTGCCAGGTTTTGGTATTGGGATGATGCTGGCTTCATAAAATCAGTTAGGGAGGAATCCCTCTTTTTCTGTTGTTTGGAATAGTTTTGGAAGGAAAGACCAGCTCCTCTTTGTACCTCTGGTAGAATTCAGCTGTGAATTCATCTAGTCCTGGACTTTTTTTGGTTGGTAGGCTATTAATTACTGCCTCAATTTCAGAATCTGTTATTGCTCTATTCAGGGATTCGACTTCTTCCTGGTTTAGTCTTGGGAGGGTGTATGTGTCCAGCAATTTAACCTTTTCTTCTAGATTTTCTAGTTTATTTGTGTAGAGGAGTTTATAGTATTCTCTGATGGTAGTTTGCATTTCTGTGGGATCAGTGATGATATTCCCCTTTATCATTTTTTACTGTGTCTATTTGAATCTTCTCTCTTTTCTTCTTTATTAGTCTTGCTTGCAGTCTATCAATTTTGTTGATCTTTTCAAAAAACCAGCTCCTGGATTCATTGATTTTTTGAAGGGATTTTTGTGTCTCTATCTCCTTCAGTTCTGCTCTGATCTTAGTTATTTCTTGCCTTCTGCTAACTTTTGAATGTGTTTGCTCTTGCTTCTCTAGTTCTTTTAATTGTGATGTGAGGGTGTCAATTTTAGATCTTTCCTGCTTTCTCTTTGGGCATTTAGTGCTATAAATTTCCCTCTACACACTGCATTAAATGTGTCCCAGAGATTCTGGTATGTTGTATCTTTGTTCTCATTGGTTTCAAAGAACATCTTTATTTCTGCCTTCATTTTGTTATTTACCCAGTAGTCATTCAGGAGCAGGTTGCTCAGTTTCCATGTAGTTGTGCAGTTTTGAGTGAATTTTTTAATCCTGAGTTCTAATTTGATTGCACTGTGGTCTGAGAGACTGTTATGATTTCCATTCTTTCGCATTTGCTGCAGAGTGTTTTACTTACCATTACATGGTCAATCTTAGAATAAGTGCAATGTGGTGTTGAGAAGAAGGTGAATTCTGTTGATTTTGAGGTGGAGAGTTCTGTAGATGTCTATTAGGTCCACTTGGTCCAGAGTTGAGTTCAAGTCCTGGATATCCTTGTTAATTTTCTGTCTCATTGATCTGTCTAGTGTTGACAGTGGGGTGTTAAAGTCTCCCACTATTATTGTATGGGAGTCTAAGTTTCTTTTTAGGTCTCTAAGAACTTGCTTTATGAATCTGGGTGCTCCTGTATTAGGTGCATATATATTTAGGATAGTTAGCTCTTCTTGTTTCATTGACTCCTTTACCATTATGTAATGACCTTGTCTCTTTTGATCTTTGTTGGCTTAAAGTCTGTTTTATCAGAGACTAGGATTGCAACCCCTGCTTTTTTTTGCTTTCCATTTGCTTGGTAAATATTCTTCCATCCCTTTATTTTGAGCCTATATGTATCTTTGCATGTCAAATGGGTCTCCTGAATACAGCACACTGATGGGTCTTAACTCTTTATCCAATTTGCCAGCTTTTGACTTTCAACTGGGGCATTTAGCCCATTTACATTTAAGGTTAATATTGTTGTGTGAATTTGATCCTATCGTTATGATGCTAGCTGGCTATTTTGCCCGTTAGTTGATGCAGTTTCTTCATAGTGTCAATGGTCTTTACAATTTGGTATGTTTTTGCACTGGCTGGTACCGGTTGTTCCTTTTCCATATTTAGTGCTTCCTTCAGGAGCTCGTGTAAGGCAGGCTTGGTGGTGACAAAATCCCTCAGCATTTGCTTATCTGTAAAGGATTTTATTTTTCCTTCACTTATGAAGCTTAGTTTGGCTGGATATGAAATTCTGGGTTGAAAATTATTTTCTTTAAGAATGTTGAATATTGGCCTCCACTGTCTTCTGGCTTACAGGGTTTCTGTAGAGAGATCTGCTGTTAGTCTGATGAGCTTCCCTTTGTGGGTAACACAAGCTTTCTCTCTGGCTGCCCTTAACATTTTTTCCTTCATTTCAACCTCGGTGAATATGACGATTATGTGTCTTGGGGTTGCTCAACTCACGGAATATCTTTGTGATGTTCTCCATATTTCCAGAATTTGAATGTTGGCCTGCCTTGTTAGGTTGGGGAAATTCAAGGAGAATTTTTAAACTGGCTAATATATGTAAACAATCTATCCTTTGTCATTTTATCTTCTGCTCATCTACAAAGAGAACAGAAAAGAGATATAAAGGGGCAACAGCAAGACAGTCTAGAAAAGTGGCAAGAGGTTCCCATGCACTGCACATCACTCACCCACCCTGGTCCTACTCCAGGCTCAGGGTAATGAGAAAGCAGAGGAAAGCGAAGGAAAGATGACAGGCTACACATGAGATCCACCCAGCCTTGGGGGAAAAGCTTCTATTCTGATGGGCAGTGCCTCCAAATAAATAAGGACAAATTCTGCCTTCTTTAAAGAGTATAACATTGAAGTGTTTTATACTTTTACATCAAAGAAGCAGGACACATCTGAGACATCCATGAAGACACTTGTCAAGTAACTGTAAACCTCCCCCTTCCACACACACAGCAATACATAAATAGAAATAAGTAAATAGAAAATACAAACACAGCAATCACAAACCCTCAGAATTCTCCAGGTCTCCTTTGACCACATGTCCATAAAAAAGAAAGAAGAGCATTTAGGAGAAAACAAATCAAGGGAAATTAGAAGCCAGGATGCCTAACTTTCCTCCTTGCCTACTCTGCTGCAAGCACTTTAATTGTGTTAGCTTATTAAATCCTCCCAATCCTTTACCTGATGGAGAACATTATTCCATTTTACCAAGTGATATGATTTGGCTGTGTCCTCACCCAAATCTCATCTGTAAGTGTAGTTCCCATAATCCACACATGTGGTGGGAGGGACCCAGTGGGAGGTAACTGAATCATGGGGGCATTAACTTCCATGCCGTTTTCATGATAGTGAGTGTGTTCTCATGAGAGCTGATGGTTTTTTACGGGGCTTTATCCCTCTTTACTCTGCACTTCTCCTTGCTGCCGCCTCATGAATAAGAATGTGTTTGCTTTCGCTTCTGCCATGATTGTACGTTTCCTGAGGCCTCCTCAGCCCTGAAGAACTGTGAATCAATTGAACCTCTTTCCTTTGTAGATTACCCAGTCTTGGATATTTCTTCATAGCCATGTGAGAACAGACTAATATACTGAGGAAAGGTCTCAGACTGACAGAGAAAATATAGCTTGCTCCAAATGGAAGAGCTTGTTAAGGGGCAGAGGATAGACTCTAAGCCAAGGCAGGCTAATGCTGAAGTTGTGCATCTTCTGACATGATAACAACTGCCTATGAGGACGGAGGCAGGCAGTGGATTTTATGGGAATCAGGAAAGCAAAGGGTTCTACATAAGGGCAGGAGCTTGCCCATCCGCAACTTCTCTGACAATACATACACTCTGCTCCTGTCTTTGAGTCTTTCTCCAGCACATTAATAAAGCCATATGTTTGATGGTCTTACTGGGGAAGAGCAGGGGCTATTGGAGCAGGTACATTGTCTACCATGCCCTGCCATTACTCTACCTGACTCAAATTACCAGGCTTCCATGGGAAGAGAACCTAAAAGGCACATGTGCCCTTTGTAAGAGAAATGCCATTGGCAAAGTACTCCAAATAAAGATATAGTCATAGGGGAATAAGCATAGTTTTATGGATCAGGCAGCACTGCCACTAAATATTTGTAAGACATTAGACATCTGAAAATGGAGATGATTGTACCTACATTGTAGAATTGCCCCTTTATAGTAGTTTTCATTTTCTTATTTTCCTTATAGACTCTTTTATACTTAAAAAAGTGTTGGTGGGCCGCGGTGGCTCACGCCTGTAATCCCAGCACTTTGGGAGGCCGAGAGGGGTGGATCACGAGGTCAGGAGATCGAGACCATCCTGGCTAACACAGTGAAACTCCATCTCTACTAAAAAAATACAAAAATTAGCCGGGCGTGGTGGCGGGCACCTGTAGTCCCAGCTACTCGGAAGGCTGAGGCAGGAGAATGGTGTGAACCCGGGAGGCAGAGCTTGCAGTGAGTAGAGATGGCACCACTGCACTCCAGCCTGGGCGACACAGCAAGACTCTGTCTCCAAAAAAAAAAAAAAAAAAGTGTTGGTAACCCAAAATAATTACTTTACTTTGTTATATATAGGTAAGATCTGTTAATATTAATCAGAAATTAAAACTTATATTTTAAAAATATTTATTAATTTTTTAAAAGTTAGAATACAAGTATTACATGTTAACATAAATAACATGTATTTCTTAAGAACAATAGCTATACATTCCAAACAAACTTAGCTAGAAAAATGCTATTGTTTTACAAATCTCTTTAATGTCTGGTTTAATATAAAATAGCCATAAGCTGGGTGCAGTGGCTCATGCCTGCAATCTTAGCACTTGGGGAGGCTGAGGCAGAAGGATTACTTGAGTCTAGGAGTTTGAGACTAGCCTGGACAACATAACGAGATCCCCTTCTCTATTAAAAAATAAAAAGGAAAATATAGCCAGGTATAGTGTCATGCTTCTGTAGTCCCAGCTAGTCTAGAGGCCTGGAGGCTGAGACAGGAGAATGACTTGAGCCCAGGAGTTCGAGGCTGTAGTGAGTTGTGATCACGCCACAGCAGTTCAGCCTGGGCTAAGGGAGATCTTTCTCTATAAAATAAAAAATAAAATAAGAATAGCCAGATTATTTTCTGCTTCTGCATTCAATTTGTTGTGATACATTACTTGTTTGGGTTAACATACATAAAGAAAATCCAGCTTCACACAAATTTGTAGTTAGAAAAGAGAGGACTTCATGAAGCCCCTGCAAGGAGACTCCCAGGGTCGAGGACTAGAATTTGACAGGAGCTGCTCTAAAAGCTGGAAAAAAAAAAAAAAAAAAAAAAAAAAAAAAGACTACAAAGTGAGAGTGGCAAGAGGCAGCCAAATGCCTACGCAGATAGGGGTGAGCCCCCACCTCCAAGCTGAAGACAGTTTAAAACCTGAAAGCCAAGCTACAAGTTAAATCCTTGGATGGGATTAAGAGCTTGCCTTCCTATTTGGCGTGCTTTCCTCTGATTGGTCCCCACTCCTCACCTATTTTAAATATACCTAGCCTGTCCTAATTGGTTTTCCTACACTGTTGTGCCCACCTTTGAGTGATGTCTTCACTTTAACCTTTTTTGCCTACTCACAAACCAATCAGCACACACTCCCCATTCTGAGTTCATAAAAGGCTCCAGACCCAGCCACATGGGGAACTTTCCCGAATTCAGGTAGGGGAACCACCCCCTGTATCCCTTCTTTGCTCAGAGCTATCCTTTTGCTTAATAAATTCTACTCTACTCACTCTCCGTTGTCCATGTGCCTAATTATTCCTGACTGTGAGACAAGAACTCAGACCTAGCCGAGCTCAGGAGCAGAAAGACCACAACAAAAGGATTTACTACAGTGTCAGAACACAAAGAGCAGATATTCACTAAATTGTATGAGAAAATGTTATCCGCAAACTTTATTGTACTTACATACATATGCCTAAAAAATGTGTCCAGAAGCATATCACAGTGAGAGTAGTATTTGCCAAACAAGTGGATAAATGGAAGCACAAATACGTGCAAACATTCATGTACCCTAAGCTCTGATTCCCTTGACTTCACTTAAGTCAGAACATTGGCACCACTTTGAAAATATTAACAATTAATAGAGTAATCAAACTAAAAACTAACAAGACCTAAAATTCTTAACATGTAAGCACAGAACTTTAAATGAAACTCATGCATATGCTTCGATTTTAGGGATAATATTTAGCTAAATATTATCTTTTGAAATCCTCTAATCCTCACAATACTTTTAGAAATAATTCAACATTATAGGGCTAGTAACCCAAATACCAGAGGTCACATTAGAATTAACAAGGAAATGTAAAGTTGATTCCTTTTTTAAATGTTGTTCTGATGCTGCATAAAATTATACTGAGTTAATATTTTGTTTTCTTTAAAAATAAATTAATGACCAATAATTCAAAACAATAGAATTTTTAATAATGACTATATGCCATGCAGTTGTTTAATAACATTGTCAAGTTTTAAATTAGGATTTCTATTTCCCTTTTTTAGTAATAGATTTATTAGAATATAATTCACATACTGTAAAATTCAACTATTTAAATATTCAATTCAGTTTTAGTAAATTCAGACTTGTGAATAAAATAAAACGTATGTTTTCTATTTCCCAAAACAGCAAGGACTTACAATATTACAGTGCATAGTTCTTGATCTTCATTTCAGAGTATGTATATTATTACACCCATTTTAAGAAGGTCCAATGATAAGAAATTCTGAGCACCAAGGCTTTAATTTTCCCCAAGAGTAAATCTTCCAATGATTTATGCTAAGATAATTTTGTAGGTAAATTGATGGATGATATCAAGCTTAATATATTGACAAAATTTTATTTGAGACTTCAACGCTCTAAAGCTTTTTTTAAATAACACAGCCATTGAGTTACAATTAACTAAATTAAAAACATTTTTCCAAGATAAGCAAATTTAAAAATGATGAAAGGAGAAGAAAACTTTATTAGGTTTAAGTAAAACTTATTTTTCTCCTCACTATTTTTTATTTTGTATGTCTTTTTTGTTCAGATAACTATTGCTTTAAGCTCTTTAGGTCAAGTTTTCTGTTTTGTTTTATTTGTTTCTGTATTTTCATCCAGTCCAGTTTCCCTTAAGAAAGTTAATTTCTATTATTATTTTTTTTTTTTTTTTTGAGACAGAATCTTGCTTTGTCACCCATGCTGGAGTGCAGTGGCACAATCTTAGTTTGTTGCAACCTCTACCTCCTGGGTTCAGGCAATTCTCGTGCCTCAACCTTCCCACTAGCAAGGATTACAGGCACGCACCACCACACCTGGCTAATTTTTGTATTTTTAGTAGAGACAGGATTTCACCATGTTGACCAGGCTGGTCTCGAACTCCTGGCCTCAAGCAATCTGCCTGCCTCGGCATCCCAAAATGTTAGGATTACAGGCATGAGCCACCACACCCGGCCACCATTAAGAAAGTTGATATATATTTATCTGTTCAAAGTAACGGGCATTATTTTGAAATGTCTATTAAATGGATTTAGTAAGCAACCTGAAGGTAACCAGACTATGGGTATATATTAATATATTTAGTGAAATTGTGCTAACTGGTATATCTTCACTTAAATTATGGCAAAATGTTACCCCTCTTTCCATTGGTACAGGGGACCCCAGGGAGTACGGCAAAATGGTCATGGAATGGGCCTGGAATCACACAGTGTACTTACCTGAAATACTCTCCACCTCCTCTACCCCATGCCTTTACTGCTCTGTAATGAACTGCTGGTCAGTGGCCAATCTCTATCAATGGCATGGCTCTCTCTCAGGCTGCTTATACCCTTGTTTCTTCTGTGTACTGGTTACAAAATCATTCTTCCCCTCTTGGGTTCCCTGCTGCTTGGAAGTCCATATTTCAGAGTTCTTGAGGGCTGTTCTTTTATCCAAGCCCTTTCCTCCACTATGTTCTCACATTGAGGATAACTCACTGGGCCCCTCAGAATCTACCACTGGGACCAGCTGGCTGCTGACTCACCTCCCTTAGCGTGAGTGCCTTCTCTCCATCCCTCGGCCCCATCTCCATCTTGTACCCCACCCCCCAGCACGCTGCCCACCTCCAACATACAGCTCACTAATTGCAGATACTGCTTGGGTGCCTGAAGGAAAAGGCCTTCTTCCTTCTCGTATTTCAAAGGAGCCACATGAACTTCATGCCATTCAGCGACTCCCTGAAAATAGAATCTTTTTTTTTTTTCAGTTTTTTTTTTTTTTATACTTTAAGTTCTAGGGTACATGTGCATAACGTGCAGATTTGTTACATATGTATACTTGTGCCATGTTGGTGTGCTGCACCCATCAACTCATCAGCACCCATCAACTCATCATTTACATCAGGTATAACTCCCAATGCAATCCCTCCCCCCTCCCCCCTCCCCATAATAGGCCCTGGTGTGTGATGTTCCCCTTCCCAAGTCCAAGTGATCTCATTGTTCAGTTCCCAACTATGAGTGAGAACATGCGGTGTTTGGTTTTCTGTTCTTGCGATAGTTTGCTGAGAATGATGGTTTCCAGCTGTATCCATGTCCCTACAAAGGACACAAACTCATCCTTTTTTATGGCTGCATAGTATTCCATGGTGTATACGTGCCACATTTTCTTAATACAGTCTGTCACTGATGGACATTTGGGTTGATTCCAAATCTTTGCTATTGTGAATAGTGCTGCAATGAACATACGTGTGCGTATGTCTTTATAGCAGCATGATTTATAATCCTTTGGGTATATACCCAGTAATGGGATGGCTGGGTGAAAATAGAATCTTAAGTGCTTTTTTTTCCCTCAATTCACACAGCAAGTATGCTAGAGGCCCAATTACAGCCCAGCCTAGGCCACTTTAACAGGATCTGGAGAAGAATTTGAGTGGCATAGGCACCAAGACTGGCTGGCTATAACCAAGAAGATTTGGTGGAATGTCAGCTGCAGAGACGGACGTCTGGATATCTCTCCCCTGCTGTGACACTTTAATATTGAATGGTATTTGGCACAATCCCTGAGTTGGCAAGTGTGTTATCTGCTTGCACCAGGGACACCTGGCTTTACAGAGGCACTTGCGGTGCTGCCACAGCATTAAATATGTTTGCGGTACTTAAAAGTATTTTAATATAAACTATGTCATGCGATATGGGGTCCTGCCAATTCGATAATTGAATGGGGGTTGTTGGGGGTTTATCTTTATTTTAACAAAATCAAATCCCTTTCAAAAAGTCTATTTCTTTTTCCCAGTATGAGCAAAACATTATATTACGAGCTACCTTTCAGAAGTGGACAATTCAGTCATTTTTGATTCATGCCTCTAGCTGTTGTCCCACCCTCTTATACATCCCTGGTGCTGTCATTACCCATGGGAAAGGCAGAACTGCCACCACAACTTCAAATCTGAATTGCTTCTTTTGGTTGCTTACAACTTGAAGATTAGCATATTATCTGGCACCGCTATTCAAAACCAGCAGAGGCAACAACAACAACGAAAAGAAAGATTCATAGCGAAAATAATGCAAGGAAGACTTCTTTCTACATCTCCTCCTCATTTTTACATAGAAGATATTTATAGGTGGAGAAAATTCCAAAGAGGATATATACTCAAACTATTTTTAAAGTAGCATTTACAAATTTAATTTATTCCTCTTACACTGCCTTTTAATTTTAAGCAATGACATTTGAAGGGTGTTTGAATATACATCCCCATACATTGCTGCTGAAGACACCTGGGGCTGTCATTTTATCAAACACATTTAAGAGCCAAACTCTGTCCTGGGTGCTGGAGAACTCAGTAGTGATTCATACAAATGGGGTACCCTCCTTGTGGGGTCAGAGAGAAATGATAAACATACAATCTGACAAGTCCAAAAGGAGATTAGCAGGTAGGTTTGAGCACCATGAAGATTGAAGGCTTTCAAAGCAGCTTCCCAGAGAGTGTGTCGTGTTGAATCCAAGCATTCAGTAAGAGGCATATGTGGTGTAGAAGAAAACTCGGTACTCTGTAGGCAAAGGCCCGGAATTTCCTTCCTTTTGGTATGATGCAAAGCGTGGCCTATTTCCCTTAGGAGGTGAGTTCCTGTCAGTTCCTTGGCATTGAACCCTGCTTTTCCACATCTTCCATCTCACCTGGCAGCTGAACAGATTCTGTGGTAATGTCAGGGTGGGGTGCTGGGGAGGGTGCCATCTTAGAGACTAAATACATAAAGCCTTGCCACATTTTACCACCACATTTAACTAGCTTAAAGGTAATTTGAAGAGTTTCTTTTAGAAAATGTAAAGCGAAAAGGAGTTGCCTGTTTCTAATCATTAAAGGCTTTCAACTTCAACAGATGGGAAAAAGTCATTTTCAATGCACTTGTAAATGGAGTGACCCAATTGTGAACAGCTAATCTTTTAACTATCCCCTATTTCCATTTCTTGGGTATCCTAATACACTTTTCTCCTCCCACAGACAATTGATGGAAGTAATTACCTAAAATTGTCCTTATTCTTCATGTATTTGTCTTTCCTATAAAATGTCCTCCAGGTATATCCTCAAACCAGCTCATTCCCTTCACTTTGTACCTTGCTTACACAACTTTGCTCTGCAATTCAGTTCTCACCCAAAGCAATAGCAGATGAGTTATCAATCAGGGAAACACTGGAAGCCACATTCCAGTTGATCTTGTTGACACATTAGCCATTGTAACGAGGTGAAGGGTGGTCTTCACAAAACATCTGTCCACATCTTAAACCCCAGAACCTGTGACTGTGAACTCATTTGGAAAAAAAAAAAAAAGTCTTGGCAGATATGATTAAGCTAAGGATCTCAAGATGAAATTGTCTATTATCCAATCACAGGTGTCCCTATAAGAGACACACAGAGAAGAGGAGGAGGCAATGTGATGATGAAGGCAAAGACTGGAGTGATGTAGCCACAAGACTAGGAATGCCAACAGCTGCCAGAAGCAGGAAGAGGCAAGAGACAGACTGTCGCCTCAGTCTTTACCAACACCTTGATTTTGAACTTTTGGCCTCCAGAACTGCCAGAGAATAAATCTCTGTTGTTTTCAGCCACCGAGTGTGTGGTAATTTGTTATGGCAGCCCTAGAAACTAACACAGTCATTGTGAGTTATATAAACTCCATAAAGGCAGGGCATAAGTGTTACCCTGGTGTGTGCATCCTACATACAGAAAGGGCTGAATTGGTGTGATTTGATCAGGTCTGCTTGAGAATGGAGCAAAGTCAAGAAAGCATCTGTTATAGAAATAGCCATATTTCTAGTATCTGTGTAGCATCTTAAGCCAAACAGGGATAGATATTTATCTTTCTCTATTAGAAGAAAAGAAAACGATGGAATTTTTTTGAGAGGCATTCAGTTAGGTGACATCAGTCATATCACAAGGATTTGAATGCAAACCAGGAAATTAAATAAGCCAGTTAACACCTGTGTCTTTCCTGGAAACGTTCCTCTCTTCCTTCATAGAATGTTCTTATATATAAAACTCAATTTCTCAGCCCAGCGCTTAGTCCATCTCAGACTGATTAATCAGCACAAGAATGCTGTGTGGATTAACTGTTCCTTCTTGCTGAAAAGAAAGCGACTTTCAAACTCTCTTGCATCTGAGCGGCCATAAATTTCTTGCATTGCCAGAGAGCAGCACAGGCCAACTGCAGAGAGTGGGTTGTTTATTTCTCCAAATACTGATGAAAGGCTGTTGTCTCCTGGTAATTCAGCTTCAAATTTTCCAGAGAAAAGATTCCCTCCCACCCTTCAGTAATAAAACAGGGTTGCTGGGAAGATGCAAAGACACTAAAAGAAACATTCATCAAGGTATAGATGCTCTGTCATGAAAACAAAATATGCCAAGCCAGTGTCACTGAATCTTAAGATGCTGTTTGATCTTCCCCTCCCTTCTTTGATGGTTGTGTCCGGGATAGGCTATGTTCTCAGTTAAAGGCAGCTTCCTGCCGACTGCTATAAAGAGACATATGTAATAAAATGAGAGTTCCTCCTTCCTCTGTCATTCTTTTGAAACACAATTCAATTCCACTCCAGACTTTGCAGAACCCCAAGACTTGTTTGGGGTTTAAAGATCAGACAGATAACACAGCTTAAGAATTACCTTTGGTGGCACAGAATACAGTCATCTTCTGTTAACCAGGTTCTGGTGGGGGCAGCATTAAAGTAGAATCTTTCTAAAGAAGCTCCAGGAAAGCCACCATTACTCTGGTTTCTCTTGAATGTTTATTATAATGTATACTCTTAGAATCTATTGATGAGGGTGATAGTGCAGATTAATACTTTTACTACATTCTGATATTTTGACCTTATTGGAAGAAAACCCTCCTTAAAGCTAGTAGAACTAGACTCTGAAGCCCGCAGAATAACTTGAAGATATTTCAGGATTGAATGCAAGTGTTATACTCAGCAGAACCAGCCTAGGAAGCCTAGTAATTTTGGAGAGGAATTCACACACTGAATACCATTTTTAAAAATTCATTTATTCCAAAACAATAAATGGTCCACCCACCATTAAACAGAAGCCTATATAGAGTATGAAAGGCCCAGAAAAGTGTAATATGAATTCCCATCTTCTGTACTGTACAATCTGTTAGAGAATAACTGGTGTACTTTCCAGAAAAGTTTTAAAACATTACTAAAGCACCCACTAAGTAGCATCTAGTAATTGTCCAATAAGGAAAACATACAATAAATTATGTGTTTATGGATAACAAAGTTGTGACAAGATGAGATGATTTGGTAAAGCAGAAAGAATCTGGGATTTGCTTCAGGCAACCTGAAATCACCTTGTTTTTTTTGTTTTGTTTTGTTTTGTTTTTTAACTACTCTAACTAGCTACTATAAGTCCAGGGCCAGTAGGTTAAAAACTTCTGTGAGCTTGAACTTCATCAGGATGTCTAGGCCAGAATCTTAAGGTATATGGCAAATACAAACAGTGCATGTGCAACATCTCACAGATAATAAGTGCTCACGTGTGGTGTTGCTTCATTATTATTGCTTCTTCACGCCTATAGTTTATACTTTACTAAAAGGGAAGACCCAAATGTTTGGTAAATTCTGATGGATTATCTGAAGAAAAATAATTATAGCAATAATGTATTCCAACAGAGGGCTGAATAGGCCAGTGAGACTGACAAATTGCAGACTTACTTACCATAGATCTGGTGGTATTCATCACTGGATCCCCAGCTGAGGTCTCAGAGGTCTCAGAAAAGGCCTGACACGGAAAACTCCTTACCCCAAATCCAGACTTTAAAATTCTATACATAGTTATAGTGAGAACACTTCTAATTGGATTGGAAGTGATTTATAATAGCACTAAAAATAAAATTTCAAATTAAAAACCAAAAGGAATTATAGAAATAAGAGGAAGCAAATATAGCAGCCTCCTTGGTTGATATGTTAATTATGGTTAAACATTAAATTAGCTCTAAGCTTCCTGCCACCCAGGGGAACAATGGAAACACGGCAGGTTATATAATTTTCAGTGACTAATAAAAATGACATGGGGAGTCTTCCTGGAGATTAAATTCTAAGATTTAAAAGGTGTGACCATAAAGGAATAAGAATAAATTTGCAAATTGCATTCAGAAATGTGCTTTATCTCTTTGTTTCACAGGTGTGGCTTCTAGCAACAGTTGGAGGTGAAGTAGAAAAATGTACACCAGGTGGATATGACCTTTAGGGCATATGACTCAGGAAGAAACCTGGGAAGATACAGATGTGTGTATCAGGGAATGAAAATAAATGTGAATGGTATTAGCATATGTGAGATAAATGGAAAATGGAGGAAAAAACAGGGCAAGGAAATCTTTCTAGAGTGGCTTCTATGTAAAAGAACTTCATAAAAGCATCAGATGTGAACAGTAGTAAAGATTCAGGAATTAAGATGAGGTTAAGGACATTGCCCTGGACATTATATTTAAGCTGGAATGCCTAAGCTGGTTTTATGACAGAATGGATTGAGAAAAGCCACTGGTTAAAGGCTGGGCAAAGGCAAGAAAATTTTGACCCACTAATGTAGATAGATCTGAGCTCATCCAAGAAAGGAATTTTCTTCCTCAACGACCAAAGAAAGTGAGCAAAATAATTTTTGTCTTGGCCAAGAAATAGTGAGGGCCTAGGAGACTGGTTAATGCTTTAGTTCATATGCTAAAATTGCTTCCTATATTATAAATTATTTTGCAATTTGATGAGTGGAAATACGGTCTTAGAAAAGTAACACGATGGTCAGATTTTTACAAGAGAAAAACATATATATGAAAAAAATCCCAAAGGAAAAATTGTGACTCATAATGCAACCTTATTGTTGCATTGGGTAGAAATGATGAAAAATCACATAGTATGGAAAATGCGCTATGAGGAAAAAGAAAACAAACCAATTAGGTAGTCTCACTTAACTTTAGTTCTCATTTGTAAAAGGGTAAAGGTATCCCACATGAACAGGTCCTCCTTTAAGGCAGATTTCTACCTTGACTATTTATTGGAATCATCTGAAGAGCCTTTAAAAATTTATAAGGCAGATCCATCTCATTTTCTGGTATAGGATCTAAGCCCCAGTATTCAGAAAGTTCCCCAGGTGGATTCCAGTGGGCAGCCGAGGCTGAGCTTTAAAGGATTTACTAGTAAAGCAGAGAAGGATTACAGGGACGGATAGGTAATGAAGAGTCTGGCTGACTGAAAATCACAATCGCCTCCAGAGGTGGAGTCTGTTTCCTCCTTCCTGGAATCTGGGCTGGCCCTGTGATGTATTTTGGCTGATAGAATGTGCTAGAACTGACATGAGATGAGTCTCAGAGCCTCAGGATAGCTTCTGTCTTCCACCTCTTGGAATATCCCCTTTACTATGTAAGAAAGCCTGAGGGATGGGCAAGGTACCTCATGCCTGTAATCCAGTCTCTTTCGGAGTCAGAGGCAGGAGAATTGCTTGAAGCCAGGAGTTTGAGACCAGCTTGGGTAAAATAGTGAGATCCATATCTATTAAAAATATAATTTTTAAAGTTAGCTGAGGATGGTGGTGTATGCTTGTAGTCCCAGCTACTTAGGAGGCTAAGGCAGGAAGATCACTTCAGCCCAGGAGGTTGAGGCTGCAGTGAGCTAGGATCACATCACTGCACTCAAGCCTGGTTGACAGAGCAAGACCCTCTTTCCAAAATAAAAATCCTGAGGTGGATGTTTGAATGAGAGACCACAGAGAGATGCCATGCCAATAGTCAGCACAAACCTCCAGACATGCAAGTGGAATCATCTTGGACCATCCAATCACAGTCAAGCCCCCACAGTTAATCCCCTACCTAACACCTCATGAAACAGAGGCCACCCATTCCAACTGACCCTGGTCCAATTGCCCATCTCCAGAATTATGACAAGTAATAAGTGATTGCTGTTTTAAGCCACTACATCTTGGGATAGTGTTATGCAGTAATCAATTTAAAGATAGAAAGAGAACACAAAACAAAACTTGTTGAAGCTGGACTGTCAAACAAATCTGCAACAGCAAGCCTTCAGGATGGTCCTCAAAGATCTCCATCCCCTGGTATTCAAGTTCCTTTGTCATGCATTCAAACATTTTACCAGTGTTGGTCTGTGTGACCAACAGAATATGGCATAGTTATGATATAAGACTTCTGAGGCTAGATCAGAAAACTCATGTGGCTTCTACCTTACTCTCTTTCTTGCATAAGGAAGCCAGCAACTATGTTATGAGGGTGCCATAGCCCCCTACAGGGAAATCCTATATGGTGAGAACCTGTGTTATTCAGTCAACAGCCATGTGAGTGCACCATCTTGCAAACTGGTTCTCCAGTCCCAGTCAAGCTTTCAGATGAATGCAGCTCTTGTGAAGATTCTGACTGCAACTCCACAAGAGACCTGAGCAAGAGTCACTCACCTAAGCTGCTCCCAAATTCCTGACCCACATAAACTGTAAGAAAATAAATGTTTTTTGTTGGTTTATTTTAAGTCACCAAATTTTAGGGTCATTTGTTATGCAACAATAAATAACCAATGCATAACCTTTCTTTTTGAATGAATTGCACCTGGTGAAATAGGTCCAATGTGTAGGTACATGATGAGGATGAGGAAAATTCAGTATCTAGAATTAAAGTTCAAGGTATGTGGTCAATAGCATTTGGTGAAATAGATAAGCAGTGCTTTGTAACCTGGGGAAATGAAAAAGGGTGTCTCTCTCAGGAGTACAGAGTGAATGACAATCTTGTTTGGGAGCAGGATTCAGTCCTCTTTGAGGTGAAAATGTGCCACTACATGGGGATTTAGTACCTTCAGTTGTAAAGATTGGAAAACTGCAGGTTGGTAGACTGACCATTAAACACATTTCCAGGGAACTGCAGAAACCACTTATAACTGAGAAAAATCATAGAAATTCATGTTAACAGGTGATAAATAGAAATGCATTATTTCTGGAGCAAGTGCTAGGTAAGGACCAAAGTAATAAAAGAAAGAGAGTTGGAAAAATGAGGAGACGGCCTATGCAACAGAACCCAGGCTGGGGAAAAAGAAAACAGAAGTCATAAGTAAGGAAAATGAGTTTGTAAGTGTATTTTTAAAGTTTTAAGAGAGTTTTTGTTCTTTTTAAACTGCTGTAACTATAACCAAGCATGTCACAATCCCATAATGGTGTCAATCTAAGAAAGAGGAATCACTATAGTAGCTATTGTCTTTAAGTCTAAAGTCCACTTGAAATTAAGGTAATAAAAAATGATTAGAAAAATTTCTTCACTTGGCTTACTGAGCAATTTCTTTGTTCTGCCTTTTCTTTTAAATAACTTTATTATAGAAAAACAGTTAAATATGCAAAACAAGAGTGAATAATAATGAACCTCCATCTAATTAGTATCCACTATCAACAATTATCAAGCATTTCCACACTTCTACCTTTACCCATTCATACTCATACTCAGTGCTCCTCCCATTTCACCCCATTTTAGATTATTTTTATATAAATCTTAGTTATTGTATCATCTTAAATATGTCAGATAAGAACTCTGTTTAAAACATAATCAAAATATCATTATTAACCCTGAAGAAATGACAATAATATCTTAACATTAGCCAATCACCAGGATTAAAATTTGTTTGATTGTTTAATATTTTAAACGTTTGTTTGTGCAAATTAAGATCCAAAGGTGGTCCTTATATTACATTTGTTGTGGTATATCTCTTAAGTCTCTTGCAATGTGTAGTTTCCTCATCATCTCTTTCGTTTCGTTGAAACACATCTTAAAGAAACTGGGAGTTTATTACCTGCATATTTTTTTTTTCCTCTCTCTCTCTCTCTTTTTTTTTTTTTTTTGAGACAGAGTCTCAGGCTGGAGTGCGCTGGCAGTGGCACAATCTCAACTCACTACAACCTCCCCATCCAGGGTTCTAGCGATTCCTCTACCTCAGCCTCCTGAGTAGCTGGGACTACAGGCGCTTGCCCCCAAGCCCAGCTAATGTTTTTTGTATTTTTAATAGAGATGGGGTTTCACCATGTTGGCCAGGCTGGTCTCCTGGCCTCAGGTGTCTTGGCCTCCTGAAGTGTTGGGATTACAGGCATGAGCCAGTGTGCCCAGCCACTTGTACATTTTTTATTAGATCTAGGGTCATGATCAGATTCATGTTTGATATTTTTGACAAAAGTACCTCCCTGGTGATATTTATTTCTTCCATGAGTGATCCAAAAATATCTGATTGTCTTCCTTTTTGTTTTTTCAAAGGATATTAAATCCATAATTTGTTACAGATTATAAAGTGGTAATATTCTAATTCTATAATTTATCCAAAAAATTTTCTCATATTAACTATTTCTTAGTATGCAAAACAGTTTGTATGGCAAAGGTAGAATAAATGTTTATTTTTGTTTATCGATTTTCCAAACAATAGAAAAAATTTATAAACAAATTGTTTCCTAGCATCTTCCAAATATGAAGAGTACATTTATTGATATTTTTAGGAACTCTTGTATTTAAATATATTTGATGTTTTTCAGTTCATTTGAATTATTATTCACATTGATATTCAAACTGTTCCCTTACTGGCCAAACTGGTCCTTTCGAGTTAGTCTCTGTATCCATTTGACGTGATACAAATAATGTTTGATAACTTTTTTCCTTTTGTTTTCTTTTTAACCTTTTATTTTGAAATAATTATAGACTCACATGAAGCTGGAAAGAAAAAAAAAAGCTTTCCTATACCCTTTACCAGCTTCCCACAGTAGTAACATCTTACATAACCATAGTATATTATCGAAACCTGGAAATTGACATTGGCACAATGCAGTTAATTAGACTATAGCACTTAATTGAATTTCACTACTGTACATACACTCATGTGTGTATGTGTGTGTGTTGCTCTATGACATTTTATTGTGTATATAGATTTGTATAACCAACAACACATTTTGTAACTTATTTGCTTTCTGGTATAACATGAAATTCTACAAGTATCTTTTACATTTCCTGTCTTAGGCCTAAGATCAGCCATTTCTTCAAGATGTCATGGTTAGTTGTAGCGGGGCATGCTATGCAGAAACCATAGAATGAAGTCTATGGGTTTTATTTCCTTTGGCTTGGCCATGGTTTCCAGAACTGTTGAGCGGACAAGGTTTTGTGGAAAACCTTAAAAACCACACACATCATGCCTTCTAATTGATAATTCCAAGTCAAATTCAGGACTACAGAGGTTTTACTTAATCTCAACAGCATTATATTTCTGTTTTCTTCATCCTGTGACAAAAAAATCTCATTTCTCAATCCCATCAAGATAATTATCAATTCACTTTATTTCACAGGGTTAACAGAACACTACCAGAGCAGTAATGCCATCACTACTACCAAAACCATTATTATTTAAAACAGGCTAAGCTTTAAAAAATTGTTTTATTTGTACATAGGATAGATCCCAATAGTGATGCACAATTCAAAAGTTACATTGAACAGTTCCTTTCTGTATAGTTACATTGAAAGCTTGATCACAATTGGTTGCATTTGTTTTATTTTGCTTTCAAATTGTGGAAACTGCTTTTAAGTCTCAATTGCATTTAATAGAAATGTAAAATACCTGATTACAAAGCCAATTTACAAAATAAGGTATATGCAGAGTGGTATGGTTTGACTATGTCCCCACCCAGATCTCATCTTGAATTCCCATGTGTTGTGGGAGGGCCTCAGTGGGAGGCAGTTGAATCATGGGGGTAGGTCTTTCCCATGGTTTTCTCATGGTAGTGAATAAGTCTCATGAGATCTGATGGTTTTAAAAATGAGACTTTCCCTGCACAAGCTCTCTCTTTGCCTGCTGCCATCCATGTGAGATTTGACTTGTTCCTCCTTGACTTTCACCATAATTGTGAGGCTTCCCCAGCCACATGGAACTGTAAGTCCATTAAAACCCTCTCTTTTGTAAATTGTCTAGTCTTGGGTATGTCTTTATCAGCAGTGTGAAAAGAGACTAACTACCAGTAGCATGGGGTTCTGCTGTAGATACTCAAAAATGTGGAAGCAACTTTGGAACTGGGTAACAGATAGAGTTTGGAATAGTTTGGAGGGCTCAGAAGAAGACAGGGAAACGTTGGAAAGTTTGGAACTTGCTAGAGATTTGTTGAATGGCTTTGACAAAAATGATGATAATAAAATGCACAATGAAATTCAAGCTGAGGTGGTCTCAGATGGAGATGAGGAACTTGTTGGGAACAGGAGCAAAGGTGACTCTTGTTATGTTTTATCAAGCAGACTGGTGGCATTTTGCCCACGCCCTAGAGATTTGTGAAACTTTGAGCTTGAGAGAGATGATTTAGGATATCTGGCAGAAGAAACTTCTAAGCAACAAAACATTCAAGAGGAGACATGGGTGCTGTTAAAGCATTCAGTTTTATAAGCAAAACAGAGCAGAAAGTTCAGAAAATTTGAAGTCTGATGATGTAGTAAAAAAGAAAATTCCATATTCTGAGGAGAAATTCAAGCTGCCTGCAGAAATTTGCATAAGTAATGAGGAGCAGAATGTTAACCCTCAAGACAATGGGGAAAATATCTCCAGGTCATGTCAGAGACCTCCACATTAGACCTTACCATCACAGGCCCAGAGGCCTAGGAGGAAGAAGTGGTTTCATCAGCCAGGCCCAGGGACTCTGTACTGTGTGCAGTCTAGGGACTTGGTGCCCTGCATCCCAGATGCTCCAGCACCGAAGGGGTCAATGGCTAAAAAGGGCCAACGTAGAGCTAGAGCCGTTGTTTCAGGGGGTGCAAGCTGCAAGCCTTGGCAGTTTTCCTGTGGTGTTGAGCCTGTGAGTGCACAGAAGTCAAAAATTGGGGTTTGGGAACCTTTGCTTAGGTTTCTGAAGATGTATGGCAATGCCTGGATGCCCAGGCAGAAGTTTGCTGCAGGGTGGGGCCCTTATGGAGAAACTCTGCTAGGGCAGTGTGGAAGGAAAATGTGGGGTCAGAGCCCCCACACAGTGTCCCTACTGGGGCACTGCCTAGTGGAGCTGTGACATGAGGGCCACCATCCTCCAGACCCCAGAATGGTAGATGCACTGACAGTTTATACTGTGCACCTGGAAAAGCTGCAGACACTCAACACCAGCCCATGAAAGCAGCTAGGAGGGAGGCTGTACCTTGCAAAACCACAGTGGCAGAACTGCCCAAAACCATGGGAATCCACCTCTTGCATTGACGTGACCTGGATGTGAGACATGGAGTCAAAGGAGGTCACTGTGGAGCTTTAAGATTTGACTACCTTGCTGGATTTCGGACTTATATGGGGCCTATAGTCCCTTTGTTTTGGCCAATTTCTCCCATTTGGAATGGCTGTATTTACCAATGCCTGTACTCCCATTGTATCTAGGAAGTAACTAAGCTGTTTTTGATTTTACAAGCTTATAGGTGGAAGGGACTTGCCTTGTTTCAGGTGAGACTTAGACTGTGGACTTTTGAGTTAATGCTGAAATGAGTTAAGACTTTGGGGGACTGTTGGGAAGGCATTATTGGTTTTGAAATTTGAGGACATGAGATTTGGGAGGGCCCAGGAGTGGAATGACGTGGTTTAGCTGTGTCTCCACTCAAATCTCATCTCAAATTCTCACACATTGTGGGAGGGACCCTGTGAGACATAGTTGAATCATGCAGGCAGGTCTTTCCCATGCTTTTCTTGTGATAGTGAATAAATCTCACAAGACCAGATAGTTTTAGAAATGGGAGTTTCCCTGCACAAACTCTCTCTTTGCCTGCTGTCTTTCATGTAAGATGTGACTTGTACTTCCTTGCTTTCCACTATGATTGTGAGGCTTCCTCAGCCACGTGGAACTGTAGATCTATTAAACCTCTTTCTTTTGCAGATTGCCCATTCTCAGGTATGTCTTTATTAGCAGCATGAAAACAAACTAATACACAGAGTAGTCTGGTTTCTATCTCTTTTCCAAAATACTGTTTGTTCACTATTTGTATTTGTAGTATATGGCATTCTCTCTCTCTCTCTCTCTCCACACACACACATACCCTCCTCCTTACACCTATACATACATGCTGATACAGACACATAAATGTGTGTATATATATTTATATATACTAGTATCTTTAATACCTCAATACGTCTTTACAATATATTTAGACTCCACATTTTAAAAAATTGTCCATTATTTCCTAACTCTGAGAAACTTTGAATTTAGCTACATTTTATTCCCATGGGACCCCTTTTAATATAGGGCCTTTATTCAAAGTTTAATAACATAACATCAGCCTGCCCTATTAGTTCCTTAGTTGCAAAAGTCTAAGCTTTGCATGTTTTCATCACTGTTTTGTTCAAGTGTTTTTCTTTGTTACTTTCAATAATAGATAGATTATACAGGCGTTATTTGTCAACCATCATTTCTAAAATGGAACCTGAGCCTCAAAATATGCCAAAGAATTTTTAAGAGATAAAATAAGCATCTCTGATAATACTATAAAAAAGAGAGAAATTGTGAATGTACAGTGAAACTAAATAACTTCAATGAAGGATGCTAATATGAAGATTTCAAACAAATTGTCAATTTCTATAAAAACTACTAACAAAAGGAGCCTAAAGTTACCAGGTAGAGTGGAGAAGACACAAATACTGAAAAAAGTTCTGTAACTGTTAAGTAGAGGATACTGAGCCAAAATAAACAAACAGTAATTCACCAAAAGAAAGGTCATGAGCTTCAGAATTTTATTGCAAGACATGCGTCTTTGTGATCTTGCTTTTACCCAGAAGGGGTAACTTCTAAACGTTGAGAGGTAAAATCGTTGGATTCCTTTCCTGCTTTCCAGACATTCTCAAAATTGTTTTGAGACTAATGGTTTTCTCTTAAAGTAGACTTCAAGAGCAAACTTCTAAGAGGGTATCTGTGAATAAATACACAATAACAAGAAGTGAAATCATAAAAAAGGAAGAGAAGAAAGATAAAAAACCAAAAAGCCGTTACAGGAATATGCGTCAAAGGAGAATTAATTTGGCTAGCAGAACACTTAAAATAAGTATTTATTTATACATTAGAAAAAGTCACGTAGTTACTACTGGAAAAACAATATTAGATGCCAGACCATATAAACTCAAAGTCTGTGCTTTTAACCATCATGTAATTCTACTAAATAAATCTGGAAAAAAAAAGGAAGAAACAAAGACATAGAACTAAGAAATAGAAAATGTGCAAAATACATACATTCAAAGATTGTTCCTTTGAACAAATAAATTAGACATATTAAACACTAAAATAACACAGGAAAAAATAAAAATTAAACAATCCAAATTCAAAACAAGAACAAGGAATTAGCCAAAAGTTAGATGACATTAAGAAAATCATAAAGGAATGGTTTCCTCAACTATGTAAGTAAGTTTGAAAGTCTAATTGAACTGCATAATATAAATTTTTACAATTTGATTCAAGATACGTATAAAATCTTAAGTACACCATAAGTTAAAGGTAAACAGTTGTGAATGTATTCTATAATATGCCTCTGGAAACAAAATGAAATGCCCAGATAGTTTCACAGGTTCAATTCTACCAATATTTCAAGGAGCATTTAAATCCAATTTTATTTAAATAGTTTCACAGGATGTAGAAAGAAGAAAGGCTTCCAAATATTTTTAGGATAGTATACATGCCACCACCTTGAAAAAATAAAAGGGATAAAAATAACACACAGAACCACACAATTACAGACCAAAATCCAGTCTATTCTCAACACAAAGCAAGTACTCTCTTTAGAAGCAGAGATTACTGCTTTTAAAACAGTGTTCCTCTCCTCTTACCAGATCTCCCAAACAGACCCCTGTAAAACCCAGTCTTTAGAGTAGCTGACAAGGCCATTTGTGACCTGCTCACTCCATTCTAGACACATGCAGGTACCCTCATATCTTAGACTTTTGTCCTTTGGAGCTTCCTCTGGAAGAACTTTTCCCCATATATCTTCCTGGCTAATGCCCTCCTTCAAGTCTTTGTCAAATCTCACCTTTTATAAATGAGGTCTGCCCTAATCACTCCTAATCATTCTATCTAAATTAGCAACCAGTTCCCATAGCCTCTCTGGATCCCTCTTCCCTGCCTCTGTTTGTTTCTGATAGCAATTATCACTTTGCACCATGTTACGTAAATGACTGAACTATTATTTGTCCTTGTTTGTCTAGCCCTACCAGAATGTAAGTTCCAGAAAGTGAAGTCACTTTTATCTGTTTTGTTTGTTGATGTATTCCAAACACCTAGAAATAGTACTGGAACATGATAAACTCTCATTATGTATTTATAGAATTAATTGATTGATTTTAAAAATTGTATTCCTACTATTTTCTTTGTTCTCTCTTTTTGGAAACTACTATTATTTATATATTGAACCTCTTGGATTGAGTCACTAATTTTCCTGTCTTTTAAAAAACTTTTTTATCTTTTCCTTCTGGTTCTACTTTCAGAAATTATTCTTAAACTTTCTCTTTGAATATGGTTCTTTTTTCATTTCTGCTGTAATAGTTTTAATTTTCAAAGACTCTACAGTGCTTTCTGATTTTTCTTCTTTATATAGTGTTCTGTTCCTATTTCCTGGATGTCATATCTTCCTTAATCTTTCTGAATAATATGCTAAATGTGGGATTTTAGGGGGATCTTTTTTTCCCCTCCCATTTTATAATTATAGAAACAAAGAAGGAACTGATAACAGTGAAATCCTATTGGAAGTAGGAGCTAGGGGAGGGGAGTCTTTCATTTTTCATTTTATATCCTTTAGTACTATTTTAATCTCTTGCATTATGAATGTATTACTTTTATAATTATATTGTTGATAATAATAATGAGAAGGTAGAGGAAAAGGGAGAAAAAAAGTCATTAATTAGATAAGCACTGTGACCTTTGACCAATGCCTTTATAATATTTATGCAAGAAAAGAAATACCCTTACCTATTGGCATAATATCTACAAATACATAATACATAAAAGGAATACCTATCAGCAGAGACCCAGACAGAATTCAAGTTTCATCAGGCAACTTAATGCCCCTCTGCATTCTATAGCAGTTCTTCAATGAATAATTTAGTGTCCCTGTAATGAGTTCTACTAACTGATGTGTCTACTCATCCTTATCTATTGCAGAGTAGGACTACGGTGAAGGATTTTAATGTGATCTGGAATTTTATTCATCTGTAGTTATGCTACTTGTGTCTTGCATGGCAATGTAGGCTATCTTTAGCCTACTGTGCAGCAATCTAAAAAGTTAAACCTTCAGTTATCCTTATTTGGTAGTTTCCACTTTGGCTATTGAGCCCAGCCTGCTTGCTGTTTGACTATTGGGCCCCACCTATGTGCTTGCATAAACCTTAAGTGTTTTCTTTGCAAACATGAGCTGGAAAGCTGAGCCATCATTTCCAGAGAAGGTGACTTAAGTTTTATATCCAAGTTTGGACAGTTTGGGCCAACCTTGCATGTAATATTTTTGGGACAATTTTGAGTAGACATTCCTGGCCTAAACTCGTATTCCTGTGCCAGTTTCCTTAAGCAGATACTACAAAGTCCCCATATTATGAGCAGAAGACCCCACGTAGCCTGCTTTTGCAATTCTCCACCTACCTGACGGGCCCTGAAAGAAGACTAATCAAGCAGCATCAAGAGCTGGCCATCCTAATGCATGAAGCCCTTCACTGGAGCCCTTTTCTTATGGAATGGCTATTATTTATTCACCATGGTGTGTCTGAAATGAAAGCACATACGAACTTCTTGCAGATTGTTTTAATGATAAATGCCAATGTGCTCAGGAAGAAAACTGGGAAAAGTCACTTTGGAGGAACCAGAGGAGAAGTCTGCAAAATACAGGCAATCCTATGCCTCATTGTGCTAATGTTGCTTGAGGACACAGACACGTGTTTTACAGAAATTATTGTCGACTATTCTAAAAGTGAGTTTTATTCTCTTTCTTTCTCTAATTCAGAAGAAGAAGATAAGTAAGTTGTCTAATTTAGAGTTAGACAAAAAGTAAGCGGTCCATCAAAATGATGACATTGTTTTTATTTAGGATGAAGTAAGAAGTAAGAAGTCCAGAGACATAAATTTGGGGTTTCTTGAATTGTGCTTGTAACTGGATTCACAGAGAAACCGTTATGAGGTTCATTCCCATAAGCTTCAAAGAGAAGATTATGTGAACTAAAAAATAGCATTAAATACTAAAAGATGGTACAAAGCACAATTAGTTGCTTGAAAAGGGCTGAGTGATATATGGCATCTCAACTTAGAGGTAATGATTTCAGTCAGTTATTTCTCCTCTATCAGGAAAAGAGAGAAAGAGATGAAAAAAAGAGAGAACTAAAAGTTCTCATGTTATTTATTTTTGTGTTAAAATTGGGGAAAAACAATCTTTGAAAGTGTTTAACTCAATGGTGGATGTAATTATTTTGAGATATTGACAATAAAAATTATGTTGTACATTGAACTATCAGGGCTTTATAATGATAGATAGCATATCATACCCTAAAAACATTAGATTTTATTTTATTTTATACATTATCACAATAGTGATAGCTCATTAGTGAGATAGCCCTCTTCAATTAGCTCATTAGTGAGCTAGCCCTATTCAATTGGGAGAAGACTTTAGATCAAGCCATTGGAATAGGGTGAAAACAAAGAAACAAGTCCTTTCCCTGCCAAACATGATAAAAAGTATTTTTTGAAAATATTTGAATACATAGTTATAAAAGACATTTGTAGTTGTCATTTGTAATAATTTATTAAAGCAACACACACAGTGGAAAATTAAGACCTCGGTTTGATCTTTTATGCATTTGTGTATGTGTGAATGAATAGATGATTGATAGATAGATAGATAGGTAGGTAGGTAGGTAGATAGATAGATAGATAGATAGATAGATGCAGATACACACTTTCTTTGCTTCTGCCCTCAGTGTGAGGGGATAGGGGTATGTTGAATAATTCTTACTGACACAAAATTTAATTGCTCTGCTGCTTTCTTCCAGTTATTGGCATTTGTGGACTAGAGAGAAGAGGGAAACGTAGAACTCGCCAATGTCTAGATTCTTTTCAGTTGCTAAAGGATAAGTTTCTACTTTTGATACCCCTTTGTCCAACTCATCACCTCAGTGAGGTGGGGATGTGCAAGACGATGATTGTATAATATAATGCTTTTCTAGGGCACAGTTGGAGGATGCTAGGAAGACCCTAGGGGTCTCTCAGGTAGTCCAGAGGAAGTTTGGCAAATTCACAAGAAAAAGTGACATAATTGTTTGACTTATGCATAGTTCATAAGTGTGAAATGTTAGATTATTTTAAATTTTCACAGAAATTCTGCATTCATTTCACATTTTTCTCAAACGTTTTGCATGTACTTAAAAAACTGAGTTGGTCAGTACACTTTGACTAACATTAAGTTAGTAGAATGGTTCATCTTGACAATGGTATTTTCAACATTCAAACAACAAAATTGGATGCTTATGTATTGTTTTCATTTGCTAAATAGTCTTTGTTCTACCAGTGTGTACTGTTATATCCCCAATTGTCACAAATGAATAGATGACTCAGAAATACTTCGTTGGAGATAATAGTGCTATTAAAAACAAATAAAAGGATTATATTTAGATGATGTCATGATATAAATAGTAAATAGGTCTTCAGTATGAGTACAGAATGTGACTCTATATATGTATTGATAATTTCACTCATGTAGCTAAAAATTAAAAGGGCAAATGGGAAATATAATTGTTAATATCAAAAATTAAGATGTTATTATTGTATGGGTGAGGCTTTCATCTTCAAATATGCCTGCTGTGAAACTTTTGAAAATATTTGATGAAGCCTTCTAGATTTTCATGTCATTTTTAAATACATAAATGAAACATGCACTTATTTATCAGAACAAATGCAAATTAGTAAATCACGACCAAATGGAAAATTTTATCTCTGAAGTCAAAGAAGAGATAAAAATGAGAGGTACCTAATTAAAAGTTTTTTCTCTATAGCAAAAACCAAAGTGCTTGCAACAGTCAACCAAAATTAATGTCAAGTAAAAGAGCACAGAAAGAAAGCTGATTATGTCATTGTTAAAATAAGCCACTAGCATAATTCCTTTATCCATTATATTGTTGGATATTCCTTTATAATAGTAGGCAGTTATGATTAATGCAATTCCAATTTAACCCAAAAGCCTCACCTAAGGAGTTCTGGTCTATCCTCAGGATGACTACCATGTCACATTTTGTGTGCTCATCTACCTCCTACAATCACAAAGTCAGCATATTACAGGAACTGGTTGGGTAACCTGGTTAAATTTGTCTTCAGCAACTCAGTCCTCTCTTGGAGGTAACTATAATTCTAGTTATTTTTTTGCTCCAAGTGAGTGAAAATTATATTATACCTTTGTGATCAAAACTATGCAAGAACCCTTTTTTAAGTTCATTTTATAGATACCAATTGGGATTGGAGTGATCTCTCTTTTCCCCTGTCCTTGCATATTGGATTCCAGGCAAAATCCAATTTATTTAGTTAGTGATATCTATTTATCTTAAAATATTACTTGAGTATCTCGTGTATTTTAATGTTCATTGCTCTCTGCCCCATTATATTTACTCTGTAACTACTGTGGATATGCTATCAAGTGTTGCAATTTACAGCTGGATGAAACCAGAGGTTGTGTAGTATGTGAATCAGTTCTTAGTATAGGAGAAAGTCTCAACAAAGGGAGAAATGCATGATAATTTTTTGTTTTGTTTTATACTAAAAATTCAAACTGGAAAAGAACATAATTTCTATTTAACTGGTTATTGTTTTGTGAGCATTCATATAGACTAGAAAAAAATGCATTCTCATAAATGCTAATACTAAGACCCACTAAATGTGCAATAAAGATTAGTGTTGTTGTGCAGATGAAATTGGCTCCACCTATATTCTCAGCTATACAGTGATTTATTCATAGAGAAAAGTTAGCAGCCAACAATTCCCTTCCCTCCTATTCTCAATTTGGAGTGGAAAAAGAAAAAAGGTACATATTGTGAATATAACTAAACGGTTATCAGTAAATACAGATAGAACAAGACTCTACTTTTTCACACTGAAGTTTTGAGTTGCAATAGAAATAGTAAGCACATGAGTATTTGAAAAGAGGCTTGAAGTGAAAGCATTTCCTCATAACCTAGATCAAAACAAAGATATCATTTTTATGACTTCAGTACTTCCTTCCAGAAATATAATACTAGAAATGTTAGGGCCTTTACAAACATAAACATGTCACCCCAGGTCCAACATCCCACAATTCTAAAATGGAAGAATAGAAAACGTCAGGATTTCTTAAAGTCCACATTTTGGTATTATGACTCAATTATTAAAACAAAATTTTTTTTTTCAACGACTAACAATTTTCTTAACTTCTTGATCAAGAAGGAAATAGATGTTTACATTTTATATAATAACTTGATTGTTGAAAATTTGCCTTTTTGCCAGCTTTATAATTGTATTTACTTTTGTAAAAGAATTCGATGGCCCAAAAGATGAAAGTGAATATAAAAACAAAGAAAAACTAATAATACTTTTAAAATCTTAATTCAACCAGTATAAGAATGAAGAATGCATTTTCAAGATGAAATATGCAGTCTTTCCTGCTTTGAAGGGGATGTAACTATTGACTCAGCACCCAACAGCACTGAAAGTTATCCTCACTGAGAGCCACCACTATGTTTTAAGTCCATATTCAAATGAAAATACTAGATATTTCTGGTATTCAAATGAGAATCCAGATATCTAGTATTCAAATGAGACATGACAGATATCTGGTATATCTCATTTGAATATGGACTCGAAACATATTCTGCCATCATTTGTGACACATAAGTATGGGTTAGGATTTTCTACTTTAGTTTAAAGTACATATAGTAGTGAAAAAGAGAACCAAGTTGACAAATAAATACCTATTTCTCAGGTTTTCTATCATCAATCTAAATGCAAAAATGTTGGTAAAAGTTTACAAGAAGTTTTTTACTCTCAATATGAAACCATTATAATTGAACTTGAAATTATTTATGTTAAATGCCTTTTTAAAATTTAGAAGTATAAAGATTTTTTTAAACATGAAAATTTTTGGTCTATGTACATTCTTAATAATCACTAAATGCTCTATTAATGTAAAAATGGACAATATTATTCTTATAAATATTCAATCACTTAAGATAAGCACAATAAAAATAGTCATCATACTAATTATACTAATTGTCACTATTTAAATATGGAAAGTCAAGTACATTTTATTTTGGCTATCTAAATTTATTAATCAAAGTAATGTATTCTTTATGAATTAAGACAAAAATCAGAGAATTAGGACTGTAGACTCTTTCAGGTGCCAGTAAATTTTTAGAAAATGAAATATTGTGTTTAAAATGAATACTGACCCTTATTGAGATATGTTAGTATAGTGAACACTTGACCACCACTTTTTGTATTCCAGCTACTGCCCAAATAACCCATTCTTCACCCTGACTTGATATTCACCCATTTCAACCACATTCATTCATTCAGTTATTTGTACATATATTTATCAATAGGAGCCATTCTAACAGAGATGATAATTCATTATGACTTTGATTGGCATTTCTCTGATGGTTAGCGATGTTGGGCACATCTTCATACACCTGGTGTCCATTTTTACTCTTCTTTGGACACATATCTATTCAAGTCCTTGTTTTAAAAAACAGAGTTTCTTTGGTATTGAATTCCAGCACTTTCTTGCATATTTTAAATATTAATCCCTTATTAGATAAACGATGTTCAAATATTTTCTGCCATTGCACAGGTTACCTTTTCACTCTGGTGATTGCTTTCTTTGCTACATAGAAGCTGTTTTTCATTTGATGTAGTCCCATTCATCTGTTTTTGCTTTTGTTGTCTGTGCTTTTGGTGTCATACTCAAGCAGTCACTCTCTATGCAAAAGTCAAGAAGCTCTTCTCCTTCTAGGAGTTTCATAGTTTTAGGTCTTAATGTTTAAGTCATTAATCTATTTTGCGTTGATTTTTGTGGATAGTATAATAATTTGATTATTTGCATGTGATATTAAGTTTTTCCAGCATAATTTGTTGAAGACGCTACCCTTCCCCATTGTGTATTCTCATCACCTTTGTCAAAGATAAGTTGGCCGTATATGAATGGCTACTATCAAAATGTAACAAGTGTTTGTGAAGATCTCAAGAAATTGAAACCCTTGCATACTGTTGGTGAGAATGTAAAATGTTGTAGCCACTATGGAAAGCAGTTTGGAGTTTCCTCCAAAAATTAAAAACAGAACTATCATATAATCCAGCAATACTACTTCTGGGTATATATTGTAAAGAACTGAAATCAAAATCTCAAATTGATACCTGCACTCCCATGTTCATTACAACATGATTCACAATAGCCAGGATATGGAAAAAACTCAAATGTCCATTGACAGAGAAATGGATTTTAAAAATTGTAGCATGTACATATAATGAAACCTTATTCAGCTTTAAAAAAGACAGAAATCCTATAATTTGGAACAACATAGATTCTTCAGGTTTTGGTGATGAACCTGGAGTACATTATGCTAAGCTATTCACAGAAGGACAAATACTGCATGATTCCACTAATATAGTGTATCTAAAATAGTCAAACTCATAGAAGCATAGAATTGAATGATTTCCAGGGTCAGGAGACAGGGGGAGATGGGAAGTTGTTGCTGTATGGGTATAAAGTTTCATTTATGCAAAACGGGTAAGTTATAGAGACCTGGTGTACAACATAGTGCCTACAGTCAACAATATGTTAATATGCACTTAAACTTTGTTAAAATAGTAGATCTTAAGTTTTCTTACCACACGCATAAAAACAAACAAAGGGAGAAAAAAAGGACACAAGTAAGTTTTTGGAGGTGTTGGATATGTTTAATACTTCAATTGTGATGATGCTATCACAGGTGTGTGTATATGTTCAAAGGTATCAAATCATATACATAAAATGTGCATTTTGCACATCAATTATACATCAATAAAACTGTTAAAAGCATGTATTGACCACTTACTATGTATTAGACACTGTTTCGGGTACTGGCATAAATATTGAACATAATAGATCAGTGTTTCTACCCTCATAGGACTTACATTCTAAAGAAGGGAAGTAGAAAATAAGGAAGCTAAATAAGTAAAAGCATAATGTTATTATGTTCAATTGTATCAAATATATTGTGAGTAGTTAATAAAGCAGGAGAGGGTATATGAAGTGTCAGGGGTACCCACAAAAGCCCTTTCTGAGAAGGTGACTTTTTAAAAAAATGTAAAGGATGAAGTCAGCAAGCCACAGCTGTATCTATGGAAAAGGTATGTTAAGCAGAGGGAAGAGCAGGTGCAAAGGCCTTGAGGTGGGAGCACGTGTGATGTGTTTATAGAACAGTGAGAAGCTCAGTATGGCCTGAGTATAAAAGCAAGAGAGAGAGAGTGAGATCAGCGAGTAAAGGGTTGAGGCAGTTTACATAGGGCTATAGGGGTTCAAGGACTTTTGCTTTGATTCTAAATGATCTGAGTTAGTTTTTAACCATGTTGCTGTGACTTGTATGATCAGGGAGACCAATTCGTAGCTAATCCAGATGAGAAATAATGATCATCTGAACAGGTAATAGTGGCAAAGGTAATAACAAGTGGCTAAAATCTGGATATCTATTTTAATGCTAAATTCTTCAGTATTTGGTGATGGATTAGATGTGAACTGCAAGATAAAGAGGTGAATCAGGTTGACATAAAAGGTTTTGGCCTGAATAATGCTAAGGTTAGTGTTGTCATTAATTGAGGATAGGAACATTTGCAAGTAGAACTTAGAACGAGGAGTTACAGGAACACTTATTTAAGCAGGATAAGTTTGTAATGCCTACTAGACATTCAAGGGGAAGTGTTAAGTAGAAATTTGGATATTAACATCTAAAGCTGTGCAGTGGCAGGTAGAGGGAGGAGGAACAGCTGCTGCTATTAGTCAGGAATCATCTGCAATGATTCACACAGTGATCACACAGGGACTGACTGGATAGAAAATGGAGAAGTTCCAAGGACTGAATTCTGAGACATTATAGCATTTAGAGGTAGACGAGGAAAGGAGAAGGAAAAGGAGAAGCCAGGACAAGAAAAAAACAAAACAAACAAACAAAAAAACCGGTGAGGGTGATGTCCTAAAAGCTAATTAACAAAAAGGCAAAGAATACAGAGTGATCAGCTGACAGGTCAAGAAATAACCATCAAGAATTGGCCGTCAGGTTTAGCAATATGGAGATGACAGGTGATCATGACAAGCCAAGTTTTCCGAAAGTGGTTAGGAGAAAACCTGATTGGTGCATATCCAAGCAAATTTGGAAGGATATCATTTGAGAGCAAGGACAGACAACACCACAAGGAATTTTGCTGGATAGATGACCAAGAAATGGAAGAATAATTGGAGGGAAAAGTGGGCATTAATAGTGAATGTCATTGGGAAAAATGACATGTGTTTTTATGCAATATAAATGATCCAAATAGGTTGATATTGAATACTTACATTAATTCATAATCCTCACATCAAGCATGAATATTAATAATGAAGTAAAATTTTGTGATGAGGTAAGGATTTGTTTAGATCAAACTCAAAATTTATCTATCTATCTATCTATCTATCTATCTATCTATCTATCTATCTATTTCAAAGCAGCTGCATTAAAACCACAATTTTTAAAGAGCTCCACTAAATACTCCACATCAATAATCATCAGAGAAACACACTTTAAAACTGCAATGAGATGTCATCTTACACCAGTCAGAATGACTATTATTAGAAAGTCAAAAAACAATAAATGTTAGTGTGGATGTGGAGAAAAGGGAACACTTGTACACTATTAGAGGGAATGTAAATTAATTCAACCTCTATTTAAAATAGAATGGAATTTTTTCAAAAAACTAAAAATAGAACTACTGTTAGGTCCAGCAATACTGTTACTGAGTATCTACCACAGGGAAAAAAAAATCATTATTTAAAAAAGACACCTGCACTTGTATGTTCATTACAGTGCTGTCCACAATAACAAAGTCATAAAACTAACCTCAGTGTCCATCAATGGTTGACTGGATTTAAAAATGTGATATATAAACACCACGAAACACTTTGCAGCCATAAAAAAAGAATAAGAACATATTCTTTGAAGCAACATGGATGGAGCTGAAGGCCATTATCCTAAGTGAACTAACTCAGAAAACCAAACACTTCATCTTCTCACTTGTAAGTGGGAGCTAAACGATGGGTACACATGGACATAAACAAGGGAACAACAGACACTGTGACTCCAGAAGGGTGTGGGAGGGAGGGGTAGTGGGGGCTGAAAAATTATCTATTGGGTATAATGTTCACTATGTGAGTAATGGGTACACTAGAAGTTCAGTTGCCACGAGTATGCAATGCACCCATGTAACAAACGTGCACATGCACCCTGTGAGTGTAAAATAAGATACAGTAAAATAAAACAAATAGTGCAAAAAAAAAAAAGAAAAGAAAGAAAGAAAGAAAGAAAGAAAGAAAGAAAGAAAGAAAGAAAGAAAGAAAGAAAGAAAGAAAGAAAGAAAGAAAGAAAGAAAGAAAGAAAAGAAAGAAAGAAAAGAAAGAAAGAACGAACGAAAGGGAAACTTGTTTAATGCCTGCTTTGTTAAATTCCTGCTCTTTCTTTCTTCTTCCTCCCTTTTCTCCTGTGCAGAGGCAGAGTCTGTGTGTTTTCTTTTTTGAAACCTGTCCTTCAAAGGAACTCATTTGCACTATGTCCTGGCGTCGGGCGTTGTACTGTGACTTCCTGTGATCTCTGTTTGCAGTCTGTCTTCACCTTAGGCCCAATTCACCTGGACCTCAGCACTCCCTCA